>NC_056682.1:153410183-154077683 GCF_018350215.1 Panthera leo | reverse complement strand
CCTACATCCTAATACCATCACATTGGGTGGTAAGGTTCTAACATAAGAGTTTGGGGGGAACTTGGGGGAAAACATTTAGTCCATAACAGTGGTTATTATGTATTATATGATATTATCTTTGCTATTATATTATTCATTGTATCTGTGACTCCTATGTTATTCACAATTCTCTTTATGTCTTATTAGCTAATCCCTTGTTATTCCAATCTCTTGCTACAATCAATAATTGTTTATGTTAATTTTTTTTCTGTTCAAATTACTGTGTTTTCATCTCCTAAATGAACTCTGATAAAGTAGATAAATGGGATAAAATGGTTATTTGTATTAAAGAGATAAATAATGTATAACTCTTTGCAGCTTCTGATTACTATAAAAATTTTACTTTAAAAAAATTTTTTTAAAAAGGTAAAGCTTAGATTTAAAATATATTGCTTTGCACTTTGTTCAACTTATTTTATATTGCAGATTTTATATCTATGTTATGGAGTAAGTAGCTAACTGATGTAACTAACTTATATGGAATAAAAACTAAGAGCTAAGCAATCATACCCACGCCTTACCAATTTGTAAGCAACTTATTAAGTTGCTTATTAAGGAAGCAACTAGCAGTGCTCCCAATTTTTCTGAATGACTTTTATATGAATCGTTAAAGATAAGTTACTCTACTGTGCTTTCGAGGTATACTCAATACCAATTCAAGTTACTAAACAGAGCTCCCTATATGCCATTCTAAAAAGTGACTTTTTTTTTTTTTATACCATAGCACTTTTCCATTTACTGTTTTATTTTATTCTAAGTGTTTATTTTTGTTCTGGTATGATAACCACCTAGTGGAGGTTTTCTTCAATAAGAAGAGGAACCAAAAATTGGGCCATTATAAAAACTCTTGGGGCTGAAAGAAGGAGAATGAGACACAATGATTGCAAATTGGACGGTTTCATGATTGGCTTTCATTGGTGAACAACTTAAAACATTTTTTTGTTACAAACACTGAAATCATGTGAAAATTAAACATTCAATAACAGTAATAATTTGATATAGCTTGTATTTAAGTATGAGAAGTCAGGAATAATATAGAAAATTCCTATGAAAAGTAAAAAAAATTGGATTTGATTACTTTGGGTTCTTTCCAAAACTAAGTACTTTAAGTCTATAATGCCTTTAGTTCTTATTTATAATATTATTCCTTTTTAATTTCTTATTATGAGTTGCTATGCAGATGCATGTGAAGTTATACATAATTATACCTTATAGTGATTCTAATATGTAATGTAAAAATTAAAAGCCATTACATATTTTTAGAATTCCAAATATGGATTAAACATACTAATTTATAAAATCTTAATATTGTACATACATTTTAGAATTATTTTTTTCTTTTAAAAATGTGACTTTCAAAAGCATTATCTATTCTGATACCTTTCTAGTGAAATCAAAATAGTGTAACATATGCAGACATGTTAATACATAAGTGCTGAAAATTGCAGTGGAATAAATGAGTTTGAATTCATTGTCATCTCCAGCCAAATTCTTCACATCTAACCTAATATAAAGAGGCTATAAAATTTAATATTCTTTAATTCTCCATATTTCAGCTTTAGCAACCTACATGTGGAGAAACATCTAATATTAGCTTTTCTATTTACTGTGTAGTTGGTTGCTGTTTTTTAAAATAAGAATTGTACTGCATTTTCTTTTGGCTTCAATTGAAATACTATGAAATGTTTTCATAAGCTCCCATTTAAAAGTATTTTCTTATTGCGTAATTGCAATATAATGGCCTGCAATTGCATTAAGCATTTGGAATGAATAGGAAAGAATCGAGTGAAAGCAAAATGAATCCATTAAGTCTTTGTGGAATAGAGACAGGTCAATAGACAGAAGCCCTAACTGAAAACATGTATTCATGTAACTATATGACATGTTCATTCCTAAACTTTCTAGGTAAGGCCAAAAGTGAGGTTATCTTTATACAACCTAAAAGATTATCCCCAGATTTCATGGGGGATAAATGTTTGTCATGGTAGTCCCCTAGAAGGAGGTTATGATATCCTTGTCTAGTGTGACTCTGTTGGTATAATAGACTGGAGGGAGATGAGAATAAAGTCATGGAGATACTTGTGAATCCAGAAATCGACCCTGCCATCAGAGATCAATCCATACAACCCTTGATCAGATATAATCTAGTTCGAGTATGTCATTCAGATAGGATAGAGGAATGGAAGAGAATAGGGGAAATTTCACTCATGCCTTTGGAAAAAGACAAGAAAAAATATTTTATTTATTTATTTTTTTTTTTTTTTTTATTTTTTTATTTTTTATTTTTTTATTTTTATTTTATTTTTTTTTTTAATATATGAAATTTACTGTCAAATTGGTTTCCATACAACACCCAGTGCTCATCCCAAAAGGTGCCCTCCTCAATACCCATCACCCACCCTGCCCTCCCTCCCACCCTGCCCTCCCTCCCACCCCCCATCAACCCTCAGTTTGTTCTCAGTTTTTAACAGTCTCTTATGCTTTGGCTCTCTCCCACTCTAACCTCTTTTTTTTTTTTTTAAGAAAAAATATTTTAAAATTCTCTGATTGTTCTTCATTAAAATGGTAAAAAGAATACCATCTTGTAATGTCATGTTAACCAGGTATTAAATACCTTATCCCAGTTTCGGCACAGTTGAAGTTTCTTCATTTAAGCCTTCATTCCCTCAAGGCCAACATTTTAATTTTTCGTTAAACATTTTGGTCAGATTCTGGGTTTTGAGGGGTTCTAGTGCCACAATTTCTCCTGGAGTTTTTTTATATTTTAGTGTTTAGGCAACCCTAGATTGTTGACTTAAAACAAACTTGTTTAACCACCCCACATGGAAATAGTTAGCAACTACTTTCAATATATGTCATTTCCTATCTCCAAATTATTTGGTAACCCTGGTAATGGTAACCAGTTATATAACTATTTGGGACCAATATATTTAGGTAAATGACTATACCCACCACATCCAAGTTGTTTACCTTGTGAAAAAATGATACGGCTCTTCTTGCATTATATATTTTCTGGACTCAGATAGATATTATAAAAACCTAGCAAGGATATACTCATTACTTGTCTTTCATGATCTCTCTATATAAAATTGGAAATATAACATTTGTCAGTAGCCTGTATTTTCATTTTTAGTCTTTTGCACAGAAAATACAAGATTGAATTTGCCTGGACATTTAAGCATTTTTCATATCAAAATGTCTTTTTGGTGGTTTTTAAGTTTCTTTAGACCTTCTCCAAAGCTCTCATTTTTAGTGTTAAATGTAAGTAGACAATTTTTATTTAAGAAATACTTATTGGTGAACACAATATGGTATGTCCTATAGGGATATAATACTGAATAAGATGTAATCTTCATCCTTATAAACATTGGATATAAAGGTAAGTGTATTTTAGGGCACCTGAGTAGCTCAGTCGGTTGAGTTTGACTCTTGGTTTTGGCTCAGGTCATGATCTCGGTTCGTGAGTTCGAGCCCCTCATTGAGCTCTGTGCTGACAGTTTGAAGCCTGCTTGGGATTTTCTCTTTCTCTCTCTGCCCTGCCTGCACTCATGCTCTCTTTCCCTCAAAATAAATAAATAAACTTAAAAAAAGGTAAATGAATTTTGACCTTTTTCATTTTGCAAGATACTATTCAAATGTCAATCATTTAAATAATGTTTTTGTAAATATATTAAACTTTTCAAACTCTTTTTAAATGGTGGGCATTTAAAAATATAGACTCTTCTTACTCTGACATAGTCATATGGCATTTTCTCTCATCCAGTTGGTAATATTTGTTATTTTTAGTATCAATTACCATACTTTTATTTTTCATATGCTCCTTGCTTAGTTGGGTTTCAAATCTACCGAAATATTCAATGGAATACACAAGATTAGTGTTTTTCTTAGCTATTCCAAGTTCTTTAGTTATTACATGCATAGTAATAACCACCTTGAAGCGGCTCATTCACTGGAGCCAGCTGCTAGGGTCATGTCCTAAATACAGCTTAAACAGCAGGCTCCAATCTGATGAAACCTGACCGGAAATCGTGGAGCAAACAGAAGCCCAGCGGTTGTTCATATTTAAGATTCAGCAGGCACACAAAGCTGAAAGCACCTCTTTGGCTTTGACATTATCAATAGGTCCAATCCTCCATATGCTGATTCTATCGTAATACATAAAATTGGTTAATTCCCTCTGGAAATTAGCAGGAAAAAAAAAAAGTCTCTCCTTGAATTGCTCTTGCTTCTTCTTTTGATTGGCTGATGCTATCTTTCCTTTACCTGAGGATAAAAGGAACATTTTTTTTTTCAAAAAGGCTGTCCATTTATAAAACATATGCACACTCTCTGTATGTTTTCAGTGTACAACACGAGAACTGACGTGTGTAAATTAAGTAAGGTACATATTCTCCGAATCTAACTAGAATATGCTTAAAGAATTCATGAAGATTTTTAATTAATCCTTGTAGACATAGCTTTTTTTATGACATGTGGTGTTTGACATTCGACTGCCAGGTGCGTTGAAGTGTGGGGTGCAGACTTCTGAATGCTCTGAGTAATTATTTCCTCCTTCTCAGGTTCACTGATGTAACATCCTTCTCTACAATAGAGGAGATGACACGGGGGTACACAAACAATACAGGATCCTGATTGGTTTATGAGTTCGAGCCCCCGTCGGGCTCCGTGCTGACAGCTCAGAGCCTGGAGCCCGTTTCAGATTCTGTGTCTCCTTCTCTCTCTGCTCCTCCCCTACTCACACCCTGTCTCTGTCTCTCAAAAAATGAATAAACGTTACAAAAAATTTTTTTATAAAAACAAATGTGATATAACACAGGCAACTAATCACATGAGAACTCATCATAGAAACATACAGAGAGAGATCTTTCTATCGTGATAATTCTGAAGGTGACAATTTTGAGATTTGTGGGTTGCTCAGTGTACCCTACCATGGCAACTTCCTCTGGCTTTTGCAAATGTGCTCAGATGATATCTATGAAATGTGCCACAATATATCTAATTACTGCAACCTTTAAAATCAGGATTAAATCAGTCTTGTGATGTAAGTGAACTGATGAATCTCTCCATTTAAAGGAACAATGAAAGAACTACTTTCCGTACAGAATCATTTAGAAATATGACGAATCCTCTTCTTTTTTTATATATTTTAAACCTAATGCGTATACGTTTCTTATTAATGTATTTGGTGAATGCTATTCCATTTGTCTTTCATACCAGATATACAGTTTTTCATCTCCTTTCCCATCCCCAGGGTAAGAATTGGTATATTTTAAGCTGCCTTGTTCACAATGCCCAACACTGAACCACCAGCCAATTTAGATGTGGGTTTAATGAATGCTCTTGATTAAGATAATGATACTTATCTAGTTACTATTTACAGATCATTTAGCAACAGTGATCACTTTTCCGTTCTTCAGGATACCTTGAGGGTTGTATGCAAATTTGAAAGGTGTAAGTGCAATTTTTAAAAACTATTTTGATCTTAACCTTTGTGGTTTGGCTGCCCTCTTCACTGATTCTGGAGCCATTTCCTGGTCTTGGATGTCACCTAAAGTTTATATTAGATGAGTTTACACAGTTTGGAACTCAATTTCCTTCTTGCTGAGCAATTTATTCTTTTATTTTCACTGGTTTTCAATTAGAAACTCATGGCCATAGGGTAGAGAAAATAGAAGTTTCTTTAAGTGGCTCGGACATAAATTTTATCTATTGTCACCATTCCAAGTTGTCATGCTTAGTACAGTAGACAGTGTTCACTAAGGTTGGTTTTAATTTTTTTTTTTATTAAATAATGGGTTTCTAGTGAACTTATTTCCGTAATACACTTTAACTACCTGCCTCTAGTAATCAAACTTACACATATCACTCTCTTAAAACAATGGTGATGCAAAGTCTAGAATGTGCTATTATTAGTACAATAGCTCATCGTTCAGGTATGATAGAAATAAATCTCAAAAGTAATAAAATACTATTACTGCCATCACTACAATCAGTTGAGTATTAGCTATTATGCATCAAATATTTACTCTGAATCTTATACACCTCATTCCAGTTAAGGCAGTCCTTTTATTTATTTATGAGGTAGATATTTACTGTTACTGAGGTAGATATTTACCTAATTTTACAAATAAGCAAATTGAGGTTTAAAAGTTTGAGAAAATTGGCAAATTAAAGCTATTAAATGACAAGCCTGGCATTCAAGTCCAGGTATGAAAAATCCAAATGTAATTCTCTTAGCCTCTGTAGTTTACCCTGTATGTGAACATGGGGCAAAAGTTTGAACAGAACAAAGTTTCACATATCTGGTAGCTAAGCTTTAAAATGCATTTTTAGAGAGCCCTAATTATCTAATGCCATTCTTTCTGACTGGCTATTGCTTGAGGGTGACTAGAGGCAACCGTGAGATTTTTGGGAAGTAAAAAAAATTCTGTCCACACATTTCTTAAACTCAACCCAGTGAGAACTCATTGTCAGAAACAGTAATGTCTGGCTATGCAATCTGAATTCTTCAAATAGCTAATGCAGATTCGGGATTGTAGAGACAGGAGTTTAAAAGAGAACACGGAAAACTTCCAGTCTGTTGGAGTTGAAGCTTACCCGAATCAATGTATCCTTTGCTCTAGTAATAATTCACAATTAATATGGATTCCTAATTAAGTTTGAAAAATTAAAATTATGTATAATAGCCTAGCATATGATTTCAATCTTTTCAAAATCAGAATCAATTTCATAGCACCATACCTAGATTGTAGTCAATACTTTTTCATAAAAATCCCCATATACATGTCCCAAATAATTTGAGGACCAGCTTCTGATCTTACTGCAGCATATTATTCACAAGAAAACTACAGATAATTTAAAATGTGTAGTTTCTATACTAAATAGTTAAGGGAATTTCACCCCTTACAGATAATGCCCCAAACTTCCCCCCTAATATATAAGAAACTATTTTCAGAAAAAAATTTTTGTAGGTAAATCTTAAATTTCCATTTATGGAAATTAAGCTTCATTTATGAGGCTCCATGTCTATCTAGTTCCACTCTACCTTTCCCAGGGATATAAAATCTTTCTTCTTAAGAAAAAACATTTTTTTTTTACCTGATCTGAACTTTGTCAAGAAGATACAGGTTTTAAAAGGGACTTACCTAAAAGCTAAGAGAAAATAAGATAAATAAAAAAAATACAATATTGATCATTTTTTAAATAAAACAAACTTCCTGAATAAATACAGTCAGTGAAAAAAATCGTAAATATATGTAAAAGTAAAACTTGTTAGTTTAAAACACACCCAAGATTCCTTCAAAAAAAATAAAATTGACATTATTGGCCATATGGTGTTGGAACTGGATTCAGATCCCGGCTAATACACTACCTAGCCGCTTGACTGCTACCTGGTTACCAGTGTTAATTTTCTGTATGATGTCAATTCTCTCAATCACTCTAACATTCATTTTTCTCTTTCTACATCCTTGATTGATATTTTCAAATTGGTTTTGCTCATACACGGAAATACTTTGCTCAGAAGAACCCAGCTGCCATTTTGTTCCACTTCTTTAACAGAGATTTTTAATGAAATGTTTATACTGAAGAAATTAACACTTGTATAAATGTTTACTGGAAAAAATATATATATATTGGTTTTTAAGTTTTGTTTAAGGAATTGTGTAGTATGTAGACATTTAAATATTATGAACACATATATCAGTAATTTCCTTTGCAATGTTTTCATTGCTTAAGAATGAAATGAAAGTCCTTTTTCCAATGATTCCATGTATTATAGTCATCATAATTTCTCTTTATTTTGATTTTTTCTATTACATCTTTTATTTCATTATTTTATTTGTAATGTGTAACATATAATTTGAGTTGAAGATCCAAAATTTACTTTTTGTTCAAATTGAAATTGATTTAACATCATCTGTGATATCTTCTTCATCATAAGTTAGATTTTAATATGAGAATCTGTTATTGAAAACTTTATGACTTTCCACCATTCTCCATAACAAATGGCTGTAGTTGCATTCATATTTTTCTCTTTCTTTATCTTAATACTCAAAAGGATGTTCCTCTTACTGTATAATGACAATTATGCCATGTGTATTCTGTGGAAGCCTTGTGAATATCACCATAGTTGTGGCTCTTTAACATATTACTTCCTTTTGTTTCCCCCAGATCTTTAATTTTTCTCCCTCTACCTACTCTTTCCCACAAGTACATAAATGCTCCAAAGATTAACAATGCCAGCAAAATAAAAACAAACCACGATCTCCTTTCAACACCCCACTCTAACTACATATTATTGATTTTCACATTGTACCTTCTTTTTACCTGTGACTTATAGCCAAACTTCTTGCAAGAGTTACATTCATCCTTTCTCCTGTCCCTACTTTGTATTATTCTTTATTGTACTGTACTGTTTCGGCCCCTGCTATTTCCTTAAAGCTTTTCTTCCAGAATCACCTATGACATTGAATTGCATTACCACCTTTCCTCTCATTCAGCTTCTGGATTTGTCAAGTTAAGTCCATTGTACTTTCTAAATATCTTTCTGCCTGGATTACTGCAAAAATAAGAGAGATTAATACACAGTAAAACATTCCTGGTGAAATTATGGAGTTGAGAAGCAGGATAGTTTCAAAGAAGGAGGAAAAGGTCTAACATAAGAGAATGATGCAGACTTTGGTATCAGGAAGATTATAGAGTTCTGATTTGATGGCTGCTATTTTATTTGGAGTCACTGTCTTAGGATTGTTGATCAGATTTCAAATTGCTACTGTGCAATGGATAAGAGTGAGAGAGTCCATGAGGGGTTGATAACCTAGAGTATGTTTGCTCTCTATTGTTTATATGTGACTTTTTCTAAGAAAATTGGGATTCCTGGTGCAGACAAGAAGAAATCAAATGGTTGAGTTTATTGAGTTTATTTTTTAACCTCTTCTTGGGGCATTTATATCTCTGGACTTCTAATACTGGAATGCATGTTTTATCAGTAGAATACATCAATAATCTTCTGACTGGTCCTCCTTTTCTTATCGCCTTCTTCTAATGCATCAACACAGCAAATGCAGATTGCATAGAGCCTTGTAAACCATACTACTCTTCTGCTTAAAATCTTCAAATGCTTTTGTTTCACTTATAAAATGATCAGAATCTTTAATAAGGCTTGCAAGACCCCACATCAACTGATATCAGATATCTTTCAACAACCTATCCCAACTTCTCTCTTACATTAGTTAGGCAACATGTACGTACTTTCTCTTCTTTTCCAAAATCCCCACATAGGTAGCTCATTATTAGCCCTTTCAAATATTATTTACTCAAGAAGGCTATCCCAGATTATCTTGTACTATTCACTCTTTATGACCTTGTCCTGTTTATTATTTTACAGAATTTACCCTAAATGATTGATTATAACTTATGTTTTTAATTATCTATTTACTATACTGCAGATTTCAAAAGAACAAGACTTTGTTCACCACTGTATTTCTAAATCCTAAATTTGCAAATGTTGCATGAATGATCACAATGCCATTGGGATGTCAGGTGCACCTCTGCAAATAAGAAAAGATTACGTACAGATATTTTTATGTCAGGAGCTTTATATTTAGTGTTTTAGTTGGTTGTAAGAACAGTTTGCAAGAAGTATTGTCTTCAGTTTCTAAAGTAGGAAAATAACATTTAGAAAAACTGTCATTTATCTTTGTCATACAGCTAGCCAGTCACAGAGAAAGGATATAACCCCAAATATAACAACATATTCAGCACTTTTTGAACCACACTGACTTGGATCTAAGCATCCAATTATTATATATGAAATTAACACTGGCTGTATTATTAGATGGCATAGCAGAAAGGGTGAGAAGATTTCTATTTGAGCCATTGATGACCATTAGCTGTTAGCCCAATTTATCCAAAGGATGTAAAACACTGAAATTTAGTTTTTATTGTTTACCCAGTGACTTACAGCATCATAGTTAAAATGACAATTCAATGTAATTTACTTGGTTGATCATACTTTCTACAAGAAACTAGTAAAAGAGTATTTCAACTAATAATTTTGATATAGAATGCTTTTCATTTCTTTTAATAATGCTGTTCTGAAGCATGTTTCTTCACACACACACACACACACACACACACACACACACCATCCATAATCCCTTCCTTAAATGTACAAGTGTTTTGTTTTAATTTCTAAAAAAGTATAGCTTTATAGTTCTTAAATTTACAAAAATATAAGGAATGGGTTGTTTTTGCTATAATTTTGCTACTGTGATATGCACATTATTCTATAACCTTTGTATTATGTTTATACTTAGCATTATACATAGTCATTAAGATTGTTAACTAAAAATTGCAGCTAAATTATAAGTCACTTTAAGGGGGTGCTTTTTATACACAGTAATGAAAGGCTTGTGAAGACAATGCAGGAACATGCATTCTGTACAAACACTTAGTGTTGGTACAAATTTCCATCACAATATAATGGTCTGCTGAAGTGTAAATGTACAATTAAGATGACATTATTCATCAATGAGGACAGATAGTTATAGCCTGATCTCTAGTTTATTCTATGTATAAGCCTGTAACTTATGTCATTTAGAAGTTTTCCTTTGATTTGGATCTGTATCTCCAACTAGGTATAAGATAATCAGTTAACCAAAATACCCTAATTTCTAAAATCCAAATTTCTTGATATCAGAGTACATCTTCTCCCATAATAAATAGACTTAACTTGGGAAAACTTACATTGCTCTTCTTTTCTAATTATCATGCACACACATATAGATACAAAATATCCTAGATAAAATTATGACATAGATGATGTTTGTTATTAAAAACAAAAGGGTATATATATGATATATATATATTCATATATATATCATATATATATGATATATATATGAATATATATATCATATATATATGATATATATATGTATGTATATGTGTGTGTGTATATATCTATATATATATCTATATATATATATATATATCTATATCTATATATATATATATCTTAAATTCCAAATTTCCAAGAATAAAGATGTTTCACTTTAGGTCATTTTTCCACCTATATTCAGTCACCTGCATCCGGGGAAGTAGAATCGTAGAAAAAAACCACACTGATACAAGGAACCAAACCTGTGGATGGGAAACTCTCAGTAAAGTCTGAACTGACACTCAAATTGGTGCCCAGTGCAATTATCTCCTTTATGCTATTACATTATTAGCTAGCAAGTTTTGATTCTGAAATAACTTGACTACCATCTTCTCATGCTCTATATGTAATTTTGGGAGAACAGTAATGATATTCCAGGAAGTATTCAAAGTTGTGAAGTAAACCTGGTACGTAATACAGGAATGCTAAATTTCTTTTACGCCAATAATTTAGTGTGGTTATATTTCAACTAAAAATACAGGATCCACAAAAGAGCTAACCAACTTTAGTGAAAGTTTTATCTCAATATACTATACATGTAGAAAAGGAAACAAATGCTAAGTGTAAAACTTGATAAATCATTAAAAAGTGAACCATCTATTTAACTCGTATGGGACAGAACCTTACCCATCATCCACAGTGGCCCTATTGTCTCTCGAAAGGTAAGCAGTACCTTACTTCTCAAACCATTGGTTACTTTCCCTCTTTTGTTTTTATTTAAATAGAATACATGAGTGTATATTCTTTTATGACTGACCTCTTTCACTTGAAATCATATTTAGAGGTTCATGTAAGTCACCGAATATAAATATAGTTATGTTTATTGGTATTATTTTATAATAACAGCCCATTGTGTGTGAGCATACCATCTTTTATTTATTTATTCATTATGTTGTGAATGGATATTTGAGTAATTTTAAAGTTTTGGGTTGTTATGAATAATAATGTTATATGCATTCTGGACCCATTTTGGAATGAATTATCTTGGGTGTATACTAACAGTTACTAGGTCATAGGACACGCACGTTTTTATTTTTAGTAGATATCACTAACTTCCCATCTTATTCTCACATCAGCAATGAATGAGAGTTCCAGTTGCTTTACATCCTCACTTAATACCTGACTTGGTATATCTATTTTTGCATTTGTGAGTGTAGAGTGAGATCAGAAAGTGCAATATGAAAGCATATTTCCCCATGAGTTGTAACATACTTTAATTTGTTTTTCATTTGAATATCTTTTTATTTGAAATGTCTTTTCATATATTCATTTTTTATAGCATTTTTATTTTTGTGGACATAGGGAGTACTGTATACATTCTCAGTATTAAAATACTTTGTAGTATATATGAATTAATTCTTTTTCTACTCTGTGGCTGGATTTTTCACTTTTTAATAATATCTTTTGATAAGCAGAATTTTATAAATTTTAATGCAGCCCAGTTTATCATATGATTTTTCTTTATAGTTACAAAAGTTGTGATATTTGGAGGTAGACACATTCTTTAAAACTCATAACACTGTACATCTAAAAAGATAAATTTTCCTATATGTGAATTATACCATAATAAAACTGATATCCTCACCCTCAGTGTACGTTTATTTTGTACACCCATTTATTATTCTTTTATTTGTTATTGATGTTTTCTAGGAGCGTAATGCTCTACCTCTCAATTTTATATATGCTATTTACATATAATTGATTTTCTGTGTGTTGATGGTATGAGTTACGTATCAATGGACATATATTCCATTGGTCCAATACAATTTATTATCAAAATTGTCCTATTGTCATGAAATGCCATATTTGACGTAAATTAAATATTGTGGTCCATTAATTTATTTGGCTTCTCCTAGCACCAATAAAGCACATTCCTAATTACCAAAGCTTTAAAATAAATTTTGATATTCTAACTTTATTCATTGTACCATTAACTGCTATTTTGATTTACTTATTTTTTGCAGGCTAAACATTTATTCTTTATCTTATTCTTTTAATTTAAATTGAAGTTAGTTAACATACAATGCAGCATTGGGTCCAGGAGTAGAACCCAATGATTCATCACTTACGCGCAATATCCAATATGCATCCCAACAAGTGTTCTCTTCAGTGCCCATCACTCAGAAAATGTGGTAGATGTATACAATGGAATACTACTTGGTGATCAACTGCTACTAAGAAAAAAAACTACTTTGCAGATAAATTAGTCCAAGATTTGATTGGTAGCATCACCTTTTAGCTACTTTCAGTGTTTTGGGAACATTTTTGTTCATTCTTTAGGTGAGATGATATTTCAGGATCATCTTGTTCTTTCCCTTCCCCGGTTCTGGAATTAGTCAGTTCTCCAAGGAATTCTAGTCCCTTTTAGTCCCTTCATGATGTGGGTCACAACGTAAAGACTAGACCTGTTAGCAAACTAATGAAAATGCAGCTACCACTTTTTCTCAGTTTCAGGCATTCAGTTCTTTTAATGAATGAGTCAACAACTGGCTTCTCAAGCACTATTTAAAATAAAAAGGAGATGCAGTAGTTACTGTTGTTTGGCTTTTATTGCACTTTGAAAAGAACAAGAATGCTTGCTTTTTAGGATAGTGTGTGTATGCATGTGCATGTGTTTGTGTGTGTGTGTGCATCTGCAGGCTAGTTAGTAGTAGAAGTTTATGGATACTAAGAGAGGGGAGGGAGAGACCGAGTGACTTGTTACTCTGTATACTGTGTATTTGATAATGTCAGGCATTCCTTTATTTATTTTAATATGAAATTTGTTGTCAAATTGGTTTCCATACAACACCCACTGCTCATCCCAAAAGGTGCCCTCCTCAATGCCCATCACCCTCCCCCCCTCCCTCCCACCCCCCATCAACCCTCAGTTTGTTCTCAGTTTTTAAGAGTCTCTTATGGTTTGCCTCCCTCCCTCTCTAACCTTTTTTTTCCTTCCCCTCCCCCTTCTGTTAAGTTTTTCAGGATCCACATAAGAGTAAAACATACGGTATCTGCCTTTCTCTGTATGACTTATTTCACTTAGCATAACACTCTCCAGTCCCATCCATATTGCTACAAAAGGCCATATTTCATTCTTTCTCATTGCCATGTAGTATTCCATTGTGTATATAAACGACAATTTCTTTATCCATTCATCAGTTGATGGGCATTTAGGCTCTTTCCATGGTTTGGCTATTGTTTTTAAGAAATTTTTTTTTAATGTTTACTATTTTTGAGAGAGAGGCAGAGACAGAGACAGAGAGCAAGCAGGGGAGGGGCAGAGACAGAGGGAGACACAGAATCGGAAGCAGGCTCCAGGTCCTGAGCTGCCAGCACAGAGCCTGATGCGGGGTCGAACTCACAGACTGCGAGATCATGACCTGAGCGGAAGTTGGCCACTCAACCAACTGAGCCACCCAGGCACCCCTTTTTAAAAAACTTTTTTTTTCATGTTTATTATTTTTGAGAGAGAGAGAGGCAGAGACAGAGAGCAAGCAGGGGAGGGGCAGAGAGAGAGGGAGACACAGAATTGGAAGCAGGCTTATAATTTGGCTATTGTTGAAAGTGCTGCTATAAACATTGGGGTACAAGTGCCCCTATGCATCAGCACTCCTGTATCCCTTGGGTAAATTCCAGCTATTGATGGGTCATAGAGTAGGTCTATTTTTAATTTTTTGAGGAACCTCCACACTGTTTTCCAGAGCAGCTGCACCAGTTTGCATTCCCACCAACAGTGCAAGGGGGTTCCCATTTCTCCACATCCTCGCCAGCATCTGTAGTCTCCTGATTTGTTCATTTTAGCCAGTCTTACTGGCGTGAGGTGATATCTGAGTGTGGTTTTGATTTGTATTTCCCTGATGAGGAGAGATGTTGAGCATCTTTTCCTGTGCCTGTTAGCCATCTGGATGTCTTTAGAGAAGTGTCTATTCATGTTTTCTGCCCATTTCTTCACTGGATTATTTGTTTTTCGGGTGTGGAGTTTGGTGAGCTCTTTATAGATTTTGGATACTAGCCCTTTGTCCGATATGTCATTTGTAAATATCTTTACCCATTCTGTTGGTTGCCTTTTAGGTTTGTTGATTGTTTTCTTTGCAGTGCAGAAGCTTTTTATCTTCATGAGGTCCCAATAGTTCATTTTTGCTTTTAATTCCCTTGCCTTTGGGGATGTGTCAAGTAACAAATTGCTGTGACTGAGGTCAGAGAGGTTTGTTCCTGCATTCTCCTCTAGGGTTTTGATGATTTCCTGTCTCACATTCAGGTCCTTTATCCATTTTGAGTTTATTTTTGTGAATGGTGTAAGAATATGGTCTAGTTTCAACAACAGTTTCAACTGCTGTCCATTTCTCCCAGCACCATTTGTTGAAGAGACTGTCTTTTTTCCATTGGATATTCTTTCCTGCTTTGTCAAAGATGAGTTGGCCATACTTTTGTGGGTCTAGTTCTGCGGTTTCTATTCTATTCCAATGGTCTCTGTGTCTGTTTTTGTGCCAATACCATGCTGTCTTGATGATTACAGCTTTGTAGTAGAGGCTAAAGTCTGGGATTGTGATGCCTCCTGCTTTGGTCTTCTTCTTCAATATTACTTTGGCTATTCGGGGTCTTTTGTGGTTCCATACAACTTTTAGGATTGCTTGTTCCAGCTTCAAGAAGAATGCTGGTGCAATTTTGATTGGGATTGCATTGAATGTGTAGATAGCTTTAGGTAGTATTGACATTTTGACAATATTTATTCTTCCAATCCATTAGCATGGAATGTTTTTCCATTTCTTTATATTTTCTTCAATTTCCTTCATAAGCTTTCTATAGTTTTCAGCATACAGATCTTTTTCATCTTTGGTTAGGTTTATTCCTAGGTATTTTATGCTTCTTGGTGCAATTGTGAATGGGATCAGTTTCTTTATTTGTCTTTCTGTTGCTTCATTATTAGTGTATAAGAATGCAACTGATTTCTGTACATTGATTTTGTATCCTGCGACTTCTCTGAATTCATGTATCAGTTCTAGCAGACTTTAAATTAAAGGCTGTAACAAGAGATGAAGAAGGGCATTATATAATAATTACAGGGTTTGTCCATCAGGAAGAGCTAACAATTATAAATGTCTATGCACCGAATATGGGTGCCCCCAAATATTTAAAACAATTAATGGCAAACATAAGCAACCTTATTGATAAGAATGTGGTAATTGCAGGGGACTTTATTACTCTACTTACAACAGTAGATAGATCATCTAGACAAGGGATCAATAAAGAAACAAGGGCCCTGAATGATACATTGGATCAGGTGGACTTGACAGATACACTTAGAACTCTGCCTCCCAAAGCAACAGAATATACTTTCTTCTCGAGTGCACATGGAAGATTCTCCAACATAGTTCACATACGGGTCACAAAACAGCCCTTCATAAGTGTAAAAGAATTGCGATCATAGTATGAACACTTTCAGACCACAATGCTATGAAACTTGAAATCAACCACAGGAAAAAGTCTGGAAAACCTCCAAAAGCATGGAGGTTAAAGAACACCCTACTAAAGAATGAATGGGTCAGCCAGACAATTAGAGAAGAAACTAAAAAATATATGGAAACAAATGAAAATGAAAATACAACCATCCAAACACTTTGGGATGCAGCGAAGTCAGTCCTGAGAGGAAAATACATTGCAATCCAGGCCTATCTCAAGAAACAAGAAAAATCCCAAATACAAAATCTAACAGCACACCTAAAGGAACTAGAAGCAGAACAGCAAAGACACCCCAAGCCCAGCAGAAGAAGAGAAATAATAAAGATCAGAGCAGATCTAAAAAAAAAACTGTAGAGCAGACCAATGAAACCAAATGTTGGTTTTTTGAAAAAATAAACAAAAGTGATAAATCTCTAGCCAGGCTTCTCAAAAAGAAAAGGGAGATGACCCAAATAGATAAAATCATGAATGAAAATGGAATTATTACAACTCATCCTTCAGAAATACAAATAATTATCAGGGGATACTATGAAAATTATATGCCAACAAACTGGACAACCTGGCAGAAATGGACAAATTCCTAAGTACCCAGACACTTCCAAAGCTCAAACAGGAAGAGATAGAAAACTTGAACAGACCCATAACCAGCAAAGAAATTGAATCAGTTATCAAAAATCTCCCAATAAATAAGAGTCCAGGACCAGATGGCTTCCCTGGGGAATTCTACCAGATGTTTAAAGCAGAGATAATACCTATCCTTTTCAAGCTGTTCCAAAAAATTGAAAGGGAAGGAAAACTTCCAGACTCATTCTATGAAGCCAGCATGACTTTGATTCCTAAACCAAAGACCCAGCAAAAAAAGAGTACTACAGGCCAATATCCTTGATGAATATGGATGCAACAATTCTCAATAAGATACTAGCAAATCGAATTCAGCAGCATATAAAAAGAATTATTCACCATGATCAAGTGGGATTCATTCCTGGGCTGCAGGGCTGGTTCAACATTCGCAAATCAATCAATGTGATACATCACATTAATAAAAGAAAAGATAAGAACCATATGATCCTGTCCATCGATGCAGAAAAAGCACTTGGCAAAATACAGCATCCTTTCTTAATAAAAACCCTCGAGAAAGTCAGGATAGAAGGAACATACTTAAACGTCATAAAAGCCATTTATGAAAAGCCCACAGCTAATATCATCCTCAATGGGGAAAAACTGAGAGCTTTCCCCCTGAGATCAAGAACACAACAGGGATGTCCACTGTAACCGTTGTTGTTTAACATAGTGTTGGAAGTACTGGCATCAGCAGACAGCAAAAGGAAATCTAAGGCATCAAAATTGGCAAAGATGAAGTCAAGCTTTCACTGTTTGCAGATGAAATGATACTGTACATGGAAAACCCGATAGACTCCACCAAATGACAGGCATTCCTTTAAAAGAACAAAAACTATCAAGGCTTTAGTTAGGGTTAAATGACTCAAAGAAACCTGAGTTCAAATGTTTGTTCAGCTGTGTCTCCTTGGCAACTACTTTTCTTGTGAGAATGATTATAATATCAACTTCCCAGAACAACATATACATATTAAGTTAAAATATCCTTATTTCCAAGTTGACTTAGTTTCATTGAAAGTCACTGATATGAATGAGGAAGGAAATAATACAGAGTGTTTGTAACTACAGATAGAATTTAAGTTGTGAAATAAGTTGCATGGGTGGAAAATTTAAAGTGCTCTGAAAATTAGTCCTTTTCACTTTAATATTTTTGTCAAGGGTCAGCTTGGATTCTCTATGGGTTATGTGCATACTAATGGGGTACTTTGAATAAACAGAAAGTTTTTCAAGTCTCCACACAAATAAGAGTATTGAGGATAAAATCACATATTTTACATCTGTAATTTGGGCTAATGGGTTGGGTTAAATAAGAATACAAAGGAAACCAACTCTTCACTAACTTTTAGGCTTACTCTAGACAAACAGCAATGTCTCAGCATTTTGAACTATCTTTTTTGACTATGCCTTGATCCTAAATAAGTCTTTACCCAAGAAATTCAGTTTGACCCTCACCCAAAATGCACAAAAACTATTAACCATTTCATACAAGATTTAAGCTTTTCAAAATAACACTGGAAAATCTTAAAATGCCAGTGATAAACTTCTAAATAGGATAAAAAAACTGACATAATTTTCATCTAATTAGAGATATTAAAAACTACAAAACAATTATCTGATAAAAATGCATTTGGCATAATCTATAAATCTACCCTTAAAAGAGTAAAAATTACCATTGACTACTATAAATGAAAACGAAAAAATATTCACACCATTTTAATCTGCTCAATCTAGCCAGAGATCTGACTTCAAATAAATAATGATAAATGTAATAGAAGTAAAAATTGTTGAAATTTTCATATAGACATAAATCCATGTATTCTTTTCAAAAGTATTCTTTGTCACAGAAAGTAATCTCTGAATAAAATAATTTTGACTCACAAAGAATGAGAATAGAAAATACTCAAGGGGTGCCTGAGTGGCTTAATCAGTTGAGTGACCAACTCTTGATTTTGGCTCAGGTCATGATCTAACAATTGTGAGATTGAGCCACATGTTGGGCTCCATGCTGAGTATGGAGCCTATTTAAGATTCTCTCTCTCTCTCTCTCTCTCTCTATATATATATATATATATATATATATATATATATATATATATATATATAATTAAAAATAAATAAATAATAAAAAAGAAAATACTGAAAGTGTATTAAATATTTATTCTCTAGTGAATTTCATTTATTTGGCTTTTTTCCTCCTTTCTTTCTTCTTCTCTCCCTTCCTTCCTTCCTCTCTCTCTTTTTCTTTCTTTCTTCTTTCTTTCTTTCTTTCTTTCTTTCTTTCTTTCTTTCTTTCTTTCTTTTTGTCAGGGGGTGGTTCCACATATAAGTGAGATCATATGAGATTTGATTTTCTCTGTCTGACTTATTTCACTTGACATATTGTTATCAAGGTCCATCCATGTTGTCAAAATGACAAATTTTCATTTTTTATGGCTGAATAATATTCCACTGCATACATATACTACACTTTCTTTATCCATTCATCTATTGATGGACTCTTAGGTTGTTTCCATATCTTAGCTATGTAGGTAATGTTGCAATGAATGGGGGGGGATACATATATCTTTTGAAGTTAGTGTTTTCACTTTCTTTGGATAAATACCCAGAAGTGGACTGCTGGATCATGTGGTAGTTCTATTTTTTAGTTTCTTGAGAAAACTTCATAATGTTTTCCACAGTGGCTGCACCAATTTAAACCCCCACCAGTAATGCATGTGGGCTCCCTTTATTCCACATCCTCACCAACTCTTGTTATTTCCAGGCTTTTTGATAATGGACATTCTAACAGCTGTGAGGTAATGTCTCATTATGGTTTTATTTTTTCATTTCCTTGATGATGAGTGATGTTGAGGATCTTTTCATGTACCTGTTATCCATCTGTATGTCTTCATGGAAAAATGTCCATCCAGATTATCTGTTCACTTTTTAAAATCAGATTGGTTTTTTTGTTTGTTTTTGCTATTGAGTTGTATGAGTTTTTTAAAATATATTTTGGATATTCATCTCCTATCAGATATGTGATTTGCAAATATTTTCTCCAATGTAGTAGGTTGCTTTTTCATATTGTTGATGATTTCTTTGCTGTGCAAAAGGTTTTTAGTTTCATGTGGTCTCACTAATTGATTTTTGCTTTTGTTGCTTTTGGTTTTGGTGTCAAATCCAAGTAATCAGAGCCAAGACCAGTGTCACAGAGCTTACTGCCTGTGTTTTCTTTTAGGACTTTATGGTTTCAAGTGAAATATTTAAGCCTTTATTCTGTTTTTTAATTAATTAATTAATTAATTTATTTATTTATTTATTTTTGAGAGACTGGGGGAAGGGCAGATAGTTGGAGAAAGAGAATCCCAAGCAGGCTCTGTGCTGTTAGTGCAGAGCCAGATGCAGGGCATTCCACACCTTTAATCCATTTTAAGTTAATTTTTGTATATAGTCCAGTTTCATTCTTTTGTATGTGTTCGTTCAGTTTTCCCAGCACCATTTATTGAAGAGACTGTCTTTGTCCCCACTGTATATTCTTGGTTCCTTTGTTGTAACTTAATTGACCATATATTTCTGGGCCCTCTGTTCAGTTCCATTGATCGATATGTCTGTTTTCTATCTCTCAGTTTCACATGGTTTTGATTACTATACTTTTGTAATATAGTTTGAAATCAGGGAGTGTGATACCTCCATATTTGTTCTTCTTTCTCAAGATTGCTTTGATTTTTCTGGGTTTTTTGTGGTTCCATATAAATTTTAGGATTGTGTGTTCTATTTCTGTGAAAAATGCTGCTGGGATTTTGATAGGAATTTCACTGAATCTATAGATTGCTTTGGGTAGCATAGACATTTTAATAATATTGATTTTTCCAATCTATGAGAATGGAATATCTTTTTATTTATGTGTGTTTCTCTATTCCATCACTGACATAATTTTAAGTGTATAACTCTTTCATCCCCTTGGTTAAATTTATTCCTAGGTATTTCGGTCTCTTATATGCAGTTGTAAATGAGATTATTTTCTTATTCTCTTCCTTATATTTTATTATTAATGTATGTAGACAAGATTTTTGTGCATTGAAGTTTCATCCTGTGACTTTGGCGAGTTTATTTATAAGTTCCATAGTTTTTTGGTGGAGCCTTTAGGGTTTTCCATATATAATGCTGTGTAATCAGTGAAGAATAACAAATGAACTTGTTCCTTACTAAATTGGATGCCTTTCATTTCTTTTACTTGGCTAATAACCCTGGGTAGAACTTCCAATACTATGTTGAATAAAAGTGGCAAGTGTGGGGCATGCTTGTCTTGTACCTGATCTTAGAGGAAAGGTTTTCAACTTTTCACTATTGAGTACGGCGTTAGCTATGGGTTATCCTATATGGTCTTTATTATGTGGAAATGCATTTCCGATATACGCATCTTGTTGAGAGTTTTTATCATAAATGGATGTTGAATTCTGTCAAAAGCTCTTTCAGAATTTATTAAGATGATCATGTGATTTTTATCCATCATTTTATTACTATAGTGTGTCACATAGTTTGATTTGTGGGGGTTGAACCATTATTACATCCCTGGAATCAACACCACTTGATCATGGTATATGATTCTTTTTATGTATTGTCAAATTTAGTTTACTAATATTTTGTTGAAGGTTTTCTCATCTATGTTTATCAGGGATATTTGCCTATAATTTTTTCTTTTGGTGTTCTTATCTGGTTTTGTTATCGGGATCATGCTGGCCTTGTAAAATATATCCCTTCCCCTTTTATTTTTGGGAGAATTTGAGAATTGGTGCTAATTCTTCTTTGAATGCTTGGTAGAATTCACCAATGAAGCTACCTGGTCCTAGACTGTGTGTTTTGCTTATTGAACCAATCTCCTTACTAGTAATCAGTCTGTCTAGATTTTCTATCTCTTCATAATTCAGTCTTGAAAACTTGAATGTTTCTAGAAATTTATTCATTTCTTGTAGGTTGTCCAATTTGTTGGCATGTAATTTTTCATAGTAGTCTTTTGATCCGTTGTATTTCTTTGGTATTGGATGGAATGTCTCTTCTTTTATTTCTGACTTTATTTATTTGAATCTTCTTTCTTTTCTTCTTATTAAGTCTAGCTAAAGGTTTGTCATTTTGTTGATCTTTTCTTTTAAAAATTTTTCAATGTTTATTCATTTTTGGGAGAGAGAGACAGAGCGTGAGCAGGGGAGGTGCAGAGAGAGAGGGAGATACAGAATCCAAAGCAGGCTCCAGGCTCCAAGCTGTCAGCACAGAGCCCAATGCAGGGCTCAAACTCACGGACAACAAGATCATGGGCTGAGCTAAAGTTGGCCACTTAACTGACTGAGACACCCAGGCATCCCTGTTTTTCTTTTCAAATAACTGGCTCTTAATTTCATTGATATTTTCTGTTGTCATTTTAGTCTCTATTTCTGCTGTGATCTTTATTATTTCCTTCCTTCTACTACTAATTTTGGGTTTCATTTGTTCTTTTTCTAGTCTGTTCTGGTGTAAAGTCAGGTTGTTTGTCCGAGATTTTCTATTTTGAATGTTTTTCATGTTCACCATTTTACATATAGAAAACCTGACAGGTTAAGTTCTAGTGGAACCTGTAACTGGCTAATATCTGCTCTCTTAAAATGAAGTTATTTTTGCATCAAAATATGTAAAATCTATTTAGAATGACATCCTTCTCTCTAGAAATAGAAGAATAAGATGAGGTTTCTGGATTTTTATTAGCCTTTGTATTTAATGGCTAAGTCTCCTTGAACACCAAGGAAGATACAATGATTATAATAAAAAAAAAAGATTAGATCTATAAATACAAAGAAAAACATGTGAACCCAATTATAATTTCATGAAAAAAATAAAATCATCATATAATAGATTTTAATGAACTGTAGGATTTGTTGTCTTGCCAGCCTCAAGTATTATTACTCATTAAATGTATCTCTTAACTCAATGAGCAATGGCAAGAGATGGCTAAGATCAAATTAAACCCTGTTTTCTATGTCTTATAATTAACCTAATGTGTTGAACTGTCATCAGTAACTAAGTTATTCAAACTTACAAATATTATCCTGTAAAAGAAAGACATTAATGAATTCCTCTAGCCTGCTTCTATTCAGAAATACATAATGATAAGAGACATTCTTATGGGCAGTAATAGAAGCAAAAGGAAGGAACAGGCAATTAATCAAAATGTGAAATTTATTGAAAGACAGGACTGGAAGCAGTGTGACACTATTGGTACCCTAATTACTAATTATTTCCAGTATTTGCCTAATGAGTAAAAAGAATTCCAACTTACAAGCAACATGAGTAATCATTAGATTGCACAATGTGTGATACCATTTCTATGTTGGAAACATTTCATTCACAAAACAAAAGAAGGCAAGTTTTTATTTTTTATTTTTTTTTCCAAATGGTAACATTTTAAAGCCTTTAAAGCCATCAATACCATATAAGACTTTAATGTCTCTTTCAAATGTCTTTAAAACCTATTATAGGGGTGCCTGTGTGGCTCAGCCAGTTAAGCGTCAGACTTCGGCTCAGGTCGTGATCTCGCGGTCTGTGAGTTCAAACCCTGCGGCGTCGGGCTCTGTGCTGACAGCTCAGAGCCTGGAGCTTGCTTTGGATTCTGTGTCTCCCCCTCTCTGCCCTCCATCACTCATGCTCGCTCTCTCTCTCTCTCTCTCTCTGTCTTTCCATAATAAATAGACGTTAAAATAAATAAAACCTATTATTATGCATTAATGCTGCATGTTTATGCTGGTCCTGCATTTGGAGATATAACTGAAAATGAGATTGCACTGTGAAAGTGTTCAACACTTTTAGTAGCTCTTTTTCTTTGCACTTTGTTTCAGATTAAAGTTTTACTAAGTTGATATTAGTTTGTGCTCGTTGTTCTGCCTATGTCAATCCTTTTACTTAATATTTGATCTAAATTTTATTGGTTTCATAACTCAGTATGTACCATGAGAGTGAGAGATTATATTATATCCGTTCTGAGTTCAAAATAAAAAGTGACAAATGGGCTGTGTCTACTAGCACTGCTACCACCAAGAATTTGTAAATCTAAACGATCTCACAGTGAGCCCTGCAAACACTTTATTCTTCAGTAACCTTTCCTTGCCTGTATGTACAAGAGATAGAAGATGAATAGTATTTGTTTAGTGCCCTTAGGAGAAAATTAAATATTTATTAAAAGTGTGTTTTTTACTTTGATAACAAATCCAATAAACAAGTGCTTTGATTAATGAGTATTAGCATTTCTTATTGTAGGATGTATGGATTACTTACAGCTTGAAGGCAATTTTAGGCACAGCTTTGTGGTACAGAAAGTGACATTTGTTCGGTATTGAAAGTTTTAAGAAAATGTTTCTGGAACAGGTGTAAAAATGTTAGATTCTTGATCCAGCACTGGCATCTTTTGGCTAGGTGACCTTGGGTAAGTCATTCAATGGCCTTAAACTCAGTTTCTTTTTTTTTTTCAAAATTGGGATTAAAATAATACTTAAAATATTAATACTTAATGAATTCTGGCATTGTAGAATGCAAGGAAAAATATCCATACACCACATATCACATGTCATTATTATGTTTCAGATGCAAAATAAACAATGTTGGCTAAATGGTTTTGCTTGGGAACTGTTCTATGGCTTTAGCAGTGTGTATTTTCTCTCTCTTCTTTGATTTTGTATTTTACTTATGGACACATAACAATGTGTTTTGTAAGCATCTTGATTTGTTTTTAAATGTTCAAGTGAAAGACTATATATATCCATTAATATTATCAGAGCTTTGAGGAAGAGAGAGACTTTTATTTTATCTTTAACATCATCATTTCATCCTCAATTTTATAAAAAAATATCAGGACTTTTAAAGAAATTTAAATCTTATCTCTAGGGGCGCCTGGGTGGCTCAGTCAGTTAAGCATCTGACTTTGGCTCAGGTCATGATATCACTGTTCTGAGTTTGAGCCCCGCGTCAAGCTCTGTGCTGACAGCTCAGTCTGGAGCCCGTTTTGGATTCTGTGTCTCCCTTTCTCTCTGCCCCTCTCCTGGTCATGCTCTGTCTCTGTCTCTCAAAAATAAATAAATGTTAAAAAAATTAAAAAAAAAAGTCTCCACCACTTACTGAAAATAGGACTTTGAGCAAGTTGTCAATTCTTTGCTCCACGTTTTGTATTATAAACAAAGGTAATGCCAATATTTTAGGGTGGATGTAAGGGTGATATGAGAAAATTTACCTTATATAATTCCTTCCAAGTTATCCTGAATAAATATGACAGTACTTTCCATTTGCATATTTCAGAAGTTTCTTTTAAGTCCAGATTTTCGATAAGAAGTTGAGAAAAAGGAAGTTTTTATTTTTCCTTCAATAAATCACCTAGAAGACTAAAAACTTTCTAATATACTGGCCTGCTTATTTCAAGGAATATGGAGATGAACTGAAAGAGATTAAGATAATAGTAGATGAACAATACTGTTTCATACTTGGAAGGAGGTAAAGATTAAAAAGTAGAGATTTCTGTTCCTGGAAAAACTCTTGCTGACTGTTTAAGAGTCTTTTTGTTAGTATATTTTAAAATTTGGAGTCCAAAGTCTTATGTCAATAAAATATTAGGAGGGTTCAATTTCAGAGTAGATTCATGAAAGAAGTGTTTTCACACATGCTGTTTTCACCGTGGGTTCTTCAGAGAGGCTGCAAGTATATTTTCCACAGTTCAAAGTTTTATTAAATGATATAATTTGGGTCTCAAGATTGCACTCTTTTAGTGAAAATATCCTATGTAGAACTATTTCCATGATGGATGTATAAAACTGGAGGCAGCTCAACTCTACCTGGGATCCTTGGCATACAGTGAATTTTTAATAGAATCTATGCATTTACATCTGCACATCATTTAGCGAAATCTCAAATGCCATGCACAATTATGTTTTCCACAAATTTATTAATATTAATTTTACTTTGGTAAATTAATTATACATATGTTAATAGCAGGGTTATTCAAGTTAAGGGTTAATTGTTAAAAAATATAAAATGAAGTATAACACCCACTGTATTATATAAAGTGTAATTGAGTTTTGGCTTAAGCTTGAGCTGCCATAGCGAAATACCACTGACTACCTTAAGAGAAATTTATTTTCTCACTATTTTGGAGGCTGGCAAATCTAAGTTTAAGTTGCTGGCCAATTTCGTTCCTGGTGAGAATTCTCTTCCTGGTTTGCAGAGAAGGCTGCTTTCTCACTGTATCCTCACATGGTAGAGGGACAGCTTGGGTGTCTTTTCCTCTTCCTATAGGGCATCAGAGTATCTGATTAGAGCCCCACCCTTATGTCCTCATTAACCCTTTATCACTTTCTCTCCAAATACAGTCCAGTAACATTGGAGCTAGGGCCTCGACATATGGATATGAGGTGAGGGGAGCACAAACATTCAGTCCGTAATGGATATCAAGATTTCTTTGTGACCCTACACACTAGTAAAGTGTGTCAGCTGATATCTATGTACTTTAATTTGAACATTTTGGGTTTTATTCTCATTTCATCAGTTATTTATTTAGTGCTAAATATTCAGTCTCCATCCTAGACAGGAGAGGACAGAGATTGAGAAATGCTACCCACATCTCAAGGAACTCCCGATCAACATTGTTCTGTAAGATACAAATATGGACGGTTCTGTGAGAATGCAGATTGGCATATGCATCATACATGGAGCAGAGTGGGATTCAAACCGCTGAAGCAGAGGTGAGGAGTGGCCTGGATAGGAGACAGCATTCTCAGAGGTACAGAAAGTGATGGCACAATGAGGAAAATGTTATGACTGCAAAAGAATGATAAAAAGTTGTTATCGATATAATAGGGCAGGGCCATTTGATGAGGAGAGTTATCTGCTGAATTTAAAAAAACAAATTTTATTTGTTTATTTTGGAAGAGAGAGACAGAGAGAGTGAGTGGGGGAGGGGCAGAGAGAGAGGGAGAGACCAAATCCCAAGCAGCCTCTGCACTATCAGTGCGGAGCCCGTCACAGGGCTAGAACTCAGGAATTGTGATATCATGACCTGAGCTATAACCAGGGTCTGATGCTTCACTGACTAGGCCACCAGGGGCCCCTCTGCTAAGTTTCTAAGACCGACGTGGAAAGCCATTTGTCTTGAAATTTAGCACCCAAACAAAAGAATTGTTGTTATTTTAAATGATCATTCATTTAAAAAGCTGTCATTATAATAATTGAAAAACGATGCCATATTATAAGGTGTCTAATTTATCAGCCAATAGTAAAATTGCTAATTAAATAATCATCACAATTTTCTGGTGTTAAGGATGTAGTAAGATGGAGGCCATTGTGGCTAAAAGGACAATTTTATTAATTCTGAGAAAACCTGAAATTATTGAGCTGGGTTTCTAGGTGTAAGACACTGTGTTCAATGAATTACATATATTATCTCATCCCGGGCTTGCCATAACTCTGTGAGACAGATACTGTTATCTCCATTTAACAGATGAGGAATTTAAGCCTCAGTAAGATTCAAGAATTTAACCAAATTCCCTCAGCTAATAAGTGAGATTCCAGTCACATGTATCTGACTTTAAAGTCCACTCACTTTCCATTATTTTACCCTGCTCCTCTTGAGAAAGTAACTTAGATTATATTAACTTGCAATATGTAATTGATTGAGGATTTTTGCTCAGTGGCCCTCAGTGGAGAGATTTAGGCGACACCAGCCTGGGACACTAGAAGAGCGTCAGTGTAAAAAGAGTTGGCAAAATGGGCAAGGTATTAGCTGCAATTCTTCTTTAGTCTTCTAAAGAAACGAACCACAATGAGTCACTAACAAACTTTCAGGTTCTTTCTTGCTTTTATAGTGTGATTTATGTTTGGGTGAACTCAAAAGAATTAATTTTCTCTCTAACATTATAACTTTCGATCATATTACATGTAAGATATTTCACTTTAAAGCAATGTATTATTATCATTGTGAGTATTATCTTTCCTTTAAAAAAGTACACTAAAATCCAATTTCCTTAAATATTATTAAAATTCACATTGTATACTATTTGTAAAAATTATATACACATTAAAACTTTATTGAAAACATCCTTGAATGTTTTAAAATATCTGCAACCTTATGGGCTCAGTGTTTGGGAGACTGTGGTAGACACACTCGAAGGAGATTCTCAACTAGGCCCCAGGTGAGTCCCAGTGGAACATGTGATTTGCTTTTTAACCAATCAAAACTGCCAGCCACTAAATCTATCACATCTATTATAAACCTTGTGGCAGGATTTAATCTGATCTGTTTTATTGTTTGTTTTTGTTTGTTTGTTTGCCATCTAGAATGTAATTTCCATGAAAGAGGAGATTTGTGTGTTTTGCTCACTTTTATTCTTCTTGCTTTTATAGCAATGCCTGGAATGTTGTTGGAGCTCAATAAATCTTTGCTGAATAAATTATTTATTTACATATCGTTTACTTGGTTGGCTTTTCTATCTAAACCTAATGTACTTCTTTTTTCATTTTTTTAAAACTTAACAGACTTCTTTTTTTTTTTTTTTTAACGTTTATTTATTTTTGAGACAGAGAGAGAGCGTGAACAGGGGAGGGGCAGAGAGAGAGGGAGACACAGAATCTGAAACAGGCTCCAGGCTCTGAGCTGTCAGCACAGAGCCTGATGTGGGGCTCGAACTCATGAACTGCAAGACCATGACCTGAGCCGAAGTCAGACACTCAACCAACTGAGCCATCCAGGCGCCCCATAAACTTAACAGACTTCTTAATGAATACTCCCTGAGAGCAGGAAAATTATCATCTGTCCTTTGCTCTTCTACATTAAATATATTGAGTAGTATTTAGTACATAATAAATAATAATTAAAATTTATTCAATAAATACTACTTAATGATAATATTTATACATCACTTTACATATTAATATATTGTAACATACAAATTTGCCAATATATTTACATAAAGGGCTATTCATATAATCTGACCATACAAAGTTCATTTCTATCTGATTTGTTTCTCACAGTAACCCGAAAAGGTAAATATTACTACTTTGGGAAAACTATAGACTGTAATAGCTTTAAGCAATGGAAGAATAGACTTGAGGGCAATTGATCTTAGAAAATGAAGACTTTTAAATGAAGAAAGACATAGTTACTTTTGTTTGTAGTCTTGTGCATAACCTGGGCTCATTTTCCATCATCATAGCCTTGAAATGATTCTTGCATCTTATCACGAAGCCTCATTACATATAGGATGCGGCCTTAACTCGATGTACCCAAAGGTACATCTGCTTCTCAGCTAATGACCTACCATATTCATCTATTTTCTTAGTTCAAGGCCCTGGAATAATCCTTAATTTGACCTTTTCCTTTACCCCTCCCATCCATCTCATCAGTGAGTGCTGGCAGCTCTCCTCTATGTTCACCATCTCCTCTGTTACCATTTAGGACAAACCACCACTAATTGTCAATGGACACTTCTGATATCTGTCTGGCTAGTTTCCCTATTCCATACATTCTCATTCACAGTTCAGTCAGCTGCTAACTTCTGTTTTAAACATGTAATTAGGACCGTATTACTTTATTTTTAAATATCAACCAATAGATTCCCGTTCTTAAAATGAAATGGTAATCTTTTCCATGTCTTATGCTATGACACTGTACCTGAGCTGTTTAACTTTTAGATCTCGAGTTGTATAACTTTTATTCTCATGCAATTTGGTGTGTCCATGTTGGCTTTCATTCCGTTCCTCTAACATGCCTACCTCTTCCTCCAGTTCTTGGTGCTTGTTCTTTCTCTGGCTCCAGCCCTTTGAGTGGTGAATTCCTTCCCTTCATTCTGGTCTCAAGTCTGATATTTCTTCTTAGCAAGATCTTCATTTACTGTGCTATTTAGTGTTGCCAACTGTTGACCACACCCATCAATCACACTGTATCACTTAATTATACTTACTCTTTTCATGATATTATCACCATCTAAAATCTTATTACCTATTTGTTGACTTGTTTATTGCCAAATCGTCCTGCTGGATTGTCAGTTCCATGAAAAAGATTGCTTTTTGTATTGTTCACCTTGTTATTCTGAGCATTTTGAGCAGTATCTGGCACATATAACAACAAATATTTGTCAAATAAGTGAACATATGAACTTAACCTAATGAATGTACAATACCTTTTTTAAAATGCAATCTGATAATGTCACTACCTGTTTAAAATCCTACAGTGGCTCCCCATCACTGGTAGAACCATTCTTTAGTTTTAGATATGCTGTCTCTCATTATTCTTGAATACGCTTCCTTTGAAGAGAGACTGATTAAATTCCTAACTGAATATTTACCAGGTCCTCAGTCTGTAGCAGTATAAAACCTGAGGAATTTATAAACCCTTCAGGTATGGCTGACATTTCTGAGTTGTTTTTATTTAAATTTTTTTTCATTGCCACACCCCAACTTGTTTTTGGGGAGGGGGTTATTCTCAAATTTTTCTTCTGTTACTGCAATTAACTATTTTATAATTTTTTTTAACATTTATTTATCCTTGAGAGACAGAGAGAGGCAGAGCATGAGCAGGGGAGGGGGAGAGAGAGATACAGAATCTGAAGCAGGCTTCAGGCTCTGAGCTATTTGTCAGCACAGAGCCTGACGTGGGGCTCGAGCTCACGAACTGCAAGACCATGACCTGAGCCGAAGTTAGACACTCAACCAACTGAGCCACCCAGGCGCCCCCTGCAATTAACTATTTTAGAAGTTGCTTTTCTTTATCAGGAATATTTGGTTATTGCAAATAAATTTGAATAAAACCTGGGATCAACATTGTCCAAACTAAACTAACCCTTGTACTCAAAGGGAAACATAATCTAGAAACCAAAACTAATCAAAGGTAACTCAATCCTTATTTTATTCTTTAGTGAGAAATGTGTGTTCTTAAAACAAGTGTGGAGTCCAACCACAAGCCACTCCAACCTAGGCCACTTTGAAGATTATTTTGAGTTACAAAGCAATTGAAACCCAGCAGAATCAGGAAAAGCTCTTTACTTCCCCCTCCTCAACTGCCTGAAAAGAACTTAGAGAAACAGCTCCAGGAAGAGAGCTATCACCATACATAATAACAATATGGCATAAACTAGAGGTGGTAGACAGAAAGAAACCTAGCAAAACCTGTTTGACCAAAGTCCTCTATGTCCCATTGCTTCTGAGAGGACCAGCAAACATTTGTTTACCAAGTATTTACTTTTTCATCTTTCTGTGAAGTGCATTCCTTCCCTTTGAAGTTCCAGACTCTACCCCCTTTTGAGTTCCTAAAGACATATATACCTCTTTTTGCATGACCGTCTTTAGAATTTCCATGTGAATTCTCCATGTATACAAGATTAAATTTTATTTTCTCCTGTTAATCTGTCTCATGTCAATTTGATTCTAAGCTCAGCTAGAAGCACCTTGAAGGGAATAGGAAATTTTTGCTCCCTAACACAAGCAAATGTGTCTGATTAATACTTACTTTAATACCTTTCACATGGTGGCAGCTACTCTCTCTATAAAGTGCTATGTATGTAAAATACTATGTGCCATGCTTCATTGTATTCTAATCATTTTACATATATGAATAATCTAATTCTTGCAACTCCATGAATTAATTATTTTTATAATTCTTAACGCTAAACAAGCATTTATCTAGTACTTTTTTATTGTTGTCTTTTGGATTAAAAACAAAATAGAAGAAACAATTCATGACTTCAAAGATTTTAAAACTAGCTGGAAATGTTATAAAGCATACATATATCTATGTTCATTTTCTCACCATCCTATTTTGTAACCAAATATTGGATCTGATGTTACAGACTCAAAGGAATATGGTTGCTTGACATCATATGTCTAGGTGATATTTCTATAATTGGAATAGTGCCAGACATCAAGTCCCTTAAGGCAACAGGTGATAAACCTAACTCGGGCATGGGAGAAGAAACCTGAGTCTGGCAAATAGGCTCCTGTTCAGTTTCTGTCACAGACTTCCCAATCTGACTTAATTTATTAAGGACCCTGGATACTAATATCCAGCATTCTAACTCTTAGGAATTGTGTAGATACAAAATTGGCTTCAGTTACATCAGTGTACTAAGACCCAAACACCCAAGGCTACACCAGATGGTAGGTAGGACTTCTCTGGTCTTTACAAGGTGGTTAGAAATGTGATATGTGGAGAAGCAGTGTAGAAGGGTAGATAGAGCAATTGAACTGGTTTAGACATTATAGATAAAGGCATTTGAGGTATCAATGACGTATTAAATCTTTTTAAAGAAATCTTTGTTGGAAATAGTGGGAGTCTGTATGGCTATATTACCTACATCTTTCACTTTAGTGTACATATAAAATGCATTGTTTTGAAAGATACTACTGTAAGAAATTGTGTATTTAAGGTTGAAGATGTAGTTTTAAAATATTAAATTTTAATGTTTATAATAATCTCCTAATTATCTTTTAAATATCCTTAAACTTCATGTTAGCAGGCGTTATAAATTTCTATTGAAATTCTTCAGCAAAATAAAGTGTAGATATAGTTACATTGGAGTAGGTGCATTATGTTTTCTTTAAGTACATGAATATTAAATCCTTTTGAAATCTGATTATATGTAAATGACATGCAATTCTCCTAATTCTATCTTGGCAGCCATCAATATTGATAAGAAGAATAACTACATTAGACTTAAATAATATCTGAATCTGTAGTTACATTACAAGAGAAATATCAAAAGACAAATATAATCTTAATTTGTCTGAAAACTAATTTGCAAAAGCTAAATTAATACAAAGAATTTAACAATCTTACCTCTTTCCTTTTCTATGAAATAAGAATCATTTATTAAGTTAAATTGTTAGTGCATGAGTTAAAAATATTTAGTTTTAGAATGTTCCTGTTTGGGAGTTTATACATTCAAGACAGAGTGAATATAAGGAACATTGTTATGAAATATAAGTCATCCTATATTGACTTATAAGTTAAAAGAAAGTCAGTCCAGCTTCTATAAAAGTCTATGTGGGATGAAGACATACTAGAGTTTTAACAATAATCTTTTTAAATGCATACTAGTTTACAAAATAACTATTAACGAAGGTATGATAAGTACATTGAGTAGTTCGTATTGTTGATATTTAAAAGCTATGTGTAGAGGTCCCATAATATCTAAGGCAATAACAATTATTATAGCATAAAAAAAGCACTAATGTGATATGATTAATTATTGTTTTCATTTAAACATATTCTAAACAGTGCATTTAGTTGAATCCAAAAAACCTCATTATAATGGCTATTTTTGGTTTCTTAGGACACACTGATTGCCATCTTCATGATTTTAAATGTGGAGTTCAACAGTTCTAATTAAAAATGCCATGAAGTAAAGTTGAAGAAAACTTTGAATTATAAATGAGTAATATATGTATTATGACAAGATTATAGTGTTCACTGTTTATGAATGTTTTATATTTGAAAAATACTCAATGTTTAGATTTCATTGCTTAATCAATACATTTTACCATAAAGATTATTACATTGTTTTATTATGACTACAGTGAAATTTTGTTTATAAGAAATTTGTTTATAAGAAATCATATTTAATATTTATTATATACAACAGTTCTTAAAATTATAAAAGTTATTATTATATACTCTAACATAAACATTAGAAGCCTAAATATATTATTAGAAATTGCATTTTATTTATTATGTAAGCGTGATACAATAAGAAATGTATTTTTGGTCTTTGTCTTTAGTTCCTGACACAGAGTTTCTAAAATCCTAAAACAGAGTGACAGGAGTGCTGGGAGCATCTTTTGTTATTCATGATCCTTTTTCAACCATACTTGTGTTTATGCTAATAAGGTGATGCTTAGACTTTTAGAGGGCTCCTAGATAGCTTCAAGATGGGCGCTAGTCTGTGGAAAGACCAAGGCATGATTAGAGGGTTGAAACCTTTTAGTCTCATCCCTGGACTCTAGGGAGTGCAGAGGGGCTGAAGCCTGGTAGTCACCAATGGCCAGTGGTTTAACCAACCATGTCTATGTAATGAAATCTCTGTAAAAACCCTAAATGATGAGGATTGGAGAAGTTCTGAGTTGGTGAATACACTGATAGTGGGATGGTTATGGCTTCAAGTGGGCATAAAAGCTCCATGCCCTTACCCCATTCCTTGTGCTGTGCATCTCTTCCATTTGGCTTGTTCTGAGTTTTGTCCTTTACAATAAACTAGTAATAGTAAAGCACTTTCTTGAGTTCCAGGGGTCATTCTAACAAACTGTCAAATGGATTTATACCAATCGATCAGAAGTACAGGAGGCATGGGAGTTTCGATTGGCATCTGCAGTGCAAAGGCAGTTTTGTGGGACTGAATCCTCAACCTGTAGAGTCTGCATTAATTTTGGATAGTTAGTGTCAGAGGTCAATTGAATTGCACATATGCACTTGGTGTCCAGAACATTGGAGAATTGGTTGATGTGAGGAAAAACCCACACATGTGATGACAAAAATGCTGTGAACCAAAAACAGTTCATAGCCTCTCACACTATATGCATGTAAATATGATACCTTTATCAAGAATTAGATGTAAAGAACTATTCTTGCTGTTGAAGATATTCTAAAGGAAAAAAAGGGCCTTGGCTTAAAAACTATCATGCAATCATGTTTTTAGAAGATGTACCAAAAGGCCAAAATCTAGTCCAAAAAGTCTTCATCCGTATGAGTAAGAAAAGTGTTTAGTTTGTACAGCTTACACTCCAAAAAAAGTCAAGCTATACAGACATAATAATTGCAAAATTACTAAAGTCATATCTCTTCTCTTTGCCAACATACATTGTTTCATACCTAGGTCAATATACGATTTTTAGTTTCCATGTCCAGGATATTTTTTGTAATCTCTTGAGAAAGATGGTATTTTATAAATATTAAAGAAAATCACTATATGTATTATGAAAAAATTAAAAATATAAAAATTTAGTCATTTTAACATTTCTTGAAGGAGAATTTTAATCTTATTTAGCTTAGCTCAGAAGTATTATAATTTGAGAAAGGGCATCTCTCTGTAATCAAATGTTTTAAAAATAAGCTTATGAATGGTATTGATATAATGTGATTATATAATGTTAGAAGTCTTATGAAAATAAAATAAAGTATAAACAATAAAAAAAGTAAACATCTATTCAAAACCTCAAAAAAGATTTCTTGAGTTTATAATTAAAGTAGTTTTCGAGGCGCCTGGGTGGCTTAGTCAGACGTTAGCTCAGGTCATGTTCTCGAAGTTCATGAGTTTGAACCCTGCATCGGGCTCTGTGCTGACAGCTTAGAGTCTTAAGCCTGCTTTGGATTCTGTGTCTCCCTTGCTCTCTGCACCTTCCTCACTCACACTCTATCTTTCAGTCTCTCTCTCTCTCTCTCTCTCTCTCTCTCTCAAAAATAAATAAACATTAAAAATATTTATAATTAAAGCAGTATTTCAAATCAATGGGAAAAAGATGAATTCTTTAATAAGTGGTTTGGAAAATTGGCTGAATTTGAGAAAAAGAGCTTGATTCCCTCCTACATGCTGTACACAAAATTGAATTTTAGAGGAAATAAAGAGAAAAATAAACAATCTAAACTATAAAACTATTCATAAAAAATAAATGCAAATATCTTGGAAATTTTGGAGTAGAAAATGTTTTCTTAAGTAGACACAAATTGGAATTCATAAAGTAAATGACTAATAAGGATAACTAATAATTTTTAGCTTATATTCATCAAAGATGGTATAAGCAATGCTAACAGATAAATTAAAGGCTAGAATAAGTAGAGTTGCTATTATTAACAAACAGTAAATATGCATGATATAAAAATTGCTTATAGTGCTATGCAAAAACCTAGAATTAACCTTGTATGAAAATGTATAAAAGTGGTATTAATGTGCAATTCTAAAAAAGTCCATAGATTCCGATTAAAATATAAAACAATCCACAATTTCACATATACTTATCAGTGAAAACAGTAGAGATACAGCATCCCACATTTAACTACGGGAAAAGTTAAAAAGAAAAAAAAAGAAAAGAAAAAAGACAAAAAAATTCAGACTGCTCATTTTTTGCCAAGAACTGGATTGGGATTCCAACAAGTTACTCTCCTGGCACTATCAGAGAGAATGCAAAATTAGACTAACCTAAGGAAGTGCATTATTTTCACCTCAGCAATTTTTTTCCTTTCTCTTTTTCTTTTTCTGTTTTATATTTTAGTTAGTTAACATACAGTGCTTTATTGGTTTCAGAAGTAGAATTCAGTGATTCATCCCTTACATAAGACACCCAGCGCTCATCACAAGTGCCCTCCTTAATACTCATCACCCATCAGTTTGTTCTCTATAGTTAAGAGTCTGTTTTGGTTTGTTTCCCTTTCTTTTCTTCCCCTGCTTTTTATCTCACCTCAGCAATTCTACTTCTAAAATCAATCTAACAGAAATACACTTATACACAGAGATGTGTGTAAAAGGATGTTTATTGCAGCATTGTCTGTAATAAAAGGAAAAACATTCTGACAATTCAGTTAGAAAAATGGTTAAAGAATATATGGCATATCCATGCTGCTTAAATACAATTAATTACACCTTTATGTTGACACAGAAAGATGTTTAAGATCTGTTTTTAAATGAAAAAGCAAGTTGTCAAACCATATGCATAGTATGATCCTATTAGCATAAAATATGTATATATAATTGTCCTTCATGAACATGAAAAGGACTGGATGGAACACCAAATTTAATCTCTAGTTATGGGATATAAATGGTAGATGCGGAGGGAGGGTGCTGGCAAGAGAGGACATTCACTTGCTAATACTATTCTCTATCTGATAATTTTTTAAAAATGCAGGTTAGTTATACATCATTTATGAGACAAAAATGAAAAGTGCCTCTCCTCAAAAATGTATTTAATGTTCTGTTAAGAACCTTAATAGAAAACTCTCATATTTATCTCTTTCAAATATAAATACCTTGGTATCCAATTTTCCAAAAAGGATGGCTCAATTTATTTGTCTGAATGACTCTGGGAAGATCTGGGTGAGTGAATTAGATAACTTCAATATTATATCTGATTAATTATTAAATCACTGTTTAAAAACAACCACGTTGTAGAAAATGTGGTGCTACTTTGGAATTAACTCGCTATGCAAATTTGTGTTGAACGTTTCCCTCCAACAAATATCCTCAGTCATCAACATGAGGGAAACATGCTTCTCTATCAAATGTTTTATTTTCTTCCCGTTTGTCATAATGCTTTCTCATGAAATGTTACCTAGTTGGAGCAACATGGTTGACATTTCTTTGCTAATAGGCCAATTTGCACCAGACATTTGTGTGAGTGGAATATCAGAATGACCAGCAAAGTAATATCTAGCAACACTTGATATCAAGATTGCAAAAATGAACTGAAGCTAGAAAAACCTATATTCATGCTAAATAAATATTTTTTTCCGTTAGTCTGTAGCGCCACCCAGTGTTATAGAATTCTCTATGGAACCCTCTACAAAGTAGGCTATTGTGCCAAGGCGGAAAGGGACACAAATGACACTATGTGAGCTCCATAGTTCTTCCCTTTATGGAACTTTGTTGTTTGAAAAAAAAATCCAGGAAAATTGTTACAGTTTTATTAATTCATTGTGTATTTCAAAGTAAGATATTCCAAAGAGATGATTCCAGAGGCCATTATAGCTTCAGGCATACTTTATACTTCTGTATGCCTAAAATGAAAGCTTTCTTTTGAATTAAATTACAGATGAAAATGAGAATACATTTACAGAAAGAAAGTGCAAGTTTTAGTTTTCTGTAGTGACTTTTACCATAAGGATCTGATGCTGAAGAGAGATGCTAGTTGGCAATTAGGCAACACAGAGCATAAATATTCATGTTAAGGAAGATCTAAAAAATAAAAAAAAAGTAATGAAAAAGACATTTCTTCATTACTTAATTGCTGAAGTGATAAAGAAAATATAACATTTCATCTAAGTCCTCAGAACTTATGTAGATTTCTTCTAAGATAAATTCTAAGATAAATTACACTCTATACATCTAAGATAAATTACACTCTATATTTCTCTTTTTATTGTTTCTTGAGTGTTCTTCAAGACTCTATTCCACCTTGTCTTACTTCCTTTAAAAATTGTGTCTAAGGCTTCTCTTTTAGAAGGTCAAAATCACATCAAACTTGGAACTTCTAACAGTCACATCAAACTTGGAACTTCTAAAACTCAATTTTTCTCATTAACATTGCTCTCTTTCCACATTCTATCTCTGGCACTAACAATGTTTTATTTTCCTCTACTTGAAATAGTTCAGTCAGCACTTAGCAGACATAACCAGTTGCTATCATTCTTGCAGGTGTTATCCTCATCACTATGGTCATTACGTTTCACTGCTCTGTCTTGTATTTCTCAGGTCCTGTCTCCTGGTATGTTGACTCCTTTTTGCTGTCTTTCTTGGTTTGACCTTTTCATTCCTATGCCATCATTATGATTTAGACCCTTCTAATCTCATACTGCCATTGCAATTTTCTCCTACCTAATCTCTCTGTTGATCACATTTTCTTCTTACAATCTAACTTGCACAGAACAAAATTAACGTATTGAAAAATGTTCTCTTTGCCTTTCCAAATAGACTGCAACTCTTTGAATGTAAGAAATATACCTTTCATTATATACTCTCAGTATTTGGCACTATATATTTATTTGACCTATGATATGTTGCCATGAAGTAACTAAACAGTAATCAGAGTGAACAACTGATTCCCAGCAGAACTGTGTTATGTAGAAAGATTCATGCTTTTTACATTGGTTTGTCATTGGAGATCACTCCTGAGATGAAAACACATGTCAATTTTTTTTTTTTCCCACCAAAGATAGTTTAAAAATTCTTTCACTTACGGCTGCCTGGGTGGCTCAGTTAGGTGTCCGACTCGTGATTTTGACTCAGGTCATGATCTCACTGTTTGTGAGATCGAGCCCCACATGGGGCTCTGCCCTGATTGCACAGAGTCTGCCTGGAATTCTCTCTGCCTCTCTTTCTGCCTCTCCCTCACTTGTGCTCTCTCTTACTCTCTCTCTCAAAAATAGTTAAATAGACATTTAAAAAAATTATTTTACCTATCCTAAGCAGAACGGAAACATAGACTCTCTGAGAGAAATACACTTTGCAGAATCTGGTTAGAACAAAAGGAGAGAAGTATTATATAACAATTACCAAGATTAAGAAGGAAAATAGGGGCACCTGATAACTTAGTTGGTCAATCGCCCAACTTCTGCTCAGGGCATGCTCTCCCAGTTTGTGAGTTTGAGCCCCACGTTGGGCTCTGTGCTGACAGCTCAGAGCCTGGAATCTGCTTCCAATTCTGTGTCTCCCTCTCTTTTCCCTTCCCCCACTCACACTCTGTGTGTCTCTCTCTCTCAAAACTAAATAAACAATAAAAAAGATGAAAATAATAATGACTATCTTAGATTAATGGTGAAAGACTCAAAGACTCAAGACATATGTAAAACATGTGTCCAGGCAACCAGGGATAACAACAGGATCAAATGTAGACAAAATGAAGACAAGTCAGACAAGTCCGAAGCACACTCTCATTTCAACTAGTTTAGTTCTATCCTCTGTTTCTCGATAAGGAGCAAATAGAAGCTGTTGTTGAAGTATATTTAATCATTGTTATTAATTTTATCTATTTATACAGTGAACTTTACATTTCAGTAACTGTGTTTAAACTCCTTCCTTTTTAGTGAATATTTTTATTGTCTTTATATAGTCCTTTACTAAAGATCCTTTATTGCATATAGATATCTGAAAAAAAACCAGATGTTCCTGGATATTTGGAGTCAAAGCTTTGATGTCTAGATTAGGATGGGGAACATATACTTGTGGGAAACATCAGCAATAATGAGCTCTCAGGAGTTTTCTGGTGAAGATAACTTTGTTAATACTTCAAGCTTCCTCTTTTCTTCCAAACATGACAAAACTAAAAATTTAAAAATACATATATTTTCACAAATAGTTGCTAATCCCATGAGTATGCTTGTGTTAAGGATTCTAAGTAAGTAGAGACGTTGTATTTCAACTCCTCTGATGTATAATATTGGATGGCAAAACTGGGGCATGGACAAGAACCAGCCACTCAACATGAAAATTGGGCTGGAATAAGACTCCTTATTTATGCAAGAAAAGAGACTAAAAAAGCTGTGATAATTTCTAGGTACTATGGTTTTTTATAAAGCTGCTTGTCTTGAAAACAGGAAGAAAATGAAGAAATCATCCTAGACCCTGTCTACCTGTTAACTCAGCAACTAGATCTAGAATAGCCCTGAGTCATTACAGTATGAGAGTTGGCATAATACTTGGTTCCAGAATAGAATAGGGTCTGGGAATCCAACCCAGGTAGAGGCAAATGTAAAACCACTGGACAAAGATGGAAGAAGAGGTATTGGGGGGAGGGTTTCCCATGTGAGATTTGTTCAAATATTCCAGGTATGTGAGGAATGCTAACATGAAAAAATTGATCAACAAAATGAACAATAAAAAAGTAAAAGCAATTAACATACAAAAATTAGGGACATTTCAAAATGACTTTAAAGTATGTTGAAGATACTAAAAGAGAAAATGGAAAAAAAAATAACATCCCTAAAATCATTAAGAAACTATGAAACAAAGAGAGACATACTCCTGTAAGAACTGATGTATATTAAAATAAAATTATAGATTGTATTAATATTGCTTTTCAGCCTTTTGGCTAAGATCAAGTATTGTGAGTATTAAAATACAGTAACTGATAAAAAAAAAACACTCCCTACAACACTACAGTCTTCAAACACAAAGAAAAATATATTGAATAGGAAAATATACTGAGTGGTGCATCTGGAATGCAGCCTAGAATGATAAAGAAATTAAAAATTAGGAAGGCAAATTGGGAGTTACAGAGAATATACTTGTGACTCAACCATACCAAATGTGAGAGAACGGTGTGAGGAAAAGCTTATCTAAAGTGAAAATGCCTAAGAATTTTTCTGAATTGAGAATTATCTTAGCCTTCAGATTGAAAGTACACACAGACTTCTATAAAGGATAAATACAGTTATCCTTGACCACACAGTGATACTGTAGAACAGTAAGGAAAAAAAAAAAACAACCTTAAAACTATCAGAGAGAGAAAAGAAAAATTGACTACTAAGGAATAATAAATAGTCTGAAAACAAACTTCTTGTCAACAAAAATAGATGCCAATGGATTATTAAATTCAAAGAACTGAGAGAAAATAGACACAAACATGGATACAGGCACACAGGATCCTTTTTGGTTGTGTCAACTGCTAGACTTCATATTTGATTTGACTTCCCTTAAATAAAAGAAAACATAAACAAAGAAAATAACATTAAAAAAATCCTTACATATAGTAATATATTATTGAGAAAATACAATTGTAAAACTCCAATTATCCAGCTGTTACATCTAGATCCTATTTATACTTTAGAAATTTCTATGACCTTAAATGGCACATTTAGAACCAGTATTATAAATTATTTCCTGCAATTAAAAAAATTAATGGAGTAATCTATTTAAATTATAGTCACATAGGGAAATTAGTCATTAGGACCCAGCTATTTATTGCTTATAACAAAACCACTCCAAATTTAATGTCTTAAAAGAACAGTTTGTTTTGCTCACAATTTAAAGCATGGGACTTTGGAAGATGAGTTGTTGGATGATTTGTATTTGAATGTTGTCTGTCAGGGCTACCAAAGCTGGAAGTTTCACTTTCAAGATAACCTTTTGCTTACATGTCAGATTTCTTGGAGCTCCTTGGACTTGATCTCTCTCTTCCCATGTAATTTCATTTTCTAGGACTTCTACAAGTGTCTTGGGCTTTTATAGCTCTATTAAAGAAACCAGTTGTCACATTCAACTTCCGGCTTGGTGTCTTCCGTGGTTCTATCAGTTCATTAAAAACATGATCTATTTTCCATGTTTCATTAGCCTTTCCACTAGTAGGCAGTACTATCAACTGTGTCTAGTCTGAGTATGATTTTCTCACTATCTTTCCACATTTCTCTTGTGGGGTTCCTCTTGCTGCCTTGTTATGGCAGCACCCTGCTTTTAGTTACCAAGCTCCTTATGAGTAATTAATAACAAACCATACTGAAGTATAACTTTGTAAAAATAATTTCATTTTGCCTAAATTTTTGTGGCAGAGATTTTGGAAAATTTATTTTAAGTGGCTTATTTTTGATCTACATGGTGTTGGTTAAGATGGCTGAGGATTGGAGTTTCAATTTCAAGATGGCTTTTTAACCTTGATGATTCAGATTTCCCCATTTCTTTTCTTTATCTCTGTTTCTGTCTCTGCACTACCCCTCTTCCCCCTTTCTCCACATGATAGCTCCCCCTCCATGAGCCTAAACTTGATATTTTTCACAGCATGGTGGTGCCAGGGTAGCTGCACTTCATGAAACTGAGTAGATTCCAAGTGGCAAACTATAGAAGATTTCAAGCTAGTTAATGTTGACCCATGTTTTGTCACAGTGTTCCTTCTGTTGTATTCTATTGGTCGATGCCATTACAAGTCGACCAGGTTAAAAGGGATTGAGAGATACACTGTCTTTTAATGAGACAGTGATGAATTCATATTACAGATAAGTATGTCTGATAGGAGATAATGTTGGGATCTTCCTTGGAAAATACAATCTGTCACAATTATCATCCTATAATATAACTCAAACATAAAAATAATGAAACATTCATGCAGACAATTGTCTTAGTCTATTAGGGCTACCTTAAGAAAATACCACACACTGCGTGACTTATAACCAACAGAAATTTATTTCTGATAGTTCTGGAGTCTGGAAGTCTGAGATTAGGTGCCAGCATGACTGAATTCTGATGGAGATTTTCTTTAGGGTGGCAGAGTGCCAACTTTTCAATGCATCCTCACATGGTAGAGATCAGAGAGGGGAAGGAAAATCTCTCATAACTCTTATAGGAACACTAATGCCATTCATGAGGGCTCCTTCCTCATGAGATAATTATTTCCCCAAAGCTCCCCCCTCCTAATACCACCATCTTGGATATTAGGTTCTCAACGTATGAATTTTGAGGATACAAAAACATTCAGGACATAACAACAATTGAAGTTAACACCTTACCTTGCTAATATGCATATCCTAAGAAAATTAGAATTTTCTGAACAAACTTTGTGAAAATTGGCAGGTATTTGACAGACTTTAATCAAAATGTAACTCCAGCTGAAATATTATGAAGTCATATTTTAGTATATCAATATATAGTAGAATATCTATGCATGGTAAATACAGGATTTTAGGAAAGACATGTCTTGTTATAAAAATAATATCTTAAATAACAAAAAATAATTAAATTTTATTTGTCCTTTTAGCTTTTTCCATTAACTAAAGCACTATAATTTTCTTGAATTGCATGATTCAATTGAATTTAAAAAGAATCGGATATGAGGCAACGTGGATAGTTTAAAAACAAAACTGATAATCCACATCACATTATTATTAAAATAATACTTCTGTGAATGAGATTTTACATTATATTGGAAAAACAATTCATTAGGTTTACCCAATGTAAAAGGATAGCAGAATGCTTTCATATTTGGAAGATACTATTTATGGGCTGAATGTTGATCAACATTAAGATCTGGCATTAATGGTAGATACAAGATTTCTTTTCCTACCTTTGGAGTTTTCTATGTGTTTGACCTCTTCCTTTCAGTTTTATAATACATGACTATTAGTTCAGCATTGTTGTTTGGTTTCACTTTATCATTGATCATATCCATAATATATCATCAGATTGTGAAGTCACAGCAGCCAATTAATTTTACAGGGCTGCTTTCTTATGTGCCCATTAAAACTCTGTTTTATTTTCAGTGTTTCATCAATGCAGTTATTTAATTATAGTTCCATTTAAGATTTATACATTTTATTTATTATATGCCATTATTGGAAAAATCCACCTCATGAAATGTAATAGAGTAAGCAAACAATCATTAGAAATCCTTTAAAATCACAGTTGAAATGGTTCTAATAAAATGGTTAAAAACAAGGTATATTCAATTTAATTTTCTAGGCACTGCTGTGTTTCAGGTAACTCACCAAGGGAATGTGGTGATTTAATTGTCTGGATAGCGCAGCAAGAGATCCTGTGAAGTTAGATTGAAGTTGGCTCTGTAGTATCTTGCTACTGTTTCACAAAAATATACACTTTCTTTGGATACTCAGCATGATATTCAGCAAGCATAGATGTGAGAGGCTAACAAAGAAGAAATGCTGTTATTTATTATTCACTACTTTCCTGGGGTCCCTTGACACTTGGAGTTAACATACTTCCATAGGAATATTTAACTGTCAACGGTTCATTCCAGGTAAAACCCAATCAGACAATGTACTTGTCAAGAAAAACAGCATTAAAAGCTTGAGCTTTTATCAGTTTAAATCCTTTTTTTTTTAATGGCTAAACAAAGGCTTTGTGAATAATTCCTATGTTCCTTGAAAATATATCAGAATTTATCTCCCCAAATCTGTACAATCAATTCTCAAATTTCTATAGGCACATTATCCATATTATCAAAATATCTTTAGTAAAATAAATGTTCTTTTTAACATTTATTTTATTCCTTATTATTATTATTACTGTTATTGAGAGAGAGAAAGAGAGAGAAAGAGAATGAGAGAGAGCAAGCAGGGGCAGGGGGCAGAGAGAAAGGGAAAAAGAGAATGCCAAGCAGGCTCCCTGTCAGTGTGGGGCTCGATCCCACTGATGAGGAAGCATGGGTCAAGCTGAGGGCAAAGTACAGCCTAACAGCAGTCACCCCCTCCCTGCATCATGGGATATGTCTGATATTCCTCAGACACTCCTGGCTACCCAAGAACAAAGGAAAGGAATTTAAGTGCTTGCCATGGTGATGTGGGAAATTAAGGCAAAGGAAAAATTAAATTCCCTTACTTCCTACAGCCCATTGACAAGTCCTTGAAACTCAGACTGACTTCCCTCTATCAGCTCAGCTGCCTCGATGAGGACAATTTGCTAGGGGCAAAAGAGAATCTTAGCTTACATTATCCCCACCTTGAGGATGCTGTGTCTACTTTAACATATAAAAATTCCTTTGGAAACCTCCTTTATCTCAACTCCCACAAGATATATGCCGGCAATTATATTCCAAGCTTATGGCCCCCTGATATAAATCTGAAGGGTCTCATGACTGAGGTTTTTCTAAACATTAATAAATGCCATTTCCCTAGCAACAGCTAGCCCTTCGAGGTCCTGGAAACCTTGCTTCCGAAATTCCTTAGAGACTTATTCTATCTCTAACCCACTGCCAACCTGAGGGTATGTAATCAGTTACCCACCACAACCCCAGTACAGCTCTTCCTGCCCGTGGGTCCCGTCCTAGTGCTTTAATAAAATCACCTTTTTGCACCAAAGACAACTTCCAGAATTATTTCTTGGCCATCAGCTCTGGACCACCCCACCACCCCACCACCCCACCATCACCCCAAAACTTCATCACCAGGAACTGTGAGATCATGATCTGAGCCAAAATCAAGAGCTAGACACCTAATGCTTAAACCATGGAGCCACCCTCGTACCCCATCAAACAAATGCTCCTGATTGCAACTTAAATGTTTGCTTTGTTACACTTATTCAGTCTTCATTTACAAATACTTTGAAAAGACTCTAAGACCAAGTAGAAGGGGATACACTTACTTAGGTCTGTGATCCACACAAGATGTGTAATCAGTGTTCTATGGATATGTGCTTAAGAAAACATTGTGTAGTCCTCACATGCTGATTCTGTACTCATTTTTTTTTTTTTCTGGAAGGGGGAGTCTGTAATGAGATATAGAGTTTTAATTTTCATTCTCATTACTGAAAAGGAAATATATATTTATGTTGGCTGTTGCATTAGTCTTTTTCTTATGATATAACAAATTACCACAGACTTAGTGGATCAAAACAACACACTAATTATCATGAGTCAGGAGTCTAGGCAAAGCTTAGCTGTGTTAAAGAGAAACCAGAGCTGGATAGTAGTTAAAGCAGTAAAGACCTATTCTACTCAGGACTATTATAATGAGGGAAAAGATAACTTAGTATAGAACTGGATTCTAAATGCAGCATGAACAAGTGGGGATTTATACCCAGGAGTAGTTGGGGGTCAAGGAATGGAAAATTACTAACAGGAACCATCAAGGGTAAGGAGAAATTCTGGCTAAATCAGCTCGACAGGATTCTTGCTGCAGGCAGGCTAGGATGATCAGACACAAACTGGAGTGGGGCGGGGGGCGTGGGGTGAGGGGTGGTTTAAGAAATTTGATCAGATATCCAAGATGATCAGATATCAAGAGTGAAGAATCTTGCTAAATTGACTCAGCAGGATTTTTGCTGAAATTGGGCAATGCAAAAATGGACAAGGAAGTTTCAATGGTCAATGCCTAGATGAGAAGAATCTGACTAAAGTTTGGTCAAGGAGAATATCTTGTCAGCAGGATTCTCTGCTTATAGTCTTATTTTGAGTCTGCAACAAAGGCTCCAGCCAGACTACATTTTCATCAGAGTTTCCGCTAGGAAAAAAAAATCACTTCCAAACCCCCTCAGATAGCTAGTAGAATTTATGTCCTTGTGACTGTGGTACTCATGGCAGCTGACTTCTTTGAGGCCAGCAGGAGAGTGAGTCTCTGATTTTAAAGAAGGCACTAGACCCTCTTTCAAGGGCTTTAACCTGGTTAAGTCAGGATCAATCAGGATAATCTGCCTTTTGAGAAACTCATAATCAAGTGGTTTAAGACCTTAATTGTATCTGCAAAATTCCTTCATCTTTGCCACATTCTGTTGGCTTGAAGCAAGTCAGGCTCTGATCCCACTCAAGAGGAAGGGATTATACAAGGCTCTGAGTCACTGGAGGTCACTCTATGCTGTGTCCACTATAGCTATTTTAGGAGAAACTGTATCATAGGCAAAATGAGTCTTGACTCTGAATATTCATGAGTCATGTTCTTCTATGAAAAACCTGTGTTACTTATCAAAAATTTTAAGGACAAGGTAAAGAAATGGTCATGATGGGCAGTATGACACATGTTTATCTTTGCTTACAATTAAACATTTAACAAATGTATATATGTATAATTGATGAGTAAAGGGCATTAACTATATTTTCACCTAATTTTTTTTTAACAACAAGAATGTTAATGGTAACTTTCTACATCAGGACATAGATTTCAAAATCACAGCGTCAATCACAACACAATCAATAAAAATCAAGAATTTTAGTTCCATGACCTCACATATTATTTTAGAATATGGCAAACCAGAAGCAGCCTAGCTTTTCTTTTCTCCCACTACTTCCCACCACCCACATTTGCCACAGTCCAGCTGAACTCTTTTTTTCATCTGTGTCCCTTGTTTGGTGATTTCTATATTTTTACTGACAATATTGCAACCACATAGAATGCTATATTCTTCTGTCCATTTATTCAAACCCTACCTCTCCTTCAAGGACAACCTTTAAAGCAACTTATCACAGGACACCATTTTTTGCCGAACCTCCAGCCAATAGAAATGTCTCCCTTTTCTGAACTCTCATAGTTCTCTTTTAGGATATCACTTTAATGCACTTATAACTCTACTTTTAATAGAGGTGTTTGTGTTTGCGTGAAAAAGTGTAACATGTTTCATAGCATTTCTGAGACTTATTAAGCACTCAGTGAATTATAAATTACACACCACACACACACACATTTTTTTCCTTCCATACTTCTTTTTTAATGTTTATTTATTTACTTTGAGAGAGAGAGAGAGAGAGAGAGAGAGCACACTTGTGAGTAAGGGAGGCACAGAAGGAGAGGGAGAGAGAGAATCCCAAGCAGGTTCTACACTCAGCACAGAGCCTGACATGGGGCTCAATCTCATGACTGGGAGATCACAGCCTGAGCCAATATCAAGAGTCCAGGGCTTAACCAACTGAGCCACCCAGGAGCCCCTCCTTCCATACTTATAAGTCAATGTTTTCTATTTTATGACATCAATCACATTGCCTTATATAACCATAAGTAAGGCATAAAAAATGATTGTGTTTTTTTTGCATTTAATGGTAATGCACCATATTTTAAATTAGGACATTTTATTAATATGTAAATGTATTATAAAATAAATTTCAAAAGGTGAACATGGGCACATGATATTACTAGCTGTTCTTCAAAATAGTGTAGTAAAAGGTAAAATGTAATTTTGGATGTTAATCATAAAATAAGTCAATAATATTTTCTTCTGGTTTACACTGATTTATCATTGCTCCTTCATAGCCTCTGACGACATTCAAATTTAATTATTTTAAATTTTCAAAACTTTAACTTGGGGTTTTTGGAATTATTTTATTTAAGTTACCTTGTTCTATTGTCTTCCTAACAATATGTATATATTGAGAGTATGATGGCTCCCATCAAGGAATTTTGTAAAATATGTCTTCATATTAGATTTTGCTCAACAATTTTGTACATTTATTTTACCTTTTATTAAACTTTTCCTTTATACTTTTAATGAGAGGATTGCCTTTTGGTATTTTAGGCTGTTATAATCTGGTACTTTTTTCATCATTATCTCCTGGATATTTGCTATCTTCCAAAGCCCAAAATTCAATAGGTAAAAAACACATATATATGGCAATCCTCTGCATGTATGTGTTTAAAATCTATTTTGACCTTTCTCACTTTCATATCAGCCAATAGCTATTCCAGGCACAGCTATCCATATATTCACTTTCCAAGTGGCAAAGTTTACTTTCCTTATCTTCCATTAGACCTTTCCCAAGCCATATGATGTTAACCTCGATAGCACTTTAAAATTGCCACTTTTAGACCATTTCTCTCTGCTGATATTTTTTGTCCATTTAACTTTTATATTACTCTTCCCAAAAGCACAGATTTCAGATTTCTGTCTCTAAGTTGCCACCTAAGGGAATTTTCTGGTATTGTTTCTATCATTGCTGTTCTTACATATCACTCCAAAAGGAGGAAAGTGACAGATGTTGATTATTTTTTCCTGCCAAGTCTGTGTTTACTCTCTGATTTGACTAGTTTTTTTCTAACACTAATATTTTTATCCAAATGTGCCTTTGAACAAAACAATTATTTATCCCTTTATAAATTCACTTTTCCTGGTTCACAATTTATTCTGTTCCTCTTAACCTTTAACTCTTATACATTATATAATTCTCATGTCTCCCAGTCTTTTGTCATAATTTAACTTATACTTTTGCAGATCTCTATACATCATTCCAGTCTTTTTTTTCAGTGTTTCTTTGACTATCTTTGCCTCTTATTCCCAGTCTCCTCTTATCTGTGTATTTTCTCTTGCTCATATCAAACCTGGAATAGACAAGCCAACTATAAAATGTCAAGATGTCAGTTTCCTTCATCAGGCATCATCTGCCAAGTTTCCTTCTATCTAAAAAATTACTAACAATTTTTCTTTGCATATTTGGCATTCATTTTGTGTTCAAAATACAGGCTTCTCTGGGAGAAGACCAGTCGGTTGGAATCCTCACTGTAGTAAACCTGAGATGCCATATTTCTGTGGTATAATAACATAATTATGCCATGGTAAATATTTTTTTCTCAAAAGACCAGAGGTTTATTTACAATAAAACTTTGTTTTGGGGGTCACCTCAGTAGCTCAGTTGGTTAAATGTCCAACTTTGGCTCAGGTCATGATCTCACTGTTCCTGTGTTCAAGCCCCACGTCAGGTTCACTGTACCAGTGCAGAGCCTGCTTTGGATCTTCTGTCTCCCTCTCTTTCTGCTGCTCCCCTGCTTGTGCTCTCTCTCTCTCTCTCTCAAAAATAAATAAATAAGCATTAAAAAAAAACCCTTGTGGTTTAATGAAAGTCTGGATTCAGAATACTAATGATTAAATCCACACTCTAAAATTAAGGTATTGATTACAAAGTAATCTCATGTTAAAACACTCTTTAAAAACACATTGTCATAGAAGTTGTAAGACTTGGAAAAAAAGGCAGGATCATCACCAAATTTATGTTCATCATAGGCAAAATCCTTTGAAGCCATGAGAAAGTATGTAATGTAAGTATTCAATTAATTTATGTGCTAAATTATATAAATCCCCTGCTCTCATGAACCTAACATTTCTACACAGATGATGAAAAACAACAAACAAACAAACAAGTGACCACATAAATATGTAAAAACCATAGTGAGCTAACTGGTCATAATAAACATGGAGAAATAAAAAGAAAGGGAGGGGTTGTGAGGTTTTAGCAATGGAGATCAAGGTAAATGGTACTTTACAATTTTAAATAGGTTGTTCACTGAGAACATGAAGCTTTCGCAAAGACCTAGAGCAAGTGAGGGAGAATCCATGAGGATATCTTTATAAATCATGTCCCAGACAGAGGAATAAATAAGTAGTAAAGCCCTAAAATGGGATTAGGTGTTCAACAAACTACAAGGATGTTGTAGACTCTGGGTTTGGAGTTCTCTCTTGTCCAGTGAGAAAGTGGGATACAGGATTAAAAATTCGAGAGAGGCTAATGTCCAGGAGGAGACAAGAGCCCAGAGTAAGTGTCCTTGCTTTGTTTTTATTAGGATCAGAAGGCTTACAAACATGGTGATGGATGTGCACAAAGAAACAGTGAAATTGTGAACATTAACTCATAGGCATGAGGGAAAGGGGGTTTTGAAGATACACGGTATTAGGGGTTTGGGTCAATACAAAACAAAATCCTGGTGCTGGACAGGAGGTTGTTTACAGTAGATGTGAGGCCCCACCTGTGTTTACCTAAACTGGTCTGGGGACAAGAAAGACACAGCATGATACCTCAGGGTCAACAAGGCACCTTTTGTTTGCTAATTAGCTCCACTCTGGGCAACATCACCCGGCTATGATCTATAGCACTATTTACCTATTTACCAAATTTGGTCCTTCCTTCCTCTGAAAGCATCCTTCTGCTGTTATACTAAGTTGGAGAGCATTTCCGCCCTGAATACCTAATCATATTTACTTCATCTTAGATGTTTTCACCCTGAGATTCCCTATTTCTATACCTGTGTCCTATACTGGGGGCCTTTGCCCTGTTTACCTAATCTTGTTTATCCAAATTTGGGTGTGTATATCCTATGACTTTGTATTTCTTTATGCCTCGTTAACCCATCAGTGAAAGCTCAGGGAATTCCTAAGCTTATTCCCCACACAAGGAGGCCAATGTGTGGACAGCAGAATGATCAAGGCAAAGTGAGTAGGAGATGAGATTAAGTAGATAATGCCGGCCAGATAAATTAAGTGTTTGTATGTTTTTATAAGGGCTTTGGGCTTAACTGTAAGTGAAACTTGAAGTCATTGCAGGCTTTCAGTCAGAAAAAGACATAATTGAACTCCATTTGTTTCAAAATTTTGTTGTGGAAGGCAATACACTACAGAAAACTATTCAAAACACGAATAATAAAAAGTACATGACATGTAATTGCTATATTGTACTGCAAAAACCTATGTAAACAGAATTTTGCTAGGTTCCCCAGATGCACTGACTGCCTTTTGAATGAAAATCTCCCTTCCTGCACTTTGAATAATCATTATCTTGACTTTTATGGTAATCATCTCCTTGCTCTATAGGTATACCAAACAGGTGTGTGTCTCTAAGCATTGTAATGAACTTGTTTGAAATTTGTGTGCATGGAATTCAGCACTCTCCATATTGTTTTCTGCCAATTTCTTTTTTTTTTTAATTTTTTTTAACGTTTATTTATTTTTGAGACAGAGAGAGACAGAGCATGAACGGGGGAGGGGCAGAGAGAGAGGGAGACACAGAATCAGAAGCAGGCTCCAGGCTCTGAGCCATCAGCCCAGAGCTCAACTCGGGGCTCGAACTCACGGACCGCGAGATCGTGACCTGAGCCGAAGTCGGACGCTCAACCGACTGAGCCACCCAGGCACCCCTCTGCCAATTTCTTTAACTCAACATTAAAAAAAAAAAAAAAAAAAAAAAAAAAGAAAAAAAAAGCTCATGTAGAAATACATAGATGTAATTAGTTCATTTGCATTGTTCTATAAATCAGGTTTTGTAATTATTTTTCTACTTTTTTATTTTTAAGGCTTCCAGTTTGGGAATATTATGAACAATGCTGCTATCAGCAATTATGTACATGTATCTTGGATTACATAGCACATATTTTTACTAGCTAATACTTAGGGGTAGAGTTGAGAGTCCACAGAGTATGTAGTTTTACCTTTATGGATATTGACAAACTTTCACAAAGTGATTTTCAATTACATCGTCATCAGTATTAAGAGACAATTGCTCCACTTCAGAAATATTTGGTATTATTGGTCTTTATTTTTTCTTAAGTTTGCAGCAAACTTTATTGAATATGACCTCTGTTGGTTAATTTACTTTTGTTTGTTTATTACGAAGTTTTGCATTTTTAAGAGCAGTTTTAGGTTCACAGCAAAATTAAGGGGAAGATACAGAGATTTCCCATATATCTGCTGCCCCCATACATGCATAACCTGCCGCATTAGCAATATCTCCCACCACCATGGTGTATTTCTTACAATTGATGAGTTACTTTGAAACATCATTATCACCTCAAATCCATAGTTTACATTATGTTTTACTCCTGTTGGTGTACATGCTATGGATTGGGACAAATGCATAATGACATTTATTCATCATTATAGTGTCACACAGAGTATTTTCACTGCCCTAAGGTCGACTTTGTGAAAATCCATCACGCTTGTAAGCCTTCTGATCCTAATAAAAACAGAGCAAGGACCCTTATCAGTACTCTTTTCTCCTCCTGGACATTAGCCTCTCTCACACTTTAATCCTGCATCCCGCTCTCTTGCTGGACAGGAGAGAACTACAGGCCCAGAATCGACAACATGGAACATCTTTGCATATGCTTATTTGCCATCTGTATATCTTTGGCCCATTTTTAATCAAGTGCTTTTTTTTTTTTAATTATCATTGAGTTTTAAGAGATCTTTATATATTTTGGATAATAGCCATTTATCTGACATGTCTTCTGCAAAATTTTCTTCCAATGTGCCTTGTCTTCTCATTTTCTTAACATTGTTTTTTATGGAATAGAAGTTTTTAATTTCAATGGAGTGTAACTTGCCAATTATTTCTTTTATGGATTGTGCCATTAGTATTGAATCTAAAAGGTCGTTTGGGTTTTTTCTAGGAGGGTTATTTTCTAGGAGTGTAGTAATTTTGTATTTTACTTTAGGTCTGTGATCCACTTTGCACTATTTTTGTGAATAAAATGAGGTTTGTGTTTCGATTCAAATTTTTGCATATGGTTTCATTTTTGTTTGTTGAAATAAGCCTTGCATACTTGGGGTAAATCTCACTTAGTAGTGGTGTGTGTGTGTGTGGGTGTGTGGTGTATTACACAGTGTTGCTAATATTTTGTTGAGGATTTTCACGTCTATGTTCATGAGAAATATTGGTTTGTTTCTTTTCTTGTGATGTCTGTGCCTGGTTTTTGTAACATGGTGACCCTGGCCTCATAGAATAAGTTAGAAAGTATTCCCTTTGTTTCTATCCTCAGAAAAAGACTGTAGGTAATTGGTGCAATTTTTCCTTAAATGTTTGGTAAGACATTCATCAGCAATCAATGGGCCTTCTGCTTTATTTTTTGGAAGTTTTAAAATTATTGATTTAATTTATTTAACAGATATATGTTTATTCAGTTTGTCTATTTCTTCTTGTGTTAGTTTTGACATATTGTGTCTGTCAAAGAATTTGTCTAAGTTAACAAATTTGTGGGCATGGAGTTGTGCATAGTTTATTATTATTATTGTTATTATTATTATTATTTTAATATTTATGATCTATAGTTATAGCACTTTTTTCATTTGAGATTTTAATCATTTGTATCCTATCTTTTTTCTTAGCCTGTCTAAGCTTATTGATTTTGTTGATCTTTCAAAAAAAAAAAAACAAAAACAAAAAAAAAACAAAACAAAAACAGCTTTCTCTTTCATTTTTGTTTCTATTAGATTCCTCCTTTGAATTTGATTTCTACTTTAGTTCTTTTTTCTCTCTCTCTCTTTTTTTTTTTTTTCTGCTTACTTTGGAGTTACTGGTTTTTTTTTAAGTTTTCTAAGATGGAAACTTATATTATTGATTTTAGATTATTTTTGTTTTCTAATAATGAATCCAATGCTATAAATTTCCCTCTAAGCACTATTTTCATTTCATCCCACAAATTAGAAGTTGTATGTTTTTTATTTCAAAACATTTTTAAATTTCTATTGAGATTGCTTCTTTGGCTGCTGTATTATTTTATTTATTTATTTATTTATTTATTTATTTATTTATTTATGTTTTTTCTTAATTAAAAAAAATTAATTCCATTATAGCTGACATACAGTGTTATATATAGTTCCAGGTGTAAAATAGAGTGATTTAACAAATATATACATACTCAGTGCTTAAGTGCTTATCATGATAAGTGTACTTTTTAATCCCCATCACCTATTTCACCCACCTCTCCAACAACCTCCCCTCTAATAACTGTAAGTTTATTTTCTATGGTTAAGAATATGTTTCTTGGTTTCTCTCTTTTTTTCTTTTGCTCTTTGTTCTATTTATTAAATTCCACATATGAGTGACATCATATTCACTATTTCACTTACTTCATTTTACTCTATAGCTCCATCCATGTTGTTGCAAAAGGCAAGTTTCCATTCTTTTTGTGGCTGAATAGTATTCCATTGTATGTATATAACACATCTTCTTTATCCATTCGTCTGTTGATGGACACTTGAGCTGCTTCCATAATTTGGCTATTGTCAATAATGCTGTAATAAACATAGGCATGCAAGTATTACTTTGAATTAGTGTTTTCATATTTGTTTGGTAAATGCCCAGTAGTGCAATTGCTGGATCATAAGGTGATTCTGTTTTTAACTTTCTGAGGAACTTCCACACTGTTTTCCATAGTAGATGCACCAGTTTGCATTCCCGCCAACAGTACAATAGGGTTCCTTTAGCTCCACATCTTCCTCAACACCTGTTGTTTCCTGTCTTACTAATTTTAGCCACTCTGACAGGTGTGAGGTGATATCTCATTGTAATTTGGATTTGCATTTTCCTAATAAGTAATGGTGAGCATCTTTTCATGTGGCTGTTGGCGATCTGTGTCTTTTTTGGAGAAATATATCTGTTCCTGTCTTCTGCCCATTTTTAATTGGATTATTTGTTTTGGGGGTATTGGGCTTTATAAGTTCTTTATATATTTAGGATACTAACCCTTTATTGGATATGTCATTTGCAAACATCTCCTGTTCAATAGGTTGCCTTTTAGTTTTGTTGATTGCTTTCTTTGCTGTGCAGAAGCTTTTTATTTTGATGTAGTCCCAGTAGTTTATTTTTGCTTTCATTTATCTTGCCTCAGGAGACATTATCTAGAAGATTGTTGCTATGGCTGATGTCAAAGAGGTTATTGTCTGTGCTTTCTTCAATGACTTTTATTGTTTTAAGTCTCACATTTATGTCTTTAATCCACTTTGAGTGTATTTTTGCGTATAGTGTAAGAAAGTGGTTCAGTTCCATTATTTGCATGTAGCTGTCCATTTTCCCAACAACATTTGTTGAAGAGACTGTCTTTTCCCCATCATATATTCTTTCCTCTTTTGTCAAAGATTAATTGATCATGTAACTGTGGGTTTATTTTGGGTTTTCTCTTCTGTTCTATTGAGCTATGTGTCTATTTTTGTGCCAATACCATGCTGTTTTGATAACTACAGTTTTATAATATAACTTGGAGCCTGGAATTCTGATGCGTCCAGTTTTGTTTTTGTTTTTCAAGATTGTTATGGCTATTTGAGGTCTTTTGTTGTGCCATACACATTTTAGGATTCTTTGTTCTGGTTCTGTGAAAAATGCTGCTGTTATTTTGATTGGGATTGCATTAAATGTATAGATTGCTTTGGGTAGTATAGACATTTTAACAATATTTGTGCATCCACTCTGTGAACATGGAATGTCTTTCCATTTCTTTGTGTCATCTTCCAATTCTTTTATCAATGTTATTTTATAACTTTCAGAGTAAACATCTTTCACCTCTTTGGTTAAGTTTATTCCTAGCTATTTTAATATTTTTGGTGCACTTGTAAATGGGATTGTTTTCTTAATTCTCTTTCTGATGTTTCATTATTAGTGTACTGAAATGCAACAGCTTCTTGTACATTGATTTTTATATCCTTTGACTTTGCTGAATTCATTTATCAGTTTTAAGTTGTTTTTTTTGGTGCAGTTTGGGGTTTTCTATATATAGTATGATGCCATCTTGACTGCTGTATTACTTAGAAGAGTGTTGTTTAATTTTTAAATATTTTAGGATTTTTCAGTTTTCTTTCTGTTATTGATATAATCCCATTTGACATCTGAGAGCAGACATTGTGTGATTTTTGTTTTTTAAAGTTATCTAAGGTGCATTTTAGGTTATTACTGATCTTACGTCTGCTGAGTCTGTCCATTTCTGAGAGAAGGTTGTTGAAATCTCCAGTGACAGTGGACTCATCTATTTCTCCTTGCAATTCTACCATTTTTGCCTTACATAGTTTGACATTCTTTTAGGCACATACACATCAAATATTCTTATGTCATTTTGGAGGATTCATTTCTTTATTATTATGTAATTTCCTTCTTTATTGGTGATAACTTATCTTGCTTTGAAGTCTGCTCTATCTGAAGAGCAACTCCTACTCTCTTTTTATTAGTGTTAGCATAGTATATTTTTTGTCATCCGTTTACTGTTGATCTGTATGTGCCCATATATTTAAAGTGTGTTTCTTGTAGACAACATATAGTTTAGTCTTATTTTTGTTTATCCATTTGACAAACTCTTCCTTTTAATTACGGTATTTAGATTGTTACATTCAAAGTGATTATTGATATATTTACCATAACAATTGCTCTTCTGTATTTGTCGTCCTTGTTTTTTGTTCCTTTTTTTTTTTGTTTCCCATGCTTTTATCATGGTTTTAATTGAGCATTTTATATAATTCAATTTTCTCTCCTTTCTTAGCATATCAGTTTACTTCCCTTTTTACTATTTTTTTTATTGCTTTAGAGTTTTCAGTATACCTATAGAACTAATCCAAGTTCACTTTCAAATAACACTGTACCAGTTCACAGGTAGTGTGAGTGATTTGTAATAAAACAATCCTAATTCTTCCCTCCTATTTCTAGTTTCATTGCTGTCATTCATTTTACTTATATATTACATAACCAAATACACATACATAAGATACAGACATAAGTATACATAAGTCAAGCACATTATTAGTATTATTTTGAGTAAACCATTATCTGTTAGTTGAATAAAGAATAAGAAAAATAAAACTTTTTGCTTTGCCTTTGTTTATTCCTTCCTTGATACTCTTCTTTATTGAATGTAGATCCAAGTTTCTGAACTAAATCATTCCCTTCCATCTAACTGAAAATGAATTCCCTCAATTTTTGTTTGTCTGAGAAAGTCTTTTTTTTTTTCCTCTTTTACTTTTCAAGAATAATTTCTCTGGTATAATTTCTGGACTGGTAGGGTTTGGTTTACTTGTTTTTTCTTTTGTTTTGCTTTCCTCTCAACACTTTAGATATTTCACTCCATTCTTTTCTTACATGATTTCTGAGATGTCAGATGAATTCTTACTTTTATTCCTCTTAGATAATGGTGGCTTTTTTCACTTCCTTTTGTCTTCTTTTAGGATTTTTTTCATTATCTTTGATTTTCTGTAGTTTGAAGATGATGTGCTTATGTATGGTCTTTTTGGTGGGGAGCATTTCTCTACTTAGCTATCTCTGAGTTTCCTGAATCTGTGATTTGGCGTCTGCCATTAGTTTGAAAGAAATGTTCAGAAATAATTATATCAATTATTTCTTCTTCCTCTCTTTCTTCTCCATCTGGTATTCCCATTATGTGTATGTTATGCCTTTTGTACGTGTCCCACAGTTTTTCAATTTTCTATTCTGTGCTCTTCAGTCTTTGTTTTGTTTTTTTGTTTTTCACAGTTACTATTGATATATCCTTTAGCTCAGAGATTCTTTCCTCAGTTATGTCCAGTCTACTAATAAGCCCGTCAAAGGCCTATTTCATTTCTGTTACAATGTTTTGTTTTGTTTTTGTCTCTAGCACTTCTTTTAGTTCTTTCTTGGATTTTCATCTCTCTGCTTATATTGCCCATCTATTCTTGTACGCTATTCTATCCATTAGAGTCCTTAGCATATTAATCATACTTGTTTTAAATTCTAGGCCTGATAATTCCAACATCCCTGCCATATCTGCTTATGATGATTGTTCTGTGCCTTTAAATTGTGTGTGTGTGGTGTTTAATTTTATTTCTATTTATTTATTTATATTTTACCTTTCGTATGCCCTTGTAATTTTTTTTTTCCTGATAACTGGACATAATGTATTGGGTGAAAGTAACTTTTATAAATATGTCTTTAGTAATGTGGTAGCGATGAGTAGGGGAAAAGAATCATTCTATAGTCTTATAATTGGGTCTCAGTCTTTAGTGAGACTATTCCTCTGGACTGTGAACTTCACAAGAGTTTCTCAAATTTTTTTCTCCGCACTCAGGTGAGATAGATGGCTAGAGGGGGCTGAAGTTGTTATTCCTGTTTCTCCATGTGGAAGACTGGGGCCAACTGGAATTGATATCTCCTCTCTCCCAAGTCAATTATGCTGTGATAATATCTACCCCCATGTTAGGCTCTGGTTAGCTAGTTTTATCTGAGGGCAGGCTTTGTTAGGGACAGAGTGCTCTGGTATATTTAAAAATGGTTCCTCTTTCCCTTTTTCTTTGGAAGCAAGAGGGAGTTTTTCTCCAATATTTACTGAGGATAAAAGCTCCTGAGGGTAAAAATTATAAAAGTGTGCCCTCCTCCTCCCATGACTGGGTCCTCCTGGAGTTTTTAACTCTAAGAATTGTCCATGCCAAGCCTTTAGCAATTAGTCAATTACAATTCAAGTTTTCCTAGCTAGTTACTGGTCCCAAAGGTAGATTCTACTCATGAGGCTTTGCTCTTGTCATGACTCCCTGTAATCATCTGTGTGTCTGTGCAATCTCAGGTGTAACAGTTTGCCCTGTGCCCTCCATTTTCTTACAGATTTAAGAAAACTTTTTGATAGTTCATTCTGTTTAGCTCTTACTAGTTAGGATGTGGTAGTGACTTCTAAGCTCCTTCCATGAAGAATTTGGAAACATTTTCTTCCCCTCCTCCTCCTTCTATAGATGTAGTGCCTAAACCCACCCAACTGTATTCTTTTTTTGTGTGTGTATTTATTTATTTATTTTTATAATTTATTTTTTATTTTTATTTTTTTGAAATTTACATCCAAATTAGTATATAGTGAAGCAATGATTTCAGGAGTAGATTCCTTAATGCCCCTTACCCATTTAGCCCATCCCCCCTCCCACAACCCCTCCAGCAACCTTCAGTTTGTTCTCCATATTTATGAGTCTCTTTTGTTTTGTCCCCCTCCCTGTTTTTATATTATTTTTGTTTCCCTTCCCTTATGTTCATCTGTTTTATCTTTTAAATGGCCCAGCAATTGCACTACTAGGCATTTATCCAAGGGATACAGGTGTGCTGTTTCTTTTTTTTTTTTTTTTTTATGTTTATTTATTTTTGAGACAGAGAGAGACAGAGCATGAACGGGGGAGGGGCAGAGAGAGAGGGAGACACAGAATCCGAAGCAGGCTCCAGGCTCTGAGCCATCAGCCCAGAGCCCGACTCGGGGCTCGAACTCACGGACCGCGAGATCGTGACCTGAGCTGAAGTCGGACACTTAACCGACTGAGCCACCCAGGCGCCCCCAGGTGTGCTGTTTCGAAGTGACACATGCACCCCCATGTTTATAGCAGCACTATCAGCAATAGCCAAAATATGGAAAGACCCCAAATGTCCATCGATGGATGAATGGATAAAGAAAATGTGGTATATATATACAATGGAGTATTACTCGGCAATCAAAAAGAATGAAATCTTGCCATTTGCAACTACGTGGATGGAACTGGAGGGTATTATGCTAAGTGAAATTAGTCAGTCAGAGAAAGACAAAAATCATATGACTTCCAACTGTATTCTTTTACAGTTCTATAGGTCACACATATGATACTGGTCTCATTGGGATCAATTCAAAGTGTTGATGAGACTGTTTTCCTTTCTGGAATTTCTAGAAAAGAATCTATTTTCTGGCTTATTTAGCTTGATGGCAGAATTTAGGTTTTTTTGTGGTTGTAGGACTGAGAGTTCTTAGCTTCCAGATGCTGCCTGCAATCTTTGGTTCTATCTTTAAAGGTAGCAATGTTGGGTTGAGTCCCTCTCAGACTGAGTCACTTCTACCTCTTTCTTCTTATCATCACATTTCTTTAACATTTTGCCTTTTTTCCCCTCTCTTTATGAGACAGTGATTAGATTGGGCCCACCCAGATAATTCAGGATAACCTCCTTATTATATTAGGTCAACACAGATAATACAGGATAATTTTCCTATTTTAAGATTCTTAACCTTAAACACAACTGCAAAATACCTTTTACCAAATAAAGTAATATATTCACAGTCCCTGGTAATTAAAACATGGTGATCTTTAAGGGAACATTATTCTGCCTATTTATTTCCTAAATTATTATAGTAAGACTGGAAATCTAGTAGAGTTAATTCTTCTATTTTTCATTATTAGAAAGTTCTTTCCTGTTCTTAAATTGTAAAGTAAGTTTGTTTAGTTCTATAAAAAAAATATGCTGGTCTTTTGTTTGGGATTACATTAAATCTATAGGTCAATTTTAGAAGAATTGGTATTTTACCCTGTTGAGGCATAATCATAAACATATTTTTTTTATCTTTTCCAGGCTTTTTAAAATTTTTTCTTTAGCTACTCTGAACAAAGTTTCTAGTTGTCTTTAGAGATTGTGTTTTGTTTAATTTATTCCTAAGGATTTCATATATTTTTATTCCATTGTACAATATTTTTTTCAATAAATTAGTTTTAACTCTGATTTCATACTGAAGATCTGTAAACTGTCATTAAAGGTTACTGTCATTCCAGTTGAAAAACTCTTTGTTCTTAGTGCATTTATATATACAGCTTTACCTAACCTATTTGGGGACTTTACTGTCTTTTTCATTAGGTTAATAGCTCAATGATATTGCTTTACATGAGTATTTAACCAAATTATGTCTCTAGTTTCCTGAAATCAGGAATACAATATGTTCAAGGTGATTTCAGTGACAGGTTAATGTACTAAGAATATCATTCTAGGTCCATAATTTAATGAGTAGATTATAAGGAAGAGGGCCCATCATGAAAAATGTGACATCATCACCACTATTACTACCCCAATGTAAGTAATTCATTTTAAATTTTATGTATTTATGTATGTATGTATGTATGTATGTATTTATTTATTTAGGCTAGGTACAATGTAATTTATTGTTGGTACATACAAGATAGGGCTCTCCAAACCCCTCCCCTTCTTTAGGGAGACTGGGATGGAAACTATAGAGGTCAGGATATTTTCAGTGTATTGAATGAGTTGGGGCAAGGATTCCACAGCAGCTGAGGGTCTCTTCTTCTTGCTCTCAGTGAGGCTGGTGGTCTAGGGGTTTCTTACTCTTTGGAGGCCATGTTGACAATAAGGTTCACCATCCGGTTGCTGTAACCAAATGCATTGTCATGACAGGAAATGAGCTTGACAGTGTGGTCATTGAGAGCAATGCCAGCCCCAGTGTCGAAGGTGGAAGAGGGGGTGTCACTGTTAAACTCTCAAAGAGAACCTGGTCTTCAGTGTAGCCCAGGATGCTCTTGAGGAGGCCCTCCAATACCTGCTTCACCACTTTCTTGATGTCATCGGATTTAGCAGCTTTCTCCAGACAGCAGGTCAGATCCACAACTGAGATATTGGGGGTGGGTACAGGGAAGGCCATGCCATTGAGCTTCCCATTCAGCTCAGGAATGACCTTGCCTACAGCCTTGATGACACCAGCAGAACCAGGGATTGTGTTCTGGGCAGCCTCTCAACCATCACGCCACAGCATCCCAAAGGGGCCATCCATGGTCTTCTAGGTGGCAGTAATGGCCCCCTTTCCAGCCTTGACTATGCTGTTGTATTTGCCACTGGTGAAATCATACTGGAATATGTAATCATGTAGTTCAGATCAAGAAAGGGTCATTGATGGTGACAATGTCCAACTTGCCAGAGTTAAAAGCAGCCTTGGTGACCAGGCTCTCAATATGGCCAAATCCATTTACTCTGACCTTTACCATCTTGTCTCAGGGATATGACTGGCACTGCACCAGAAGATGCTGCTGTCTGTCAAACAGGGAGGAGCAGAGAGAGACTCATTTCAAATTTTAATTAATACTCCAGTCTCTAAGCATTACATTTCTGTCTAAAATAACTAACATCTTTCTAAATAATGAGGCTGTTCAAGTGGTTTCAAATTTTCATGACAAATACAGTAAAATCTATTTTCTTAAGTTAGTCATTTAAGATTAAGAAAATATATAGCTTTAGGGGTTCCTGAGTGGTTCAGTCGGGTAAGTGTTTGACTTTTGCTCAGATCATGATCTCATGGCTCCTGAGTTGGGCTTTGAGCTGTCAGCACCTGCTTTGGATTCTTTGTTTCCCTCTCTCTCTCTGCACCTTCCACCCTCCCCTGCATGCTCATGCACACACAAGCTTGCTCTCGCTCTCTCTTCCTCTCTCAAAAATAAACTTTAAAACAATTTTTCAAAAAGGAAAATATATGACTTTAAACATTTCTCACAGTTCTCTTTCACCAACTTTTTCTTATCCATGGATCTTCTCAAGACACTAAACTTCCATTCAAAACAATCTTCTATGAAATCCTCTAATAATCAAGCAACTTCTTGCCTATATGCCTTTTCTATGTTATTTACTCTAGCTAGAATCCTTTGGTCATTCAGCAAAATCTCAAAGAATCTTCAATGTCTCATTAAGTGCATCCTCCTTTACTCACCTCTACAGTCAGAATGAAGCAATTCTGTTTTGTACTCCCTCTCAACCTAATTTTGGCTTTAGTTTGTTAAAACTGTAAACTTCTTAAGGATGAAGATTGTTTCTTACTCAACTTTTCATTCTCTGGGAACAGCAGGTATGCCTTGTGTGTAGTAGGAATTCACTTTTCTTTTTTTTAAAACAAATCAAGCTTTATGTGTATAACATACATTGATTTATAAATTTGGTTATGTTTAGCTGAACGCAAGAAATTAAAATGTCTAAATGGTTGTTTTAGATTTCAGTGATCATAGTTATCATATATAAACTAGACATAGATCAACTTCTATGTTATGCTCAATAAAACAATCTGTGCCTTTTATTCTCATGTCTTTGAACTTGAATTCTGTCAGATTTCAGAGAATAAAGAGATTTAGATCTGTCGGTTCTGGGACCTCTATGAAACATTTGTTTCTCTAAGAAATATGTCTGTGGTTTAGCTGAAGCTAATCTCTCCAGGCCTAAAAAGTACACTGAGCCAGTTTGAAAGGGTCAGGGATAAGAAGTGTAGCCATCCTAAATCCAATATTTGATGAAGAGTCCTAAATAGAGATGCCCCCCATCAGTTTTAAGTGTTCCTGTTCCCCTGCATTATGTAAATGCAAAGCACATCCCAGTGTGGTATCTTTTCAAAGTGAAGAGAATGCATATCTGAGATACATCACTACTCTAAAAAGAAATAAAATAAATTCCATGGAATCCAAGGAGAGTACAGGTCTTATATCCTACAGATGAGTTGGAAAGGTAGATAAACATGAATTTCTGCATTTGAATATCTGAAGCCTTTTATAACATTATATCTTGCTCTCAACACCCAGTTCTTTTTTTGAAAATACTTCTAATATTTTATTTAACAAAAATGTACTCTAAACAACTATATTGTTAAGAGAGATTGGCATGTTAAATAGTATTTCCAAATATAATTTCGTAGAGAGAAATAAGTTGTAAAAGGCAATTCAGTGAACTGGTAAAATGTTTGGAAATACCTAGTAATGTTGCATAAGTGGCTATTGTTAATTCTAATGGAATTAGTTTCCAATGTAATTCTACTTTGGAATCCAATTCCAAAGTAGATTAATATACTTTATTTTTCCCTTCTTTTGGAAATGTTATCATTCTGGTGTTTGCTGTTTATAAATGTTGGAATAGGGGCATTTTTTTCTGTTTCTTCTATTTTGGGCAATATTCATGGAAACTATATCTTTACCTCGTTAGTTTGGAATCGGGAATTATCTAATTTATTATGTTTATTAGAAAGCAATTACTTTTGAATTCATCTCACATATCAGGCACTATTCTAAATTTTTTGACACATTAGTGAACAACAAAAACAAAAAAAAACCAGCAAAGTAAATTTAATTACTTGTAATCTACAGTCTAGAAAGGAAATATAGATAAAAATCAATAAATATAATAAATAGGTATATTGTATGTTAAAAGGAGATTATTGCTATAAAAAAAGAAAAATAATAGACCAACTTAAGAGGGATAATAGATGCCAAGAGTGGTAAAGTATAATACCCACCCTTAATGTCCAATAATTATGAAAGTGAGTTTTTTAATTCAGGGTAAGCACTGATAAGGTAAATTTTGAGCAAAATATTGAAGAATGTGATTGTTTTGTTCATGTTGGTTTATGGGAAAAACCTGATAAAGGGGATTTCATGGCATCACACAACTTGCTATTTAAAAAACTATATATTTGAAGGGAAGTGTGTTGCTTATGACAGAACAAGACTCCAAAGTGAAGCTCCTGTATTTTCTATCTTGAGAGTATATTAAGTACCAGGAGATTTGCTTGGATTCTACTTTCCAATCTCATAAGGTAAATATTACTATTCAAGGTAGATATTACTATTCTTTCTTAAAGATGAGAAAATTAGTTTTAGAGAAATTTAAAACAGTTTAATCACTCATTACTAGTAAGTATTGGGACTAGGATTCCAATAAATTCATGTGTGTGTGTGTGTGTGTGTGTGAGTTCATTTAAACATTAACAGTCTTTTTGTTATGCAAACTTTTATTTATATAAAATCCCATGAATATAGCTTGTTTTTCTGACTGCTGGTTGTAAGTAAGTTTTTGCATGAAAAGTTCACATTCTGTTTTTAGTAGTTTTAAAATTCATTAATGGGAAGCTAGCCAATGGAATTTTACTCATATCATCTTGTATAATCAGAGTTCAGAGTCATTGTTATTTATTTCCGTACCTATATGAATTAAAATATGCCATAGCTTTGAAACAAAATCTTATATTTGCATCTCTGTGTATTTTAACTTGGTAAGACTCAAAACGTTAATACATTTGATCATGTTAGTCATTTTGGTAATTTACTTGAAACCAATTACCATGTTATGTTTTCCAGTTGCCTATAGTTATAGAAAATCTGAGGTGTTTCCAATTTGTACAGTTAATTGATCACCTATAATACATTGGGGTATAGGTCCCTTCAGTTTGGCCCATGCAAGCCATTCCCCTCCTCTCAATTTATTTTTATACACTATATAAATGGTGTATTTTACATGGTTGTGCTTTGATTCTACTTCAAGTTCTTTGTATTTTAACTTTCCCAGAGAGTAGTTGGTCCCCACTACAATAGATAGCTAATGGTATCTTTTAAGTAAATTTTATTTTAACCAGGTAAACTCCCAGAAATATGCAATCATATTTCTATCTTTGATAAAATTACATTTTAGCATATAAAAAGCTAACTATAATATGTTTAGTATATATTTGTTTAGGCAGCAAAAATTTTCAGTTGTATCATATTCTTTTTATGTATAGTGGAACACAGATTCATCTAAGTTGGATCTTTTGGGGGTCTGGGGTAGAGGGAATGAAAGGAAATTTAAGCTGTCTTAATTAATATCATGAAGGATCCAATAACTCATGCTTTTTCAATTTTTTACTGGGTATCTTAGATAGTGACAACAGTAGGTGACTACTTTATCAGATTATATGTTAAATGTTGCAAATTTAAATATTTGTTTATGGTAAAGGAAAATTCACTCTCTGTTTTTTATTTGTCATCCATCAGCCCCAACTAATTCTAATTCTAATTCTACCAAAAGAAGTATTGATACATATTTTCTATGTATCTAATTATATTTCTCTTTAACAAGTATATTCCAATAACAAAGAATCCTTAAAGCATTGATTCCTCTCCATTGTGTTCTATTTGGTGTTTTAAATAACAGCTTCAGATGAAGATATGGTTAGCTTAAAATTTACAAGTACTTTTGGCACTTGGGGAAACTGTCGCAAATCCTTCCCTTTCTTTTTTGTAATTTAAATTTGAGTTAGTTAATATATAGTGCAATATTGGTTTCAGGAGTAGAATTCAATGATTTATCACTTATATACAACACCCAGTGCTTATCACAAGTGCCCGCCCTAATATCTATCACCCATCTAGCCCATCTCCCACCCACCATCCTCCATCAACCCTCAGTTTGTTTTCTGTTAAGAGTTTCTTGTGGTTTGTTTCACTCTCTTCTCTTACCCCACCCTTTGCCATATGCTCATCATTTTTTTTTTTCTTAAATTCCACATATGAGTGAAATCATATGGAATTTGTTTTTCTCTGATTCACTTCTTTCACTTAGCATAATACATTCTGGCTCTATCCACATCATTGTAAGTCGAAGGATTTCATTCTTTTTGATGGCTGAGTAATATTCCATTGTATGTATACATATATATCCATTTTCTTTATCCATTCATCAGTCAATGGACATCTGGGCTCTCTCCGTAGTTTGGCTATTGTTGATAATGCTGCTATAAACATCAGGGTGCACGTACCCTTTTGAATCTGTATTTTTGTATCCTTTGGGTAAATACCGAGTAGTGCAATTGCTGGGTCATAGGGTAGTTCTATTTCTAGTTTTTTGAGGAGGCTCCATACTGTTCTCCAGAATGGCTATACCAGTTTGTATTCCCACTAGCAGTGCACAAGGGTTTCCCTTTCTCCTCATCCTCGTTAACACCTGTTGTTTCCTATGTTGTTAATTATGGCCATTCTGTCAGGTGTGAGGTGGTATCTCACCAAGGTTTTTACTTGTATTTTCCTGATATTGGGTGATGTTGAGCATCTTTCATGTGTCTGTTAGCCATCTGGATGTCTTTGGGAAAATGTCTATTCATGTCTTCTGCCCATGTCTTAACTGGGCTGTTTGGTTTTTGGGTGTTGAGTTTGTTATCAAAGTACCACCAGCATCCTTTGAGGAGCTAGAACAAACAATCCTAAAATTTTTATGGACCCAGAAAACACCCCTAATAGCCAAAAAAATCCTGAAAAAGAAAAACAAAACTGGAGGCATCATGATTCCAGATGTCAAGCTATATTACAAAGCTGTAGTCATCAGAATAGTATGGTACTGGCACAAAAACAAATACATAGATCAATGGAACAGAATAGAAAGCCCAGAAATTGACCCACAACTATATGGTCAACTAATCTTCAACAAAGCAGGAAAGATTATCCAATGCAAAAAGTCTCTTCTACAAATGGTATTGGGAAAACTGGATGGCAGCATGCAGAAGAATGGAACTAGACCAGTTTCTTACACTATACACAAAAATAAATTCAAAATGGATGAAAGACCTTACTGTGAGATGGAAATAGCCATCAAAATCCTAAAGGAGAACACAGGCAGCAACCTCTTTGACCTCAGATGGAGCAACTTCTTACTAGACATGTCACAGAAGGTCAGGGAAACAAAAGCAAACATGAACTATTGAGAATTTATCAAGGTAAAAAGCTTCTCCACAGTGAAGGAAACAATCAACAAAAGTCAAAGGCAGCCTGTGGAATGGAAGAAGATAAAGGGTTTGTATCCGAAATATATAAAGAACTTGTCAAACTCTTCTTACATTTCTGACTTAAACAAAACAAAACAAAAGCAAAAAAAAAAAAAAAAAAAAAAAAAGCCAAAACTCTAGACTTGTTGATTTTCAGATTGCAATTACTTCTATTAAAGCCATTCTTTCAGTAATCATTCTCTTCCTAGTTCAGACTTTTGATAGGGGTTTGTGATTCACTTCCCCCATGCCTTTCATACTAAGAGTGACCAGATGTCATGAAATGTGTTTCCTTCACATCCTCCCAATGAAACTTGCATTCTATCATAGATTTATGTTTGGTTGAATGGTACCTTCATCCACCACTTTCTCTATAAATAATCTGGAAGCATTCACTATGTCTAATATTTAATTGGGGGGCGCCTGGGTGGCTCAGTCGGTTAAGTGTCCGACTTCAGCTCAGGTCATGATCTCACAGTCCGTGAGTTCGAGCCCCGCGTCAGGCTCTGGGCTGATGGCTCAGAGCCTGGAGCCTGCTTCGGATTCTGTGTCTCCCTCTCTCTCTGCCCCTCCCCCGTTCATGCTCTGTCTCTCTCTGTCTCAAAAATAAATAAACGTTAAAAAAAAATTAAAAAAAATATTTAATTGGTTATATATTATATAAATTCCCCCTTTTGTGTTTTCCCTATCTATTTAATTTTCTCCCCTCTCTTCTATATTTCTAAAATAGACTCGAACTCTCTCTCTTAAAATCCCTCCAATTTCTCTATATTACTGCTGATATGAAATTTCAAAAACCAAGTCTTATTTTGTTATGGCCCTGCTTAAATTTCATTTGTATTATACTACCTGTAAACTAAACTAACTAACTAACTAACTAACTAAATAAATAAATAAATAAAATACCTTGCATTGGCATTTAGGTCTTTCCATGGTCTAAGATCTAGCTATGTATCAAGTCTCATCCTGTCACTATGAGACACATCCTATATAGTGATATTTTCTTAAATATGTTGCGTTGTAATTCTTTCTTGAAATATAATTTCCCTTCTATTAGACCTTAAAGTTACTGAAGAGTTGAATTTTATTCCACTTATCTTTGGATCCAGGTGTTTCATTCAGGGCCTGACACATTCTTGTTTTGACATTGTGAATATTCTTCTTCTTTTAAATATTATATATTTTGACTTAAGAAGTATTTCTAAAGGTCGCTGTAGTTGAACAGATTATTGGATAAAGGAAAATGAGCCATGATACGAGAATCAGAGGGGCTGGATCATTAATGCAGCCCTACTGCCTACATGACTGTATATACCCCAGGTTCATTATGCATAGATAAGAATAATCCTGTGCTCGCTTCGGCAGCACATATACTAAAATTGGAACGATACAGAGAAGAAAAAAAAAAAAAAAAAAAAAAAAAAGAAAAAAAAAAAAAAAAAAAAAAAAAAAAAAAAAAAAAAAAAAAAAAAAAAAAAAAAAAAAAAAAAAAGAAAAAGAAAAAAAAGAAAAAAAAGAAAAAAAAAAAAAGAAAAAAGAAAAAAAAAAAGAAAAAAAAAAAAAAAAGAATAATCCTACACTGCCTACTTTCAGGTTGTGAGGATCACAAATAATGACATTTGTAAAGATACTTTATGCCTGGTAAATTTACATAAAAATAAGATGTATTACTGCTATTAAAACTAGGGGAAAACACTGAAATCTATTTTACCTTCTCAGTAAACACAGTAATACAAATGACAATAGGGTTGTTTAAACAAGAGTGTTACTGAAATATATTCCTTCTCTGAAAGAAGCTTTCTGCCTTATGATACTTCTGATTCCTTTTTTTATGTTCTCATGGAGATGTCTCTGTGTGTGTGTGTGTGTGTGTGTGTGTGTGTGTGTGATAACTTACTATGATAGGGCACAGGTATGAGTTTCTCCTGTATACTACCCAAGGATTTGATAAAACTATGCTCATTTGATTTATGATTTACATACATAGAACCAAAATTTAATCATTTTCAGGACTCCCTTATTATTTCTACCATAGAAATACATCATATAAAATAGTAAATTAAAATTCTATGAAGTGAAAATTTCAAGATCAGGGTGCTGATTCATTTAAAAAAAAAAAACTCAATGACAAACAAATCAGGGGAAAAGGACTAAAACGATTTTTTTGTGAATTATGTAAGTTTCTAAAAACCAAAGATTCAAAAAGTTCTTGCCTCTCAGATACTTTTTTTTTTAAGGGGAAGCAGGTGGGGAGGACAGGTTGAGACATTGATGGATGTCTCATTAATCCAGAAATTAAACCAGAAAGCAGGTTTCTGAGTCCTGAATATATCTTGCCAATTATCAACAGTAGCTTTGCCTTCACCCTCAGTCCATTGCTTTAGTGTGGAAACAGACCCAACAAGTGATGTTGGTGTTGCCTGGGGACACTGACATGACCCAGGAAGTGTTGTCTGTGAGAAAGTGACAGTGGTACTACCTGTAGCAGTAATGATTAATTGCTGTGAGGTCTGAGTGAAAGCATTTATCAGAATGTTAAACCTTTGAGATCAATTTTGGGGGCAGAAGAAGACACTGTTACAATAACCACTTCCTATTTTCTCCCATTCTGCTTTCATTTTATGATTCGATCCCATAAATTCATCTTGTATGTGCTAATATAAAGCAACAGTAGTTCTTCATCTAATATTTTGCAAATAATCCTTTTTCCTTACTAATTTTCAAAACAATGTCCTTAGTATTTACACATGTATAGAATTAAAATGATTACAATTTGATTTAGTGACATTGTGTTCATTTTAGTCACAATTTTACTATTTTTTTTTTAAGAGTGATATAGAGCTGGTCAGTTTTATATCCCTTTCAAATCTCCTTATTCTTTCCCTTTTTGAGCCTCAGTTCATAAATTAAACAGAAAACAAAACAAAAACAGGTAAAAGAGGCCCCAGCGCCGCACTGGGAAACTGTCTAAACGGTGGCGAGGCAGGGCGGGGCGCGCCCCCTGTGTGCAGAGCGGACTCTGGGCACGCTCTCGGCTTGGGTCCTGCAGGTGCTGGTGTCGTTAGTGTCCCACCCCAGTGAAGAGCTGCCGGGCCTGGGTGTTCATGGGGGAACCTGGGAGAGACGGTATAAAATCCAGTCTTCGGATGCAGAGACTCAGGAGCTGCTGAACACAACACTCGAGGATCCAGGCGCCGTGGACTTGGAGAAAGTGGCCAATGTGACTGTGAACCATTCTCAGCAGGACTGCGTGTTCAGTAAAGAAGAGGAACCCATGTGCTATGCCATCATTCAGGCCAAGAGCAAGCGAGCAGGCCTACCGGTGGGGACTCAACTGGCTGCATTAGGAGTACCAGGCTCAGGAGCAGCTGTGAGCCGCCGTGGGACGGCTGTGTCACCTTCATCTGCAAATCTCCCTTGGTCATTCCCTGAGCACCTTCCTTTCCGGATTCAGAGATTGGAGAAGACACCAAACTCTGCCCCCAGCGTTTCATCAGCTTCTCCCGCATAACTTCCCACCTGGGCCAGGCAGAGAAAGGTAGCTTCTAACAACCTCTGCACTGTGTAACCGCTGGTGCAATAGCCGTCTTGGTGCCTCAGTTTTCCCCATCTTTAAAATGGGCCATAGCTACTGGTGGGATACTTTGGCATCTCAAGGAGCAGAACACAAATCACCTCTGAAACTGCTTTTTGTGCACTTTGTCCAAGGACCACTTCAGAATGAAACCTATTTCCAGTGGGTTTTAATAAATAGTAGTATCACATCACCAGCGATACCAGTTCAGGGTGCGAATTTTCTAATAAACCTTTTCTACTATTAAAAATATGTAAGAAAACAAAGGAATTACTTAGTGAAAGATTGTTGAAGTCAAATCCATGTCTGAAAATATTATTGTCGAATTTAATTACAAGTTGCTTTTGGAAAAGGAATCAATATTGGTATTTTTATTCTCTTCCACTTACTATTCTGACTCACCTTTAGCAATATCAAAAATATTAACCTGTTAATGAGCACTTGTTACCTGAGTCTGCACTAGAAGCTTTATAGGCAATTTCATATTTAATTTCACAACTATGCTGTAGATGATAGCATTGAGGCCCAGAATGACTAATGTTCCCTTATTCACACAGTTCATCTAACTAATGGAACAGGAAATTTCATTAAGATCTGTCTGACTCTAAAATCAGTGCTCTTTTTGTATTACTAAACAGAGCCTCTCCAGTATTAGCTTCTAAAAATCATTTTCTATATTAGTACTCTATTTTGTACTTTGTGAGATTTTTCAAACGACTTTCCTCTTTCATTTTTCTCCAAAGATACTTAGTGCAGGGAATGTTAGGGCACATTAGGCGACCAGACAAAAGAAAGAGGTCTGGGATCTGAGACTCACATTTCAATCATGACTCAACAGATTTTAGACAGTGAAGCCGCTCGCACAACCCCAGCACTCTGGGCCTTCATTTTCATACATATAAATTGAAGATAATAAACCAGATCTTTCCTGAGGATTCAATGAGATAATATGTAAAATATTAACAGCATGTAACACGGTGCTTCACAAACTGGCCTACTTAATAAGTTTATTATTATGTGACATTTGATATAACATTTGGATTTTTTTACTTAAATATAATTTTTTGGAGAGGAGCTACTAAATATGACATGTATATCCTAGAAATAAACAATCATTTTACCACAAACGATATAGAAACTCTTATACATGTGCATGAGAAAACATCTACAAAAATTTTAGTTTTAACATAGTTTGTAATGGAAAAATATTGGAATCAACCAAAATGTCCATCAACTGGACATTGAATAAATAATTGTGAGGTGATCAGCATCAACATAGACAAATCTTGCAAAACATGAGTGAAAAAAAGTAAATTGCCAAAGGATACTTAGGTCCGATAAAATTTATATAAAGTTTAAAAAGTATGAAATACAATGCTAAATGTTGTTTACAGATACATACCTCAATAGTTTAGATATTAAAACATTTGTATGAATGATGTACACCAAAATATATGTGTATGATTTTGTAAGGGCCTTTCAAATCACTGACATTTTTTTTCCTCCTTGATAACATTTTTTTATTCAGAGATTTCTGAAAGTGGTTGTAACATAAGAGAGCCTCTGGGAAAAAAAAAGAAACTTGTTCCCAGTATTGAGACATGAATGACAGGACCAGTGAGTAGAGGTCCCTGGATAGAAAAGCATGACGGTGAATAACTTCTGTCCTTATTAAATGCAGTAATTTCCAGAAAGAAAGCCATTACTTTACAGATTATACATGCAAGCCCTTTAAATTTTGATAACTTATGTGTATTTTAGTTTAGCTAAGAGGGACATGTTTTTTGCTGATTTTAACACGTCAGTTAATTTGGTATTGCATGGACACAGTTTTATGAAGCATAGAGAGATTTTTCTGAATAATATCACATTGTCTATTTTTACTTCTAAAAATGTATTAAGTGATACAATGTTTGAATGGTCACTAGTGGGACACAGCCAGTCATGTGTTGGTAATTGTTTAACAACCAGTTCTTTGGAATAGACATATACACACACATACCCCTCCTGACACAGAAAACCACAGGGCCTTTTTATTTTTCTGGTTTAGTAGTCTTTCTGCTTTTTCTTTTCTCCACTCAAATTCACAGTTTACAAAGCCACAACATTTCATTCTCAAATGCAATTTAAAATCACTCAATGATTTTCAAGGATTTTCTACCACTTAACAAAGCACTTTACGTAACATTCAAGGGTGGCCATGATGTGCCCTCTGACTATTTCCCAGACACATCTTCAGTCATGCTGTGACTTGCATTTTATGTTTCTGAGGCCCATATTAATTTGGTTTCCCGCAGGTACAACAAGGCAACATTTTTTAGCATTTGCTCTCCTTTTTTTTCAAATTCTTATTTAAATTTCAGTTAGTTAGCATACAATATAATATTAGTTTCAGGTGTACGATATAGTGCTTCATACATTACTGCCTTTTATTTCTGGAATATTCTCTTCTGAATCTGAATAAACAATCCTTGCTCTCTCTGAATCTAAATAAACAATCCTTGCTCACCTACAAAAATTCAGCCTAACTGTCACTTCCTTTGGGAAGTTTTTTTTTCTGTCCAACTTCGTCTGGAATAGCTGTCCTCTCCTGTTCACATACTCTGCACACTTTTGTGATCATTGCATTTATCTCCTCCCCTAGGATGGATGTTCCTTGAAATTACATCATGAGACTTATTGTCAGAATTAAACCCTGTAACTAAATAGGTCACGTGTTCAATTGATATTTATTTAAAAGATAAGTAAATGAAAAAGTCAAATATACCAAAGAAAAGTTTTCTGATATTTCCCACTGGAGCAGAAGGTCTATATACATTATAAGTGTTTGGAAATTTTGAGGAAAATGGGAATAATATGGTCACCGTTTTCATTTTGTATACTTTAATATTCTCTTAAGAAGTAAGAGAAACTAAAGTAGTTGCCTCAACCATAAATTACTTTGGTAAGTTTCAACACATATGCACTTAAAAGCAACTTTAGAAAGCTTCTTACACATTGAGTAATATTTCTAGGGATATGTTTTTTTCAGACAAGCACATTCAGTGTTGAGAGGTGAAGACTTTGTTACAACCATGATTTTAGAACTCAGATCTTTTATCCTGAGCAGTAAATCCACTAAGGATTCATTTTATGCTCACCAATGATTCAAGAAACTGACACAAAACTGCCCATGTTGAACAAATCACTTTTTTTTTTCTGGTCAATTAAACATTTTGATAACTTTTGACTAGGAGAACTCCATTCCATTGTTGAGGCCAAACATTCCATTCCTATTCATATGTTTTTGCTTTTCAAAATATTAGTTCCTGACCTTAGACATAATAAGTCAATAGGCAATAGTAATAGTCAATAACAGGTACCATTAAAAAATTACGAGACACTTGAGGACAGAACTGTTTTAAAGATTATTTTTCCAGTGGGTTTCTTAAACGATTCTCCAAATTTAATACTCATGTCAGTGAAGTATTTTGTAACAACCCGATTTAAAATCTGCAGCAGTGCTTTCGATGTCTGCTGTAAATCTAATGTACTTTCAATCAACAGATAACATGGGATTTTAATAAAGAAATATTTATTATAATCAAAAAATTGTATATCAGAAAAAATACCCTAAAGCTAGTCTATTTCTTTGTGTTATCTGGAATTGTATGCCATAATTCTGACATGTGGGGTTATTACATCAAATAAAAGCATAAAGCATTTTCACTTCTCCAGTTTAATTGGAAAAATCTTATTTCAAAAAGGAGATGTGGCTGAATGCTTATTAAATAGCTTTAAACATACATTATTTTCTAAGATTTTGTAAGTAGATCTCTGGAATGTCAAGTTCAGGGTTTGTTTATTTTACATGCTTGGATAACTAGTAAAATTAGGCACTGAACTTATCAGTGCTTAATAATTATGGTACAGGATGCTTCCCTCATTGTGTGTATAAATACTATACTTGAGCATATCCTTCTGTAATTAAAGATTATTAGGCATTTTCCCTTTATGATCTTATTATAAAAGTATTTGTAGTTTCTTATGTTAGTGTAATTTATCTAGGAAAATAATAATCACAATTTTAAGTTATAAAAACAATATTAACATTATACAAAATAATTTTTATATAGAAAATAATTTATTAAAAATAACATGGAAAGACAATTTAATATTGTTCCTGATGCCGGACTGGAAGAAAGCTTAAAAATTGCCAAGTTATTCCTTACTTACTGCTGATCAGGGGTATTAGAATATAAACATGAGCAAGGCATGATCCTCTTCTTAAAATCGTAAAGACATACTCCCATATTCATATAAAACGAATGACGGTATGCCCTGTGTTGATGAAACACACACACAGCCACATGCATACAGGTACACATAGAATAGTTCCAATTCAGGGGAATGAAAATGAGGACGAGTCATGGATGTGGTGGATTTAAGGAAGTTGGGTTTGTGGGAGCAGTAAAGATAGTAAGAGAGAGGCAGAAGGAATTAAAACAGCACAGGCCCTAAGGTTGGAAAACACACACCATATCCAGTTAAAAGTCTCTCAATGACCAATGCATAGAAGTCATTTTTCTGGGGAAGATCATGTGGAAAGGACAATTTAGATATGAAAATAGTAAGCCATGATTGTCATGGTGAGTCATCTGCACATTATCTGTAGCCGACGGGAGGACATAAAGCTTTTTGAGCACTGACTTAATGAGATTTACTCTCTCTCTCTGGTAATGGCATCCAGGCTGAATTCGAACAGCAATCAAATAGGTATATACTGTTGGCGGAATATTGTTGTCTATTCAGTGCCAAGCATATATATTAGTGTATTTATTATATGTTTTGTATAAAGTACAGGAAGAAATATTAGAATGTATTCATTTAACTTTTTACCTAAATCATGAGACGATTTAGTTTTTACAATTTAATACATTGGAATTCTCACTCATTTCATAGAGTGTGTGTTCTCAGGGAGGCAGAGGCTTTGTTACTTGGCTTTCACTGGCATAAGCTTTCAGCTTATTCAATACACTCAATAACCTCAATATGGTTAGTGTTATAATAAAACATATTTGAATTATAAAATTTTATTATATTTTCTATCAAGATAAGTTATCATAACAACCTTATACAGCCCAACATTTTACTAGTTACCTCCATGTAATCTCTAAAAGATAAGTTGTCAAAGTTAAAGATGAATTGTGTGTTTTTCTTTTACAAAAAACCAAAAAAACAAAAAAAAAATATTACTCTGAATTTGTTGACATTTTGTTGAATGACAAATGACTGTCAATAATAAGCTATTGATGAGCTGTTATAAAATTGAAACTACAAAAGTTTCGGTCTTTCAACATAAAAGTGACCTTTTTACAATGAATGAGAACGTTAATGCTCTTCAAAAGAAACTTGTGCTATGGACAGTGTCATTTTGAAAACAGGTGTTTGGAGTTGTGCCACTTAGGTGATTTTTATTGTCATTATATTAGCAATAATTTTAACATTTTTTATACAATGCACGTAAAAATAAAAAAAAATATTGAAAAAGAAATGTCGGGGCACCTGGGTGGCTCAGTCGGTTGAGCGTCCGACTTCGGCTCAGGTCATGATCTCACTGTTTGTGAGTTTGAGCCCCGTGTCAGGCTCTGTGCTGACAGCTCAGAGCCTGAAGTCTGCTTATGTTTCTGTGTCTCCCTCTCTCTCTTCCCCTCACCCACTCATACACTGTCTCTCTCTCTCTGTCAAATATAAAGATTTAAAAAAAAAAGAAAAAAATACAAATGTCTTGGGGTGCCTGGGTGGATCAGTCGGATAAATGTCTGACTCTTGATCTTGGCTGGGGTCATGGTCTCACGATTCCATGAGGTGGAGCCCCACATCAGGCTATGCACTATGAATGTGGAACCTGTTTGGGATTCTCTCTCTCTCTGTCTCTCTCTGTCCCTCCCCTGCTTGTGCTCTCTCTCTCTCTCTCTCTCTCAAAATAAATAAATAAACTTAAAAAAAAAACTAAAAAAATAAAAGAAAATATAAATGTCTTATCTCTTTAAAAATCTAAATGAAAAGACTCAGGAGAGATTTACTAACAATTAAAAAAACCCATTCCATGAGTTCTCAAATATTTATTAGCAGGATTTCAATAAAAATCTGTGAACATTTGGTTGTTGGAGTTAAATATGCTGACTGGCATACAGTCATCACAGCCACTAATGGCCTTCTTCCTTTTAGATCTATGCATCTTTCATGGTATGTTTTTCACGTATGACAGTTATTAAAACATAGTTGTAGAACATATTTATATTAAAGAAGGTTTATCAATTGCTAAACCACAAATTTCTAAATAAAAATGATCAAAAATAGAGATGCATTATCACATTTCTTTTTTTCACATTTCTTTCATTAAAATATTAGTGATACCAGACTTTAATGATGCCTAACACCTTATTTAATAATTAGAATTGAAATATCTTATATACTCTTTAAAAATCTCTGTCTGAGGGGCGTCTGGGTGGCTCAGTCGGTTGAGCGTCCGACTTCGGCTCAGGTCACGATCTCGCGGTCCGTGAGTTCGAGCCCCGCGTTGGGCTCTGTGCTGACCGCTCAGAGCCTGGAGCCTGTTTCAGATTCTGTGTCTCCCTCTCTCTCACCCTCCCCTGTTCATGCTCTGTCTCTCTCTGTCTCAACAATAAATAAACGTTAAAAATTTTTTTTTTTTAAATCTCTGTCTGAAATTCTTGCATTTTCTTTGGGCTTTGAAGTGTATGTGAAAAATCCTAATCCGTCAGCGCCTTCTTGCTTGACTCCTCTCAACGGCTGTAGAGCCCTGGACACACGGCACAGTTTGAAAAGGATTGATCTAAGTGACAATCGAAGAATTGTTTTCAATTGAGTAATGGCATATATGACATGTTCCATCAATTATATCTCATCTTCCATTCTTAGAACTGCTTTTTGTATTCTTTTCTATTGTAACAATTCACTCTTTCTCTCCCCAGCACCATCCTAACAGCACAGAGTCCCATTTATGAGCCTCTACCTACTAACAAAACGTAAATTTTGATACTCACTAGTATTCCTAAATTTGAGTTTGATCAAAACTGTCAAATTCTTAAAACAGAAACCCACATATAGGTTATGGGGACAAATTCAGGCATGCCACGTTTTATTTCTTGACCTCCCTTCATATGAAAGGTATTTCTGGAAATTCTCTAGCACATAGGTCTCCTTGATGTAGGAAACAGTGAATGCCACATAAATGCTAATTGGCCTAGAACCAGAAGCCTGATCCACCCCCGAACTTTATAGTTATCCATCCAGGGGAGGTAGTGAAAATAACTCATGTCCCAGAAAGTTTTGTTCTATCAGAAGACCTTCATTTCAACAATCATTCCTCCTCCTGTGCTTGATGTTGGTGCTGATGGGTGATGGTTGATAGGGAGTAATTTTTAACCTTCCAGAGACAGGCTATTTTAAGGCAGACCTAGAAAAAAAGTCAGTAGTTTGTCTGACCACCTGGGCTAATGCTTGTACTCTGTGATTCTCTATCCTTATGATTTAATTCTCTGTGCATATTTAACAAGTTATAATGGTATTTTAAAAATCATTACTCTATTTAAAATCTTGAGATAAAATTCCCTGGCATGTGTTCAAGTCACAATTATTGTTATTTAAACTGCAATAAGTACTGTTAATTTTCTTATATTTAAAATAACTATTATTCTACTTAATAGGAGATGTTAATTCAGAATACAAATAATACAAACAGGAAACACATGTAGAGGGTGAAAATATCCTTAAATTACTGATAATATTGTTGCAGTATCATTACCTACATTCCTTTTAAAGTAAGTAAACACAATTTTTTTATAATAACTAGTGTCTGATGCATCCTTTCGAGAAATATACTTCTACCATCTAATGGAGCTGGTAATCAAACTACGTGGCCCCATCTCTCTAGCCACAGGGGTGGTTATGTGGCTCAGGCTGGCTAACCAGACACCCTTTTATTCCAAGCTACAATGTTGTTATAGGTATTATCTTATGACAAAGTCTGTCCATTCAAGCTATTCCATAGTGAAAGAGTAGGTGAAAGAAAGAGAGAGAATATGCTTGGAACACTATCTCTAGCTTGCTTAAAACTGACTGGATGTTTCAGTTAAATTAGCCAATATATTTACTGTCTCTTTTTAGTCTTCTTTATCAATCTAATGATTTATTATATGCTGTTCCACTTTTTTATTTAGAGTTTTATTTTTTCCTTAACCTCTATTGTGTTTCATTTTGATTGAAAGATATCTGACCATTTAATCAAGTACACAAACACATACATAAAAGTTGTGACAGATTCAAAAATGGCCAGGAATTCTTTGACATCCCTTCCTCTGAAAGGTGGAGGCTGTCTCCCATCCCCTTGAATCCAAGTTTTCAGCATGACAGAACTGATGCTTACCAGTTTGGGACCTAACCCTTAAAAGACTTGTCAGTTTCTGGGGTGCCTGAGTGACTAAGTCGGTTAAGCATCTGACTTTGGCTCAGGTCAAGATCTCGAGGTTCATGAGTTTGAGCCCCACATTGGGCTCTGTGCTGACAGCTCAGAGTCTGGAGCCTGCTTTGGATTCTGTGTCTCCCTCTCTCTCTGCCCCTCCCCTGCTTGCACTTGCTCTCTCTCTCTCTCTCTCTCTCTCAAAAATAAATAAACATTAAAAAAAACTTTTAAAAGAGGCTTGTCAGTTTCATTTAGCATCTTTCTTTCCTTCCTTCCTCCCTCCCTCTTTCTTTCTTTCTTTCTTTCTTTCTTTCTTTCTTTCTTTCTTTCTTTCTTTCTTTCTTTCTTTCTCTTTCCTGAACTCTCATTTAAGAAGTCAGACCACTCAGTGTGCAGGCTAAACCAAACCTCAAGGTAACCACATGGAGAGACCATGAAGGGTGTGGGAGAGAGACAGACAGAGACAGAAAGAGAGAATCTCCAGTAGCCCCATCCATTCATATTATCCCTGCCGAGGCCTCAGATAGTGCAGAGGTGAGATAAGCCTGTGGACCCTGCTCGTATTTTTGGCTTACATAGCATTGAAATAAAACAATGATAAATTGTTTTAAGCCACTTCATGTGAAGTGGTTTGACAAAAATGGGAGGGGGGATTGGTGAAATGATTAAAAATGACATTTTTTATTATTTTCATAATTTCCAGTTTTTCCAATCCTTTGAAAACATTATTTCTGCAAAACAAACAGAAAAACAAGCTGGAATATGTTAATAATAAATCCCTATTAGCTTCTGGTTAACTTTATTATTGTTCTTCAGTACTATAATTGAGAACACACCCCCATTATTGGCTGCATCTGGTATAAACCATTTCTTATCATCCCGACTTTTTTATTCCACTGTCAGGGAATACCCAGACTCTATACACATCTCTCTTTCCTCTTCATATATTTTCAAAATGGTGCTATCTTTGTGAACATTTTATACACCATTTAAAACTTTTGCAATATAACATGATGGTTTCCTTGCCAAAAAAAAAAAATTCATATAAATGATATGTATTTGCCTAGTATTTCATTTTTTTCTTAAAATCTGCTATTTTTAATATATACTTTTTATAATTTTGGTTATTATTACTTCCCTTATGATTCTAAGGTGGTTGCTGTAGTTTGAGACATCATATCCATGTTCAATGCAAGAAGAAGAAAAAGCAGAAGAAGGAAGAGAAGAAAGAAACATTTCCATTTGTCAACTTTTTTTAATGTTTATTTTTGAGAGAAAGAGAAAAGCAGAGTGCAAGCAGGGGAGAACAGAGAGAGAGAGGGAGACACAGAATCTGAAGCAGGCTCCAGGCTCTGAGTTATCAGCTTAAAGCCCGACATGGGACTTGAACCCACCAACCATGAGATCATTACCTGAGCCAAAGTCCGACGCTTGACCTGCTGAGCCATCCACATGCCCCTGTCACTCTCCACTCTTAATCCAACTTAAAGGATATATTTGAGGAGATATATTGAAAGACAGGTAGGTAGGTAGGTAGATAGACAGATGATAGAGATATAGAGAGATAGATGATAGAAAATAAAATTCAGGGTACTCATGCAATTTAGATTTCTGGGAGATGGAAGACGAGGACTTTATGCAATTTTAATTTTTTCTTATAATTCTGCAAAATTTAAAGTTCTGTTAAATATGAAGTTATATTTGATGAATTAATCATACACATTGACTTAACTTTATTTTGTTTAATGCAAATTGAAGGTAAATGCTCATAGGCAAATAAACATGGTGGATTTTTCAGAAGGAATTTTGGATTTTTAAATTGAGCAGAAAGGAAAAGTGCTGACTTGAAACTTCTCTTAGAGCCTAGATACAGAATAAGCAACTTCTCTTTGGGTTAAAATGCAAAAACTTAAAAAAAAAAGACACCCACATAACAATATCTATAAGTTCCCAAAGATGTAGCATACAGCAACTCAATATTATGTCAATTACTCAGTACCCATATTAGAGCATACTGTTTTGTTTATTTACCTTGAGTCTTTGAAATTGATGCACATAATGCAATTATCACACTCTTACTTCATTCCTGAAAACTTGGATGCTTTCAGTGTGGCACTTTAAGCTCTGAAGGGCAATATGCTATATACTATTACTTAATGTTTCTGGCTCTCATCCCATATGCTTATCTCAGTTCAGAAATTGCCTACATTTGAGCTAGAAATAATATTTTTTCTTCAGTTGTTAAAAAAAGAGCTAAGCTTCAAATACTGAGATTACATTTCTCATCATCCTAAACTTTAACAGGCTTTCTGTCGCAAATATAAAGTATAGAAAAAAAAAAAGCTATATGTGGTACTATGAACTTTGTTGTATTGGGATAAATGTTTGCCTGGACTGTGGCTATAGCAGCTACTGTTTCATCAAAACTGAAAAAGAGGAAACAAGTCCCCTGCCCCCTTTAACTTCTCTTCCATGAGGACTCCTGGCCAGTCCATGCTTCACTATACTACCTCAATATTGGCTCTCATCTGGATGAAATCATTTCATTCACATCATGTGTCAATGAGAAACTGCTAATAATTCATGACTCATTTGCTGATTTTAAGCATAAAACAAGATATTGGCAAGTAATGCACTTAACACACAGCTATGGAGAAATGAATTAAAGGTTGAAATTTAGCTAATTAAGCAGTCAGTGTGTGGATTAATTTTGATCATATATCCATATACTTAACATTATTTAGATTCTACCTCTCTCAACTCTCTTCAATCCCAAAATTTTGGAATTGATTTCTGGCCAGCTTATTAATTTAAATATGCATTTATTTGTTTCTTACCTCATGGAAAATATTCTACACCTCATTTCATAGAGATTTGGGGCTGACATAGATCTAACACAAAATATGAGACCAACATATTAGTGAATTAATATTGATTACAGTTCATGAAGTTTTTTTTTTTTTTTTTGGTCTGGGGCATATTTCTAATAATTTTTTGTTGTTTCACTTGCCAAGAATTCTGTCACTGCACTAGCTCAGATAGTTGGGAAGTATTAATTGCCAATTCATATTAATATTTTTTGGATATTTGGTAAGAATAGGAAATTAATAATATACCTTATAAAAAGGATGGATATTTTGTGGATAAGACTGATAAAAACAGAAGACTTACTTCACTGACTTGCATGGAATAAGGAAAATTTTAAGTTTTCCTGCATAATTCTGTTATGCCATTTGACTCACATCATTGAAGAAGTTAATCTCCACCCCCTAACCCTGTTTAAAGAGAAACATTGATCTGAGCTAGAGGTACACTATAGTGTGTATGGCTTCTAATTATAATTTTATATTCTGGCCATAATAATTTTCTTAGAGGTTTTAAATATACTCTTAGATATTAGAGAGTTTTTCTTTTTAATTGTGGGAGCTATTTAACCAATAATCTCAACTATCATCTAGAGGCGGTATGGTAGAATGGGTTAAAAGTAAGACTTTTGAATTAGACTGTATGGATTTAAGATTGCTTTTATGATTTACTGCCTGGTTGACCTTCAGCAAATTTCCAGGTTGTGTGCCTCAGTTTCCTCATGTGTAAAATGGAGATAATAATGGTACTTATCTCAAGGTGAAATGTAGACGTCGTATGATTTAACCCTGATGAAGTACTTACAAACATGTCTGACCATGTTAATGATGATATGGTTATTGTTATGATTACACATATGATCATCTTTCTCCCCTTTACTCAATCCTGTTCTGGTTTATCTTTTCTGTTAGTAGTGTCAGTAACAACACAGAAAATATAAGTTATTTCTTACTTTATTTCATCTTTTATTTTCAACCAAGTAATTGGCTACTGTTGACTTTCCCTTTTTGATATTTCCATCATTCGTGTGTAATTTATATTTCCATCATCATTGATATAGTTCAGAACTTTATTGGTTTTCACTAATACAATTATATGAGCCTCTTAATTGAACTTCTGCCTGCCTTTCTTCATTCAGCAGTTTTTAAGTGCCTTCTCTAAACTTTCCAATCCAAATTGCATACCACTGTCAAAGTAATTATGCCAAAGTGTGGCTGTAATCATAAGAAAATCCTGTTTAAAGCAAAAACGATTTCTTATTAGACACAGAATAAAATATAAATTACTTGGAGAGCATGAAAGCCCCTCCAGGAGCTTACCTCAATGTAATTTCTAGATTCATTTCTTACTATTCCCCTTTGTAGAGGATATATTCCCAGCCAAACAAAATTAATCAGTATTTCCAGAACACGGGAGTGTACTTATAACATGTTATTAGGTTTTTGGAATAAGTTTTGAAGATTCCATTTATAAGAATTTAAACACAAACTGCAAAATAAATAGAACAAAGAAGGAAATTAAAATATTATTATGTAAGTAATTGTAAAAAACTAATGATGAGACTTCCAGGAGATGCCTTCAAGTATTTGAAAGGCTATTTCATAAATGAGGATTAAATATAGGATTAAAAATAGGTCTTTTAAGATCTCAATAAATAGACATAGATGATGCAACATACAAGGAAATCAATCTCACTTCAGTTGGAGGAAAAGCTTTTTAATAGTAGAAATCTGGAGAAAGACTACACCACATGGAGTAATTTACTTTTCTTTAACTGAAGTGGTTTCTTTTTTTTTTAGTTTTTTTGTTCACATGATATGGTTTAAGGAAAAGAGAGATTTGAGTCAACTTGCCTGGATAATTTGCATAAAGTGTGCTTAAAATAGGGTCTATGTAGTCCATTAGAAGAAATTTTAGGCAATGTTATATGTGTCTGTATATGTGGACATTTTTTTCTTTAATTTATTTAATGTTTATTTATTTTTGAGAGAGACAGAGAGACAGAGTAGGAGGGAGGGGAGTAGAGAGAATCCGAAGCAAGCTCCAGGGTCTGAGCTGTGAGCACAGAGCCCGATATGGGGCTCAAACCCACCAACTGTGAGATCATGACCTGAGCTGAAGTCATACACTTAACCAACTGAGCCACCTAGGTGCCCCTATATGCACATTCTTTTGTATAGAGAGGGGGATGGTGGCTTTCAGTACTCTCAAAGGGCTCACCAAGTACATCCACACATTTCCATATCTGTCTTGTTATCTGGACAAAAATGATTATGGCAAAATATTAATAATTGGTGAATTTTCTTTTTTAAAACAAATTTTTTTAATGTTTACTTATTTTTGAGACAGAGAGAGACAGAGCATGAACAGGGGAGGGGCAGAGAGGGAGACACAGAATCTGAAACAGGCTCCAAGCTCTGAGCAGTTAGCACAGAGCCCGACGTGGGGCTCGAAATCACGGACCGTGAGATCATGACCTGAGCCGAAGTCGGACGCTTAACCAACCGAGCCACCCAGGTGCCCCATTAATTGGTGAATTTTCATGCTAATACTATTTGTTGAATTATTGCTTCCTTCTAAATTATTTTAGAAAGGTTGAAAATGGAGAGCAAATGGATGAAATTAATTTTCATTTTTTATTTTTTAAGTGTTTATTTAAATTCCAGTTAGTTAACATAGAGTAATATTAGTTTCAGGTGTACAATATGGATTCAACACTTCCATACATCACCTAGTGTTCATCATGGCAAGTACACTCCTTAACCCCCATCACCTATTTAACACCCCCACATCCCCCACCTACCTCTGATAACCCTCAGTTTGTTGTCTATAGTTAAGAATCTGTTCTCTCTCTTTCCTTTTTTCCACTTGCTTGTCTGTTTTGTTTCTTAAATTCCACATACGAATGACATCATATGGTATTTGTCTTTCTCTGACTGACTTATTTTGCTTCACATAATACCCTCTAGCTCCATTCACATCATTGCAAATGTCAAGATCTCATTCTTTTTATGGCTGTGCAATATTCCACGTGTGTGTGTGTGTGTGTGTGTGTGTATACACACACTACATCTTTTATCCACTCATCCTTCAATGAAAACTTGGACTGTTTGCATAATTTGACTATTATAGATAATGCTGCTATAAATATTGGGGTGCATGTATCACTTTGATTAGTATTTTTGTATTCTTTAGGTAAATACCTAGTAGTGTGATTGCTGAATCATAGGGCAGTTCTATTTTTAACTTTTTGGGGAACCTCCATAGTGTTTTCCACAATAGATCCACCAGTTTGCATTCTACCAACAGTGCAAGAGGGTTTCCCTTTATCTACATCCTTTCCAACACTTGTTGTTTTTTGTGTTTTTTATTTTAGCCATCTGATAAGTGAGAGGTGATATCTCATTTAGTTTTGATTTGCATTTCCCTGATGATCAGTGATGTTGAGGATCTTTTCATGTGGCTGTTGGCCATCTGTATGTCTTCTTTGGAGAAATGTCTGTTCATGTCTTCTGCCCATTTTTTTAATTGGATTATTTGTTTTTTGGGTGTTCACTTTTACAAGCTCTTTATATATTTTGGATACTAACCCTTTACCACATATGGCATTTGCAAATATCTTCTCCCATTCACTAGGTTGCCTTTTAGTTTTGTTGATTGTTTTCTTTGCTGTGCAGAAGCTTTTTATTTTGATGTAGTCCAAATAGTTTATTCTTGCTTTTGTTTCCCTTGCCTCTGGAGATCCACCTGAAAAAGTTCCTACACCCAATATCCGAGAAATTACTGCCTGTACTTTCTTCAAGGATTATTATGGTTTTAGGTCTTTAATACACTTTCAGTTTGATGAAAGAATGATCTAGTTTCATGCTTTTGCATGTGGCTGCCCAGTTGTCCCAATACCATTTGTTGAGGAGACTTTTTCCCACTGTATAATCTTTCTCCTTGGTCAAAGATTAATTGGCCATATAATCGTGGGTTCATTTCTGGGTTTTCTATTCTGTTCCATTGATCTGTGTGTCTATTTTGTGCTGGTACCATACTGTTTTGATTACTATAGCATTGTAATTTAACCTGAAGTCTGGGATTGTGAAGCCTCCAGCTTTGCTTTTCTTCTTCAACATTGTTACAGTTATTCAGGGTCTTTTGTGGTTCTATACAAATTTTAGAATTGTTTGTTCTAACTCTGTGAATAATGCCAATGGTATTTTGATAAGGATTATATTAAATGTGTAGATTGCTTTGGTAGTAGAAACATTTTAACAATATTTGTTCTTCCAATCCATAAGCATGGAATGCCTTTCCATTTTTTTGTGTGTCATCTTCCATTTCTTTCATCACTGTTTTATAGTTTTCAGAGCACAAGTCTTTCACTTCTTTGGTTAGGTTTATTCCTAAGGATCTTATTATTTTGGATGCAGTTGTAACTGGGATAGATTCCTTAATTTCTCTTCAGCTGCTTCATTATTGGTGTATAGAAGTGCAAGAAATTTCTGTATGTTGATTTTGTATCCTGTGACTACTGAATTAGTTTATCGGTTCTAGCATTTGTGTGTGTGTGTGTGTGTGTGTGTGTGTGTGTGTGTGGAGTCTTTTGGGTTTTCCATATATAGTATCATGTTTTCTACAAATAGTGAAAGTTTTACTTCTTCCTTGCCTATTTGGATGCCTTTTACTTCTTTGTGTTGTCTAATTCCTGTGGCTAGAACTTCCAGTACTATGTCAAATAAAATTGGTAAGAGTGGGTATCCATGTCTTATTCCACACTATAGAGGAAAACCTCTGTATTTCCTCATTGAAGATGATATTAGCTGTGAGTTTTTTATAGATGGCTTTTATTATGTTGAGGTATGTTCCCTCTAAACCTACTTTGTTGAGGGTTTTAATAATGAATGGATGTTGTACTTTGCCCAACGCTTTTTCTGCATCTATTGAAATGATCATATGGTTCTTATTCTTTCTTTTATTAATGTGATGTATCATGTTGATTGATTTGTGAATATTGAACAACACTTGCAACTCAGGAATAAATTCAGGTTGATCGTGGTGATTGATTTTTTAATGTATTGTTGGATTTGGTTTGCTAATACTTTGTTGAGGATTTTTGCATCTGTGTTCATCAGAGTTATTGGCTTATAGTTTTCTTTTTTAGTGGTGTATTTATCTCTTTTTGGTATCAGCATAATGCTGGACTCATAGATTGCATTTGGAAGTTTTCCTTCCTCTTGTATTTTTTTGGAATAGTTTGAAAGGATAGGTATTATCTTTTTTAAAAGTTTGGTAAATCTCACCTGTAAAGCCATCTGGCCCTGGACTTTTGTTTTTTGGGGGGAGTTTTTTGATTATTGATTCAATTTATTTGATGGGTATCAGTCTTCTCAAATTTACTATTTTTTTTTCCTGTTTCAGTTTTGGTAGGTTATATATTTCTAGAAATTTATCCATTTCTTCTAGTTTGTCCAGCTTGTTGACATATAATTTTTCATAATATTCTCTTATAGCTGTTTGCATTTCTGTGGTGTTGGTTGTTATTTATCCTCTATCATTTGTGATTATAATTATTTTGGTCCTTTCTCTTTTCTTTTTGATAAATATGGCTAGAGGTTGATCAATTTTATTAATTTATTCAAAGAACCATCTCCTAGTTTCATAGGTGTGTGCTATTGAGTTTTTTTTTAGTTTGTATATAACTAATTTTTGATGTAATATTTATCATTTTATTGCTTCTACTGGGTTTATACTTCATTTTTTTTCTTTTTCTTGTTCCTTTATGTGTAAAGTTAGGTTGTTTATTTAAGGTTTTTTTTGCTCTCGAGGAAAGCCTGTATTGCTATATGTGTCCCTCTTAGAGTCACTTTTGCTGCATGCCAAAGGTTTGGGACCATTGCATTATCATTTTAATTTATTTCCATGTAATTTTTATTTCTTCTTTTATTTCCTGGTTTACCCATTCATTGTTCAGTAGAATGTTATTTAATCTCTGTGCATTTGTGGTCTTTCTGGATTTTTTGTTTGTTTTGTTTTCGTTTTGTTTTTGTTTTTGTCTTTGTGGTTGACTTCTAGTTTCATAGCATTGTGGTAAGAAAAGGTGAATTGTATGAATTTGATCTTCTTGAATTTGTTGAGGTCTGTTTTGTGGCCTAATATGTGATCTATTCGGGAGAATGTTCCAGGTGCACTTGAAACATATTTTGCTGTTTTTGGATGGAAGGTTCTCAATATATCTGTTAAGTCCATCTTGTCCAGTGTGTCATTCAAAGCCATTGTTTTCTTCTTGATTTTCTGTTTAGATGATCTGTCCATTGATGAAAATGGAGTGTTAAAGTCCCCTACTATTATTATGTTATTATTGATTAGTCCCTTTATGTTTGTTATTAATTGTTTTATGTATTTGGGTGCTTTCATATTCAGTGCATAAATATTTACAATTGTTAGATCTTGTTTGATTGTCCTCTTTATTATTATATTGTGCACTTCTTTGTCTCTTATTACAGTTTGTGTTTTAAAGTCTATTTTTCTCCAGTGTAAGTATTGCTACTCTGGCTTTCTTTTAACATCCTTGTGCATGATAAATGTTTCTTCTTCTCTCAATTTCAATCTGTATATGTCTTTTTGTTTGTTTGTTTTTTTATTTTATTTGAGGGAGAGAGTGTGAGAGAGAGAGAGAGAGCAAGTGTGGGAGAGTGTAGAGGAAGAGAAAGAGAATCTTAAGCAGACTCCATGCTCAGTGTGAAGCCCAACACAGGACTTGATCCCACAACCCTGGGATCATGACTTGAACTGAAATCAAGAGTTAGATGCTCAATTGACTGAGCCACCCAAGCCCCTCTGTAGATGCCTTTTGGTCTAAAATGAGTCTCTTATTGTCAGCATTTAGATTGGTCTTTTTTTGTTTTGTTTCATTTTGTTTTGTTTTTATCAATTCTGTCACCTTATGCCTTTTGATTAGTGTTTAGTCCATTTACATTCAAAGTAATTATTCATAGATGTGTATTTATTGCCATTTTATTGCTTATTTTGTCATTATTTCTGGAGTTTGCTCTGATCATTTCTTGTTTCTCATGTTTTGCTGACTTTCTTTAGTGATATATTTGGATTTCATTCTATATTCTTTGCATATTCATTAGTAGTTTTTGGTTTATGGTTACCATTAAGTTTGTATATAACCTCTTCTGCATGTAGCAGTCTATATTAAGTTGATAGTCATTTAAGTTTAAACCCCTTGTTTTCTCCTCTCATCCCCACCTTTTAGGTATATGTTATTATCTTTTTCATCCTTTGTGTGTGTGTGAGTTCCTTGACAGATTTTTAACAGAAATATTTATTTTTACTGCTGTTGTGTTTCCTACCTCTATACTGTCACTTTTGGTCTCTTTGTACTCAAAGAGTCCCCTTTTATTTTTCTTGCGGGGCTGTTTTAGTCATCACAAACTCCTTTAGTTTTTGTTTGTCTGGGAAACTCTTTATCTCTCCTTCTGTTCTGAATGATGTATATATCTTGGTTTGGCTGTTTTTGTTCTTTTGTTCATTTTCATGAGAGTTCTTTGTGCCTCCTGATACTGGATGTCTTTTCTTCTCCATATTAGGGAAGTTTTCAGCTATTATTTCTTCACATAAACCTTCTGCTCCTGTCTCTGTCTGTTTTCTTCTGGGACTTGTATAATGTGAACGTTACTATGGTTTTTTTGTTTGTTTGTTTTTTGGTGGAGTTACTGAGTTCTCTATCTATTCTCATTTTGCATGATTCTTCTTTCTCTCTTTTGGTCAGTCATTGCTTTCCATTACTTTGCATTCTAGGTCATTAATTCATTCCTCTGCTTCTCCCAGCCTGCTATTCATTTCCTCAAGCCTGTTTATTATACCCTTAATCTCTGACTGATCCTTTTTTAACTCTTTTATCTCTGTGGTAAGGGTTCACTGATGTGTTCTATTTGTTTCTCAAGCTCAGTGAGTATCTTTATGATCATTGCTTTAAATTTTCCCTCAGACATATTAGTTGTGTCCGTTTCATTTAGATCTCTGGCCGTGGACTTATCTTGTTCTTCCATTTGGGATAAATTCCTCCACCTTCACAATGTCTTCGCCTTCTTCTCTATGTTAAAAAAAGCCAGTTATGTATCCTGCTCCTAAAAGTATGGCACTATGAAGAAGAGGTCATATAGTGCCCAGGGCCTGGTGGTTCAGGGAGTATCTCCCATTTGTGCTGTGTGCAATCTGCTGTTATGTTCCGGCTGCTCCATCATTCAGGCCATTCATCTCTGCAGAGGCTCTCCTTGCCTGTTGTGGGCAGTGTTTGGTCCCTGGCCTGAATGTGGCACGTTTTAAGTAGGTGTGCTCTGGTCTGCTTGTGAAATGAGACCTTCGCCACTTCTACGAGAGCAAGACCCTGCAAAACTCTCTGGTTGGGAGACATGGTATGGGCAGGGGTTTGTGTTGGTCTTCTGGGGCAGGAGTCTGCCACAATTAGACTGAAGTAAGTGTAACTGAGACAGTTAGTTCCACCAGAGTGTGTGGGGGTGAGGCTTAGTGTAAGCAATTTAGACAGCCACGGTTGGCAGTGTGCTGGTTCTTGCAAATGGATCTGTTTATGTTGAGGGGCAGGGGAGGGAAATGGCCCTGGTCAGCTTTTTTGTCCCTGGAGAGGTATCCCCCTGAACGCTGCCTCTCAAGGATCTGCTCTGAGAAGAGCAAATAATCTCCACACTGTGTGCCCCAGGATCTCTTCACATGGCTGTTTCCACATGGTATGCCCCCAGGTTGTTTGCCTGCCTTCTCTCCAAGAGCAACAGAGAGTCCTCAGGGCTCTACCCCAGCCAAACCTACTGACCTTTAAAATTATAGGCTTTAATCCCCGCTTTTTTTCAAGAACTCATGAAATTCAGCCTCTTTCACAAACCAATGGCTATGGGGAAATGTTTTCCTTATGTGTTCCCCTGTGTGCTCTTCTCTCTCTTGCTCTTCTCCATGACCATGGCTCCCTCCCCTCTGCAGCAGCCAGGATTCATTTCTCCCTAAATCACATCTTGGCACTTCCTACCTTTTTTGATGTGGCCTCTTCCTACCTTTAGTTGTGGAGTTTATTCTGCTGGTCTTCACGTTGATTTCTGGGGTGTTTAGGATTATTGGATAGCTATCTAGTTGTATTCATGGGACAAGGTGATCCTAGGGTTCTCCCACACCCAACTGAATTTTTAAATATTATTAAATTACAGAGGTGTATTTATTTTTTTATTTAGGATTTTATATGGAAGAAAAGTAATCCCTTCACTCTTACAATCTTTTTACCATAGAAAGAAATAAAAGTGATTTGCTTGTGGCCATGATGGAGTAACTGGTACCAGATATGTCCTTCTGATGTAGCTATAAAACTAGGCAAAAAAATGAGTTAATTGCTTTAGATATTAGTACATAAGAAGTAGTAAACTGTGTTTTTTGTGGAGACAGCTAGGTGCTTGCCTCTACTCTCTTCCCAGAGGAAGCACATTTAGAGTACATGAAGATAAAATAAAACCCAAGTATAGCATGATAGTATTTTGAGGTGAGGAGGCAGAGATGGAGGCTAAAATGGCTGGAATCTGTGGAACAGCATATTGTAGAGAAGGGAACTGTGAAGCAGAAGATTCAGATGCTGTGTGAGGTACACTGCATGATTTTTGCAAATGTTTGCAACATGTATACTTAGAATGTCTAAGATGTAGGAGAAAGCAGTTATTACGAAGCTGAGAGGTAAGTGAAGACACCCAAGTTTGCACAGTGTTGAGATATGTTGCCCTTCTTACAACCCAGAGTAGAGAGATAATAATTACCATGTATCCCAGACATTTAGTTGAGATTCCAGAAGGGCCACATTTTAGGAGAAAGAATCATGCACCTAGGTCACACAATTCAGACTCTACCCAATGTGTTACACGATGGTCAGCATGTAATCACGAATTATCATACATGTAAAGAAGCAGGAAAATAAGGCCCATAATCAAATCTCACTGTGACCTACTTGTTAGAATTGGCACCCAAAGACGTTAAAGATCCATTATAAATATATCCTAGGAATAAAAGGAATAAAATGGCATAATGAGGTAATGAATAGGGATTACATATAGCTACACCTTGATTAAGGTATATTCTACTAGATTTTTTCACTATGAAATTATACACCAGTACATTTAAATGAATGAGCTACTACTATGATTAGTAGCTAATTTCTCTTAAAGAAAGCAAACTTTACACTTTGAAAAAAAATTACCTTATTTCTTATAACTGAATGTAGATATTCACTCTATTTTTGGTTATTAATTCAATAATTATCAACTAAGCCACAAAACAATGTTGAGGGCTTTGCTTGGAGCTGGTGATACAGTAATAAACAAAGCTAACTATGCCGCCTTTATGCAACTCACACTCCAGTGAATAAAGATAGACAATAGCAAGTTAACAACAACAACAAAAATATATGCAACATTTCACCATAAGGGCTGTGACAGAGTGGCACAGGGTGCCAATGATAACAGAAAATTTTACCCAGCAAGGATGGTGGGTTATGAGGATCTCAAATTTGAATTGAGACTTTAAAGATGTAAGAATGAACCAAGCATTAAAAGGATAAAAGAACAACCTCCACGGAGAGACCAGTAAAAGTGGGGGTGAATCTGATTCATACGAGGAATTCTAGACAGGTTGTATAGAGAGAAGCAAAAGTGTGATGGGGTGACACTTAAATTTGAAGAGGTAGACAGTAGTTAACTAGTACAGGTCTTTGGAAGCCATATTAAGGGATCACAAGATAGGGGGGAAGGTGGGTCAAGCATTTTTAAACAAAGGTCCAAAGGATGGGTTTCACATGAAAATATCTGCATGTTAGCAAATCACAAACACTGCCTTGAGAACTGTTTGGAAGAGAGTAAACACGGATATGCACAAATAGAGTGTTTCAGTAAATCTACTTGAGCAACATTACTGAGAATTGCTGTAAGATAGACTAACGTAGTAGTGGGGTAGATGGAGTAATTTGGAGGAATCACACAGATTATTCAAGAGGCATTTGACAATGCTCACTAATGGACTGGGTGTTTGTGTTGAGCTCTGAGTTCAAGTGAGGGTGATTGAAGGGTCAGGTGTGGCTCTCAGATTCCTGTTGCTTCATCATATGGATGACAAATCCCCTTATTGACTTGAAGATTGTTGAGAGACGGCCAGTAGATTTCTTTTTTGTTTGTGTGTTTGGGTATGGTGGTATAGGAAAATACCATGAGTCTTCTATTTATATTGAGTTGGCCTTGATAATATGTAATTCACGATGTCAATTAAATAGTTGAATTTGGGGTTTTAAACTCTGTGGAACATACTGGGCTGGAGACAGACATGTATGACTTACCTGGATATGAGGGTCATTGAAACCATTCAAAAGATGATTTCTCCTAGGAAAAGTGTAGATAATAAAATACAAAAAGAAGTTTAAAAATTTATGAAATTCAACTTTTGATATCTACATTGAGGGGATGTGCTAACTTGGGTGGCTTAGGAAAGTAACCAGGAGAGTAAATAGGAACACCAAATGAATATTGGATCACAGAAAGCAAGGGATTTCCCCTCGTATGCTTCTTCTTTTTGGTCACAAATATAACCACTATTAGCCTCTGAGCTTCGCTTTTCAGGGATTGAAAATCTTCCTTTGGGGCGCCTGGGTGGCTCAGTCGGTTGAGCATCCTACTTCAGCTCAGGTCATGATCTCACTGTTTGTGAGTTTGAGCCCGTGTCAGGCTCTGTGCTGACAGCTCAGAGCCTGGAGCCTGCTTTGGATTCTGTGTCTCCTTCTGTCTCTGCCCCTAACCCACTCGCATTCTGTCTCTGTCTCTCTCAAAAATAAACTTTAAAAAAATTTTTTTAAAGAAAATCCTTTAGTTTTAGTTAAAAACAAAAAAATTAGCTTTCAGACCCACACTACACACTGCCTTACTTGTAGGTATGTGACATAATCCTGTATTCTTTCAAAAAATTCCCATTACCATCTAAGATACTATGAATACGGCTTCTACCGTTTCAATAATGTAATTCTGAAAAATCTATGTGTAATTTTGAGTGGTACTGATGTTGTTAAAATCATGTTCAGTTCATGACATCTCAAAATGGGAAACCAATGGTATTTGGTTTAAGCAAAATACCTGAGGTCATAATCACTTTATTTAGAAATGAATTTACCAACTAATATATATATATATATATATATATATATATATACACACACACATACATATATATATATATTGACAGAAATGTATGATTTACAGTGAACATGGAATCCAAGATTCATTACCTATGTTTGTTCTCTTTTTTTTAATGTTTATTCATTTTGAGAGATAGAGAAACAGAGCATGAGGGGGGGAGGGGCAGAGAGAAAGGGAGACACAGTATCTGAAGTAGGCTCCAGGCTCTGAGCTGTCAGCACAGAGCCCAATGCAGGGGTCGAACTCATGAGCTGTGAGATCATGACCTGAGCTGAAGTAGGACGCTTAGCCCACTGAGCCACCCAGGTGCCTCACCTATGTTTGTTCTTAAGGTGGTTTATCATTTCAATTTTGATAAGATATGTATGAACCACTTATTAAGAGCTGTGAGGAGGAAAATGGATATAAGCTGAGACTCCACATTTTTTAACTATAATTTTAAAACAAAATAACACGTATTCTGAAAAACCTGGACAGATTATGTAGAAATGTGTAAGAATTTATATCTTATTCATAATGATAATTATATTTCTCATACATTTTTTCTTTTTATTTATTTATTTATATATTTATTTTTTCAATATGAAATTTGTTGTCAAATTGGTTTCCATACAAAACCCAGTGCTCATCCTAAAAGATACCCTCAATACCCATCACCCACCCTCCCCTCCCTCCCACCCCCCATCAACCCTCAGTTTGTTCTCAGTTTTTAAGAGTCTCTTATGTTTTGGCTCCCTCCCTCTCTAACCTCTTTTTTTTTTTTCCTTCCCCTCCCCCATGGTCTTCTGTTAAGTTTCTCAGGATCGATATAAGACTGAAAACATATGGTATCTGTCTTTCTCTGTATGGCTTATTTCACTTAGCATCACACTCTCCAGTTCCATCCACGTTGCTACAAAGGGCCATATTTCATTCTTTCTCATTGCCACGTAGTATTCCATTGTATATATAAACCACAACTTCTTTATCCATTTGTCAGTTGATGGACATTCAGGCTCTTTCCACAATTTGGCTATTGTTGAGAGTGCTGCTATAAACATTTGGGTACAAATGCCCCTATGCATCAGCACTCCTGTATCCCTTGGATAAATTCCTAGCAGTGCTACTCCTGGGTCATAGGGTAGGTCTATTTGTAATTTTTTGAGGAACCTCCACACTGTTTTCCAGAGTGGCTGCACCAGTTTGCATTCCCACCAACAGTGCAAGAGGATTCCCGTTTCTCCACATCCTCTCCAGAACCTACAGTCTCCTGATTTGTTCGTTTTGGCCACTCTGACTGGCATGAAGTGGTATCTGAGTGTGGTTTTGATTTGTATTTCCCTGATGAGGAGCGACGTTGAGCATATTTTCCTGTGCCTGTTAGCCATCTGGATGTCTTTAGACAAGTGTCTATTCATGTTTTCTGCCGATTTCTTCACTGGGTTATTTGTTTTTCGGGTGTGGAGTTTGGTGAGTTCTTTATAGATTTTGGATACAAGCTCTTTGTCCAATATGTCATTTGCAAATATCTTTTCCCATTCCGTTGGTTGCCTTTTAGTTTTGTTGGTTGTTTTCTTTGCAATGCAGAAGGTTTTTATCTTCATGAGGTCCCAATAGTACATTTTTGCTTTTAATTCCCTTGCCTTTGGGGATGTGTCAAGTAAGAAATTGCTGTGACTGAGGTCAGAGAGGTTTTTTCCTGCTTTCTCCTCTAGGTTTTTAATAGTTTCCTGCCTCAGATTCAGTTCCTTTATCCATTTTGAGTTTATTTTTGTGAATAGTGTAAGAAAGTGGTCTAGTTTCATTCTTCTTCATGGTGCTGTCCAGTTCTCCCAGCACCATTTGCTAAAGAGACTGTCTTTTTTCCATTGGATATTCTTTCCTGCTTTGCAAAGGTTAGTTGGCCATACTTTTGTGGGTCTAATTCTGGAGTCTCTATTCTATTCCATTGGTCTCTGTGTCTGTTTTTGTGCCAATACCATGCTATTTTGATGACTTTGTAGTAGAGGCTAAAGTCTGGGATTGTGATGCCTTCTGCTTTGGTCTTCTTCAAAATTACTTTGGCTTTTCGGGGTCTTTTGTGGTTCCATACAAATTTTAGGATTGCTTGTTCTAGCTTCGAGAAGAATGCTGGTGCAATTTTCTTTGGGATTGCATTAAATGTGTATATAGCTTTGGGTAGTATTGACATTTTAACAATATTTATCTTCCAATCCATGAGCACGGAATGCTTTTCTATTTATTTATATTTTTTTCAATTTCCTTCATAAGCTTTCTATAGTTTTCAGCATACAGATCTTTTACATCTTTGGTTAGATTCATTCCTAGATATTTTATGATTGTGAATGGGACCAGTTTCTTTATTTGTCTTTCTGTTGCTTCATTGTTAGTGTTCATGCAACTGATTTCTGTACATTGATTTTGTAACCTGCGACTTTGTTGAATTCACGTATCAGTTCTAGCAGACTTTTGGTGGAGTCTATCGGGTTTTCCATGTATAATATCATGTCATCTGCAAAAAGTGTAAGCTTGACTTCATCTTTGCCAATCTTGATGCCTTTGATTTCCTTTTGTTGTCTGATTGCTGATACTAGAACTTCCAACAGTTTGTGAAACAACAGCGGTGAGAGTCGACATCCCTGTCGTGTTCCTGATCACAGAGGGAAAGCTCTCAGTTTTTCCCCATTGAGGATGATATTAGCTGTGGGCTTTTCATAAATGGCTTTTATGATCTTTAAGTATGTTCCTTCTATGCCGACTTTCTTGAGGGTTTATATTAAGAAAGGATGCTGAATTTTGTCAAATGCTTTTTCTGCATCGATTGACAGGATCATATGGTTCTTATCTTTTCTTTTATTGATGTGATGTGTCACATTGATTGATTTGCAAATGTTGAACCAGCCCTGCATCCCAGGAATGAATCCCACTTGATCATGGTGAATAATTATTTTTATATGCTGTTGAATTCGATTTGATAGTATCTTATTGAGAATTTTTGCATCCATATTCATCAGGGATATTGGCCTGTAGTACTCTCTCTCTTTTTTTTTTTTTTTTTTTTTTTGCTGGGTGTCTGTCAGGTTTGGGAATCAAAGTAATGCTGGCTTCATAGAATGAGTTTGGAAGTTATCCTTCCCTTTCTATTTTTTGGAATAGCTTGAGAAGGTTAGGTATTATCTCTGCTTTAAACGTCTGGTAGAATTCCCCAGGGAAGCCATCTGGTCCTGGACTCTTATTTATTGGGAGATTTTTGATAACTGATTCAATTTCTTTGCTGGTTATGGGTCTGTTCAAGTTTTCTATTTCTTCCTGTTTGAGTTTTGGAAGTGGGTGGTACTTAGGAATTTGTCCATTTCTTCCAGGTTGTCCAGTTTGTTGGCATATAATTTTTCATAGTATTGCCTGATAATTACTTGTATTTCTGAGGGATTGGTTGTAATAATTCCATTTTCATTCATGATTTTATCTATTTGGGTCATTTCCCTTTTCTTTTTGAGAAGCCTGGCTAGAGGTTTATCACTTTTGTTTATTTTTTCAAAAAAAAAACCTCTTGATTTCATTGATCTGCTCTATAGTTTTTTTAGATTCTATATTGTTTATTTCTGCTCTGATCTTTATTATTTCTCTTCTTCTACTGGGTTTGGGGTGTCTTTGTTCTTCTGCTTCTATTTCCTTTAGGTGTGCCATTAGATTTTGTATTTGGGATTTTTCTTGTTTCTTGAGATAGGCCTGGATTGCAATGTATTTTCCTCTCAGGACTGCCTTCACTGCATCCCAAAGTGTTTGGATGGTTGTATTTTCATTTTCATTCGTTTCCATATATTTTTTAAATTTCTTCTCTAATTGCCTGGTTGATCCATTCATTCTTTAGTAGGGTGTTCTTTAACCTCCATGCTTTTGGAGGTTTTCCAGACTTTTTCCTGTGGTTGATTTCAAGTTTCATAGCATTGTGGTCTGAAAGTGTGCATTGTACGATCTCAATTCTTTTATACTTATGAAGGGCTGTTTTGTGACCCAGTATGTGATATATTTTGGGGAATGTTCCATGTGCACTCGAGAAGAAAGTATATTCTGTTGCTTTGGGATGCAGAGTTCTAAATATATCTGTCAAGTCCATCAGATCCAATGTATCATTCAGGGCCCTTCTTTCTTTATTGATCCTTTGTCTAGATGATCTATCCATTGTTGTAAGTGGGGTAGTAAAGTCTCCCGCAATTACCACATTCTTATCAATAAGGTTGCTTATGTTTGTGAGTAATTGTTTTATATATTTGGGGCTCCTGTATTTGGTGCATAGACATTTATAATTGTTAGCTCTTCCTGATGGACAGACCCTGTAATTATTGTATAATGCCCTTCTTCATCTCTTGTTACATCCTTTAATTTAAAGTCTAGTTTGTCTGATATAAGTATGGCTACTCCAGCTTTCTTTTGACTTCCAGTAGCATAATAGATAGTTCTCCATCTCCTCACTTTCAATCTGAAGGTGTCCTCAGGTCTAAAATGAGCTTTTGGAGACAGCAAATAGATGGGTCTTGTTTTTTTATCCATTCTGATACCCTATGTCTTTTGGTTGGAGCATTTACTCCATTTACATTCAGTGTTGTTATTGAAAGATAGGGGTTTAGAGTCATTGTGATGTCTGTAGGTTTCATGCTTGTAGTGATGTCTCTGGTACTTTGTGGTCTTTGCAACATTTCACTCACAGAATCCCTCTTAGGATCTCTTGTAGGGCTGGTTTAGTGGTGATGAATTCCTTCAGTGTTTGTTTGTTTGGGAAGACCTTTATCTCTCCTTCTATTCTGAATGACAGACTTGCTGGATAAAGGATTCTTGGCTGCATATTTTTTTCTGTTCATCACATTGAAGATTTCCTGTCATTTCTTCTGACCTGCCAAGTTTCAGTAGATAGGTCTGCCACTAGTCTTATGGGTCTCCCTTTGTAAGTTAGAGCCTGTTTATCCCTAGCTGCTTTCAGAATTTTCTTTATCCTTGCATTTTGCCAGTTTCACCATGATATGTTGTGCAGAAGATGGAGTCAAGTTATGTCTGAAGGGAATTCTCTGTGCCTCTTGGATTTCAATGCCTTTTTCCTTCCCCAGATCAGGGAAGTTCTCAGCTATGATTTGTTCAAGTCCACCTTCAGCCCCTTTCTCTCTCTCTTCCTCTTCTGGAATTCCTATTATATGGACATTGTTCTGTTTGATTGCATCAGTTAGTTCTCTAATTCTCCCCTCATACTCCTGGATTTTATCTCTCTTTTACTCAGCTTCCTCTTTTTCCATAATTTTATCTTTTGATTCACCTATTCTCTCCTCTGCCTCTTCAATCCGGGCTGTGGTCACCTCCATATTATTTTGCACTTCATTTATAGCAGTTTTTAGCTCCTCATGACTATTTTTTCTTAGTCCCTTGATTTCTGTAGTAATAGATTCTCTGCTGTCCTCTATGCTTTTTTCAAGCCCAGCGATTAGTTTTATGACTATTATTCTAAATTCTTGTTCCATTATATTGCTTAAATCACTTTTGATCAATTCTTTAGCTGTCGCTACTTCCTGGAGTTTCTTTTGAGGAGAGTTCTTCCATTTTGTCAACTTGGGTAGTCCCTTCAGTGGCTCCCAACTGCAGGGCACTTCCCCTGTGCTGTCTAGAGTAACTTGTGTTGGTGGGCGGGGCCGCAGTCAGACCTGATGTCTGCCCCCAGCCCACCGCTGTGTACCTTATCTTCCCCTCTCCCAGGGGCAGGACTCACTGTGGAGTGGTGTGGCCCCTGTCTGGGCTACTTGCACACTGCCAGGCTTGTGGTGCTGCTTCGATGGGATCTGACATATTAGCCGGGGTGGATCAGCAAGGTGCACAGGGGCAGGAGGGGCAGGCTTAGCTCACTTTGCCATAGGTGGTCCCCTGCAGGAGGGGCCCTGTAGCACTGGGAGGGAGGCAGACCGTGGGAGGGATGGATCCACAGAAGCACAGAGTTGGGTGTTTGCACAGTGCAAGCAAGTTCGGTGACAGGAACTGGTTCTCTTTGGGATTTCGGCTGGGGGATGGGTGAGGGAGATGGCGCTGGCCAGCGCCTTTGTTCCCTGCCAAGCTGAGCTCTGTCTTCCAGGGCTCAACACCTTTCCCTCCCGGTGTCCTGTCACCCTTCTGCTCTCCAAGTAGAGCTGTTGGCTTGTAACATTCCAGATGTTAAGTCCCGCTGGCTGACAGAACTCACACAGTCCGAACCCTCTGCTTTTGCAAGCCAGACTTGGGGGCTCCGCCTTGCTGGGTGGTCTGCCCCTCCACTGCCCAGGCTCCCTCCCACCAGTCCGTGTAGTGTGCACTGCCTCTCCGCCCTTCCTGCCCTCTTCTGTGGGCCTCTCATCTGTGCTTGGCTCTGGAGAGTCCATTCTGCTAGTCTTCTGGCAGTTTTCTGGGTTACTTAGGCAGATGTGGGTGGAATCTAAGTGATCACCAGGATGAGGTGAGCCCAGCGTCCTCCTACGCCGTCATCTTCCGTGATGGTCCAGTTTTTTCTTATTAACTGTGGATATTTAGAGGAGAGTCATGCTGGAATGGAGATGTCTACATAAAGAAGTAAATATAAGTCCATTGTTTGTAAAATGTGTAAGAAGTTGGGGCGCCTGGGTGGCTCAGTTGGTTAAGCATCTGAATTTGGCTCAGGTCATGATCTCATGGTTCATGAGTTCAAGCCCCACATCGGGCTCTGTGCTGACAGCTGAGAGCCTGAAACCTGCTTTGGATTATGTGTCTCCCTCTCTCTCTTCCCCTCCCCTACTTGTACTCTGTCTCTCTTTCTCTCTCTCTCTCTCTCTCGATTATATTTAAAAAGTAAAAAAGTAAAAAAAAAAAGTAAATAAAATGTGTAAGAAGAATTAATCAAGGAAGTGAAAAGTAATTAAGGGCTTTAATAATTAAAATAGAATACATTTTAATAAGAAAATGACAAAGATAAGAAGTGATAAAACTTAGTAAATTAACAAAACCCTGCCTTAATTTTATGTAAGTATAAAATGTATGCTTTCTCCCCCCCCCCCACTATCTAAATGAATTGAAATCTGGAAGCCACAGAAAGAATACTGAAGCTATTCATCTATCTTAAAATATTTATTTACCATCATTTCTGTAAGTATATTCAGTGACATTCGGTTCTCCTTGCCACAATGTTATTTTATCTATTTGATTACTTCGTAAAAAGGAACACATGACAAATTTTATAGCTCCTTCAGGACTACTTTGAGTTATTTTTAAAAACCTCTCTACAGCATCAATACTAACATTCAACAATATCATTCGTAATATGGTTAGAGAATCAAGTGGGATCAATAAAAAATATAAATGACCTGAGTATTGAGAAAAGTTGATAATAATGCGCCATCTGTTTATTTTGTTATTCTTATCTTGACACACTAAAATTTTAATAAAGGAAAGTATATTTTTCACATAATTACATTATAAAATTGGTGTTACTGTTTGAGTAGGCAGAGGTACATTTCAAGAATAGCCATCTGTTAACATTTGACAAAACATTTCAGCAAGTTTAAGGGAAAGGTTGTGTATATTTAGGAGTCGAGTTTATAGGCTGTTTCTCTTGAGCTGCTACTTTGCTAAATAACTAAAATATTTTGAATAAGATTTGACACAAAGTTAAACACGTACCATGGTATAAACCTAAGTATTTGAGTTTTTAATGAAATATTTTAATAAACATTTTAGTCTTATGCATTATACCAAATTGTTGTTAATGACAGGCCACACCAAAATCATCTTATGATTTTTCATTCTCACTCTGTTTAATTTTTTTTCTAGGTCTCATTTTCAAACTTGCTTTCTTTCTCTGTCATGCTTGCAAACAAAAGACAAAACAGATATGTATTCCAACTTGCCTACTCTTGTGATTTCTATGAGCTGGTAGTATCAGTAGGTAGAGTAGAAATGTAAATTCAAAGTTCTATGGTATTCTGTTTCTGAAACGTTCTGTAACCTGTGAAACTCTTTTTTTTTTGAGATGACATTGAATCTTCCCAGTGAAGTATGGGTGGTGCCCTCTGACCTTTGTCCACTCAGCTGGTCCCTTTACCTGTTAAGAAATAGGATACTCTAAAGAAATTACAAGGAGAGCATTTCAAAGCCAAGAGTTTTAATAATGAGTTGTCCTGACTCGTTGTGTGCTGGACTTGTGTTGCCACTGAGGGTTTCAAGGCAATGTCAATCGTTGAGTGAGCATATGTGTATTTGTCAGGAGCCTATCACACTTTCAGGCTTTGTGTGTGCTTCAACTGACCCCTGAACTACCATGGTTTGAGGAGTCTTTTAAAACTGATCTAATTTGTTGGGAGTAATGCTGCTTCTACAAACATATGATATAATTAATATAATTTACTAGAAATATATTTTATGTAAAAATATTTCACTGTAGCCTGTGTGTAAGGGGAAGTGTACCATAGAAATATGATCAGTTTATTCAGATATGTTCATTCAGGGCGCTGGGTGGCTCAGTCGATTAAGCATTAGACTTTGGCTCACAGTTCATGGGTTTGAGCCCCGCGTCAGGCTCTGTGCTGACAGCTCAGAGCCTGGAGCCTGCTTTGTATTCTGTGTCTCCCTCTCTCTGCCCCTCCCCCATTAGCACTGTCTCTCTCTATCAAAAATGAATAAACATAAAAAAATATGTCCATTCAGATATTCCAAATGGAAGTCTTCTATTATGTGATGAAAAAGAAATTCCTCCAGAAGTGAATCTGACATGTTTAAGAGAAAGAGAAAAAAATTACATAAAAAATCACTTTATATAATGCTAATTTCATAGCCATATAAATTTACTTAGAAGTCTTTTCCATATCAAAAACTTTTACAACAAATTGAAATGCCCATCTCACTTTAAGTGAATTTTATGTTAAAACATTTGGCAATAGAACAGATGAAAAGGAGATGATTTGTATTGGAAAATGGGTGAAACAAATAATGGTTTCAGGGTTTCCTAAACAACAAATTCACCTATGACTTTTATAATGTACATATACATTATTTAATAATATAATATTTAGATAGAAAAAGTAAAATTTGTTCTTAAAATGAGCTCTTTAAGCTACTTTTCTTAGTAAGCTTAAATAGCTTTACTATCATACCTCTTGTCTTTTCATTTGGTCACTGTTTACAAAAATAAGATACCTTGATCTTCCTCTATATTAAATCATAATAAAATAATTATGATTTTTCATAAAAATCCAAGTATTAAAATATAAAGAGTACTTTAAAAGGAAGTATAATGGGAATAGAATATCTGAAGCTTTACTTTCTCAGACTGCATATATCAACATCCTGATCTATATTTGATATATGTGTTCCTTTGTTTACAGGCATGTTTTCTTAGAGTCTGGTAAATGGACTCTTCCAAAAAATCCCTGCTGACTCTGAAATTCTACCTCACATAGTTTATAATTGACTTAATTACTGGTTTCATCTATATCAAAGACAGAGATGAGACTAATTACCTGCATATTTCATTCATTCATTCATTCATTCATTCATCTAATAATTTCTAGACTTTACTTCTAGTGCCGTGGTATAAGAAATCCACAGATAGGGGCGCCTGGGTGGCGCAGTCGGTTAAGCGTCCGACTTCAGCCAGGTCACGATCTCGCGGTCCGTGGGTTCGAGCCCCGCGTCAGGCTCTGGGCTGATGGCTCGGAGCCTGTTTCCGATTCTGTGTCTCCCTCTCTCTCTGCTCCTCCCCCGTTCATGCTCTGTCTCTCTCTGTCCCAAAAATAAATTAAAAACGTTGAAAAAAAAAAATTAAAAAAAAAAAATTGAAAAAAAAAAAAGAAATCCACAGATAAATAATCTGACCTCAAGGAGCTTACGTTCTGGTAGCGACAGAAAGAAATGGTATGCATAATTAATAGGTTAATAATTCATTATGTTGGAAAGTGATGTGTGCTTACGTACGAAGATAAAGCAGCAATGAGAATAAGGAGGAAGGGATAAGACTTAAGTTTACACTATTAGATAAGACAACTAGTTCAGAGCCCATTGAGAAAGTGATTGTATTGAGTCAAACGTTTGAAAGGGGGAGAAAACAAGTCTGTGGATATCTGGGGAAAGAGGTTGAGGCAATGTGTATCTTGTTATTCAAGAAAATAAAAAGGTGGGGTGTGGGTGGTTGGATGACCTTAAGCAATGGCTAGAGTAGTAGGAGATGTCACAGAGGTAAAGGAGTCCAGCTGAACAGTTTTTACTTTAAGAAAAATAAATTGCTAAGGAATGTTTTGATTCAAGGAATGCTTTAATACCATTTAAAATTTGAGAGTACTGTTCTAGTTGCTGGGTTGACATAGATCAGAGATACCAGTCAGAAGACTCTTGGAATAATCCAGGAGAGAGATAATCGGGACATGCCCAAGGTTATAATAGTAGAAATAGTGAGAAATGATTAGAATTTAGATGCATTTTGAAAATAAAACCAGTAAGATTTGTTCATAGATTGGATATGGAGAGTGGGAGAAAGAAGAGACAAAGACAACTCTGTTCTTTGAGGCTGAGAAACCAGAAGAATCGGGCTGCCATTAACTGTGATAGGGAAGGTCCAGGTGGAGCAGGATTGGGGAAGAGAGAACATGCCTGGTAGGTTTCCATGTGGGTAAGTTAGTATTCACATATGCTGGAATGGGGTTCAAGATGTGGTTTTACCAGAGAAGATATATTTGGAGGTGAATAGAATAAAATTGGAATTCATAGTTATAATATCCATATTTTATTTTGCTCTGAGAGAAAATTTCATAAAATTATGACTTAAAGACTTTGATGCATATATCTAAATTTGAAAGATAAAATTCAGAAACCACAAGATAGAAACTAAATAATATTGATACTCATTTATTATAAGAACTTATTTTTTACATTTATTTACTTTTGAGAGACAGAGAGAGACAGAGCATGAACGGGGGAGGGGCAGAGAGAGAAGGAGACAAAGAATCCAGAGCAGGCTCCAGGTTGTAAGCAATCTGTCAGCACAGAGCCTGACATGGGGCTCGAACCCACAAATCATGAGATCATAACCTGACCAAAGTTGGAAGCTCAACCAACTGAGCCACCCAGGCACCCCTATTGTAAGAACTTCTACTTCCAAAATTTATTCTAGCTTAAAAATAACCCATTATTTGCATAACATCTTTAATATATAAACTACTGTTATTGCACTATATTATCAAAATGGATAATTTGTTCCCTTGAAAGATTATGCTTTTAGAAACAAAATGAAAAGATCAATTTATCTTAACCTAAATTAAGGACAATTAAAAAACAATCTCTGTAGGGTATCAGTGTTGAAAAATCCTCTTAAAATCAGTGTTAGCAATCCTCTTAAACTATTTTCTTATTTCTTTCTTTACATATTACTAATTTTCAGAATTAATGGGGTATATTTATTTTAATAAATTAAAATATTGATTTATATTAAAAATACAGATAAATTCTATCAGCATTGAGATGGAATATAGAACAATTCTTGGAATATATGCTCAATAAATGTGCTCAATTACTATTATTATTGACATTATTAGTGGGGTGAATGTTAGTGTTTAATATTAATGGTATTCACTTCTTTCCAAACTACTAAATATTAAGTATATTCAATATTAACAACTTTTAGAAGGCCACCACAATTTAAGCACATATCATGTGTCTAGTACTTTATCAAGTGATTTGTATACAGCAACTTATATAATCCACAAAACAAGTATACGACCTTAGTAATTTATTACCACTCTGTAAATGTCAATACGGAAACCTAGGCATGTTAGGTAATTTGTACAAAGCTGAATAGCAATAAATAAATAAGTAAATAAGTAAATAAGTAAATAAATAAATAAATAACAAGAATAAGGATTGAAATCCAAAGCTCATGCTAATTGCACTGCCATGTTATCTTTTATACTTATTTTTAGCACTGCTTTTTTACATATTTTTGTAAACACTTAAGGATTTATTGTGTAAGTCATACTATTGTTTTAATATTTATGTCTTATCTACACACACACACACACACACACACACACACAATGTAAATCTCCTTGAAGGTATTGTATCTTTCAAATGTATTATACTTTGATTGTATATGTAAAAGAACCCTGGGTATAATGTTTACTTTAAATAAATATTTGTTCACTTTAAATGGGAAAAAAGGCCATTGTTAAAAGGTACAGAAATACTAAGGTAAACCTTACACATACGTATGTACTTATACACACATGCACATATATGTGTATGTGGATACATGCACATTATGTATAAACGTATAGGTAATGTGTGTGTATATATTTGTATGTATAAATTTTATAGTATTTGAAGTATTATGTGGATGAGAAAAGTTACATGATTATTAGAACTGGGTACAGGGAATGACCATTTAATAAGGTTGAATCTATCATTTTCAATATGTTTCAATCACAAATAAGCTTGGGACATTATAGTCTATACATTGTACACTCTCTTCCGGATTTTGGAAATAGAGTATAGGATACTACAATTCAAAATATGTACTAGATGTTTAATTCTCTATCTTTTTTTTCAGGTTAATCTTTCTTATATTAATGCCAATTAGGGCGCCTGAGTGGCTCAGTCAGTTAGGCGTCTGACTTAGGCTCAGGTCATGACCTCACAGCTTGTGAGTTTGAGTCCCGTGTCTGTGCTGACAGCTGAGAGCTCAGAGCCTGGAGCCTGCTTTGGATTCTGTGTCTCCCTATCTCTCTGCCCCTCCACCTCTCTCTCTCTCTCTCTCTCTCTCAAAAATACACATTAAAAAAAATTAAAAACACAATCAGAACTGTTCCTAAGGTGATAAAGAAGAAACAAAGAGTACAAGTTATTTCTTCTGATCACCAGCATTATTATAGAGTTCAAATAGAACATCTGGGATTAGTTTCAGGAATGGGCTACACAGAATAGCATCAGGATGATGAATTCTGTGTGTTTACACAGATTAGTACATTTAGTTATACCATTTCTCACTTCATTTCTGGAGAATGGCAAATGCCAGGAAAACTATCTATCACCATGTTAAATTAGTAATCCTTTTTAAGGATGATAGCCAATGTAGTGAGAATTAGTTTTATATAAACATGTTCCAGTTAATATTTGTTACAATATGTCACAAAGGTGTGAAGGAAATAAGGAAGCCACTTCTAAACAAAAATTGAAAATTTGGGGAATATATGATCCCACAAAAATTTATCATTTGGAACTAAAGAAGAAGAGAAAATGTGAGGATCTCAACATTTAGTGGTGCAGATTCTGTTTTCCACTGTTTCTTCCCTGTTTAATAATTTGATTCCTACTGATCATCAGACATGGACCGGCAGTCTTCTCATATGCTATAGACCAGAGATGGTTCTGTGTATGACAAATTCAATTACAACATGGACTCATTCAAGAATTGCTAGATGTATTTCTACTACCAAGGTAGAACACATCTTACCACTAATTGGTATTGTAACATTTTTAGATTTATTTAGAATAACACTTCATATTTGGACATCTCATTCACGGAATTAATATACAGAGAAATTGAATGTTTGTACTCTCTGATAATTGTCAGCCCATTTTCCTATGACACTACTTTTTGAAGTATAATATTTTCTTGTTAGCTATGTCTAAACAGAGTTGGATGCCTTTATATCTCAGTTTCTTTCTGTGCTATATATAACTAATTTTTATGCAGAGAACTGAGCAGTGATTATTATGGGAAAACAATGTACTAAGCATCAGTGGGTGTTCATGGCTAATCCTGGAATGGGTCTGGAGGTTAAAACTACTTACAGAAAATTAAAGAATTACTAGATGTTTCAGTGTTTTATGGTTTCTTTCTTTTTCTTTTCTTTCTTTTCTTGTCATCACTGGCAGGACAGATAAAAAGATGGCATCAACATTTATTAACAAGTAAATATAATTTTGATATAATTTTTTTATTTCAAATATCCTTACTTTAAATTTTGCTTGTTGTGATTATTATAGACTTCCTAATTAATATTTTATCCCCAGTATAGGAAACTATCTCAGGGAACAATGACTCCACAGCACCAACTAAATAATAAAATATAAAACAGTAAAACTGAAAAGTTTAATTCAAATACCATGGCATGGGCAAAGATCATGAGAAATATCCTCTCAAGTAGGAAGAGGAACCACCTCATTTAAACACTTATAGTTTTCCTCATTTCAATGATCTATATTAATTTCTTGGCTTTCTAGGACGCTTATTCTTAGACAGGAAAGATTGTACATTTATAGATTCTATTTGTCTTATAACTCTTCAACATCTTTTCCATTCAGATCTATATAGAAAGTAGAAAATAATAAAATAGCAAAAATGAGAATTTATAAATATTTCAATAATACTTAATGACTAGTGTGTAAAGACAATGCTTTCTTCCTAAGTTGCTCTATCTAGAGATAGTCATAGTTAAACCATATCTGAATGCTTAATTTTCTAGTGCCACTAAATTTGGAAAGGTTAGACTATGAATTGTAAATCAGATGCTTCTTTATGTGTTTGATGGTATCTAATGTGTTCTATCTTTAAAATTTTCTTTAGCATTTATTCATTTTTGAGAGACAGAGCGTGAGTGGGGGACGGACAGAGAGAGAGGGAGACACAGCATCCAAAGCAGGCTCCAGGATCCGAGCTGTCAGCACAGAGCCCCACGTGGTGCTTGAACCCATGAACCGCGAGATCATGACCTGAGCCAAAGTCAGGCACTTAACCGACCAAGCCACCCAAGCGCCCCTCTATTGTGTTCTCTATCTTAAGTTTATTCTGTGTGGTCCAATTTATAGCTTCCTAAACTTTTGGAAATTAAAATAAAAAGATTTCGTATAATACATTTATGAAATTATTTCTAGTAGCCTTTCAGTTATAAAATCAGCTTTCTTTGGAAGTACTGAATCTCTACTCTTACAGATGTTCAAAGAAACTTTGGTAGGATTTTTTCTTAAAGAGCAATAATAGTACAAAGATCAAATGAGTAATTAGAATAGATTTCCTTTAAAATCAGGCAACACTTACATCTTTTTCACCGACTGGTTGAATAAAACTGTTCTTTTCAGAGTGAAATTCAATTTTCGCTAGTAAACTGACAATTAAATTTTACAAATGCTTACTTTTATTATTCTAAATTATTTTTAAGTTTGCTATGATAAATCATCTTCATATTTTATCTATCTCATTAGTTCAGTGAAGAGAATAACTATATGATATTAAGTTCATTTTTTTTCACACATTATAGTTGTAATGGCATTGTATGGTCAGCCCCAAAGTCCTAATTAAAAAAAAAAAAATCTTTACTTCCATGGGGTAAAGAGAATTTGAAGACCAAGTGGTTTGTGTTTAATACAGTTCACAGGAATACTTGTGTGCTCCTGATTTAATTTAATCATTTTCCCTCAATGACCATGAAGAGCCATGTTAAACTGAAGTGTCATTAAAGTGAAGTGCTCTGGTATTTAGAATACACGATGGGGGTGTGGGGAGTGTTAATTGCATAGAGTAAAGACAGGGACTATAACATCTAAATGCAATGCTCTTTTCTTGTAAAGTCAATGATAAAAACCTAGAGATATAATCCTCCAAAGTGGTCCAAAAATCAACTTATAGGCTAAGTAGGGTAATTTATTTTGATTGCACTTGCAGGGAGAATGTGAATTTCAAAGTGAGCGTAATTTTCCAAGGCAATATTAATGGATTGTTCCCTTCTGCCCAGTATGATAGATGTGTTGTAATAATCAGCAAAATAGCAAAGGGATAAGGAAACAAAAGCACTTGCAAACAATCATTTTATTATAAGAACGAATTTAATATGCATAGAATACTATTTTGCAAATAAAAAACATTTATACTAAGAATGTAATTAATATTATAAATAAAAATAATTTGAATATATTTGATTATATGCTTTCCCAAATGGGCAATGCTATAAAATGTGGGCCTATAAATTTAGGGAATTCTAGTTCTCTTGAGAAGGCATTTTAAGTGTTACTATGCAGATGTTCGGCAAAATTGTGGGTACTAGGATTATCTACACCAGTATCAGAAAATAATACACTTTGTTAAAGGATTTAGCAGTGACAGAAAGCATGATGATCGGTTATTATCTTTGACAAGCTCAACAATATTCTATATTGTTTTCAAAATGATGATTTAACATTAACAAGAGGTAAGAATTTTCTAAGATGTTTTCATAGCAATAACATACAGTCTATAAACTGTATGTATGATCATGGGCTATCTGTGTTGACAAATGCACATTTCAGAACTCTGCATACTCTAATGAGAGTAAGAAATCATATTCAGGACTCTGCATGCTGTAACCAGAATATGAAACCATACTGAGATTTCAAGGATTTGGAAGGATCCAGCAAAATCAAAAAATTGAACTAATGTGTGAATTTCCTATAAAGGGAGGAGAGTGGCAAAGAGAGAACAACAATTAATAGAAGAATTCTCTAAATATAAAAATGCAAAATGGGACATACTAGTATATTTATGTATTTAGGAAAATGATTAGCATCAAGAATGACTATGATTCTCATAACAACCGAAATTATAATTAAATATTGAAAGAAAAAGATGATCATTTGGGAATTCTTTCTAAGTAATGCAGCTATTCAATCTCAGTCAATTTGGATATATCTTCCTCAAATAAACTGACTCTCTCAAAATATAGGAATCAGGGCCAAGTCTCAATGGAGCTTGGCAGAAATTCACAGAAACAAATAACATCTAAATGAGTTTATGTCATGGAGAGGATTTTGTAAGTTCTGTAAGTGAAACAAACTTGGCTTAAGAAAAATCAGACCTACATGTAATGTTCTAAGACATTCAGATAGATTTTATGAGATTAGGTTTCAGCTCGATATACACAAAGCCAGAAAGTATTTTGAACTCTATTATGTCTCTTTTTCTCTTTGTATTCTTCCTTATGACACATTGCCTTATTTACACTTTCTTGGCTTATGCCAAATTATTTTTAGGAGGCTCCTTCTGGTAGGCTTTTCTATCCAGAGATGAGATAATGCACAAAATGTTTATTTCTGTAATATTAAATAGGAAAAGAAATGAGGAAAAGAAATAAACAGGTCTCAGTCCCTGTGGGCAATGTCTTCTAAGAAATTCATGTGGGAGAATGTCCTATGAAGGAAATTGTTCCCACACATATGACTTCAGAAACTGGCAATAAAGTTCCATTGACAAAATAATTTAAACTAAATTAAATTAACCTCCAGAGAAAATAGAGAAATGAAGAAATAAATTCTTCAAAATAAAGAAATGAAATCTTTTTAAGGAACAGTTTTATAAAATATCTGTCTTTTTTTAGTGTTACTTCACAATGTTTTTGAATTTTATGAATGGAAAACTAGTATCACTATGCTGTTCAACTTTAGTTTAAATAGGACACCATTTAAAACCATGTGTATAGTTATTATGGAATTTTATTTCATAAAATTGAAGTTCTGTGGGGTTTTATTTTTCTGAGGATTCGTATGACCCTAAACACAACCCGTAGAAAAACTAGTCATGGGCTCTTGCTTAGAACTTAGTGCTAGCTCTAAACAAAACTATGCAGTTAGTTGATCAAGTTTATCTTTGTACGAGTACTTTTTACTTTTGCAATTTTTTGCTTTGTTTATTTATTTTTGAGAGAGAGAGATGAAGCACGAACAGGGGATGTGCAGAGAGAGAGGGAGACACGGAATCTGAAGGAGGCTCCAGGCTCCGAGCTGTCAGCACAGAGCCTTTCACAAGGTTCGAACCCAGGAAACATGAGATCATGACCCAAGCTAAAGTCTGGGGTTTAACCAGCTGAGCCACCCAGGCACCCCTATTCTATCAATTCTTGAATCTATCATTAAATTAACATTACTTTAGAGAGTGATATTCCTTTTACTTGACTTGTCAAAGTGTTTTCCAGTCTTTAGTATTAAGACGAAAAAACAAACAAAACAAAACAAAATAAAACAAAACAAAACAAAACAAAAAAACAGCCAGCATCAAAATAGACATTCTCTTGCTCTCTCTTGTTCTTGTGCTCTCTCTCCTTCTCCCTTTCTCCTGAGTACCAAACTTTCATTAAGAACTTTGTTCGGTAATATTTGTTGTCCGCTTGCCTGGTGTTTTTCTAATGGTTTCATTCATTGACTAGATAGCAATTTGAAGTGTGGGGGTATTATTTGTTCTTTGTAAGTTCCACATAGCATGAAACGCAACAGGTGAATTAGTTATTGTTTACTGTACAACAAATGACCACAAATTGATCAGCTTAAAAAACACATTTATTATCTCACAGTTTCTGTGTGTCAGGATCTAGGCACAATTTACCTGGATCCTCTGCTTCTGTGTCTCTCATGAAGTTGCAGTCAAGGTATCAGCCAGGGTTGGAGTCTGATCTGAAAGCCTGACTAGGAAAAGATCACTGCTAAGCTCATTTGGTTGCTGACAGGATTTTGTTCCTTTCCTGTCATTAGCCTGAGTGCCTCAGTTTCTTGTTGGTTGTCCTCCAGGCACTCAGAAAAAGAGTTTCCTAGCTAAACCAAAGTTACAATCTCTTATAATCTAATCACAAAGATGACATTCTCTCCAGGTTGAATTATTCTATTGCTTAGAAATCAGTTACTCAGGGAGGAGAAGCTTATACAAATCTGTGAATGAGGGAAGGGGATAACATTGGGAACCACCCCTAGAAGTTACTTATCACAGTATTTGCTAAATTTAGTATCAATTATTTACAATTTGTTTTGCCCCAAAGTCCTTTTGTGCTGCCTTAAAGTATATTTGATTTGATTTGATTTTTATTTAAAAAAAATTTTTTTTACATTTATTTATTTTTGAGAAACAGAGTGAGACAAAGCGTGAGCGGGGGAGGGGCAGAGAGAGAAGGAGGCACAGAATCTGAAGCAGGCTCCAGGCTCTGGGCAAGCGGTCAGCACAGAGCCTGATGCGGGGCTTGAACCCACAAACTATGAGATCATGACCTGAGCCGAAGTTGGAGGCTCAACCGACTGAGCCACCCAGGTGCCCCTAGATTTTAGACATTTTCTGATTTAGTCCCTGTTTAGGTTCTATTGTGTAATGGTTAGCACTCTGGACTCTGATTTAGTCCCTGTTTGAGAAACTCAAATCACGTGAAAAAAAGATGTTGGAACTTAAGAGGTAGGAGTACATTCTTCAACTTGGCAGACATTAGTCTAATCAATAATTCAGTTCTGCTTTGTCTCATTCATTTTTCTTTACCATTTGACAAATAATTTAAAGATATTTTACAGTAAATAATTTACATGTAATAAATAATTTCATTTTTAGTGAAAAATTATGATTTCCAAATATTTTCCTTTTATTTACTTTCCTTGGACATAGTTCTTCAGTTATTCTTTTTAATTTTTTTAATGTTTTGTTTATTCTTGAGAGAGGAGAGACAGAGCATGAGCGAGGGGAGGGCAGAGAGAGGGGTGGGGGGGGGACACAGAATCCAAAGCAGACTCCAGGCTCTGAGCTGTCAATACAGAGCCCAACATGGGGCTCGAACTCTCGAGCTGTGAGATCATGACCTGAGCCGAAGTCAGACGCTCAACGGACTGAACCACCCAGGTGCCCCAGTTCTTCAGTTCTTGATTCACTATGAGACATGTTACAAACCTCTTCAATTTTTAAGACCCCTGTACAATGCAGTTTTCCTTATCAGTTATCCACGACAAGCTTGGGGCAAAAAAACAAGAGCAAAAACTAAAACAACAACAAAACCTGCAAAAACACCAGAATTGATCGCTAATCCCAGTCATATTCCCCAGAAACAGACCATGAGCTCAAGGTTCCTGTGTAACTAATTTAGGAAAAAAGTGCTCCCAGGAGAAAAGAGTGAGGAAGTAAAGAATTCAAGCAAAGTGCAATCACGTGCAAAGCCCCAGCTGAGACCAACTTTATGGATTAGTTGTGTGTAAATTATTCTTCAGAAATGGATCCAACTGGAAGCAAAGACGCTAGGGCTTCAATGCTTCTGGACCAGTCAATTATTGGTCAAGGGCAGCCTCGGGAAACTTAGCTTTCAGGCACTGAGGGTGCCTGCCGATGGAGCAAATTCGTTACCACAGCCTGAAGACAGCGTCCCAAAGAAAGTCACAGGTAGGCACCCTCGAATTTAAAAACAAAACAAAACAAAACAAAGATGCTGGGGGAGAGCCACATAGCTGTAGTCAACAGGATCAGAGGGATGCAGATGCGGCACCCACAGCTGGACAGTAACCAATCATGACAGGTTGAGTTACACCTGCCAGTCACATTTTCTCTAATTTATTTAATTCTCCTCTGTTGTATCCTGCCAGTCATTTCCTTTATGTTTTAATCTAACCATACCTCTCTTTATTCCACCAATGTTACTTCCTCCTTTCAAATCTTCACTTTAACTAGAATTGTTCTTCTGGAAATACTCCTTCCCCAAAAGAAAGGAGTTTTTTTTTTTTTTCTTTTCACCTCTCCTCCCCTACCACCTCTCCTCCAACTTCACAAATAACACCAACGTCCAAAGAAAAAGTGACAGATATATATTCTTGTCTCAACTCACTTTTTTAAAAAAATATTTATTTATTTTGAGAGAGAGAGAGGGGGAGAGCATGAGTGGGGGAGGGGCTGAGAGAGAGGGAGAGAGAGAATCTTAAGCAGGCTCCAGCCCAATGTGGAGCCCGACATGGGGCCCAATCTTACCACCATGAGATCATGACCATGAGATCATGACCTGTGAGGTATATTTAAAGGATGTGATTATTGTTCTAACACTTTGGATTTTAGATGGCTTACCGAATCGTTCTACTCTTTTCTCGGTGTCCTGAGTCCATAGCTTTTAGAACACAACCTTAGAATTTTTTAGAAATTTAATATGCCTAAGTGAAAACTAAAGACTCATTACACCTTAGTTACGCCATGTCTTTTGTTTGCAAGGATCACACGTGAAGAGGGAAAATTTATTTCCAAAAAGGGACATGTAGATTTTGTATAGGTCAAATATCAAAAATCATAGACTAAACAGGCCTTAGTCGGGCATTCAATAAAGGTGGCTTCATGCAGTTTAATGGCAATTACAGATGTTCCCGGATCTTCTCTGGGCATCTGCACCATTAGTGTGACGTACCTACTTCCTGAGTATCCAACTCTTAAACAAAAAAAGGAATCAAGCATATTGGATACATTCTAAGTGTCATGTTGTGTTTTAGGTGCTCTTTCTCTGTTCACATATTTATCCATCTTTCCCTCCCAGCACAAATTTCCTCAGATTCTATTATATATATAATTTCTCAACCTCATAACTTCTGCATCGCAAATTTTCTAGTAAAAGGAAGATGAATCCCATGGGCATGTTCTACACCCTAGAAAGAAGTTTAGTATTAAAAAAAGCTAAGGGAAATGATAATTACTATTTGTAATGTTCACCGTCATCTATTTCTCCTCTTTTTGGAGACATAGAGACAGTGTAAAATTCTCTTTGAATTCAGGTAAGTCATGTGATCTTTGGCCAAGGGTTCGTCAACAGGATTTTGATAAATATAGATTAAAAAAAAAAATCCCTCCCTGGGCACCTGGGTGGCTCAAGGGTCAGTTAAGCGGTCTGACTCCTGGTTTCCACTCAGGTCATGATTTCATGTGTTGAGTTCAAGCGCCGCCTTAGGCTCCATGTACTGACCACGTGGAGCTTGCTTGGGATTCTCCCTCTCTCCCTCATTCTCTGCCTGTCCTCGCTTGTGCTCTGTCTCTCTCAAAACAGATAAAAAAAAATCCCTCCCTTGACCAACCAGCATTTTCCAACAGATTTTTCTCACAAATTTACATATATGTAAATAAATATAAGTATATATAGATATAACATAATATATATATAGATATATAAGTTATATAGATATACATTTAAATATATATGTCCATATATCTCCACTCACTATTGTAACTCTTGTTACAGGTGCATTGTATCGTTCAGTGTGTGTGTATGCGTACTTACTGTATTGTTAAAGAAAGACTTAGAGGGGTGCCTGGGTGGCTCAGTCGGTTTAATGTCTGACTTTGGCTCAGGTCATGATCTCACGGTCTGTGAGTTCGAGCCCCGCGTCAGGCTCTGTGCTGACAGCTCAGAGCCTGGAGCCTGTTTCAGATTCTGTGTCTCCCTCTCTCTCTGACCCTCCCCCGTTCATGCTCTGTCTCTCCCTGTCTCAAAAATAAATAAACGTTAAAAAAAATTAAAAAAAAAAGAAAGATTTAGAGTAGTGACTTGTGTTGAATCAGATGACATGATACAGAAGCAGGAAAATCTATGTAAATTGTTGGTTTTATTTGCTACAAGAATTTTATTATTTTATCCTCCTATTCATATTTTATAAGGACTAAATAATTGTAAAATTATAGCCTATTCTTTTTTTTTTTTTTTTGCTAATAGCTTTAAAATAGTATGTTTTCTCTCCCTGTTCTTGTTTTCTTGGTCACACACACACACACACACACACACCACATCCAATCCGGTAGATATTTTCTTTTTTTGAAGCATCATTAGTAACCATTTGCTAACACACAGCCGCCTGACATCACAGTTTAGGTACTCATTGCCTCTCACTGGAGGATTAAAATAATCTTTCATATCCCTTTCCAGCTTTCCACTTTATCATTGCTTCTCTCCCTTTGTGAGCTTTACAATCTAATAATAAAGACATGCTTATATTTCACCTACATCAGCCCGTGGTGTTGGGTGACTTCATGACTTTGTTTTTTATATTTCTTTAGGTTAAAATGCTTTTTCTTCCTTTTCTCACCGAAGTGAGAAATTCATCCACCATGATTTGAGGTGTTTCGTGTACATATTAGATGTTCCATTATCTATTGCTTGGTTTCATATTATTTTTGCTCTGTTTTAATTTATGTATATCTGTCCATCCAGCTGTTCAGTGAGCTGTTATTCTCTTCTGCACATAGTTATTCAGGTCTAATATGTGCCAGGCACTGCTTTAGGTAATAGGATGGGATCAGGAAACAAGAAAAGGCAGACATTTCTGATTTCACAGAGACTTGTGATGAGGCATCATCATCTCGACTAGTGATGAGGTATGCAAAGCCTTTGATTCACTGAGATCATTTTTAGCCCAAGCCACAAGCTGACTATAACAAAGTCCCATAGCCTGAGTGACGTATACAACAGACATTTACCTCTCACAGCCCTGGCCACCTTCGTGGCAAAGAAAGGAAACTCTGGTGCCTTTCTTTTCTTATAAAGGGACTAATCCCATCATAGGGGCTTTGCTTTATGAACTCATCTAAACCTAGTTACTTCCCGAAGACCATAGATGCTAATACTGCCACATTGTTGGCAGGGGATTCCACGTAAGAATTTGGGTGTAGGGAGAAGGAAGATATAAAACATTCAGTCCACAGCAGCATTTAAACTTTAGTCATAACAAGGATGATTCAAAACTGAATAATTTGTCCCTAAACTCAGCTTTTTTTAATGATTTTATGCATTCATGTGCTTTAGGATAAAATTTCTCTGTATATTCTGCATTGCCTTTGCCTAGCCTGGGATCCATGTGTTTATGATCTATCACCTATGTATGAACTGACTATTACAAGAGGAAGAATAAAATGTGTGTTTTTGTATTTTTAAGGTTACAGTTAATGAAGTTCTTATGGGTTTACATTTTTAAAAACTCCGTTTATGGAGCTAATGTTGCTATTTTGTTAAAAAGTAAACAGTGGTTTGTGTCAATTCTAGAAAAATAACCACTTTAGAAATCGTAAATTAGAAATATATATTGTCAATTTAGAGAATTGAAATCCAAAAATTAATTCAGTAGTGTGTTCTAAGACATGACAGAGTATTGAACTTTATCATATCCTTTGATTACGACTCAAGGCAAATGAAAAAAAGTTCTCTTTCTATTCAATAACAAGTTTCTGTAGGCTTTTCATCTTGAAGATAAATTCTCACTTCCTTTATATAACATTTAGTATGTTTCCCTTTACAGTAAACCAAAGGTGATCATTGCTTAAAGATGTTTCATAGAAGTTAGATATCATCAGTATTTCAAATATAGCTACAGCTGTGTTTTTGTTAATAAGTCATGAGTTTATTATTACTTAACGTGTGTGTGTGTATGTGTGTATCTATTTTGTTTCCTTCACTTATACTTGTGCAGAAACTTTCATCGTGTTCTAGATGAAGAAAAATCAAGATAAATGAAATTTTGAAAGCCTATTTTAGCATCTCTTGCTTCGTCTCGAAACAGACTATATATACAATTATAATTTAATAATGAGTTTTACTAAAGAGGATGACTGGTTTCTATGAATGATGAGATCACAATTGCTTTTCATAAATGACTTTGACCAGAACTCATATGAATTGACATAAATTATGCTACAACTCAGAAGATTTAATTTGACATGAGAGAGAGAGAGAGATTGGGCAAAATCTAGCATACAATTCAAGAAAAAGTAAATATTTATATAAATTATAAGATCCTGAGATTTAAAATTGTTGGTTACAGACAAAAGAGTGATATAAATATTTATAGTGTTTTGATAGAGAAACCTTGATCTTAAAAAAATCCTATTTTAAATATTTATCTTTCTGGACCATTTATCAGAACTAGTCACTAATTTTACATACATGCGCATGTTTATGCATATACATATGCTATGTAAGGCTTTTAAATATTTTAATTTTTTTATTATTTATTTATTTATTTATTTATTTTTTCAATATATGAAATTTATTGTCAAATTGGTTTCCATACAACACCCAGTGCTCATACCAAAAGGTGCCCTCCTCAATACCCATCACCCACCCTCCCCTCCCTCCCACCCCCCATCAACATTCAGTTTGTTCTCAGTTTTTAAGAGTCTCTTATGCTTTGGCTCTCTCCCACTCTACCTCTTTTTTTTTTTCCTTCCCCTCCCCCATGGGTTTTCTGTTAAGTTTCTCAGGATCCACATAAGAGTGAAAACATATGGTATATGTCTTTCTCTGTATGGCTTATTTCACTTAGCATCACACTCTCCACTTCCATCCATGTTGCTACAAAGGGCCATATTTCATTCTCTCTCATTGCCCTGTAGTACTCCATTGTGTATATAAACCACAATTTCTTTATCCATTCATCAGTTGATGGACATTTAGGCTCTTTCCATAATTTGGCTATTGTTGAGAGTGCTGCTATAAACATTGGGGTACAAGTGCCCCTATGCATCAGTACTCCTCTATCCCTTGGGTAAATTCCTAGCAGTGCTATTGCTGGGTCATAGGGTAGGTCTATTTTTAATTTTCTGAGGAACCTCCACACTGTTTTCCAGTGTGGCTGCACCAATTTGCATTCCCACCAACAGTGCAAGAGGGTTCCCGTTTCTCCACATCCTCGCCAGCATCTATAGTCTCCTGATTTGTTCATTTTGGCCACTCTGACTGGCGTGAGGTGATATCTGAGTGTGGTTTTGATTTGTATTTCCCTGATAAGGAGCGACGTTGAGCGTCTTTTCATGTGCCTGTTGGCCATCTGGATGTCTTCTTTAGAGAAGTGTCTATTCATGTTTTCTGCCGATTTCTTCACTGGGTTATTTGTTTTTCGGGTGTGGAGTTTGGTGAGTTCTTTATAGATTTTGGATACTAGCCCTTTGTCCGATATGTCATTTGTAAATATCTTTTCCCATTCCGTTGGTTGCCTTTTAGTTTTGTTGGTTGTTTCCTTTACTGTGCAGAAGCTTTTTATCTTCATAAGGTCCCAGTAATTCATTTTTGCTTTTAATTCCCTTGCCTTTGGGGATGTGTCGAGTAAGAGATTGCTACGGCTAAGGTCAGAGAGGTCTTTTCCTGCTTTCTCCTCTAGGGTTTTGATGGTTTCCTGTCTCACATTCAGGTCCTTTATCCATTTTGAGTTTATTTTTGTGAATGGTGTGAGAAAGTGGTCTAGTTTCAACCTTCTGCATGTTGCTGTCCAGTTCTCCCAGCACTATTTGTTAAAGAGACTGTCTTTTTTTCCATTGGATGTTCTTTCCTGCTTTGTCAAAGATGAGTTGGCCATACATTTGTGGGTCTAGTTCTGGGGTTTCTATTCTATTCCATTGGTCTATGTGTCTGTTTTTGTGCCAATACCATGCTGTCTTGATGATGACAGCTTGGTAGTAGAGGCTAAAGTCTGGGATTGTGATGCCTCCTGCTTTGGTCTTCTTCTTCAAAATTACTTTGGCTATTCGGGGCCTTTTGTGGTTCCGAATGAATTTTAAGATTGCTTGTTCTAGTTTCGAGAAGAATGCTGGTGCAATTTTGATTGGGATTGCATTGAATGTGTAGATAGCTTTGGGTAGTATTGACATTTTGAAAATATTTATTCTTCCAATCAATGAGCAGGGAATGTCTTTCCATTTCTTTATATCTTCTTCAATTACTTTCATAAGCTTTCTATAGTTTTCAGCATAGAGATCTTTTACATCTTTGGTTAGATTTATTCCTAGGTATTTTATGCTTCTTGGTGCAATTGTGAATGGGATCAGTTTCTTTATTTGTCTTTCCGTTGCTTCATTGTTAGTGTATAAGAATGCAACTGATTTCTGTACATTGATTTTGTATCCTGCAACTTTCCCAAATTTATGTATGAGTTCTAGCAGACTTTTGGTGGAGTCTATCGGATTTTCCATGTATAGTATCATGTCATCTGCAAAAAGTGAAAGCTTGACTTCATCTTTGCCAATCTTGATGCCTTTGATTTCCTTTTGTTGTCTCATTGCTGATGCTAGAACTTCCAGCACTATGTTAAACAACAGCGGTGAGAGTGGGCATCCCTGTCGTGTTCCTGATCTCAGGGAAAAAGCTCTCAGTTTTTCCCCATTGAGGATGATGTGAGCTGTGGGCTTTTCATAAATGGCTTTTATGATATTTAAGTATGATCCTTCTACTTTCTCAAGAGTTTTTATTAAGAAAGGGTGCTGAATTTTGTCAAAGGCCTTTTCTGCATCGATTGACAGGATCATATGGTTCTTGTCTTTTCTTTTATTAATGTGATGTATCACATTGATTGATTTGCGAAAGTTGAACCAGCCCTGCATCCCAGGAATGAATCCCACTTGATCATGGTGAATAATTCTTTTTATATGCTGTTGAATTCGATTTGCTAGTATCTTATTGAGAATTTTTGCATCCATATTCATCAGGGATATTGGCCTGTAGTTGTCTTTTTTTACTGGGTCTCTGTCTGGTTTGGGAATCAAAGTAATACTGGATTCATAGAATGAGTCTGGAAGTTTACCTTCCCTTTCTATTTCTTGGAATAGCTTGAGAAAGATAGGTATTATCTCTGCTTTAAACGTCTGGTAGAACTCCCCTGGGAAGTCATCTGGTCCTGGACTCTTATTTGTTGGGAGATTTTTGATGACTGATTCAATTTCTTTGCTGGTTATGGGTCTGTTCAAGCTTTCTATTTCCTCCTGATTGAGTTTTGGAAGAGTGTGGGTGTTTAGGAATTTGTCCATTTCTTCCAGGTTGTCCAATTTGTTGGCATATAATTTTTCATAGTATTCCCTGATAATTGTTTGTATCTCTGAGGGATTGGTTGTAATAATTCCATTTTCATTCATGATTTTATCTATTTGGGTCATCTCCCTTTTCTTTTTGAGAAGCCTGGTTAGAGGTTTGTCAATTTTGTTTATTTTTTCAAAAAACCAACTCTTGGTTTCGTTGATCTGCTCTACAGTTTTTTTAGATTCTATATTGTTTATTTCTGCTCTGATCTTTATTATTTCTTTTCTTCTGCTGGGTTTAGGCTGCCTTTGCTGTTCTGCTTCTATTTCCTTTAGGTGTGCTGTTAGATTTTGAATTTGGGTTTTTTCTTGTTTCTTGAGATAGGCCTGGATTGAGACGTATTTTCCTCTTAGGACTGCCTTCGCTGCATTCCCAAAGCGTTTGGATTGTTGTATTTTCATTTTCGTTTGTTTGCATATATTTTTTAATTTCTTCTCTAATTGCCTGGTTGACCCACTCATTCTTTAGTGGGTGTTCTTTAACCTCCATGCTTTTGGAGGTTTTCCAGACTTTTTCCTGTGGTTGATTTCAAGCTTCATAGCTTGTGCTCTGAAAGTATGCATGGTATGATTTCAATTCTTGTATACTTATGAAGGGCTGTTTTGTGACCCAGTATATGATCTATCTTGGAGAATGTTCCATGTGCACTCGAGAAGAAAGTATATTCTGTTGCTTTGGGATGCAGAGTCTAAATATATCTGTCAAGTCCATCTGATCCAATGTATCATTCAGGGCCCTTGTTTCTTTATTGACCGTGTGTCTAGGTGATCTATCCATTTCTGTAAGTGGAGTGTTAAAGTCCCCTGCAATTACCACATTCTTATCAATAAGGTTGCTTATGTTTATGAGTAATTGTTTTATATATTTGGGGGCTCCCGTATTCGGCGCATAGACATTTATAATTGTTAGCTCTTCCTGATGGATAGACCCTGTAATTATTATATAATGCCCTTCTTCATCTCTTGTTATAGCCTTTAATTTAAAGTCTAGTTTGTCTGATATAAGTATGGCTACTCCAGCTTTTTTTTGGCTTCTAGTAGCATGATAAATAGTTCTCCATCCCCTCACTCTCAATCTAAAGGTGTCCTCAGATCTAAAATGAGTCTCTTGTACACAGCAAATAGATGGGTCTTGTTTTTTTATCCATTCTGATACCTTATGTCTTTTGGTTGGCGCATTTAGTCCATTTACATTCAGTGTTATTATAGAAAGATACGGGTTTAGAGTCATTGTGATATCTGTATGTTTTATGCTTGTAGTGATGTCTCTGGTACTTTGTCTCACAGGTTTCCCCTTAGGATCTCTTGTAGGGCTGGTTTAGTGGTGACAAATTCCTTCAGTTTTTGTTTGTTTGGGAAGACCTTTATCTCTCCTTCTATTCTAAATGACAGACTTGCTGGATAAAGGATTCTCGGCTGCATATTTTTTCTGTTCATCACATTGAAGATCTCCTGCCATTCCTTTCTGGCCTGCCAAGTTTCAAAAGAGAGATCAGTCACGAGTCTTATAGGTCTCCCTTTATATGTGAGGGCACGTTTATCCCTTTCTGCTTTCAGAATTTTCTCTTTATCCTTGTCTTTTGCCAGTTTCACTATGATATGTTGTGCAGAAGATCGATTCAAGTTACGTCTGAAGGGAGTTCTCTGTGCCTCTTGGATTTCAATGCCTTTTTCCTTCCCCAGTTCAGGGAAGTTCTCAGCTATTATTTCTTCAAGTACCCCTTCAGCACCTTTCCCTCTCTCTTCCTCCTCTGGGATACCAATTATGCGTATATTATTTCTTTTTAGTGCATCACTTAGTTCTCTAATTTTCCCCTCATACTCCTGGATTTTTTTATCTCTCTTTTTCTCAGCTTCCTCTTTTTCCATAATTTTATCTTCTAGTTCACCTATTCTCTCCTCTGCCTCTTCAATCCGAGCCATCGTCATTTCCATTTTATTCTGCATATCTTTTATAGCGTTTTTCAGCTCCTCCTCACTATTCCTTAGTCCCTTGATCTCTGTAGCAAGAGATTCTCTGCTGTCCTCTATACTGTTTTCAAGCCCAGCGATTAATTTTATGACTATTATTCTAAATTCACTTTCTGTTATATTATTTAAATCTTTTTTGGGGCGCCTGGGTGGCTCAGTCGGTTAAGCCTCCAACTTCAGCTCAGGTCACGATCTCACGGTCCGTGAGTTCGAGCCCCGCGTCTGGCTCTGGGCTGATGGCTCAGAGCCTGGAGCCTGCTTCCGATTCTGTGTCTCCCTCTCTCTCTGCCCCTTCCCCATTCATGCTCTGTCTCTCTCGGTCTCAAAAATAAATAAACGTTAAAAAAAATAAAAAAAAATAAAATAAATCCTTTTTGATCAGTTCATTAGCTGTTGTTATTTCCTGGAGATTCTTTTGAGGGGAATTCTTCTGTTTGGTCATTTTGGATAGTCCCTGGAATGGTGCGGACCTGTAGGGCACTTCACCTGTGCTGTGGTGTATAACTGGAGTTGGTGGGCGGGGCCACAGTCAGACCTGATGTCTGCCCCAGCCCACCACTGGGGCCACAGTCAGACTGGTGTGTGCCTTCTCTTCCCCTCTCCTCGGGGCGGGATTCACTGTGGGGTGGCGTGGCCCGTCTGGGTTACTTGCACACTGCCAGGCTTGTGGTCCTGGGGATCTGGCTTATTAGCTGGGGTGGGTAGGCAAGGTGCATGGGGCAGGAGGGGCAGGCTTAGCTTGCTTCTCCTTCGGTGATCCACTTCAGGAGGGGCCCTGTGGCAGTGCGAAGGAGTCAGACTGCTGCTGCTGTTGCTGGAGGGGTGGCTCCATAGAAGCACAGTGTTGGGTGTTTGCGCGGAGCAAGCAAGTTCCCTGGCAGGAACTGGTTCCCTTTGGGATTTTGGCTGGGGAATGGGTGAGGGAGATGGTGCTGGCTAGCACCTTTGTTCCCTGCCAAACTGAGTTCTGTTTTCCCAGGGCTCAGCAACTCTCCCTCCCTTGTCCTCCAGCCTTCCCGCTTTCTGAGCAGAGCTGTTAACTTATGACCTCCCAGATGTTAAGTCGCGCTTGCTGTGGGAACACATTCCATCTGGCCCCTCCACTTTTGCAAGCCCGACTCGGGGGTTCTGCTTGGCTGGCGGACAGCCCCTCTGCCCCAGCTCCCTCCTGCCAGTCCGTGGAGCGCGCACTGCCTCGCTGCCCTTCCTACCCTCTTCCGTGGGCCTCTTGTCTGCGATTGGCTCTGGAGACTCCGTTCTGCTAATCCTCTGGCAGTTTTCTGGGTTATTTAGGCAGGTGTAGGTGGAATCTAAGTGATCAGCAGGACGCGTGGTGAGCCCAGCGTCCTCCTACGCCACCATCTTCCCTGTTCCTAAATATTTTAATTTTTAAAATGTAATGTTATTAAGTGCATTAAACTTTAAAATAAAGTAATTTTTCAGGTTGAGCATTATTGAATGAGTGGAATAGGTAATAACACCAACTTTGTGATAAGATTTATCAACAGGTTTCACTTTATGAAACTCCTACTTATTACACTAAAGAGGATAAAACAATGCTCGTTCCTCAGTCATTTAACATTGAGTGGATTTTTCGGCCATTTTAACATCACCATTTTTGTATTATTGCCAGGATCATTATATGCCATCAAAATCAATTTCCAGTCATGTGATGGTCACATTAACCATATTTTGGTATTGCAGAATAAATAAATATAAACTGCTAAACATTATTTATTTTAGCATTATTCTTCTTCTACTTGAGTTTTCATGATAAAGTAAAATAGGATGGTTTGTCTTTCCTTAACATTTAGTAGACCTAATTTAGATAAAGTTGAGCAATCCCATATGGGTCAAGAGCTTGTTATATTGGAAAAATCATTTTTGTTATTGTTAAATTTCTAATTAATCCAGGGGCTCCTGGGTAGCTCAGTTGTTTAAGCGTCCGAGTTTTGAGACTCTTGATTTTGGCTCAGGTCATAATTTCACAATTGTCAGATGGAGCCCAGTGTCGAGTTCTGTGCTGATACATGGCATAGCCCTGCTTGGGATTCTCTCTTCTCTGCCCCTCCCCCACTCACACATGGTCTCTCTCTTTCTCTCTCTCAAAATAAATAAACAAATAAATAATTTTTTTTTCTAATTAATCCAAAACAGTTGAAATCTTGACTGGTAAGCACTCTTCTAACCTATTCACAAAGATGTTCTTTGGTTTTTTGTAATACATATGTATTCTTGTAATTTAGTGTCATTTATTTTGTCTAGTGCTATGAATCTGTTTAAAGAAAAAGCATCATTTTACGAATATAAACGTGTCACATTAAATGAATTTAGTACATTTGTTTTATTGAAGTGTAGTTGACACATAATGTTATGTTAGTAACATTATGTAATGTTATGTAACATTATGTAAAACAGTGATTCAACAACTCTATTTGCTGTGCTATGCACACGGCAAGTGTAGCTACCATCTGCTACCATACGAGGCCACTATAATACCGTTGACTATATTCCCTCTGCTGTACCTTTCATCCCCATGATCTTCATTCCATAACTGAAGTCTATACTTCCCACTCCCTTCCATCCATTTTGCACCCCCACCTTGGCAACCATCAGTTTGTTCTCTGTATTTATGGGTCTGTTCTTGCTTTTTGTTTGTTGATTTGTTTTGGTTTTTATATTCCACATATAAGTGAAATTATGCAATATTTATTATTCTCTGTCTGACTTATTTAACTTAGCATAAGGTCCTAAGTCTGTCCATGTTGTGTCATAAACAGCAAGATGTCACTCATCCCTTTCTTATGACAGATTAATATTCCATAATATATGTATATATATTTTATGTGTATTATATGTATATATGTATATTTTATATATATATATATATATATATATATATTTTATATATATATAATCACCTCTTCTTTATTCATTCATCTATTGATGGATGTTGTGTTGCTTCCATATCTTGGATATTGTAAATAATGCTGCAATAATCATGGGGGCTCATATATCTTTTCAAATTAGTGGGTTTTTTTTCCTTTGGGTAATACCCAGTAATGGAATTACTGGATCATATGTTATTTCTATTTTTAATTCTTTGAGGAACTTCCATATTTTTTTCTTTTTAAAACAATTTTTTTAATTTTATTTATTTATTTTGAGAGAGAGAGAGGGGCAGAGAGTGAGGGGGAGAGAGAATCCCGAGCAGCCTCCACAAAATCAGTTCAGAGCCTGATGCAGGGCTCAAACCCATGAACCGTGAGATCATGACCTGAGCTGAAATCAAGATTCAGATACTTAATCAACTGAGCCACCGGCTGCCCTGAAGCCTCCATATTTTTTTCCACAGTGGCTGAAACAATTTACATTCCCACATCAAAAGAATTTTAAAAATATCTCCCGGTCAGAATACTTTGGAAAATTATACACATTCAGAATTTGAAAAATGTGCTAGAAAATTTTTAGAAATTGTCTTTTCTGTGCCCAATGAAGAGACCTGGAAAGTAGTGGTTAGGGATGCATGATCCAGAGTCAGCTGGTTAGGTGGAAATCTTGGTTCTACCCCTAATATGTGAACCTAGTCAAATATTAATCTAAACCTCAATTTCCTCTGCAACAATTCCACAGATTTTTAACAAAAAAATTTTTTAGAGTTTATTTATTTTTAAGAAAGAGAGCATGAGCAGGGGAGGGGCAGAAAGAGAGGGAGACAAAGAATCTGAAGCAGGCTCCAGGCTCTGAGTTGTCAGCAGAGAGCCTGACATGGGGCTTGAACTTGGGAATGGCAAGATCGTGGCCAAGGCCAAAGTTGGACACCCAACCAACTGAGCCACCCAGGCGCCCCATTCCTCAGATTTTTTTTAACGTTTATTTATTTATTTTGAGACGGTTGGGAGGGGCAGAGAGAGGGAGAGATAAAATTCCAAGTAGGCTTTGTGCTGTCAGTGCAGAGCCCAATATGGAACTCAAACCCATGAACCGTGATATTGTGACCTGAGCTGAAACCGAGAGTCTGTCACTTAACTGACAAAGCCATCCAAGTACCCCACCATTTCACAGAATTCTTATCAGGACTCAATAGTTGATACAAACAAAAGATACAAATACACCCTTGGCTGATAAATCTATAGATCCGGGTTAGTTCAGCATTACTATGCATCTAGCCAAGAATGTCTGCTAAGAGCATTTCAGAAAAAAAGATTTCTTCTTCTTAGCAAATATTAGTATATCTACATGAAAACTTAGTTGACAATGAGAATATAGCAGTTATGAAAACCTGGTTTCAAGTTCCACTTGATATTTACCACTTGTGTGACCTTAGATGGGAAAATCCTCTTACCCCTTTCAACTTCAATTTCCTGAACTGTGAAAGGACATAACAGTGACAACTATGATTATCTTTTAATGTTTGGTGTTCATCAAATAATATTTTAATTTCTATTTTAAAATATTTCTTTAGGTTTTATTGAGATGTAATTGGGATATGGTATTATATTAGTTTCAGGTGTACAGAATGATGATTCAACCTTGAAAGTTCTCATCACAAGGAAAAAATTATAACTGTGTGGTAACAGATATTAACTAGACTTACTGTGGTCATCATTCTGCAAGAAAACACCATTTTAATATATATATATATTCACAATAATACAGACTTCAAAAAATAAACATCTTAGAGTTGGTGTCTTTAAGATAGTGTCTGTCTATGTAGTTCATTGTTTTTGAGTTTGATATTAAGTCTGATAATGACTTTGATATTTTAGTGTTAAAATTCAAATATTTAATTGAGGTCTTTCCTTGCAAAAAAGCTTTAATCTTTTTGTTATTTTGTTCTTATATTCAATAATTAATAAAGCTGAACTTGAGCTTTCTATTAAAGGCTACATTTTCATTTAGAAATAACCTAATACATTAGTTTGCTTAAAAAATTACCATATTTTCAATTATTTAACACACTTGTAGGTATATCAGTTCCTATTAAGAATGTTTTGTAGCTAAGAATGTTTGTTATTATACATAACTCTGTAATTCAAAACTTGACCCAAATTGTTTATTAAATATACATAGTTACCATGAAAAAAATCCTACCTAAAAATTTCATTTTAGCTAACTCTATTTTATTATGTTTCATACTAAGATGAAAAGATGAGGTCAGTGTCTCCCTTGCCTACCTTTGCCATTTTAAATCATCATTCTGCTACACAAAAGAACATCTGATTATTCGAGACATATATTATCCAGTTCTGCCATTTCTTTCTCTACCCTTTGTAATCATCTATGGACCCTATGTCAATCTTTCTGATTTATTAACAGTTTTGAAACTGGCCTCACAGTCTTCTTAACCTTAGTTTCTGCCAGTTTTGGGGGTGACTTCAATATTTATAAGATAATGTAGGCAATATTGTGTCTTTGAGTTTCATGTCTGAAATAATTAGTATGTGCTGGCTCTTTCAGGTAGATCTTTAAATCAGCATAATTCTAACTTTCTTTCAACTTTAAGCCACAGTACCAGAGTATGGATTTGAGAATAACTATATTCTACCAATAATCTTTCTGTACCAGTGTATACCAGCAGAGAGAGCTCAGAAATAACTCTTATTATTCTAAAATAAATACTACGCTTTATTTCCTTTTGCTAGTATCTCATGAGGTAGAACCAGAGAAAAATGTCAGTTTGAAATTCAGGAATTCTTATTTGTCTGAAAAGTGGAAGTGGAGGACAAAGAAGCAGTTGTAGCCTTGGTATGAAATATTATCTTTTCTACAGCTTTCATGAAAGGAGAGTGGTTTTGGCTAGATATATAGTCTGTCTTAGGGATCGGTATCATTCCTGAAGAACCATTCTGCTTCATGTATTAAATGCATTTTTATTGAGCTTCTCTTATTTTCCAGGCCTTGTATGAGTTGTGAATGAAAGAGAAAAGACCCTTGCTCTAAAATAACATACATATAAGTTGGCCCAAGGAAAATCTAAACAAACCAATAATGAATATGGTAACTTTATAGAGGGATCACAAAATAAAACAGGAGTATTGGAGAAAGTAAAAGGAGGGATATTTTGGATAGGAATGGTTAAGAAAAAAAAAAAACTTTTGAGAGATTAAAGATTAGAAAATTCCATACACTCGATGTCCAAAAAAAAAAAAAAAATCCATATATTTGAGGATGTGGGAAGAGAATTCTAGGTAGAGGACAATTTAAGTCAATACAGTATAAATCGATTGTAAGAGAAATAAGAGAAGTGGCTAATGTGACTGGATATTAGTAAATGATGAAGAGAGTCATGTGAAGGCTGGTCGTTCACACAGCAGGTAACAGAGGCTTGGATCAGGGTGGCAGACGAAGAGTTAATGAGAAGAGTTCAGGGAAGGTTACAGAAACTGAGCAGCTTGAATGATGGTGCCACCAGAATTGTAAACGCTAGGGAAAGAAGTTTGGGCGCATAATCAAGACATCCGCTTTGCAGTGTTAGGGACTGAATTGTGCTCACTGCAAATCTGTATGTTGAAGTCCTAACCCCCAGTAACACAGAATATGACTAAGTTGTTATGGTGGCTGTTATCGTGGAGCCCTAGTCCGATATGACTGAGTCCTTATACACAGAGAGAACTGCATGTGAACAGAGAAAAGGCCATGGGAGGACATGGTAAGAAGGCACTGGAAGCAAGCCAAGGAGAGAGGCCTCATGAGAAACCAACCCTGCCTGCATCTTGATCTTGGATATTAGTCTCTAGAACTATGAGAAAATAAATTTCTGTGGTTTAAGCCCCCCCAGTTTCTGGTAGTTTGTAATGGCATTCATAGGAGACCAATATCAATAGTTTGTATTTGAGATGGACAGTAGACAATGAGTAATGACACAAAGCAAACTATTGGAGTGAGTCGATGCTAGAGGGAGAAACTCAAACTTTTATCAGCATTTTAATAAATAACTGAAATTATTTAGAGAATGTCTACTAATCTTGGTGTAGTTCTTGTGGATGGGATGGTGAATTATATTAGTCAATTTGCAACTAAGATAAATAATATATGAAAAACATTTTTTTTCATTATTTCTGCAATGCCATTGATAGGGTACCATCAACATTATTCTAGAGTTTGAGAATTGATATAAAGGGAAATAGTACAGTTTCAGAACTTGGCTTCAATAAGACACAAGTGGAAAGCTATCAACTACTAGCTATCAGTCTAGGAATGCTAATTGTTTATAAAATTTAGTAAAATAAAACACAAATTAGGAATTTCTTTTTAGGGAGATGGTAGTCAAGAATGACTTTCCACTTAAGAATCAAGGCAATGGACTTGAAGCAACACTAGAAAAGAGTATCCTGAATGGGTTTCTCAGATGCGTGCTAGTCACTGATGAAAAGAGATGGAAGGTGTGGTTTGTAAAATTGAATGGCAATGCAGAGACTTTCAAACCTGTGCAGGTCTCAGAAAATATTGTAGTCCAATAATTTTCAAATAAGCCAGTGGCCCTCTTGCTATGAGAGAAAATTGGTTGGTTGGGTAAAGGTGAGTGCTATTATCTGTTTGGGAAGACATTATTATTTCCAAAATAAGAGAGTGAGATATTTTTTAAGTATCTCCTTCAACTTCTGAAGTTCAGATAGTCCCAATATGCTGAGGACATAATTTTTTTCATTTAATATGTACAGACAGAGATAGAGATAGAGATAGAGATAGAGATAGAGATAGAGAGAGGTTGAGAGAAAGTTTCCTTTAAGGCAATAATTTATGTCTACTTAGCATCTCCTACTCTCATCCCCCCCACTGCCAACAGAGCTTCAATTTTCTTTAGCTGGTGTTTCAGGGGGAGACTGATCCTCCTAACTCACCTTGGGGGGGGGGGGGTCTGATTGGTCTAATGGGAAGTTAATCACCCTTCTTTGGATTTGGTTCACAACTAGGCATGTGACCCATATATAGCCAATAGTACATGAGAAAGTCTGCTAAATGTCTTCTGGAAAATAATTTGCTGTATGAAGAAAAGGTCCTTTTTTTTCCAGGATTCATTCAAATCTAGATATGATGCCTGGAATTTCACTAAGTACAGAGAATAAAATAAAATTGATAATGACATGGCAAGTAAATGAAAATAATCTGTGTCTTTGATGACATCACAGAGCCAACTAAATCTGAAACTTGCCCTACCTCAGGACTCTCTGTTATATACAAACATACTTATTTTATAAACCATTTTCAGTTAAGGTTTCTATTACTTATGATGAAACCATCCTATTTGATACATGGGAGAGATTTACATTGTTGACTGACAACTAAAAGAACTTGAAGGAATGCTACTTTTCTAACAAATATTTTAACATGATAAAACTAAAATGCTTCATCTTTGCTCATGGACCTGAAGCCATCTCCTCCATGTAAATCAAATAGAGCTTCAGCAAATTTTGATGTATTGGTTGAACCTCTGGACACTATTCAATACCATAAGACATAGGATTGAGTTGGGAAGAAAACTCTCTTCCCAAGAGAGTCAATAACACTCTTCTAAGGGAAAGAAACTAGTGAGAGTATCACAGAGAAAGACTTGGAATGGAGTTTATCTATGGGATGGAGATAAGAACTTGACCCTGAGGGCAGATGGATGAGGTTAGGAGCAAAGGAAACCTTGCTCTGGAAATTCCCAATGAGTGCAAGCGTGCATTGAGGATCCTCTCCTAAAAATGTTCAAAGAGAAGTTCAGGTTAGTAAGAAATTTCGTCTTTGTTGTTTCTCAAGTGTTAGTATTTTGTTCTGAGTTGTTCATATTTTGGCTATGCAATCTTGTGTGTTATTTTGTGGAGGCTAAAGAGACAAGATGCCCAGGGGAAGGGCATCTCCCACACCTTAAAACTCTTCCAGAGTCTTACAGAGATGAGATTCGTCCCACAAGAACTAAGCCTCGGCTTGCCAGGTTGGTTAATGATATCAGGGGAAAGAGACTCAAAATCCTAGAAAAAAGTTCCAAAAGGAACATGTAAAAGAAAAGAAATAAAAAGACTCCATAAACTTCTTGTCTGTATAGCAATCAGAAAGTAATTCCTAGCAGACAGTAATACTTGTCAGAATATTTAGAAACATGACAAAGTTCTAGTCTCAGTGTTCATTTATGCTATGCGAGATAAATTGTCTGTTCTTATGTTAGTTCTAGCTTTGAAATGGAGAGAAATGAATACAAGAAAAAGCAATGTGTGATATTCAATAAAATGTTTTTTTTCCCCTCCTTTTTTTCCCCCACTCCCTGCCCTTGGTGTTAAATTGTGAAACTCAGTAATTGTTTTATGTGGTTATCATTCTTCTTGAAGAAACTATGTTATCTTAGAGACCAATGACTAATGTGTATACCAAGTCTGTTTTGTGAAATTAGGGAATATTAGATAATAAGACATATGTTTCAGGAGTATAATCAAAAGCATAAAAGGAAATTTCGTAGGAACGCAAAATAGCCTTTTAACAAAAGAGTCTGAGGAGAAGACTAGTATTCTTTTGACCTACTTAAAACTGAGAGATAACTCTCACTGGAAAATGATAAAAGGTAAAATCATAGCATTTGAGAAGCAGCAGTAACAAAAAAGATGATATTAATTTTTAAAAGAAATCTTTAGATAAAAATAGAAATTAGGTTAGGGAGGAGGAAACGATTTGGTAATTGGATAAAATTAAAGTTATAATGTAGTTTCAATAAGCATTCTCATATTGTAACTTATTTAAAATAAGTGGCAACTAGCTATCTTTTCAGAGTGAAACAAGTCTAGATAACCGATTCCCTATCTTTCTGACTTGAAAGATGGCGTAAAAAGTGGATACATTAAAAGTGGGTTCATTATCTCCAGAATTAGGCAGGATGTAGATACCTGACATGTCTTGTCAAACTTTTCCTTTTACGGATGAAGAAACATAGGCTCAGGAAACCTAAAACATTTGCAAACTAAACATGGGACTCCCAACTCCTGGGTACTTTACATGGATCCCCCTGTTTTCAATGCCAGCTCATCTTTGAACTACCCAATCTAAAAGAGGATTTTCCTTTACCTGTAAATACCTTTCCTTGGTAGGGCACCTGGGTGGCTCAGTCCGTTAAGCATCCGACTCTAGATTTCGAATCTGGTCATGATCTCACTGTTCATGAGGTAGAGCCCTGTGTCGAGCTCTGCACTGACAGCGTGGAGTCTGCTTAGGATTCTCTGTCTCCCTCTCTCTGCCTCTCTCTTTCTCTCTCTCTCTCTCAAAAATAATCAAATAAACATTGAAAGAAGACTTTAAAATCGTTTTGGTTAAGGTTTCGCATATAAAAATACCGAGACAAATGTTAGACTGGCATCAGCTTGTACCACCACATAGAGAGACAGCATGGGCATGAATATAATAATCTATGGCATGCTAAATGGAATGTACACTTCAGTTCTCTTGGGACCTTTCAGTTTGTCGGCATAATTCCCATTTATTAACTTAAAGGCTAGGAACTTATTGAAATATACCTTTACTGTTTTCCCAGGGGTCCTTCACGGAGCAGCAGTATATATCAAATCATTTTCTTTGGAGACACTTTATTGGTTTCGTACAGTTACCATAACAAATTACTACAAACTGGGTGTCTTAAAACAACAGAAAATTATTCTCTCACAGCTCTGGAAGTTCAGAGTCCAAAATCAAGATTCAACAGGGTTGGTTCCTCCTTGGGCACTCAGAGCCAGTATCTGCTCCAAGGCTCCTAGCTTCTGTTAGTTGTTTGCAACCTTGGTGTTCCTTTACTTGTAGATGCACTCACTCCAATCTCTGCCTCTGTTTCACACAACATTCTCTTCTCTGTGTGCTTATGTCTCTTCTCTTCTAAGGATGCCAGTTCAATTGGGTTAGAATGCATGCTAATCAAGTATGACCTCATCTTAACTTGATTACATCCACTAAAACCCTGTTTCCAAATGATCACATTCATAAACATGGGTTTAGTCTCAATATCTCTTTTTGAGGAACACAATTCACCCTTTAACAGATACCGGTATATTTATTCTGGCTCCTGTTAGAGGTTTCAGAATGAAATATTTCTTCCTTATATTATTCAAGGTTTCATACAATATCTATGAAAAGTGCACATTAAAGTTGTATTAGCTACTGCCTATATTCATCCACTGAATGCTGATCACCAGTAACTTGATTGCTTGATTAACCAAAATCAGCTGATATTCTGGTGAGTATAATATCACAAAGGGATACAATGGGCAGGTCTTCCTGGGGAGAGAAGAGAAGGGAGATATAAAAATAAAAATGAAGCATCTAGGGGGCGCCCAGGTGGTTCAGTCCGTTGAGTGTCCGACTTCGGCTCAGGTTATGATCTCCCAGTTTGGGAGTTCGAGCCCTGTGTCAGGCTCTGTGCTGACAGCTCAGAGCCTGGATCCTGCTTCCGATTCTGTGTCTCCCTCTCTCTCTGCCCCTCCCCCGTCCATGCTTTGTCTCTCTCTGTCTCAAAAATAAATAAACGTTAAAAAAAATTTTTTTTTAAATGAAGCATCTAGGACAACTCCAATTTCATAATTTGGATATTATTGCATGTGCAGAACCTTAGAAACACAGTTTCTCGTCTCCATAGGGCATTTTAGAAAAAGATATTTATTAAAGAAGGAGAAGAAGGAGAAGAAGAGCTAAAAAAAGAAAAGGATGTTTATTTACTTCACATTTTATTTTATTTTTTTACTGCTTATTTATTTATTTGAGACAGAAAGGGTGGGGGGGGGGTGCGGAGAGAATCCCAAGCAGCCTCCATGCTTAGCACACAGCCTGACTCAGGGCTGGAACTCACGACTGTGAGATTACAACCTGAGCCGGTATCAGGAGTCCCAGGCTTAACCAACTGTGCCACCCAGGATCCCCTCTCATATTTTAAAACTGATACTAGATCTGTTACATACATGCAATCAGCTGTGTGATAGGAAATATAAACAGTATGTTACACTAGAAACTAAATTTCTTAAATCTAACTTTAAGTATTATCATCTTGAGGAACTATGAATGAAGAAAGTCTGTCAAGTGGAATGCTGCAAAACACAACTGCAAAGGAAATTACAATATTTTTATGTGGCTTGAATTATTAAACCTATACAGAAGGCATATTTATACAATAGAATCTATGATTCAAAGATGTTTTTAAATAATAAATACTGATACATCTTCAAATCTGAATTTTAAAGTTCAGCTTTCAAACATTTATTTTAGGAACTATTTTTAAAGTCATAGTAAAGAGATTGCTGCCTTCACAGTAGTCATAAAATCATAGAGACTTAAGAATGTAAGGTGATATTTAAGTAGAGAAAATTAGCATCCTTGAGATGTCTTAAATCTGACATCTAGAAATCTGCATTCAAATAGAAGATTAACGTGGCCCAGCTAAGCCTATGTGCTGTGGACTGGATGGGAATGCTGATAAATAAAGTGTATTTTGAGGAAAGATAATTTTTTTTGTCCTTTCAGCTTGTCAGAGATTAATGACTACAGGCTTTTGTTTAGAATCTTTTATTCTAACTTCTTTCATTGGGAACTCTTGACTAGAATTGCTTATGTTTATATAAATGAATCTGGATCTCTTATTTCACAAAAAAATACAGTAGATTAAGAAGAATATCTGATTTTTTTCACTTACTTAGAATTATGGTAATGAAAAAATATATAGCTACTTATGTACAGTTAGGTTATTAATTTGTGTTGCATAAGTACCCATTTATGTTTGAGATTATATAAATCTGAATATATTCTGTTATATCACATTTTGTATGGTGGAAAAAATGCAGGCTTTTTTTGTTATGATAGGTTTAGTTCTGCCATACAATGTTTACTTGGAAACAGCAGTTTGGATGTTTTCTTGTTAATAGCTGAACTTACGGTTTTAAAGCCTTTTTTTTAAAGCATTGTAGTACCTACTGGTTTCCATAGCTTATTATTTTTATTGGTATTGTATTATACTTCTCCATTTTTAGTTTTCCTACTACCACTCATTTTAAAATTATTGTTATATTTTCTAATTTATTCATGTCTTCCATATTTGAATTTTATTATTTTTATTCCCTCTATAGTATCAAATACACATTTTAAAATCTATCTTACTAATATTAGATCTCAGAGTCTGGGTACTAATGCCAAACAAATTTCCAAAATGACTTATCCTGCTTTGTTAGGTTTTATTTATTTATATCTAAATATTTTGCATTTTCATCTGATATTCTATATATAGAAAGTTTACTTTCTCTCAAAGTATTTAATTTATTGAAAACAGCAAACAACTGCAGTTCTGTCTTGCACTAAATAAATGCAGACATTACTAGCATTTTCATAGGTAGCTACCGAAATACTAAACACTTCCAAATGCTGAAGTAGAAAAGAACGCATTTGCAAATTTTCTATTACATCATATGATGAGGAAACTGGGGTTTGGGGGTGGGGAGACTCTGGAAAACATGCTTAATATTTCTGGGAAATATTCTTGCATTTCATCTAGAAAATGTTCTTTCCTACAGTGATTTTAGATGTGACAAATAAGCTAGTTCATTTTGGAGAATGGAACTGTTTTAATCTACAAGCACAAATGGAGGTTTTATATCTTAAAAAGTTCATGTGCCCATGCAAGGCCCCTTCTTCTAACACACACAAATGTATGTGTGTACACACAGTCATACACCAGCAGGTTTTGTCTCACCTTTTTGGGTATGTTTTGCTTCACCTTTGGATAGCGAAGTGTACCTACGACAGTCGTATGTTTAGTCCATCGATGTTACGTGAGAAAAAATGAAATGGTCACAAGTAAGTCACAAGTGAGACATAACAAGGAATACGCACATGGGATAATACAATATTATTCCAAGAAGAGTTTGTACTCCTGAGCTTCAGAGGGCATTGGTGATGTCAATGCTGGGCATCAGTCGTATCTGACAATGTTTGGTGACCTGATAGGGAAGATCTGTCACAGTTAATTAAGATAAGGAACCCGAGAGCTTCCTGGAGAAAATTTTACTAATAAATTTATACATGGTCAAGAACAATATTATTCCCTTATGGAAAGGTGATTTGGGGTGATTGAGAATGCAGCATTCTGGATGTCCCACTAGAATTTTTCATCCAATTCAGAATCCCGTCGTCTTTCTATCCAGCACATCTGAGACTTACAGAGGGGTTGTTCAAAAGGTATATGTGAAACTAAATAGTTTTCTTTTTCCCAAAAGCTCTGTGTTTTGGTATGGATGTAACTGCAACAAAATATAATAGAATACAATTGCCTGACTTCTAAAAGAAACATAACATACCTTTACACCTTCTACATTTTTTTATTTTTTATTTTTTTAAATATGAATTTATTGTCAAATTGGTTTCCATACAACACCCAGTGCTCATCCCAAAAGGTACCCTCCTCAATACCCATCACCCACCCTCCATTCCCTCCCACCCCTCATCAACCCTCAGTGTGTTCTCAGTTTTTAAGAGTCTCTTATGTTTTGGCTCCCTCCCTCTCTAACCTCTTTTTTTTTTTTTTTTCCTTCCCCTCCACCATGGACTTCTGTTAAGTTTCTCAGGATCCGCATAAGAGTGAAAACATGTGGTATTTGTCTTTCTCTGTATGACTTAGTTCACTTAGCATAACACTCTCCAGTTCCATCCACAGTGCTACAAAAGGCCATATTTCATTCTTTCTCATTGCCACGTAGTATTCCATTGTGTATATAAACCACAATGTGGAGGTTCCTCAAAAAATTAAAAATAGATCTACCCTATGACCCAGCGATAGCACTGCTAAGAATTTACCCAAGGGATACACCTTCTACATTTTAATGCTTCGTGGGCTTAACTACTCTACAGCATTACATTTCCAACAGGAGATTCAGGGTGACAGTGGTCCCAGTGAAGTGCCAGGGCCTGATCGAATGCAAAACCACCACCACCACCACCACCACAACAACAAAAAAACCACTACCAGTAGAAGCAGAAGTGTGCCTAAGAGGAACAAGAATTTATATAGGCATGTTATCTGTAGTACATTACAGTGCCCCCAAAGGACGAGTGTTAATAAACAAAGGAAAAATTGTAGATGCCTCGTGGTAACTAAACCTGAAAATTTTCATTAATGGGCTCATGTGAGACATCTTCAAGAAACATGGGAAGGACATTTCTGGAAGCTAGTATTCATTGTACATAGGAGCAAGAGTCAGAGAAAAGTGGGAAGAGAAATATATAGTTAAATGGCAAGTGATTGATAGGTGATAGATGATAGATGGATACTTAGACAAAGACAGATAAACTCAGTTTGGATATTATGGTAAGGCTAGTGGGAAAGAAAAGGAAATAAATCTATATTGTCTAGCTTATATACTATTCTGTAACACTGAGTAATTTTAAAAATAAGCTTAGAAGTTTTATGACGTCTATGGAATATGTGGTTGTTGCTGATTTTCTTATGTCCATTTATATGCATATGTAAAAATATGTACTATAAAATGTGAAAGAATTGACCAAACTCTCTTCTGTGTCCATTTCCACTTTGTGAAATCAATATAAGCATCTTAAACCTCAAAGAGCTACACAATCTTTTCGAGGTTGAGATGTGAATAATGTTGAGGAAATATTAATCCCACAGCTAGACATGCTTTGGTTCTCATGCACCAAGCTTTTCCTAGAGGATGCTGTCACATAGTCAGTATACCTGTGCATGCCTATGAAGGTGAGGTAAGGAGGAGGCTCAGGAGGAAGAGGCAGATCTATCCAGGCCGTGAGTTGGTCATATAATTTTAACTTGACTATAATCTTGTTGGAATAGTTTTGCCTAAAATCTGGGATTAAAAAGAAAGATCTCTGCTAATATCCAAAACACACTGAAGAACTTTGCCTCAAATTATCCCACCAGAAAGTGTCAGAGCACAGGTTTGAAAGTAGGACCTTGTTCTATTTCCATGTTTTAGATACTGAGTTTATATGTGAATGCTTTTATCTATACTACAAATATGATTAAACAGATAAGATAAACAAAAACCTAATTAAAGTCCTCCAACAAATTATTTGTCTCTAGATAAAACTAAATGTGTAAAACATAGACCTCAGCTAACTTTCTAGAGGTATGTGAAGGTATGCCATACAGCTTTCTGAATATATTTATTGATCACCTCCAGGTATTTGAACATCCTGTGTCATTTGACTGAAATTACTTTCTTACTTTGACCTTGAAAAGTACTTTTCAGAACTGTGCTCAAAATATATGCTCATTTGGAAGATGTACTTGGAATCTTTAGTCATACTTAAGTGCTTCCTCTTATGTGTTCCTGAGGCACCTTCTTTATTCTACCTATATTACAGCTTACATTAGTTTGATAGAAGTTTGGCAATTTTTTTTTCTTCATTTGAAAGAAAATATTATTGAAAAATAGAAGATGACACACTATCGGCATAGTATATTAAATTAAGTCAACACAAATTATGTTTAGTAGAGCTAAGTCTAAAGAAAATAACTTGTACCTGCAGTAAAGCATTGGTGAATTAAATGAGTAAATGTAAAATATTTAAGTCTATAAGATATAAAATCTTGTAGTTATGCTATCATTTCCAGCTTTAGCTGATTTATTCTTTTTTAATTAATCAACCCTATTGATTTGGATAAGAAGTCATCCATTGTGTTTAGTAAAAGTTTATATAATTAAAATTAAGCAATTGAAGTGCTTGGGGTCAGTGCATGGATGGGAAGAAGTGTAGGTATTTAAACAGATTCATTATAGAACATTGGGAATATGGCCATAATATATTATATTTTGATAGTGAGGTGAAAGTATAAAAATAAATGTCTTGAGACTGTCTAGATTCAAACAGGGTTAATTCCAGTGGGGCTGAAATATTCTACAAACTCTTTATCTACCTTCATTCTGAAAAAATACTAGTAAAACAATGTTGTTGTTATTAATTGATTCCCCAGATACCTTGAAATTAGGAAGGAGATCCTCACTGACTGATAATTATTCCACTATGTCTTTTATTATAAATGAATTTTGGTATTCTGGTTAAGGTATAACTTTCTATAAATTTGTTTCAAATTCGTATGAAATATAAATCCTATGAAATGTGTTTTAAAGCTATGGTCATTTATTCATAACCTGATACATTTGATTGCTAGACAATAAAACCTTAGTATCTCTCATTAAGAAGAAAACAGGGGCTCCTGGGTGGCTCGGTCTGTTAAGCATCCAACTTCGGCTCAGGTCATGATCTCAAGGTTTGTGAGTTTGAGCCCCGCATCGGGCTCTGTACTGACAGCTCAGAGCCTGGAGCCTGCTTCAGTTTCTATGTCTCCTCTTCTTTCTGCCTCTCCCCTGCTCACGCTCTGTGTCTCTCTGTCTTTCAATAATATATACATGTTAAAAAATGTAAAAAAAAAAAAAAAAAAAAAAAAAAGGAAGAAGAAGAAAACATCTTGTGATGCCTGGAATGAACAGCTGGATACTCACTTTCTGTTTTCAGTCCATAATCACAAAAACACTAATCATATACTAGACATGAAAGTGATTAATGTAATTATGTATCAGTTATGCACATGCATGGCTGTGAAATACATTAATGCACATTTCTTTGATATACTCATGATTCTATACAGATGAAACTCCTTGTGCTGGGAAACAGGCAAGACCATAGTCTAACATCTTTAAGTTTCACTTTATCAAAAGGCGTTTTATAGGTAGTGGAGAATTTAACACATGCAATAAAACTGAACGGGGAAGAATTCCTTTCAAGGGCAAACCTCTCTTACACATTTTATGGTTGAAATTGGAGACCGCCTATGAATTTAAGCTTTGATTTGAAATCCGATATCGGAGAATGATTCTGGGCATATTTGAAAGTCTAATTCCTTGTATATATTCAGTGATTCTTCTAATGCTGTTCAAAACTCTCTGGGCTAATGTTAACCTTGATAATGTCCTTAAAAGTTGGTTATTGCATCATTTTCTGATAACTTATACATTTGACACCAAAGTACACAACCAAGAACAGAAAAATATATTTTGCAATATATAACTATAAAGATTTTACGTGTGTGAGTATAAAGAGTATAATTTTTACAACTGGTACAAAGTGACTACTTAAGGTTTGACGTTAGACTTGGCTTGAGAGTGAGGTTTTATCTTGTTTAATTTCTTCATAAATAGAGAACATACTTCATTCACTAAGAATTTCACTAAGCAACACTGTTGTGTGTATTGAACTAAACCTCTTGAGGTTCACTCTTTCACGGAAATTTGAAACTTTGAAACTATCTTGGAAAAATACCTTACTAAAAATACATTTCAGATCATGGAACTTATTACTTACTTAAAAATGGAAGACTATTTTATCCTTCAAAATAAATGCACCTATTAATTTATAATATTTATTCTTTTTATCCCTTGATTTTTAGAATCTCATAATAAAATATAGAGCTCTGTTCTTTATCTAACTCTTCCCTCACTACGGACCCCAAGTTAGACCACAGTTTCTAGAATCAATAAATTTATGTGTTTGGCATAGTAAAACTAAATTATTTTGACTTAATGGAGGAGAAAAATAGAAACAACTTTCAAGTTCAATTTTCTTAGATTAGTAGTCAATTAGATAACTAGTTTTCATTAGAATTGAGGTTAAATAATTAGCTTCTATGAAATTTTTTCACAAAGCCAATTTAATTTCTAAAACCAGGCCATTTATAAATGATATGAAGAATGTTATTGTTTTTAGATATTGAAAAAGCAACCACGATGATAGTATTAGCCAACATTTATAATCATTAGGTACCAGACACTCTTCTAAGACACTTACATGTATCAATTCATTTAATTCACTACAATACCATAACCAGGATGATAGTATTATTCCCACTTCAGAGGTGATGAAGTTGTCACATGGCCTAGAATCTTGTCCAACATCTAGTGTGTAGAAGAATCAGTAATCAAATGAAAGCAGTCCAGTGCCACAGCTGACTATGATTTCTTTGAGGGTTAACAAGGAAAAGTTTCAATATAGACAAACACAGAATGAACTTCTTAAAGATACACTAACTTCTAAATTCTTCACGTTTCTATAATGGGCTATTTTTGTATAATTTGCCCAAAGCGATTTTTCCTTTCTTCCCAAGGGAGCACATGTAAATATTTCCAACTTCTATTTCAATAAAGTCAATGCCCCCCTTTTTTTTGAAGTAGATAGGTAATAAATCATAAATTATAAATAATGTTTCAGTTTCTTTCACCTTCTTTTCATCTAAAAATTCTTGCCCTACATTTTTCCATCATAGATACAACTCTTGAATTTTTAGGTTGTCTGTAGCTCACTGAGTAAAAATGTGTGTGACTGGCACTTAGAGCTAACTAAAGTACTTCTGGATAAAGCAGAATATAATAGTTTAAGATAAGATTGAAAGATAAATTTCAAGAGTATGAAAGAAAGGAGAAGAGGGAAAGGATAGCATAATGGGGAACAAATGATACAAATTAAAAAATAAAAAGCATAAAGGAAGAAATCTGTGTTCTTTCTGGACATGATTTTGGCCAAGAATCATATTATAGCATAAGGGAAGCAGGATATATTATATCCATAAATGGGTGAAAATGTCCATAATCTGTGAGATTGTGTTCTTTTTGGAAATTTAGAGTCAAATGGATAAAAACAAGGCAAAATGTCTCTGATAAGTTGACATATACAGGGTGATTAATTAATTCAGTTGCTTGGAAGACATGTAAGTGAAAATGGTATGAAAATATTTTGATAAATCTTACTAAAGTACTCTTAGAAATCACAAACGACCTTCCAAAATACTGTGCTTAAAATGTCATTTCTATCCAAGACTCAATTGACTTGCAAAGGGTCATAAGTATTGTTTTGGCTACATGCGAATGTATAAATGCCACATCTTTTCTTTCCTGATAATTCCTTCTTCTTCAAAGTTCTCCTAAGTTTGTTCAAAATAGCATATTAGTTCTTATAAGTAACTTACATTCTTAAAACTTATAGTGCTATTTCCTGCTTTATATGTCTACCCTACATCTATCTATTTTAAAGGACAAATTCAAATTCAGATTTCCTTGTGCATCATGCCACATCCATAGTTTACTCACAAACTCTTGTTTAGTTTATTATTTACTTAAATCAAGTTACAAAATCTTCATGTCCATTCCGCATATTTTTCCCCATGGTTTTTGGCATCCAGAACATGATAGACACTAAACAAAAGTGTGTTAACTTAAATCTCAACAATTCTGCCTACAGTAAAAACTACCAAAAAGGCTTATGATAATCTCGTTGTAAACTTGCATTTTTGTCTTTGAAGGGTAGTTATAAATTAAGAAAAAATAAGTTTATTTCTCAGATTAATTTGAAAGGGAAATGGAATATTTTCTTTTTTTTTGAAATGGAATATTTTGAATGTAAAATTAGTAGTGACTGATAAACACTCTTCTAATTTCCAATTAATATACCAAAGAGTTCCATTGAAACATTAAAAAATTAGCAACATTGTACAGAGAAATTAAAGAAATATCAACATGGTGCCTGAGTGGCCCAGTCGATTAAGTGCCCAACTCTTGATCTCGGATTAGGTCATGATCTCACAGTTGGTGAGTTCAAGCCCCACATCAGGCTCTGCGTTGATGGCACAGAGCCTGCTTGGAATTCTGTCTCTCCTTCTTTCTGCCCCGTCTCTCTCTCTCTCTCAAAATAAACTTTAAATAAACTTTAAAAAATATCGACATGAATGATGAGATTTTGATTGAGAGAAATTGAAATAAAAAACACATTCATGGATTATTCTCTGACAAAATAAAATTTAAGAGTAACTACAAATTACATTTCAAAATCACTGCTGTTGATTATTAAATTCTGTTAGGGATAGCCCTCCTCCAATATATCAACTGTTAATACCTCTACCAGTAAGGAAAATCCCCTACATTTTACAGAGCTAGAGTTAGGAAAGATTAATATAACTTGGTAGGAAAATCTAGGATTTGAACTCTTCCATGAACTATTCATTGATTAAAATCTTTTTTTTTTTTTTTTTTTTGCGATAGCTTACGCAAATCCAACTCTCCAACTTCAAAATATTTTTTTTTTACTGTTTATTTATTTTGGGGAGATAGAGAGACAGAGTGGGGGAGGGTCATAAAGAGAGGGAGACACAGAATCTGAAGCAGGCTCCAGGCTCTGAGCTATCAGCACAGAGCCCGATGTGGGACTCGAACCAACGAAGGGCAGGATCATGACCTGGGCCTAAGTCAGACACTCAACTGACTGAGCCACCCAGGTGCCCCTCAACTCTCCAACTTCAGATTCTACAACATTTTCATGTATTCCTAGACACCCCTTTCTGGTTCTTGATATAACAAGGTCATTATAAATCCTGATCTCGACTGCCATATTGACCTATAATATTGATCTTCTGATTTCTCCATAGACTGTTCCATTAGCAAGGATGGTACAGGGTTACCATTACTGTATAATGCTCATGGGGAATTACATAGCCATATGTTTACCCACTAGAGACGGTGGCCACCATATATCTCTCATTCCACTGTTAATCATCTTGAACTGGATTCTCTTCACTACCACTGGATAGTATCTCTGCAAGTTTCCAGAGCTTTTAAAATAAATGTGGAATATAAGAACAGTTTCCAATTTAGGTATTAGTTCCCAGAGCTTTTATTTTTTTTAATTATTTTTTAAAGTTTTATTTAAAATTTTTTTTTTAAGTTTATGTATTTACTTTTGAAAGACAGAGAGAGTGAAGAAGGGGCAAAGAGAGAGAGGGAGAGATAGAATCCCAAGCAGGCTCTGCACTGTCAGCGTGGAGTCTGATGTGGGGCTTGAACTCACAAACTGTGAGATCATGTCCTAAGCCAAAACCAAGAGTCGGATGCTTAATTGACTGAGACACCCAGGCACCCCAGAGCTCTTAAAATCAATGTGGAATATAAGATCAGTCTCCAATTTAGGTATTAAAATTTTTACTTCAATCTAAATATAAAGTTTAGTCTCACAATATAAAGATTTCCCCCTTATGCTAGCTTGATACTGGTATTTTACAGCAGGAATGGGGTAAGAAAATGTCTGTTGCTTGCTTCTTCTCAATGGAGACTCTAATCTGGCATGTTACTCTGTGTGTGAAAGGTAAGCAAATATTGGTTATTTATCATAGGAATACTTAAATTCTGGCTACAGAATATATGAGAGTGGGAAAGAAAAGCTTTAGAAAAAGTATTGTTGCCTCCCAAAGAAATCAAATTAGCTCATCTCCTACAATGAAATACCTGAGATAGATGGTTTGTCCATATGTATAAATTTACTAGTCTAATCTGATGTACAATGTCAAGTAAAACTATACACCCTGTACACTTTAAACTTCTGCAGTGTTACATGTCTATAATGCTGGGGAGAAAACAGTATGTCCCAGAAGACATGGTTCTGGGACATATTTATTTTGGGTTCCAACTCTACTTGATGGCCAAAGAACTTCTAAGCCTAGTAGAAAAGTAAGAGACCATGGAATAGGCTAAATAACTTAGAATAACACATGGGACTCAGACAACTATAGTGGAAAAACAGACGTGATCTCACAGAAATGAAGAAGGCAATATTGATAAGGCTCATGGAATAGGGAGGGTGCATCTGAAAAAAGTGGAGAAGCATAGCAGCAACAGGGAAGGATTCTGTTCTATCAGCTGCAGATACTCTAAAAATGTTCCCATTTTTGAACGGAAATTTCAGACAGACACTGTAGGCAATAGGAGGTCAAGTAATGTTGTATAATGATTCCTAAAATGTGCTTTTGATCTTTGGGGACCTGCAAGTTTGCAAGGCCTGAAGAAACACAGGTTTTAAGAATAATTTCTGTATGCTACCTCTCCCAATCTTTTGTTATCTTCTTCAGTCTTTCATCTTGTTTTAAATACACAAAAACAATCAAAATAACTACAAAACAGAAAAGCAAGTTTGGGGGATAATTTTACTAATTTACTTTTCAGCACATTTTGAATATATTATAGTCATGACATATATGAAATTGTATATGCTTTTCTACTTAGTTTTATATAATAAGAAGTTATCTGTATTAATAAATACATTTTCTGATATTCATGGACATAAACTATCCTTTTTTGAGTTATTCTTCTGAAGGTTTTACTTTGTTGTGTGCTTATTATTTGTTTTTTCTCCTAGTTTTTGTATAATTTATTTATAATGTCTGTATGATAAGACTACGAAGACAACATACTTCTCAGACTATTTCTGTGAGGTAATTTCTTAGAAGTAGAATTTCTGAGTCAGGAAAATGAACTTTTAGATTTGGGTTAAACTTGGGAAATTTTTTTTTAGTCAAAGCTCTGCCAACCTATTCTTACGTTTGGATGATAAAAGAGTAGATTTTTTTTTTTTTTTTTGCTTTAAACCTATATAAGCCAGCCTTTTATGTATAGGTTCTTATGATTTTTAACAACTTTATTTACTATGAAGGAAATGAAGGCTTTGAAAGTGGTTTGAATTTGCCTGTATTTGTCAGTCATTTGAATTCTTCCTTATTGAAGTATATATGTACATTTCTGCCCATTTGTATACTTAAGAATATTCTTTTGTTATACAATAAATAATTTCTTTTAAAAATACAATCTCATTTGGACACTACCCCCTTTTTAGAGGCATGTGTTAATAATCGGAACATTTGTAATAATATTAAAAATTATGAACATTAATATATAACCATGAAAAATTTATATTTTTAAATGTTTTTTGGCATAAGTGCTCTACAATTTACATAATGCTGAAAACTTTTCTATCATTCGCAAATATATTTTGAAGATCTATGCGTGTTGACTGATGTAGTTTTAGTTTTTAACTTTCAAATGTATTTATTATATGACTATGCCACATTTTATACTCTCCCCTATTTCGCCATCTAAAAACAATGCTAAAATGAATTTTAACATATATGTTCACATTAAGATTCCTATTGCTATATATAAAATACCTTTTTAAATATAAGTTTGTATTGCTATATATAAATATCTTTTTAAAATAAGTTTGTCAATAATTAATTTTTTAATTTTCTCTAAAAGTTTTGGGTGAAATCATCTGTTTTTGATATACAGTAAAAAACAATTCAGATTTTATATTGCCTCTTATCAGAATCTTTCCTGTTGGTAAGTAAATATAAGAAGTCAAATTATTTACCTTGGGGGAGCTGATATGATGTGGACACAAATAGTCTCTGATGATCTGTCTGATGCATCCAAAAAAAGAGATATTTATGTTAATTTGTCTGGACAACTTCCCCTCAAATTACTGATTGGGTAGACATTACCAATATTTGCCTCCTGACTCTCAGACTTCTTTGTTTTTTTTTTTTTCTACTTTCTCTCCTTTTATTGATATAGAGCTTCCTTTTATTTATTCCGATAATTAATTTACAAACCCAGGTCCTGATCTAATCTGTGACTTATTATATGTCTTTTTATGAAGGAGAAACAAACTGGTGGCACAACAACTTTTTCTGGTCACAGGTATCCATTTTGTTATGGTTGCTTTTCATTTGTTCTGCTCCTCATAGTTGTCTTCCTTTAAGTGACAACACCTGGGTGGCTCAGTTGGTTAAGCATCTGACTTTGGCTCAGGACATGGTCTCATGGCTCCTGAGTTTGAGTCCTATGTTGGGCTCTGTGCTGAGAGCATAGAGCCTGGAGCCTGCTTAGGATTCTGTGTCTCCCTCTGTCTCCACCTCTTCCCTGCTCTCGCTCAGCCTCTCTTTCGAAAATAAACATTATTATTATTATTATTATTTTAGTTAAAACATCAATGCCTTTAGTGAGGACTTGTACTCTATTCTCTCTCAAAGTCCCCTTGACTCCCTCATGTTTTATGTTTGAGTCTATTAATTCATGTTACCTGCTTGTTTTCTATATGTAGGTGAATATTTAGCCCTTTTGATAAGTTGAATTTTCTTCTCTATGAATTATTCCATTATCAGCTCATCTTTTATTTCCCCTTTTCCATAGTAACCAAGACTAAAAATATAACTACTGCCCAGTGAGCTCAGATGAAAAAGTTATCTTATCGCAGCTTCCTGCCAAGCTTTAACCAGAACTCATTCCAAAATTGTTTCTCTCCTTTGACTGTTATTGTTGACTGTAGTTTCATATGAATCATTAGTTTTAAGTTATCTATGATTTTAATTCTGCTCCCATTACCATTATTTTATTTCACTATAGTTACACGTATCTCCTACTTTGGGCATCAAAAACAATGTGCTTCAGCATTTCTTTCTCTGTTATTTTAAATTTATTAATAATTTCAGAATATTAAATTTCCTAAGAAGTCAGTAGTGTTTTTGTAACTAAAAATCTGTTCAGAGTATATTTCTTCAACATTGTCTTATTCTCATTTATATCAACAGTTCTATTGTTGGAATGCTACATCATCTCTATATTGGAAATGCCCACAGCATTGTCCTGTGACCCTATCTTTCACAAAAGTGTGAAAGTTAAATCTTTCTTTCCCCAAAATGGAAAACTAGACTACTACACTTAATGTCACTTTAAATTTTTTACACCTGGGTGACGCCTGGGTCACTCGGTTGAGTGTCCGACTTCAGCTCAGGTCACGATCTCATGCTTCATGGGTTCCAACCCCGTGTTGTGTTTGTGCTAACAGCACCCAGTTTGCTTTGGATTCTCTATCTCTTTCTCCCTCTGCCTCTCCCCCACTCGTGCTCTCTCCCTCAAAAATAAAGAAACATTAATTTTTTGTTTCAATTTTTACAACTGAAAAATTAGAAAAGACTGAAAGGCTTAGTAACTTATCAAACTTCTCAGACTGTAAGTAGCATCTCTAAATTTTTGCATTTTGTGCTATCATCTAAGTACTGATGCACTAGGCATGGGACATTCTGAAGTACTCTTTCTGGTATAACCACAGTATATACAGAGATAGGATAAAAAAAGTAGTACTAGAGGGGAATTTTGAAATTTTCCTATAAATGGTGGAGATTTTTCTTTGAGATCAAATATAAAGAGTCTGAATAATTTAAATGTACAGGACAAGAAAATCAAAGTCAGAGTCTTTTGATCAATGCAGGAGACCTGAACTTTTAACTCCAGTGGGCTTAAATAATAGGTTATGGGACGTTTACAACCTTTTTTATGTTTTTAACATTATAAGAATGACAAAGACTATCTTAATTATGAATTTAATTATTAATTTACAAGATTTAATATTTTTGAACTGACAAATCTTACAAATAAATGACATAAACAGACTGCCTAATTTTTCTCTAGGAAATATGTATGCTTACTTTTCCTTCTTTTCCCAAAACCTATTACCTTTTCTCCTGTCCAGCTTTTCTCAGTTGTCCAGAAAAATACATAATGATATTATAATCCAGAGTATTCTTGCTTAAAATCAGTTTTCTCAAAATTTTCTGAGACTCTGATATCCCTGTCATTATTATTTTATTGTTAAATCATCTTGTTCAATCTCTGCCTTTTGTGTTTATAGTATAAAATACAGTATTTTAAAGAAAACAAATCTAGAAAAAACATAGCTCTATTAAAATGACAACAAATCTCAACACATAGCTCCTAAGACTCAATGAATTTCACATGAAGTGAATCTTTCCACAATAACATAGTGTTCCTCCCTCCTCTTGAGGCCCCTGGGGTTTGTTACAAGGGGCTTTGTTGTCTATTATATCAGTGTAATTGCCATATTGTAGCATCTCAGATTTATTCCTGTGGAACACTTGTCAGTGAAGGCTGCCTTCATTTTCTGTTTTTTTGTACCACTCAAAATTCAACACTAAGCCAAGAACAGAACAGGCATTTTCTTCCACTGATAATAGATGATACATAAAGAAGAACATTGTAATCCCTGTTCTTTTTTTTATTTTATTTTTTTTATTTTTATGACTTGAATGCTATCTTTGGAGAATAAACTCCAGTGGGACAGTAAAAATCTATAACAGACAAAAAGGGAAAAAAAGGAGGCTTACATATATCATAGGATGCACAACGTCTGCATCCCTGTTTGGGGGCAGATAGCGGTGCTATATCAATAATATTTTTGTACTTCATTTGTGTATTTGATTCTTTCTTACTCCTAACCTGCTTTGGAATCATTTATTCTGTACCCCATGGTGGTGTGCTCGAGTGCTTGTTAGTACTTGACATTTTCTCTACAAGCCAGTTCAGCCACCACTACAGATAAGACTGAACACTGTCTCCGTCTTTATATGTGTCTATAGTGTATTGCTTTTGTCTATTTGCTGCTGGTTCTTTGTAGGAAGAAGCCTGAGTTACTTCCTTCTCTCAGCTATAGATGGAAGTAATTCCTTCATAAAAACTGTAACCAAATAATTCTATCATTTCATCCCTTTCGGGTCATCACCCTGAAAGCACCTTTAGTCCTCTCTCTTCCCCATATTTTTAAAAATATTATTTTTATGGAGATAGAATTCACTACCTAAAATTAACTCTTTTTAAGGTGTACAATTCAGGGGTTTTATTATTATTATCCTAAAGTATTCATAAGGTTCATTCTATACTTTGCTGTCTTTTTTTTATTATTATTACGTTTCTTTATTTTTGAGAGGCAGAGAAAGACAGGGTGTGAGTGGGGCAGGGGCAGAGAGAGAGAGACACACAGAATCCGAAGCAGGCTCCAGGCTCTGAGCTGCCAGCACAGAGCCCGATGTGGGGCCCAAACTCACAAACCGTGAGATCATGACCTGAGCTGAAGTCAGACACTCAACTGACTGAGCCACACAGGCGCCCCTATACTTTGCTGTCTTTATATCAACTCTTTTTCCATTGTTACTCTCTTTAACAAACATGTCATTCTGCCTTCTGAAACCCACATTCTTAGTTATAAAACTCTCCTGCAACTTGAACATTTTCCCATATACTTTGCCTCTATCTCATTGCACTAACTGAAATCTGACTGTCTGCTAAGAGTGTAACTCCTGTTACAGCTTCCTCATTATCTTGTATCCCACCTACATTAGTGCTAGGAGACGGGGATTACATCCAATCACTCCTGAATGTAGTTTTGGGATCATTACTGTTCTACCCTCATGTTAAAAGCATCTGTTCCTTTGAGCATTATGCCATCTGGCTGTGCCTCTTCCTCCAACTACTCAATTTTAGTCACTATTATTTTACCAAGTATATTATAACTCCCTCTCATTTACTGAAGAGTGCAGTACCTAGCATGAATGAGTCCTCTCTGCTCTAAATTCAGCCATTATTCTGGTTGACTACCACATTCAAATGGACTATATATCCAGCAGTACACAATATAATACACATTCTTGTTTCCCAGTGTTATACAAGCCCTCGGTGCTGTCCCCTAAATGTTTTGTTTTCAGAATTTTCTTTCTTTTTTACAGAACTTTTTTTATTGTGAACTTTTATTACTCTTTTCAAGCACATAGTCAACCATGTCTTCACTTATTCTTGGTAGAGTTCTTGTTTCAGCACTTCAGAAAGAAAAGAGAAATAATCAAATGAAAAAGTCTTAACTTCTTAGTGCCATATTTAGAATAAGGCTTTGTCTTAAGGCTTTGTCTCCTTTCCCACCTTCCTAATGATCCATTTTGTTATCCCAACTCTCTCATATATTTTTAATTTTCCAGTCTGTATTGACCTGTCACTACATGTTTTCAAATAATCATGTGTATGAAATATTTACAAACACAAATTAAAAAAACAGTCGAACATAAAGAACTTGCCTCAAATCCATATATGACTTCACAGACTATTCTACTTGTTTTTTCCCCCTTGATGGCCAAATCTCTTTGTGAATGTTGTGTACTTTTACTCTACTTCCAAAATTCACAGTCCTTCCTCAAAGTATGGAAATCTCAACTTTCTTTCTTTTTTTAAAAAAAATTAATATTTATTTATTTTTGAGAGAGAGAGAGAGAGAGAGAGAGAGGTGGAGTGTGAGTGGGCAAGGGGTAGAGAGAGAGACACAGAATCTGAAGCAGACTCTAGGCTATCAACACAGCCCAATGTGGGGCTCGAACTCACAAACTGCAAGATCATGACCTGAGCCAAAGTCGGACGCTTAACCCACTGAGCCACCCAGGTGCCCCTCAAATGTATTTCTACCATATAATTTAGTCATACCATCCAATAAGGCATTATGCTTAGTTGGAATTGCTATAAGAGAAATATCATGGACTAGATGGCTTGAACAATGAACATTTTTCACAGTTCTGGAGGCTGGGAGTCAGGTTCTTGGTAAGCGCCCTTTTTCTGGTTTCCAGATGATTGTCTTCTCATATCCTTACATGATGGGTTCAAGAGAGAGGGAGAGAGAAGCTCTCTGTGCCTGTTCTTAGAAGGACATTAATGTCATAGTGAGGGCTCTATCCTCATGACCTAATCACTCCTCAAGTGCCCATCTCCAGATACCATCATAGTAGGTGTTAAGGTTTCAATATTTGAAATGCAGAGGAGGGAGCCAGGGGGAGGGGCACAAACAATCGGTCCACAGCATGCTTTATCTCACAATATGTACTCATTACTAAATTCAATAAAATGTTAAAGATGTTCAAGTTTTTGTTTCCTATATCTTTGAATAGCATCTGAATGATCAAATCTCTCCCTTTACTTGAAGCAGTCTTCCATGGCATGTTTTTAGTCTGTTTTCTATAGCATGGCATTTCAAGGATTAATTAAATGTGTTTTTTTCTGGCCATGTATCAAATATTTATGGGTTTTATGTATACCAGCTAGGGCTCTCTTGCAAGATAGAGAAAATCCAAATTAAATGGACTTAATCACTAGAATGAATGTATTGGGTCCCATAACTAAAGAGACAAGAAGTAGGGCTGTTTACGGTGAGGCTTTATAAAGTGCTCAAATAATGCCATCAAGCACCCTGATTATTTCTTTCTTGTGTGCCTTCCTCCTTCACACTTTTCCATCATGATGTTAGCTTCCTTTTTAGGCTCCGCCTAGGGCACTCTTACTCTGGTTTCCTCAGAAAATCAGTTGGAGTCATATATTGCTATGGCAGTCATACACCTCTCATAGTCACATTACCCCATCCAAGGGAAGAATATCTACTCCTGCTCATTTTGGAAGAGTTCTATTTTCCAGAAGCTTCACACATAGTTTCTCACATCTCTCCTTGACTGTGAAGGGTAATGGTAAGGCAAAGCGATACTTTGATTGATGTACTCAGAAAAAGCCTATCTGGGTCTGTCTGGGTCTTTGGATAGAACTAAACCCAGTAAATCCATGTTGGAGAGTGAAGCATTTTTTTCAGAAAGCAATTATTAACTTTTATCTATCAAAAGGTGAAAACATATTTGGAGGTTTATAGAATGATAAAATACATGTACTATAATGGCATTTTATTTTCAAAACTCTTGTTTAAACTATGAGTTCTACATGAGTAATAGCATTCATTCACAAGTTTCAGTGATTGTCTCTATATAGTTTATGCCCAAATTTTATATCACCTGCTTCAGTTTTTGTGCTGAGCTCCAGAACCCAATGTCTATTAGGCATCTTACTAGGCATCTTTATTAGACCATCTTACTGGCTGCTCAAACTCAACATATTAAACTTTTATTTTGTACTCCAACAATTCCTTATTCTCTGAACCACTTTGGTATTTGTTGGAGGACATCATCGAGAGGATGTGACCCCTGGTTGACCCACTAGTTGGACCTGGGCAATCAGAGGCCCCTCGCCTCCTCTTCTGTCATTGGAATGTACATTGTGCCGACCATTTCTAGAGTGGGAGCTGTTCCAAGGACACAGCCTTGAGAGAATAAGGTGTTCTTGAGACTATCTAAATGGTATATGTGACTGAAATCAGTGAAGACCTTTACATAAATTTTTAAGATTCTGGCAGGTGGGTACAGAGATATACTCATTTTGTGGCCGCCCAAGACAAGCTTTGTCTGTAAGTTCTTTTGCTTGTTAAATATGCCTCCTCCCAATCTGGAATAGTCTGCCTCCCTTGGGTCTTTCCCTGCCTGCTGTGTACAAGGGCCAGTTCATAAACCAACAGAATTGATGAGATTTGCTAGAGAAATCAAATAATTTAAATTTCAGTGACTTACAACAACAGATATTCATTTTGCATGTCGTGTGAGGGTTACAGGTTGCTTCTGGGTCTCCTCTGAAGTGCACATCTGCCCCAGCTTGCTTATTACTCCACCTGCCACCTCATTCCAGGACTCAGAATAAGGAGCAGCTCTCATTTGAGACATGCCAATTTTTATGTCAAAAGATAAAATCAAAGAGGGGAGATAAACCATGCACTCACAATCAAAGTCTCTGCTTAGACATGACACATGTCAAATGTACTCCTATTCATATGACCAAAGCAATTTACAGGGCCAAGCCCTACATTAACAGAGAAGAAGGTAAAATTGAATATTTGTAAGAATAATAAAACCTACCATAATATTCTATTTGCTGGAAACATGTGGGTAATTATCCTGTTTGTTATCTACATATAGGATAAATCAGAGGTCTCTAAACCATCACAGCCCCATAGAACATTCTGTGATAATGAGAATAATTTATAATATGTGTACTATATTAGTGTAGCTATTAACCACATGTAGCTATTAAGATTTAAAACATGGGGGTGCCTGGGTGGCTCAGTCGGTTGAACGTCCGACTTCGGCTCAGGCCATGATCTCACAGTTTGTGGGTTCAAGCCCCGCATCGGGCTCTGTGCTGACTGCTTGCTCAGAGCCTGGAGTCTGCTACGGATTCTGTCTCCTTCTCTCTGCCCCTCCCCCACTCACACTTTGTCTCACTCTGTTTCTCAAAAATAAATAAAATGTGAAAAAAAATAAAAAAAAAATAAAAAAAAAGATTTAAAACATGGTAGTGTGATCAGGCAATTGAATTTTTTATTTTATGTAACTTTAATTAACTTAAATTCAAAAAGCCACATGTAGCTAGTGGCTACTGTATTTGGACAGCAAAACTCTAAACTCTATTACCGGACAATCTCAAACTCCTGTTTCTCTTCAATCCCCACTTTACTGTCTTTTTTGTACTTACCCATCTTTTCTCAATTAGGTGAGAGAAACTTAATTTTGGTCAATTTTTGGTATTGCTAACACCCACTTTACAATATAGTTTCTAAATAGCATGGTGGTGTGAGAGGGCAGGAGTATATTAAATTCTTAAGTCATTTCCTGTGTAGTTATCCACTAAGTTATCATCTCTTCTGTGTCCTGTCATTTCATTTAGTGGTTAGTATTTGCTGTGATTAAAAAACATCAACATTTTAGTGGTATACAATAGCAAAATTGATTTCGCACCTAAGAGTCTGTATCTTGGCTGTGCCATGGCTGGATCTGATTGGGCTCAGCTGGAATGAGTTTCAGGCTGCAAATAAAATCAAGTCTTCTCCATTCCAAGATCCAGGTTACAGGAATGATAGGTACTTGGAAAGTGGTCTCTCTGTAACTGATGGCACAGCACACTGGGGCAAAGACCAACATCAGTGACATTTAAAACCTTTGCTTGGAACTGGAGAGTTCCATTCTACCCACATTTCACAGGTGAAATCATGTTTTATGACAAGTGCAGAGTCAACTGGGGCAAGGTAACAGTTTGCTTACAGTGAACCAAGGCAAGTCTAAACAGAAAAGAAATAAATGTAAGTAAATAATAAAACTAAATATTCAGTATACAAGCAGCAATTTCCTTTATGTGGCAGAGGAGAAGATATTCAGTAAATATTAGATACTTTTGTTCTTTTCTTGCTCTGATGGGGCACAGAAATAATACTGAGTGTACTATAACGTCATTACCCCATATCCATTACGTCCCTGATCTCTGGGTGACTTCCTGGAACTCTGACCAGGAACTCTGACACTATATCTTATTCTTAGACCAATACAACTGGCCCCCTTCTTCAGTTAACATAGTTTCTCAAGCCCAGAAAAGTCCTTTTTTGTTCCCCTGAAACAATTTGTCTAGACTTTAAAGATAAATTCTCTCATCCCCACCTTATCACCTCAAAGGCTTAGGTTTCAAGCATTCAACAACCAGACAAAACTTGCACAGTTTTCTTCTTTGAGCTGTGTTCTGTCCCTCCTTTGAGGCAGTTAGAACTCACCATCAGTTTGAAACATGGAGAGAATGCATAGAAATTTCAGGGAAAAGGAATATGGAATATCATTTTTTAAAATCTATCTATCTATCTATCTATCTATCTACCTATCTATCTATATTTTAAAGTTTATTCATTTATTTTGAGGTGGGGAGGTAGGAGGAGAGAGAGAGAATGTGAGAGAGAGAGAGAGAGAGAGAGAGAGAGAGAGAGAGAGAATCCCAAGCAGACTCCATATTGTCAGCTGGGAGCCTTGATGTGGGGCTCGAATTCACAAACTGTGATATCATAACCTGAGCTAAAATCAAGTCAAACACTTAAGTGACTGAGCCACCAATGTGTCTCAGACGGGATATCATTTTAAAAATAGTATCAGTTCCCACAAGTAGTCTAGGAGAGCTTAAATACTTTTTTGATATCGTATTTAAACATTTAATCTTCACTTACAACTGGAAAAGACAGTAATTATACTTAACAAAAGCCATTAAAGTGACTGAAGTGATTATGGTCATCAGATGATCATACATATAATCAGAATTATTTTGAGAACTGGCAATAAAATGTGGAGGTGATGTAACCAAGTAAATACCAGAAAAATTAGTGTGCTCAAGTTCACACATATTAGTAAGGGCAAAACTAGGGTGTCACAGTCATGATAAGGTATTTCATTCTCTGGGAATAGTAGAATTCCTTTTTCTATAGACATAGAACTAAAATAAACACCTTTATTGACAACTGTTTGATATATTCCAGACTTGTAGATTTAATGGCAGTTTAAAAGTTAAGGTTTAAAGCATTCTCTGATAATCATTACCTCAAAAATCCTCATTACCTCAAAATTAAAAGTAGATAAATTATGCAATGGAGACTTTGTACCAAATCAAGGATTCCTATCAAACACTGAAATGCATTTAAACACTAGATGTTTTTAATCAAAAAGTCCCTTAAATGATTTCTTATTCTGTATTCTCTGCAACAGAGTCAGAAATTTGTGTTTTTTATTATGCACTGTAGAGTAAAAATGTAATTTTCAAATGATTTTAAAAGGAGTTATGTTCTTACTAGAGCACAACAAATAAGTTAAATATTTAGGAATAAGTGCAAAACCTATGCACTAAATTTGTTGTTTTCATTTTTCCCCCCTAAAACAGATTCCCTGCAATTGGGTCTAATGGATTTAATTTTTTATTTTATCGAAATTATTACCATAAGGAATCACAGTAGTGTTAGTTTTATTTTACTAGTATCTCCTCCACTCTTCAGTCTTTTCATTATCTGTGTATATTGCTAATTAAATTCTACTTTTCTTTCTTTTCTTTGCTTATCATGAAGAAAAGAGGATGTGGTCTGGACACTGCATACTTACATAGAAGGAACACTAATGTGGGACAGGTAAATTGATGTCTTTTCTCCAATTAAATGTAAGTAGGTAATCAAACTGTATAATATCAAATATTTCTGAAGCTCTGAAATGTTAAATTTAAGAAAGGCAAATTAAAGGTAAATTGAGCTGCTAGGTAGTATGTCTGTAGCCTGGGTTTATTAATTCTGAAAACATCAGAGGTTTCTGATTAAAAACCCTCCTTAAAGCAGCTTAAGAAAAGAACAGGGTTTTGTTGGATAGTGATTAATCATGGTTGTTTTGAATCACAATGTGCCAAAGAACAGGACCACCTGTAAACCGTCTGTGTATCAGCGAAGGCGTTAGTCTTCAGATGGTGGGACCGGAAGCAAACAGAAGCAATGTAGCCAGACTCTAATGGGTGGGACTTACTAACCAAAATCTATCCACAAGTACTGAAACCCAAAGTTAATTATTGTGATAGTTAACTGCTTCTCCAATACTACAAGCTACAAATTAATTATTTATATTTTTCAAATTCCTCTATTAAATTGCTCGCTGGCCTACTGGGAGGATCATTAACAAATGTAAATAAATCTCTGCTTCTTCTCACCCTAGAGCACACATTTAGAGCTGTTCATGTGAGAACTGGCTTGATTGCAAATCAGTGCCTGTAATTTGGAGCATCTATCTTTGTAACTCTCATTTAGAGACCCTATTTTAAACCACTGTGTGTTTTGTGTGTCCGTAGCATATAAACATATATTAATATGTCTCTCCCATTCAACAGCCAAATTGATTTCTAGGTACTCATCAGTTTTACTGTTCTTGAAGAAGTTTGCCAAGATCATTGAAGTTCTTGTCTGGATTCCAAGGCAGGTATTCAGGAAACTACAAAACTTACATTTTAAGTAACTATCACAAATACAACCACAGGATGGAGGTAAAATCTGTTTTACCATATATGCACTATGCTGGAAAGGGGGAAAAAAAAAGCATAAAAAGTAAAAATATTTAATTTATATGTTTTAAGAAAATTAAAAAATGACCTACTTTGTTGCTAATCTATACTTTAAGGTCACTCTCTGCCTTATAATAAATTCTGATTGCTAGTTTGCTATTGATTCATTAATATTAATGACCGAAACCCAACATTTCAAAATCATTGTCTTCCTCTGACCCTCAGTGTTTTACATAGGCGCTCATTTGATAGAAGCTTTCTTTTTTAGGTTTATTTATTTATTTTGAGAGAGAGAGAATACAAGCAGTGGATGGGCAGAGGGAAAGGGAAAGAGAGGGAAGACCAAGGAGGCTCCACAGTCAGTGTGGAGCCCGACGTGGGGCTCCAACTCACGAACTGTGGTATCCTGACCCAAGCAGAAAGCAAGAGTCAGATACTCAACTGACTGAGTCACTCAGGCACCCTCATTTAACGGAAACTTTAATCCTCACAGTCACTCAGATAAGAAATCCCAGTGCCATATTAAATTCTTTTTCTCAATATTGTACATTGAGACAATTTTCAGGTCTTAAGAAGTGTATATTTTATTACTTTGTTTTTTAAATTCATACACTTGACACATTTATTGAATACCTACTATGGGTCAGCAGATGTTCTTGTAGTGGGGATTTCTGAGAAAAGAAAATAGATGAAAATCTTTGTCTTTACATTGCCTATAATTTGGTAAGAGACATTTAAACATTAGAGAAGTGTGGGATGCCTGAGTGCCTCAGTCAGAAAAGCGTGCAACTTTTGATCTTGGGGTCATGAATTCGAGCCCCAGGTCGAGTGTAGAGAGTACTTAAATAAATAAAACTTAAAATAAATAGGTAAATAAATAAATATAAAATTAGAGAGGTGTCTGGGTGGCTCAATCAGTTAAGCGTCTGACTTCGGCTCAGGTCATGATCTCACAGCTCATGGGTTTGACGCCTGTATCAGGCTCTGTGCTGACAGCTCAGAGCCTGGAGCCTGCTTTGGATTTTTTGTCTCCCTCTCTCTCTGCCCTTCCCCTGCTCGTGCTCTATTTCTCTCTCTCTCTCTCTCTCTCTTTGTCTCAAAAATAAATAAAACATTAAAAAAAATAAAAATAAATAAATATTAGAGAAGTGAGGAAAATGTGCTAAGAGATGATGTCCACCAGGAGAAAGTGGTTCAGGAGTGGAGGGAAGTGAGATAAAATGCAATTTTTTAAATATATGGCATACACATTTTTATTAACATACAGTGTTAGATGAGTTTTAGGTATACAGTATAATGATTCAACAATTATGTACATTACTTAGTGTTCACCACAATAAGTGTAGTCATCATCTGACACCAAACAATGTTTTTACAATTGTATTGGCTATATTCCTTACGCTGTAGTTTTATGTCCATGACTTAGGTTTTTTGTAACTCTAAGTTTATACCCCTTCATCCCCCTTATCCATTTCACCAGTCTCTCCCCTTACCCCACTTCTCTGGCAACACTGCTTGTTCTCCATATTTAAGAGTCTGTGGCATTTTTTGTCTCATTTTTGTTCATTTGTTTTGTTTCTTAAATTCCATAAAGACAAGAGATAATAAGTGTTGGTAGGGATGGGGAAGAAAAGAAACCCTTGTGCACTGTTGGTATGAATGTAAATTGGTGCAACCACTGTGGAAAACAGTATGAAATTTTCTCAAAAAAATAGAAATAGCAATATCATATGATCCAGTAATTCCACTGTTGGGTATTTGTCAAAAGAAAACAAAAAACAAATTTGAAAAGATATATGCACCCCTATGCTTATTGCAACATTATTTACAATAGCCAAGATGTGAAAGCAAACAAAATTTTTATCAATAAAATATCTGACATATTTTAACAGGTGGTTCTAGTTACTGTATCACTATAGACTGTGGTATAAGCAAGGGAGCCAGAGAAAGCAGAATAGAACCAGAAAGAAAAGTTTGAAGGTTATTATAAGAATCCAAGGGAATATAATGGTGGATTCAGTAAGGTTGCGTACTGAATAGAGTAAGAAGTGGTAGGATATTTGAAGTCTTTTTAAAAACTATGAGGAATTTCTAGTGGATTGAATTTCAGGAATGGATGAGTAAAGAAGAGTCAAAGATAAATTGAGGAGATGCCTTTTACTAAGGTAGTGGAGACTTCTCGGAAGGTATTTTGGAGGGAAGATTAGAAACTTAAGATTAGATATATTATTTTTATGATGCCTCTTAAATATACAAGTGAAAATATTAGGTAGACAACTGGATCCAGCTATCTGGAATGCAGGGGGTAGAAGCTGTATTTATATATAACTGGGACTCAACACATAGATGATATGTAAAGCTTAATTACTAAAGGACAGTAAATATGAATACAAAAGATAAGTATGAAGAGTACTCAAAGATTTAGAAAACAGGGAGGTGAAGAAAATAAGAACAGAAAGATGAAGAAAATAGTTTAAAAATATATAAACAATTGAAGAATAATTAAAGAATATATATAATAATATGTAAAGAATAATTAAAGAATAGGAATACATAAAAAAGAATGTAAATAATTAAGGAACTGGTTGGAACAACAAGCAACACAGAAGATTAATCAACTTGGAACATTAGAGAGGTAGGAGAAAAAATAAATAGTGTGGTGTTCTAAAATCAAGTTAGAAAGAGTTCTAAGAAATTAGTTCTTGGGGCACCTGGGTGGCTCAGTCGGTTAAGTGTCTGAGTTGATTTTGGCTCAGGTCATGATCTCACAGTTGTGAGATCAAGCCCCATGTCAGGCTCTGCACTGTGTGTGGCACCTGCTTAAAATTATCTTTCTCCTCCCTCTGTCCCTTCACAGCTCACACATGTGCTCTCTCTCTCTCTTTCAAAAATAAATAAATAAACATTAAAAAAAAAAGAAAATCAAATATTTTATCTCTCTTCTTTTCCCTGTGCCCCTAGGGCTCATGCTGGTTCTCTCTCTCTCTCAAAAAAAAAAAAAAAAAAAAAAAAAAAAAAAAAAAAAAAAAGTTTTCTTATGCATTCTAGACACTTGTTCCTGGATATGTAATTTGCAAATAATTTTTGTAGAATATTTTTTCATCTTCATATCTGGATCTTTTGCAAAGAAAATCTTCCTTTTTTCTTTACTTTTTTTTTTGTGTTTGTTGGTTTGTGTGTTATGAAATCCAGTTTATGGCCAGTGCTGTTGGTGTCAAGGCTAAGAACTCTTAACATTTAATCCCCAAGATTTTCTCTTATGTTGTCTTCTATAAGTTTTATAGTTTTACATTCTACATTTAAGTTTATGATTGACTGTGATTTTATTTTATTTTTTTCCTAGTATATCCACTTGTGGTACCATTTGTTGAAAGGACTATTCTTCCTCTTTTAAATGGCTCTTACACTCTCATCAAAAATTGTTTAAGTGTATTTATATGAATCTAACTGTATTCTTTATTCGGTTCTGTTGATTTATCTGTGCATCCCTCCACCAATACCATATATTCTTGGTTACCATAGCTATAGAGTTGGCTTTAATATTGAGCAAAGTGATTCCTACCACTTTAATCTTCTTTTTCAAAATTATTTTAGCTTTTGTGGGTTCTTTACCTTTACATATAAATTTAAGAATAAGCTTTTCTGTGCCTGCACAAGAAAAACACATAAATCTTGTTATATTTGGATGGCAATTATATTAAAACTGTAAGTCAGTTGGGGACAACTGATATCTTCGCTGTGTTGAGTTTTTTAATTCATAAATACAGTGTGTCTTTCTGTTTACTTTCTTATTCATTGATATTTTCATTAGCAATTTGTAACTCTTATAGTACATGTATGTATTATGTTAAATTTATACCTATTTTATTTTTTAGCATGATTGTAAGTAGTATTTTTGTTTTCAATTTCAGTTTTCAAATATTCATTGTTAATATATAGAAATATGCTTGATTATGTGTTGATATTATATTCTGTGACTTTGCTGAAATAGCTATTAGTCCTAGGAGTATTTTTTTTTTGCTTTTATTTATTGTATTCTTGGGATTTCATGCATAGATAATTATGTCAGAAAATATGGACTTTTTCATTTTTTTTTGTGACTTCTATTCCTTTTATTTATTTTTCTTTATTGCAATAGTTGGAACATGCTAACTTTTTCAATAATTAGGGATTTACAAAATCCATGTTACTAAGTCAACATTAAATTCAGTTCCTGCTGTTCTTACCACTTGTTCACTGGGTAAGAACAAAGGTGGCTGATTGACATTCACAGTTTGTATATATATGATCATTAATACTCTCCTCTACTGAGGTTGATCTTTGGTAGACATTCAAATGGGGCGCAGATAATCTTACACTTTTTCCTGAACTTTCTTATAACCAATTTTCTAATTGTGTTTCCCTGAGTTCCTGATGATTTAGCCAAAATGTTAGTTACTGCCCATGAATTGATGATTCCTACCTCTGGATTTCTCTTCTTCCAGAAAAAATAAATAAATAAATAAAATAAACTTATCAAACTCCCTTTAAGAGCCTTTCCATTCACTATTGTTATTTAGAGGCACTCTTAATTGGAGCAGTAATGGGGCAGCTATCTCCTGTCACACATACAACATATTGTATATAACCATCTGTAGACTAGAATTGGATTATTAATTCCCAATAAATTCACCAGAGTGACCTTCCCATGAAGCTATAAAGAAAACCGAGAAAGGAAGAAATTTAGGAAAATTAGGAGCTATTAGAATCAGAGCTAATTATTCATTCAGTTTCCTTGTACCTCTAGGACCTGTTCTAGCCTGATATTGTATATACCACTTCCATTTAATGAAGGAATACTTCTATGCATACAAGCATTTATGGTATTAGGTCAGATAACATCTCAGTTCATATTAGGAAGCCCTGTTTTCATGATAACATCTGACTCACAGTCAAGAGGTCAGCCTCCTCTAAGGCCCAGGAGCAAGTCAGATTCTATTTCTTAAAAAAAAAAAAAAAAAAAAAAAAAAAAAAAAAAAAGGACTCTTTTTAATCTTTAGGATTGTAACAAATGAAACTTATGTATATGTTGCATACAGACTGTAAACAAGCCAACTAGTCTTTGTACCATTTTTTTTTAAGTAGTAGGAGAAGCCAGATGCAGAATTGTCCTTTCCCTTTAAAGGAATATCTAGACATGTATTAGGTAGCTAGATTGCTAGAAATTTCACTGAGCTATCAGTGAGTATCAGTTTTTACCATACATGTGTCTTAGCAGGGTATAAGGAACAGTTGCTACTTCCTCCTTAACAGGTCTAGTCAGCATGATATATCCAATATGGTGGACTGGTATAATGCTCTGTGGAGTGAAGAGGCTATCAAGGTTTCTATAGACAAGATTAAGAAATAGAGCTGGAGAATAAGGCCATGACAATATAGGAATAACTTTGATGGTGTTTGTTAATAGGTATAGGGAAGAAAGTAATTCCCTGTCAATAACTGCTTATGCCAGGGAATGTTTTGATGTGCAACAGTAAAAACAAAACAAAACAAAAAACCAAAAAACACATCTGGTAGAGAAGTTGCCATTGGTGCTTACAACTAATTAAATTACAATAATTATGTTACTCCACCAGTCTTTTGCATACTCCAAATGGGCAAATTGGATAGAGATATGGAAGGAATCACCACTTCTGCATCTCTTAAGTCCTGATGGTGACACTGTTCTCTGCAAACTCTCCAAGAATGTTGTATGTTTTTTTGTTTGCTACTTTGGAAGATAGAGACAGTAATAAAAGCTTACAGTTGGGCTTTCTTACCATAATAAATGTAGGAAACCAGGATATCAGTTTAGGGATTGCCAATTGCTTAATATGTCTGTTACAACTGTGCACTCCAGAAATAGAAAATAACCACAGGATCGTTTCAAAGATGGATCGTACCCTCTGTGAGACAGATTCTTACTAAAATCCATTAATCATCTGACCTTCGTATGTCTTTAATCTGACTGATGTGCCATGGTGGCAATTATGTGCCAAGAATTAATGTCATTTCAGAGGCAGTGTCCACTACTCTCTGAATATCTAGCTATTTCCCATTCTTTCGTGTACACCCATTCTGATAAATGAGAATTTTCCCATGCCATGCGTGGCGTGCAAAGAAGAGCCACTACAGAGCTCTGAGAACTTCAATGGAAAGGATATAAAAGTCTGAATTATGAACAAGAGAAAACTTAAGAACGGATAAAGGGAAATAAAAGATAAGTAAATAGTTACTTAAGCTGGACGTACTAATGGCCTACTTTATCTAAAACAGAGCCTTGCCAGCACAAGGTATTTTTAAGGCAACAAGTATATTGAGAATAAGTTTTTGTGTAACTGCTTTAATATTTCACTGTCAAAACACCGTGTATCTAAATAGTATATTTTATTTATGTTATTTGATTTCAGAACCCATGCTCTTGACATTACCTAAAATCTATAGGGAATAAAAGTGTGGAGACAGTCACAAGACTTTAACAGTTTAATTGATAAAGGACCACCATAAATTTCCTGCAAACTAAATTGTCTAATATTGTGACAAGTGTCACACTATTTGTTGCCAGAGATTTATAGGTGACAAGGCAATATACTATTTTTTTCACCCCTACGTGTTTTCTGTCTGAAGCTGACTACATATTTGACTATGTTCCCGGGGAAGAGATTGCTCTTTTTGTTCAAGTATGTGGCAGGAAGTGTCACTTGCCTGTTGGGTATGCTGTGCATTATTTATTTTCTGCACTCCTGTCTCCATTTCAAGTTACTTAAGATAGTCTCTTATGTCTGTATGTTATTATATAATTTTATATCCTAATGTCCTGAAACTGGATATTCATGGTCTGATGCCCTTTATAAACTGTACAAAATGAAGCCCATGCTGAACTGGCATACTTTTCATCAGCCACAGTATTAGAGAAATGGGTTGAAGTGCTCACCACTCTTCTGGCTCGTGACTAAAGCACGGCTGCTCAGTATCAGTGTCATAATTGTTTATCTTTCACTCGCCATGTTCCCACAGTGCTTAACATGTTAGTTTGTTTTATATTCAGTCCTTTTATTTTCCATCATGCCAAAACAATGTGTCAGGTGAAGAGAAAAGTTGGAGGTAAACACCTATTTTGTTATGATATAGAACCCCCCAGTCTGAACAAACCCATCTCTTACTTTTAACACAGAGGATTAGGGATTTCATGAAAGCATTAAAGCATTTTAGACTGGCAGTTATTTTTTTACTTTCAACTTGCTACTAAATCATTCATTATATATGACTCTGAGTTACTGTCTAGCCACCATTCATAAGTAGGAAGAAAGAAGAAAGAAGAAAGAAAGAAAGAAAGAAAGAAAGAAAGAAAGAAAGAAAGTCTAGTTAAACCAAAGGAAGATAAGATGATTCATGCAAAATTATGAAATGAATAGTTTTGCTTCCTGTTTTGTCTCATCACTCAAAAATCTTAATGTCATCTTGCCAAGGGTTCCCTTTTGTGTGTGTTCTTAGAATATATTCCTCTGATCTAGATGCCATCCCTTCTTAGGGAACCACAACTCATTATTTTTGAGCTCCTTTAACAATCTTCTCTTGCTCTATACCTCATCATTATTTTAAAAAGGCTTAGTTTCCAAGGCACCTAGGTGGATTCCAACTTCAGCTCAGGTCATGATCTCATGGTTTCTGGGTTCTGGCCCCGTCGAGTTCTGCACTGACAGCTCAGAGCCTGGATCCTGTTGCAGATTCTGTGTCTTCCTTTCTCTGCCCCTCCCCTGCTTGTGCTCTCCCTCTCTCTCTCTCTCAAAAATAAATAAATATTTTTTAAAAGGCTTAGTTTCCATAATTTTGAAATAAATAAAATAGTAATAACAATTTCCGCAGTAAAAAGTATGTTTTCCAGACCCCCTTTGCCCACAGTATGTCTTTATATACAGGTGTGTGCTTCTTGAGAGGGTGGACTGCATTCCCTGAGTCAATTTTCTCATCCCCCAATTGCTCCCCAACATTTTACCATTGTTATGCTCCACCCATGGCCATCTTTACCAAGGCTATTTTGCCCACCACAGTTACGACTGACATAATGGATGAAAAGGAAAAGCATTTATTCCGTCATTTTCTTGTTATTGATCCTACTGTACATCGTCTCTACAAAACACCCTCTCCTAAACAATGTCATTGACTTCCATGACACCACGCTCTTCTGGATTTTCCAGCTATCTCATTGTTGGGTCATCATTATCATTTGCTGACTTTTCTCTTAAGTACTATTTCTGTTCTTCCCTAGATGAACTCATATACTCTCATAATTTCACCCAACATTTATTCTGCTTATGTCTTCAAAATAGGTTTTTAGCCCAGTGATCCTATCAGGCTGTAGCTCAGTATATTCCATTGCCTTCCAGATTTGGATCAGGAGACTTGTCGTGGTCCAGCATTGCTTGTGACTAAGTGAATAATTTTGCCTAATTGACGTTTAATTAGCAAACTATTGGCTCCCACATTCATCCATATAATCAATCTTACACCTCTCAGTAATAATGGTGATAGTGTTATTACCCTTGTTTCTTTTATCTTTTGTTTGGTCTCTTAAGATGTTCATGAACCATAGGGGCCTCTTAGAACACTAACACAGTGAAGGAGTCATCGTGCACTGAGTAATTTTCCTATCTTTCTGTTCTGGACCTCGTACTACGTGGCTTTCATGCTCAGGATCAAAATAATGCTAATGCATTTCCAGAAATTTCTTTTAAGTTGCCAGCAGAGAAAAAGTGGGATGTGTAATACAAAAAAAAAAAAAAGATACATGACAGAAACATGTCCATTTTGTCATGAAAATCACAATTTTACTGTAATTCCTATCTAATGCACTTCAATTTTAACTGGAACTTGGTCTGTGGTCACCTGTAGCTTTAAGGGAGTCTGAGGAGATTGTATACATTCATAATCTGAATAAATCAGACCCGCATTAGAAAAAACAAACAAACAGAAAACACAGGAGAAGGAAACATATTGTATATGTAACCCTATACGTTGCCTACATAATATAATATTGTGTAATATTACATAGGTGGCATGAATATTATATAGGCAGCAAGACATGTAAACTCCAAGCCCTAAGAATACTTACCAACGTGTAGGTTATTGAACTTATCAAATATTTGTATCCTCATGCTTCCTTTTATGATCTTTTGTCTTTCTGTAAAGTCTACTCATGCTCAATTTACCTATCTTACAAGATTTTTGCAGGCACTTTCTCTTTCATAAAACTTAGTCTCCCCCAGGTTATGGTAGGGGTCTTTCCTAAGAGAGTTCCTTTTCTTAGGTTTAGCTTAGAACTTATCATTACATGGTCAATATTTACTTTGACATGGAAGATGTTCTCTAAATGTCCATTTTCCCTTTTGCATGCTTAAATTGTTTATATACTGTAAAAAGCCCAAGATTTTTTTTAAACAGCATCTGTTTAAGGCCTCAAACTTTATATTACGGAAGTGATCATAGTATATTAATCTGTGGTGTATATGTAGCACACACTGGTTTGGGCTCAACTGCACCCCATATCAGTCAGGTCTGCTGTCTTATGTTTTAAGAGATACTATCTATCTATAATACCTTAACCTAAAGGAGTTATCCTAATGGTAAAAATATCCCTGTTAAATTGGTAGAAAAATAACTTGATTGTACCTCACTTTCTAGAGTGCATAAATAACAGTACATGTATCTTGCATTTCAGTTTTATAGAGTTCCCCTGAAGCGATAATGGAATGAGAAAAAGTGTATGCATGTGAGAAAAGATGGGAAATGAAAAATTTGTGAAGAATGAGCTCTTTTTAGGTCCTCTCATCTTTCCATCTTCCACCTTACCTCTGTTGGATGTTCTACTTTTTGAACCGATTTCATCCCATCTTCTGGCTTTTCCATTCAGTGATTTTTCAACCCTTGGTTAATTAGCCAACATCTCCATGCCTCAGTAATGTTATCTGTGAAATCGAACTAATAATAGTATATGTCTGGTAGGTTTGTAGTGAGTATTAACTGTGGTAACCTGTTAAAATGCTAAGACCAGTGCCTCAAACATGCTGAGTGTTGGATAATATTATTTTTATTTCTTTTTAAAGACTATGAAACAAGCAATAGAAAGGGACACATTTGATACCAAAGTAAAGTGTATGTGTATGTGTTTTATAAAGAACTACCAGCTATTTTCAGTGTGTTACAATGATCAGATGAATATACCTCAAAACAAGTTCACAGAGATTTGATGACATGTGCTATCTTTGATGTGAAGATAAAACTTAATCTTATGTGAAAAATAAGAATTGAGTAGACCTGACTTTTAAACTTGTTGCCAGAAACATTCTGGTTTTGTATTTGCTTTTGTTTTAATTTTTGTTTGTTTTCCTTTATGTCTATTGAGAAGTTTAACAAGGTTGCATTTATACCAAGAAAGATTAGTTTTTCATGTGGATTTGGGCATTCTATGGACCAGAGTTTAAGATCTGGTTAGGCTTCTTAGCTGTGTGTCCTTAGGGAAGTCACTGAACATTTGTCAACCTTATTTGCAGAATAGGGATAATTCCATCTGCTTTGCTTTCAAGAGAATTTATGTGAGGAATAACTAAAGTAACATGTATAAAGCACCTAGCACAATTCATGGCACAGAGTAAGCATAATAAGTTTGTAAATGTAATAATTCTTACCATAATTAAGCAAGGACATAGGAAAACTATACATAAATAGAAGATGATTTATTAATTTCAATTAATTGTAATTACAACCATTATTGCTCAGGAAATTATTGCTTCATATCTTCTAGTGAATAAAATATCTTTTTAAAAATAAATACATTTGGAAAAACAAATTAAAAACAGATGAATGATTGCTAATCATTATCTCTGAGAAAGGGGACCTCATTTATGGCAAAAAATATTAATAATAACAACACTGATAAATTGATGCTTTTATTTCCTCAAAAAGGATAAACATTTTACCCAAGTTTGGACAGACTGAGTCCTCAAAAGAGGACACCCATCCTGTGAACAATGTTTGAATGTTTCAACTCTTTCTCATGGAAACACTTTTCCCTATACCTGCACTTCACTGTGCATGAGATAATCGTGCAAGATGTATAGTAGGGAGTGGTTTTAGGATTTACATCTATGGAAATGAGGGACAGGAGGCTGGATTTAGCAAAGAAAGAAGTTGAGCTCATTTGCAGTCCTCAAAGGAAGCTCAGACAACTCTACAGACTAATCTGGAGCATGAATTACCCTTCAGATTTGCCCAAAATGATGCAAGAGAGAAATATTTTTACTGTCATGTTAATAAATCTTTGGATGTGGGCTGCCCTGGAAAGGGATTGTGACTAATGATGAGGTAGTGCTCTTTGAACAAGGCAATTCCCAAAGTGGAGTCACAACCAAGAGATACTTGCCCCCAGCAATCCCAGTAGGTGTGTAACAAGTCTTCTTTCCTTAGGGACTCCTGGGTGGTGCGCACAGCACCTAACATGCAGAGGAGTCATGGCAGGGGATGGCAGAATACTTCCCCTATTAGGACAATAGGTGTAACTTAAACAAAATGTAGTCCCAAATATAGTTATTCTCCTAGTACCTTTACCAGAAATGATGAATACAGCCTTTGGCTCTAATAATGCATTTAATACTCCAGTATGTTCTTTTTAATCCTCATCAATAAATAGTGTCCAAAACAGTTTGCACTTACATGGGAAGGAAAGGAGTTTACTTACATATGTGGTCTCAGTACTAAGTTCATTTCCCTAGTATTTGTCAAAGTATGGTTTGAAAGGACCATGATAAGGTTGACATATAATAACTAATATGCTGATGACATTAATCTTTGCCTTTCTGCACATACACTTATATAAAATTATTTTTTGAACAAAAATCCATTGTGAAATCACTACCAAATATATAGTATGAATTGTTGCATGTATTAACCAGATATATGCATTATATATATAATCACACACACACACACACACACATACATACACACACATACAATTTTATCATGTCAGTTGTTATTTCTTTTAATTATCAGTGTATTTAACACTGCTGAATATGCCTTTCTCTTTATTTTCTTACTCATCTAAAACTGGAAGGCATAAAGGGTGGTATGGAGAAAATATAATAATCTTATTTTACATTAAGCTGTGTCTGAAGAAAAATGTTAACAATGAGTACAGTGTTTGTGGACTTGGAATAACTCTACATACTTTATTTGTGACTTTGTGAAAATTAGTTTTCTCTAATTTGGATAAAAATTTTATGTTATGCCAGTTTCCAAATATATTCTAAGAAGCTAAAGGCAATGGAAGTAAAATGGTCAAACATATGCAAAATTTTTTGAAGTTTGGTAATATGTTTGTGAACTTTTTCAGGTTTTCGACTTGAGTTGCAACGTGTTATGATATATGATTATGGCTTAAAAGGAGTTTTATTACATGAGTAACATCAAAATATTTAATTGTATAACATATTTAAATATAGGCTATTGATGTTGCATTCTGGAGCATTAACTTTGATCGATCAACTCATGTTTAATTTTTATGTCCATTAAACTTAAATAAAACTCAAAATCTTACAAAAGTGAGGGCAATTAGTACATCATTATTTTCTACTACCAGACAAAAAGAAAGAAAATTACATTCTGTGATGGTTATAAAGTTACATTATTGCAGTCAACCTGCATAAAGCAAGAAATGAATACATATAAATAAGATATAACTATGATAATTAGGCATTAATTTATGCCCCTTTATATCTGTAAAATGTGCAGCTCCATCATCTGATTCACTTTGACCTACCACTGTTTAGGGGTGATCTGCAATGTGAGGACATTTAATGTTGTTCATAAGAAATTAAGAAGAGGGAGTAAAACTGCTTCAGGCAATACAATCAGGGATATTTTATTTTACTTTATTTTCTTTTTTAAATTTTATTTTAAAGTTTACTTATTTACTTTGAGAGAGACAGAAGCAGCATGAGTGGGGAGGGCAGAGAGAGAGAGGAGAGGGAGAGAATCCCAAGCAGGCTCTGCACTGCTAGAGCAGAGCCCAATGTGGGGCTCGAACCCACAAAGCCATGAGATCATGACCTGAGCTGAAACCGTGAGTCAGACACTTAACCAACTGAGCCACCCAGGCACCCCAATCATGGATATTTTAATTAAAAAATTATTTCAAGTATACTGGTGTTGAACCAAAAGTTGACAGACCTCAAAATTACTATAAGATTTACATGAAAAAAATAAAACCCCAAACCAAACAACTCAAAACTACCTCTGTGAAACCTTCATACAAGCCACCCCCGCAAAAAAAACAAAAAAAAATCTTTCCTATAAGGTTGAGGTACTAAACCTGGTAATCACAGACAACAGAGAGAATTTTGGGGGGGCCATCAATTTAGATGAAGAAGATTAAATATTTCCTCCCCACTAACCTCCACCTGAAATTTGCTTGTTCTCCAGTATATGTATCAGGCATAATAGCTGTATCAACTCTCAAATACCCTGGGTGAGTCTGTGTTACTTCCAAGATCCACTGTGGTTCTTAACACTTGCTACCCATTGCTAGTTTTTAATAATGTTATATGCTTCCTTAGGGCTGATACAGTATATTATTAATAAAGAACACTCCATTTTACATGAGGATTTGTAGTAGGAGCCAAATTCCTGTATTGAGAGAAAGAGAGATAGAAAGAGAGAGAAAGAGAGAAGTTAGTAATAATCTCCTTTTGAGAGAGAAATTTGGCTACTGAGGTTTAATTGATTGAAAGTTCAGTTATCTGCAAACAATACATTGGAAGTGAAACTTAATGTTCCATGATATGCTAACATTAGTAATACCTCTGACTTTTCAGTAGGCGAACTCACAGATCTTTTCATGTCCCATATACTAATTGCAAATACTTCCTAGTATCTTTTATTCTCATCATTGTTTTGAAATTATGACAATTATTAATCTGCCATTTTTTATTTAATAATCATATGCATATACTTAACTATAGCACACTCTAATATCCTCATTCCATTCCATTATTATTGGTTTCCTTTGTAGTGATATATATTGTTTAAAATATTTATTTTAAGTATTTTGTTTTCTGAGCAATATTTAAACATATTACTCTGAGAAAGAGACCATGGGCTAAACAAGACTGCCAATGAGATCCGAGGCAAAACAAACAAACAAACAAATACTAAACAAAACAAAAGCCATTAGCTAACACCTCCCACAGAAATGCATCACTAAATTAATGAATCAGAAAATCTGGAAAATGCTCTGAAAATTCAGAACATGTCCTGCTTGTCTGTTGTACGTGGCGTGGCTAAATCTGTGTGTCTGAGCAGGACAGAAGGGCTGGTTCTCCAAGAGTGAAGGGAACATTAGGGACGATACAGAATGTGTAATCTTTGAAGGAAAATGAGCATTCATCACATAATAATTAATTTCACATAAAAAGGGAAACAAATTCTGATTTCAAATTTGAGTAAACCTGAACCAGAAATATATATGTATGTATGTTTATATATTCCTCTAACATGATACATGTGTGTGGATTAATATATTAACTAAGATAAAAACATGTATATACATAACACACATAAACATACATATCTCATATGACCCTTCAGAACGCTTAGTTCTTTGTTGAGCACTGAGATAGTTACGTATTTCTAAATAGTTTTTAATATTAGAACGTTCTTTTCTTCAGATATAATATAGGAATACATTAGAAAATTCTGGCTTAGAATAGTAACAGTAAAAGTAGAAATTCTTCCGTACTACTTCTTAACAAACAGTAAGGATATCTCAGAACAAAACAGGAGGGAGATCAATAAGTAAAATGGGAGGACAAGATTTCCAGAGGTCAATTACTAAGGCCTCTAGGAAAGGTACGGAGTTTTGAATGTCAGTGCTGCAGGGTTTTAGGCTAGGGTAGGATTGGGGAGGAGCTAGAGAGAAAGTAACTTTAATATTTTATTTTGGGAAGTTGACAGGATCAAAGTCGGCTAAGAGTTACAAAGAGAATATACATCTATGCAAGAAGATATACCTAGGGGGAAGATTCAAGAACAGGCATAATAGCTGTATCAACTCTCAAATGCCCTGGGTGAGTCTGTGTTACTTCCAAGATCCACTGTGGTCTCTTTAACACTTGCTACCCATTGCTAGTTTTTAATGTTATACGCTTCCTTAGGGTTGGTAAGGTAGATTATTATTAATAAAGAACACTCCATTTTACATGAGGATTTGTAGTAGGAGCCAAATTCCTGGTCTTGAATGAGAGAGAGAGAGAGAGAGAGAGAGGGAGAGAGAAGTTAGAAATAACCTACTTTTGAGAAAGAAATTTGGCTACTGAGGTTTAACTGATTGAAAGTTCAGTTATCTGCAAACAATACACTGGAAGCAAAACTTAACCTGTGCTCATTCCAACTATGCTGGGCAATAGAGTCAAGATTGTAACAATAAAAATAGTAAAAGTTGCCATTTATTGAATCCTGATGAGGAGTCAGGCAGTGTGATGGTAAGTTTACCTGTGCTTTTCATCTATTCCTAATGGCAGTTCATGAAATGCATATCATTATTATCCTGAACTTACAAACAAAAATTACATGATTCTTGGAAAAGTTGTGTGATTTGTCTCAGGTCACTCAGCCAGTAAGTGGCAGAAATAGGATTTAATTCCAATTTTTAAGACTGGAATTAAAACATAGGCTTTTAATGATTTGAAAAACCTGCCTCCAAATTCAAAGCAAAAAAAAAAAAAAAAGGTGTTACTTATTTAGGGGCCAGTTGGCCATTTGGGAATATTAACCTTTTTTCTGTTTTCCTAAAGTCTTCGTTGCAGAACTATAGTTCTAAAACACATAGTTAAGTTAATCAATTAAATTTTGCACCTATATTGGGGCGCCTGGGTGGCGCAGTCGGTTAAGCGTCCGACTTCAGCCAGGTCACGATCTCACGGTCCGTGAGTTCGAGCCCCGCGTCGGGCTCTGGGCTGATGGCTCAGAGCCTGGAGCCTGTTTCCGATTCTTTGTCTCCCTCTCTCTCTGTCCCTCCCCCATTCATGCTCTGTCTCTCTCTGTCCCAAAAATAAAATAAACGTTGAAAAAAAAAAAAAAATTTTGCACCTATATAAACCAGCCACAAATTTAGGTTTCTAAAACAAATTGTAGCAAGAGTTTCATTTTGTCATAAAGAACACTTGAGTTTATAATAGGTTTTCATGGAAAGAAAGAGTTGTTATGAGTTTTCATTCTGAGGAACAATTTCTTTATCCTTCATAGGGATAAAATGCATATCCACTTTAGAATACATTGTAAGAGGGGCTCCTGGGTGGCTCAGTGGGTTAAGCGTCCGACTTGGGCTTAGGTCGTGATCTCGCAGTCGGTGACTTCAAGCCCTGCATAGGGCTCTGTGCTGACGGTTTGGAACCTGGAGCCTGCTTTGGATTCTGTGTCTCCCTCTCTCTCTGCCCCTCCCTTGCTCATGCTCTGTCTCTCTCACCCTCAAAAATAAATAAATGTTAAAAAAATTAAAAAAAAAATAATACATTGTAAGAATATAAAGAAGCAATGAATGGAAACACATCCACTATGATTGTTCTCTTTTCAGGTATTGGTCTAAAAGCCTGGCTTAATAAGACTAACAATTTTTAATCAAATGATTTAACTGAGAAGACAATTTAATTAACTGAGCACAGATGCTTAACCTGTGCTAGGTATCCTGGTCTTTCAATTAAGAATGATGAAACATGGGGCGCCTGGGTGGCACAGTCGGTTAAGCATCCGACTTCAGCCAGGTAACAATCTCGCGCTCCGTGAGTTCGAGCCCCGTGTCAGGCTCTGGGCTGATGGCTCGGAGCCTGGAGCCTGTTTCCGATTCTGTGTCTCCCTCTCTCTCTGCCCCTCCCCCGTTCATGCTCTGTCTCTCTCTGTCCCAAAAATAAATAAAAAACATTGAAAAAAAAAATTAAAAAAAAAAAAAAGAATGATGAAACATTTTAAATTATATCATTCCATAATAGAGTATCAATTATCAGCACTCTTCACTTATGTTTCAAATAAACTTTCAAGAGAGAGTACCCCTGCAGAATCACTGATACCCTACTTCTAACCTTTAATGTGTCTTAATTGTTCTTTATTTTAATTTTATTGATAAGGCCTTGACAAGAAGTAGAGATCCTTTAACCTTCTTTGTTATTAAGTAAAGGAAACTGCTTAAGCAGGAATTCATTATAGAACATGAACCTATAAAGTAGAAAACTAATATTCATGACTTTATATTCATTGAAAAACCTTAACCTTTAGGAATCATTAGTTTTCAGGATAGTCCATAAAGTTAAACTGAGCAGCACGAGGGCAGATGTAGAAGATCAGGGAGGAGAGTAGATCATAAACACCATTATCATTTAACATTGGCGGAGTAGCATTTTCCCATTTTCTATGCTTTCCACCAGTAGCAAAATATTTTGAGAGCTTAGATTTCTTAACTAATCTACCAGGGGAAGTGAGTTGCTTTTTAAAACATTATAAGATAGTAAATTTCCCAGTGTGTGTGTACTTAAAGTTCTGACTATAGAAAAATCCTTCCTATTTATTCTGTCCAGGTTATTGAGGCTGATGGGAAATAAGTTATTAAGACACCTCAGGGTTTCCACCTTCATGCGGGATGATTGTGTTTGTGTGTGGGTATTTCTGCGGGGGTGGGGGGAGGTTTGGCCTCAAAAGTGTATCAAATAAATCACCCCAAAGCTCCGAGTCTTGAAATGACAATCATTTCCATTAAGTGTATGGGTTGGCTGGTTGTTCTGCAGATTTGGGTGGGGCTAGGGTGATCTCAGCTGTTCTTGCTTAATGTGCCTGCAGTCTGCTGGCACGCCATCTAAGGGCTTGCTGATCTAGGATGGCTTTAGTTCTCTTCCACATGTTCCTCACATTCCTTCAGCAGGTGAGACTTGATCTCGAGCTAGTGACAGAATTCAAGTGTGAGAACATGGGACATACAAAAGACACCTTGGAAGCCTCTGCTTATGTCACGTTTGCTGACATTGACAAGGGCAAGTCACATGACTAATCACCAAGTCCTAGTGGGAGAGTACTACAAGACACAGGGCAAAATGTGTGGATGTTGATGACATTAATTCTGGCTATTAATGCTGGCTGTTATGAATATTAGGGGAGAGTTGAAGGTAAGAGTTAAGAACATCATCCTTACTCCCGTGTTCATAGTAGTATATGGAAAACCAGATGCTGACCTGGTCTAGTCACAGATAACAAACTGGTAGTCTTGCTTTATTAATAAATGTTTCCCTTTCCAAGAAGTCTCAGAAGGGAGCAAAAAGGGTCTCTTTTATTATTTTGTTTTAGGTGAAAATAGCCTGGCTTGCTAATTAATATATGATTCCAGGAAAAAAAGACGACATCAATCTTCAGTAATTTCCGGTCTTGATATGGGATTTCTGTCTGAGCTACTCCCCATCTGAACACATTCCAAGAATAGCTGATAATACTTTACCCTCCCATCTCCAGTTTCTAACAGCTTTTTGAGCACACATTATGAGTTGATAATGAAGGTTTATTGCTCTAGCTCACCCCTTAAATGCTCATTATATTCCAAAATTATGCCTTTGGCCAATTCATTCTTCCATTCTTATTGGATACCATGGCTGGTGATACATATATTTCCAACTTCTAATTAGTTACAGCACATAATTCCAAACCTATTATAGATCACTATTATCTATGACATGGTCAAGGTGAAGAGTCCAATGTTCATCTTTTTTTCTTTGTAATCTATATCATAATTATTTTTGGTCTGGGCATAACCCACTAGGCCTTAGAGAGTATACTGTGCACTTTGCACACATGAACTCACTTTTACCTGCTAATTTATTCTTTTCTTCTGACACCTGGATCTTTTTATATTTGTGTCTGTTATTGATTTTGCTTGCTGATCTGCCATCTCTCTTGAGAGAAGAGTTATTACTGTGCATTATTACAAATCAATTCCCCCTTATAGTTGGGGACACCAAACCTCAGCAGGATGAAGTGGCTCATGCAACATGATTAAATACTTAAGTGAAAGAGGAGGGATTCAAAACCTGAATTTCTCAAAACAGGAAGTATTTACTGGTTATTCACATAGGGGATCAAGCAAAATTTACAAAAAACAGTTAAGATATACATTGTTGTCTTAAAAAAAAAAGAACATTTTTTTGGGCCACCTGGGTGGCTCAGTTGGGTAAGCATCCAGCTCTTGATTTCGGCACAGGTCACAATCTCATGGTTCATGGTTTCAAGCCCCATGTCAGGATCTGTACTGACAGAGTGGAGCCTGTTTGGGATTCTCTCTTCCTCTCTCTCTCTTCAAAAACAAATAAACATTAAAAAAAATTAAAAATTAAAAAATTAAAAAAAACATTTTTGAATGCTTAAAATGATTCCAAGCATTAGCTCCTCTCTAAAATAGAGCCAAATTATGCACATAAATAGCTGTATGAAAAAATAGAAAGTAATGTATGGCATAAAAAATACTAATGCATTTTTCAAAACCAACATTTAAATTTTGCCTCCCAAGGTAGTATTATTAGGACAAGGAAGTCAAGAGCAAAACCACGTAAGTATGACAACTTTGTTCTCTTGCCCTTAATCAGCTCAGCTTTCTCTATTCTTAACACAGTTTCATTTTGACATGGATTGATAACTCTTGCTATGATTTTTGTTACAGGACACTATTCAAGATATCTTAAACACATGCTGCATTATATTTATTCAGAACATATATTAAAATATGCTCATTTATCTTATAAATATTAGACTGGCAGATAGTATTATGTGACTCCCCGAACAGATAACGCTTTTTCAAGAACACGTATGAGGTTATAAATATTACCTTACTAGCAACTGCATTTTTTTCTTTCCTATCTGTGAAGAGTAGCTCAGTATCCTGATCAGGTTTCACCACACAGCACATACCTAATGATACATGAAGAAGGTAACAAGGGTAAAAGTTTAGACGAACTGAATGAAAAGTTGTTAATGAGCATATGACAGTATTCATGAGAAGTTTTGAAAAGAAAGAAAAAGGAAATTTTAAAGTTTTCTCCTCAATTTGCTGTAAAAAAAACCAAAGGAGTTGGAGAATTTTTTTTTGAGAATAAGTCTTACACGTGCCTCTTTTGCCTTTCTCCTCACTTTTACTCTATCCCTTCATCCTTAATATAATCTACAGGCCTGGAGTGTCAGAACTACATGCAATTCAAGATACAGAAATTTTTAATAGTAAATTTAACTTGCCATTAATATAGTGAAGGGTCAGAAATACCTGAAGTAACTAAACCAGCTTAAAAAAATATTTGTCTGGACGCTGCAAATGTTGTTCTGTTGGTATAGTCAAGAATTTGACATATTCTTGGTTGAAGAGGTAGTTAAAGACTGGTGTCTAATGCTGCTGGGAGAGATGGAATTCTTTATTTACATATATGAAGTCCAAATGGAACAACATTTTATTGAACTAAATCTGAACCAACCATCCTTAGCAGAATGAAAATTGTCAGGCAGCATTTTAACACTATAGTCTGCTCAATGTTCTGTGGTTCTGTGCTTTTTCACATAGGACAAGCGGTAATAAAAACTAAATGGTTTTTAAGGATGACATTTTAAAACAATTGTTGTAAACACACTTTTATAATGATAATATTGTATGAAAGTAATCTTTTTTTTTTTTTTAATTTACATCCAAGTTAGTTAGCATATAGTGCAACAATGATCTCAGGAGTAGATTCCTTAATGCCCCTTACCCATTTACCCCACCCTGCCTCCCACAACCCCTCCAGTAACCCTCAGTTTGTTCTCCATATTTAAGAGTCTCTTATGTTTTGTCCCCCTCCCTGTTTTTATATTATTTTTGCTTCCCTTCCCTTATGTTCATCTGTTCTGTGTCTTAAAGTCCTCATATGAGTGAAGTCATATGATATTTGTCTTACTCTGACTAATTTCATGTAGCATCATACCCTGCAGTTCCATCCACGTAGTTGCAAATGGCAAGATTTCATTCTTTTTGACTGCCGAGTAATCTTAATGTAATTCTTAATAGTTAAGAAAGTTTTATTATGACCATTTTATAATAATAGGTTTGATTTGAAAGTTTACCCATTTAAAAAATTTAATAGATCTAATGATATTTATAATTCATTTATAAATGTTGTTCCAGTGATATTAGGCAGCAATGACTGAATGATGTCAATGTTAAATGCAAAAGTGAAATAATAAATGATATATTAAACTTCACATTAGCCTAATATAAATAAGTATAAGAAAGTGAAACCTTTTGGACTGCTTAGTAGGGGAAGTTATTTCTGAATTATTATAACAAAGGGTGGCATGACCTAAATATGTTAGGGGATGAAGTTAGATATCGTGGTGGTCATAAACACGTATCCTAATCTTGATATATGCACAGAATAACAGGGAAAGGGTAACATGAGACTAGAGCTTGGTCAAAAATCAAAGATGAAAGGGCACATGGGTAGCTTGGTTAAGTGTCAGACTCTTGGTTTTGGCTCAGGTCATGATCTCATTGTTCATAGTTCAAAGCCCCACATTGGCTCTGCACTGGCAGTACAGAGCCTGCCCAGAGTCTCTCTCTCTTCTTGTCGTTCTGTCCCCCCACCCCTCCCAGGAGTGAGTTCTCTCTCTCTCACTCTCTCAAAATAAATGAACTAAAAAAAAAATAGAAGATGAAAATATCATGTGTAGTGGACTGAAATATGTGGAGTATAAAAATCAGTGTAAGAGAGTGAGGGCTTTGAAAAGAAAAAGGCAAAGCCCTACAACCCAAAACAATGAAAGGACATGTCATCAGTAGTTCAAGTGTGGTTACATGACAGTGTTCAAAAAGCCTCTATTTACTGTTAAAAACTGAGAACAAACTGAGGGTTGATGGGGGGTGGGAGGGAGGGCAGGGTGGGTGATGGGTATTGAGGAGGGCACCTTTTGGGATGAGCACTGGGTGTTGTATGGAAACCAATTTGACAGTAAATTTCATATATTAAAAAAATAATAAAAAAAAAATAAAAAAAATAAATAAATTAAAAAAAAAAACAAAAAAAAACAAAAAAAACAAAAAGCCTCTATTTACTATTTGCTCAAAATTTCGTTTTGTAGACTTATAATCAGAACAAGAAACTAGAATGTTCTAACATGATAAAACTGATAAATCAACTATCCTCCATAGAGACATATACCTTTACAGTGGCTTGTGTTTGGTTGATAGAGTTCCACTCCCTTGCTCAGTAAAAACTGTGAAATCTTATTTCTTTTGAACATGTTTTTGCACTTCTGAGTTCTATGATTTTGCACTGCATTTCTTCAATTGATCAATTTAAAAACAATTGATTTAGTGAAATTCTAGTGCTGAGGCAGCACCCTGTTAGTCTTTTTTTCATTTACTGATTCCTTTTATTGATTCTGAATATCTCTGAAAAATGTATTGTTTACTTTTTAAAAATTATTTGATTAAAGTTTATTTACTTTTGGTAGAGACAGAGTGCAAGTTTGGGGGGCGGGGCTGTTGCAGGGAGAGAGAGGGAGACAGAATCTGAAGCAGGTTCCAGATGCCAAGCTGTCAGCACAGAGCCCGACATGGGGCTCAAACCCAACAAACCGTGAGATCGTGACTTGAGCCAAAGTTGGATGCTCAACCGACTAAGCCACCCAGGTGTCCCTGTATTGTTTACTTCTAAAACTTCTTAGGCTTTATAAACTGTGATCATCCTATACATATTCATAAATGAGTTTTTACTCTAAATAATATTTTTGAATGAATCCATATCAATGCATATGTATATAACCTAATCTTTTACTGTTATATTGTATTCACTTTTTTTTTTACTCTGGCTTTTTAAGTAGGTCAATTATAAACAGCAAATTTAAGGAGTTACCTTCTTTATTATTCGTTTGTACTCTGCCTTTTAACTGTGACATTTAGTGAACTTATATTTACTTAACCAACATAGTAAGATTTGTTTTTACATATAAGTTTTTGCTGCTTTTCTGTTTCTCTGTCAAGATTCTTGACACACAGAAATTGTGAAATAGTAAATGTGTTGCTCTCAACCATTGAGTTTTGGGACTGTTTTGTTACAAAGCAATAGATAAGTAATATAAACCATGAAAATAGTAAGAGAAAACAATCCCTTAACTATCATTCTACTTGAAAGGTGACTTTGACCAGGTATTTCCCACTTTGCTTCATTAGTCCATTATTCACTGTTAAATCAGATTGACATTTCATTTTATTATCTAAAGACAATGCATATTGTACTCTTTTGTACAAAGAATCCCTGCTTCATGAAGCTTCTGTTACTGAACAAGCTTCTTTGGGAAGAATTTGGGCAGTATTTTTTATTTGTTTATTTTTTAATGTTTTTATTTATTTTTGAGAGAGAGAGAGGGAGAGACAGAGAGAGAGAGAGAGAGACAGAGTGTGAGCAGGAGGGAGGCAGAGAGGGAGACACAGAATCTGAAGCAGGCTCCAAGCTGTAAGCTGTCAGCAGAGAACCTGACGTAGGGCTCAAACTCATGAACTGTGAGATCATGACCTGAGTCGAAGTCGGATGCTCAACCCACGGAGCCACCCAGGCATCCCTGGGCAGTACTTTTAATGTCAGCTTATATGATTGACTTGGGATGTGATAAATTCTGTGATGTGGAAAGATCCATCATTGGCACTTTTCTTATATACATGAAACCTTTAGCTTATCCTTCCTGAGTTCTTCCCCACTCTTCTCCTCCCACATCTGTGCCCTACGAGGAAGGTTATGTGGACTTCATGAGTTGATTCCCTGCTCTCTAGATTCCTGTTGGGTTCAGCTAACTTGGAGTACTGGGTACGATAGGAGACCAGAGGGTGGATAGAAAGTGAGGTCAGGACATTTATTCCTCAGTTCTCCTGTGCCCCTCTGTCAGCTTGGCTCTTTCACTAGCTCAGTGGTAACTGGTCCTGTCAAGGTAGACTGTTCCATAGGAATTTCTCTATATATAACCATGGTAATCCTTTCCTTTCTAGTATCTCTAGCTGTGGTGTAGTGCACTATCCATTCAGTTACTTCACATAGACATTTATAAAATATTTCTTTGTAATTAAACTTTTCTCAAATGGTCCTATTTTGATACATCCCATTAAAATCCAGAATTTAACTTGAAGGAAAGCCACTTTGATGACAAGAAATTGCTGATGAGAAAAAGAAGGTCAAAAAACTGCTTGCTATATGTTAGATCCAGAAACAACCTGGTTGGTATTATGTGACAGGAAGTGATCAAAAGATCAAAGTAATAGAAAGAGGAAACCACCAGATTTTATATTCTACTGAGAATAGTGTTTACTCTATTTACCATTTTCCAACTTTGAAGAAAGAGGACGGACTTGCTCACAGATACATATTTAAATGCATACTTTCTTACATTCTACCTCTTTTCAAGGTTGTTTCCAAAAGTATACACGCATACTTCATTTTATTGTGCTTCACTTTGTTACTCTTTGCAGATACTGCATTTTTTTTTCCAAATTGAAGGTTTATGGCAACCCTGCATTGAACAAATCTATTGATTCCATCTTTCCAATAACATCTGCTCACCTTGTGTTTCTGTGTCACATTTTGGTAATTCTCAAAATATTTCAAACTTGCTCATTATTATTATATTTGTTATGGTGATCTATGATCAGTCACTATGACTCACTGAAAGTTTCGATGATGGTTAGTATTTTTTAGCAACAAAGTATGTTTTGATGAAGGTGTGCACCTTATATTTTCAGACAATGCTATTGCACACTTGACAGACGACAGCATGGTGTAAACATAATTTTATATGCACTCGGAAACCAAAGAGATGATTTGCCTTTATTGCTGTATTCGTTTTATTGCAGTGGTCTGGAAATGAACTAGCAATGTCTCAGAGGTATGCCTGAATTAACCCATGCACTGTTTTGCACTCCCACCATTCCTTATGTGTATTGTTTATATCTTCTCAGAAACAGATACTGAGCCAAAAATTTCAGCCAATAGTTTTTTTCATATTTCACAATATAATGTGGCACCTCCTGACACAGATCACCTGTGCATAATAAACCTTCTTTTTCCTATTTCGTTAATGCCTATTCTGTTTTTTTGTTTTTTTTTTTTTTTTTTTTTTTTTAATTTCAGCTTATTCATTACGTGCTGGTTAGGTCAGGCTACCCTGATCTCTCTATGTGAAATCTACTCTTATGTCCTTTTATAAAATCATATTCCCCTCTTGATAGAATTTACCAGACTTACTATTTTGTGTTTATTTTAAAAATAGTTGATAATGATTTCATTACATGATCAAACTGATTACATGATCAAAAATTTCAGGATTTTCCCTCTTCAATTTTGTATCTCCATCATTTGACATAGTAAGTGATATTGATAAGAGTCTTATAAAAAAGGGAAACAAAGTTATTTATAATGTCTGAAGCCATTATAAAATACACATTTATGAAAATATTGCATTTTAAGTTATTACAAATACCAATTAATAATTAATAATGAATACCATTTATCTGTATATAGAATACTTAACTAAATACCATTCTTATATTACCTTATTTAGAGAAAGTTATAATTTATTTTCACTTTAACCACAGGAATGTATGGTCTAATATAAGTAGAAATTATAAGGGACTATGATGTAATAAGACATTATTTATGACTTCAAATATCACATGGTCTTGTGGGGACACAATGTAATATGTATTTATATATGAATGACAAATGATATAACAATTATATATATTAGTTGAGTAAGGGATTTATACAAAAGTCACATAAGGCATTATCTAAATGCTAATGAATAGAAAGATAAGCAAATATTAAGGAAATGGCACTAAGGACTGTGGTAATATGGGAAGAAATGGAAAGAACTGGAGCTTTTTGTAGGGTTTGGAGTGTTGCTAGAATGGAATAGTTTGACAACAATGGGGATAGTGTACAACTGATAAATGAACACAATATTATTTCAAGTATGACACCACCATTTTCAAAACAAAAAGTAATGAAATATACAATAACTGAAAGTGAATGTTCATTTTATTTATTTCCCAAGAGATGAACTCAATTAATATGTGAAAGTTATCACATCTGGACATTTCATTGAAGGTAGCAAATGTTGACTCTTCCTTTGAATAATGCAGTTGCTTGACAACTACTGAACAGATCTTATTTAGAGATACAGCTATGTGCCAGATGTGTTCCCTTCTTTTTCCCTCCACCACCACCACCACCCCAGCAATCCTGCAAATATCAGGCCATCCTGAAAGCTGTGGACAAGCAATTTTTAGTATAAAATTCAAAATAGAATTGCATTATAAAACTCACATGTTTTTAAACAAATGTTTGTGTGAAAGGTCAGTATTAGAAGTACCATAGGACAGTGAAGAATTTGCATGGCAAAGACAGAATTCTCAGGTTCAAATATTGGATTTGCCATTTACTGTGTGACCTTGGGCTATTTAATTAGTTTTTATCTATAATAAATTATATACATAAATATAATTTATATATAATAATTTATATAATAGGAATATTATAATAAATATAATTTCTATATAATAGATATAGATATAAACTCATTTAATTATATTTTTATCTATAAAATGGGGGTGAAAATAAGATTATTATCATAGAATTGTGAAGATTAAATGCGTCATTTCACATAAAGGGGTTAGTGTAGTGCTTAGCTTATAGTGAACACTCAGGTAGCTAATAATTACATTGAAGAAATATTTTCCAAAGAAACCTGGCCATTGGAATGGCTTATTTCTCCTTCTTCCCATGTACCTTTCCAAATCTCCAATGACCAGATTTGTAGTGCTGTCTGATAGGAAACCAGGGATCCAAAGGACAAAGAGGGAAAGCCTGAATCACAAAAGGAGATAGATTAGGGAGAAGAGGGATGTGAGGAAGGTGGTCCAGAATGGGAGAGGTTGCTCTGAAGACCTTGGAGATGAAGACTTTTGATACCCCATTGTCAGTAACGGAGCCCAGGCACTAGTAAGGAAAACTAGCAGAGGGGAAAAGAGTGGGATGGGTCATAGAGTTGGCTCCCAGTCTTTACCAGATGAGGATATAGGGTAGGATTGAAATTTATAATTTGATTTGAAAGAAAAGAAAGTCTTAGAGACATTATGCATGTGGTGACTAGCTGGAAGTCTCTATACCATTAAGGATATAAATTGTATTTGTCTTTTCCTTTCATGATAGTAGTACTGTGAGTACACATAGAAAAGGACAAAAAGAATATTATTGGATATGTTTTTTTAAATTGTATACATTGGTAGAAATATGTGTAATTTTCTATTTCTCTCATACATGCTGCATGTATGAAGAACTAAAGTGTACACAGTATTTCCTCATTTTCTAAAGGAAAAGTCTATTCCTCAATTATAACTACCTATAGTTTGCACAATCAGCTGTTGATTTTCAATCTTTTTGTTTCCACATTTCTTTTGTTCTAGTTACAGATTAAAGTGTTGTCATTTTCAAAATCTCAGAATTTGTACCAACATACTAAAAATATGCTCCAGTATTTATTTTCTCCATTTACTCACTATTATTTAATCACATTGTCGTAATTTAGTCCTCCCTTCAAATCTATACAATTAAAGACAGATACAAAGTTGTAGCTGTAGCTTCATGTTTGGGGGTGATCTTAAGAGTTTTCAGAAATTTGCAATTACGCTGTGCTATCCACCTGCGAATTCAGCTCCATAGGAGAGGCTTTGGAGATGGTTGCTAGGGTCAAAAATGTAGTGAACTTAGATTCAGCAAACTCTTAATTTTAGTGTTCTAAAACTTTTCTTTTTGAAAGTTTGTTTTGGTTTGTTTTGGAATTATTTTTTGCCTATTAAAAAAAATAAAATTGGAAGGTTTTAGAAAAGAAACTTGTCTTCGAGTCAAATAGAAGCAAAGGAATTAGAGAAGTTTGAGTGAAGTGATAGGGTTTAACACTGGTTTTGTTGTTGTTTATTATATGTAAATCTGATGGTAAAAATTTTAGGAAGCAAAAATGTTTATCTTTCTTATTTATAACAAATAAAACATAATCAGGATAGTTTACATGTTTATAACTCTTCAGTCAGATTCTGGCTTACTAAAGTGAACTATTCTCTTTAATTGTAGGTATGAAACTTATGAAATCATTTATCTTTGGTAGTAATTGTGGAAGGAATGGATATGAAGTGTATGTAGTAATCTTTTTTCTCTGAAGCTTTGCTAAAACTCTCCTAATTATTCAAATGTATTATCTTAGTTATGATTTAATTGCATAAAGATTGTGATAAATTGTTGCTAGACTATCTTTCATCCTAATGATTGGCTCTTATATAAAGGCCATATTTTAATAGGAACAGTTATTGTGGAAAACATAATTATCATTGTTAAAACATTGAAGGCACTCGATTATTTTCTCAATTGTTGTCTTTCTAAAAGAAGATGAGAATTACAACAGAAAATTATTTCTAAATTTATCTTTAAAATGAATTCAAATTAGTTTTCAAGTGTTTAAGATATTATTCATTATTTTCTTATTCATTTAGTATACATTGTATTATTCATGTGGTTTTGATACTCCTGTGCAAGGAAAATATTCTAAAAACATTGCATGACACTTCATTCAATTCTGATGAAAGTTAAATTATGACTAAATAAAATGTATTTAATTGACAAGTGAATAAATGTTACATGAACTATTTAATCACAACTATTAATATGGAAAAAATTTGGAACAAGTTTAAATAACTAAACAATTGTTCATATTATTTTTCATTCAACACATTTATTCACACATAACCATAATTGGAAGAGCTGTTCAGATGCCTGCTTTTGGCAATTTAGCTTTTAGCTTTTAAAGATGTCTCTCAACACATTGCACTAATTCCCTAGAGTTAGATATTAAGTAAATCTCAGACCCTGTAAAAGAAGTATACCCTTTATTTAATTTGCTTAGAAAAAGAAATTCATTGAAATTAAGTGTTATAGCAATCATTTTTAAAGTTAAAATGTACATGCCAATTAAACCACTTCTGTTGTATTTTAATACTACCTCTTATGACAATAATATGCTTTCAATATTCTAGTTTTAATAGTGTGGAAAATTTTTAAATTACCCTCAATAAAATCTTGAACATTACTGCAGGGACTGTTTAAGGGGAACTTCAAGTTTAATACTTAGCAGAGAAAATAAATAAAACTATAAAAGAATTGAAACCTTGAAAACCTCAAAAATTAATTTAGATTTCAGAAAGAATTGATTATGAGAAATTGACATTGCAGGATTCTGAAAAAGATATATATATATATTACTTCAGGATCCAAATACCTCTAAAGTGTTGTGAACTTATACTATACAGTTAAAACTTCTAACCTTTTAAACCCATGCATTCTCATATTGTTCATTTGTTAAACTGTGGTATAAAACACATAGCATAAAAGTTAGCATCTTAACCGCTTCTAACTGTGCAATTCAGCAGTGTTAAGTGTATTCACATAGTTGTGTAATGAACTTCCAAATTTTTTTTCATTTTGTGAAACTGAAACCATATCCATTAAAAAATTCCTCATTTGACCTTTCACTAGGTCCTAGCAACCACCATTCTCTTCTCTATTTCTATGAATTTGACTACTCTGGACACCTCATGTAAGTGGGATCATACAATATTTGCATGGTTTTGGTTGTCTGCTTTTGTGTTATGTGACTGGCTTCATTCACTTACCATAATGTTTTCAAGTTTCACTTATAAAAATCTCCTTCCATTTTAAGGCTGAATGATATTCCATTATATGCGCATATCATATTTTTTTAAGTTTTCATTTAAATTCTAGTTAGTTAACATACAGTGTAATATTAGTTTCAGATGTACAATATAGTGATTCAACACTTCCGAGAAATACCAGGGGCTCATCACAAGTGCACTCTTTAATCTCCATCACATATTTTGCCCACCTTCCGACCACCTCCCCCCTCACAAGCATCACTTTGTTCTCTATACTTAAGTGTCTTTTTCTTGGTTTGTCCCTTTCCCTCTTTTACTCTCTTTCTCTTTTTCTGGCCCCCTTTGCTCATTTGTTTTGTTTCTTAAATTCTACATATGAGTGAAACATATGGTATTTTTCTTTCTCTGACTGAAATATTTCCTTTAACATAATACTCTCTAGCTCCATCCATGTTTTTGCAAACAGAAAGATTTCATTTTTTATGACTAATATTCTATTGTATGTGTGTGTGTGTATATATATATATATATATATATGCATGTGTGTATGTGTATGCATGTGTATATACATATATATGTATATATGCAACCATATCTTGTTTTGTTTTGATTTTGTTCCTCTAAATACTCTTTTTTTCAAGTTTTTATTTAAATTCCAGTTATTTAACAAACAATGTAATATCAGTTTCAGGTTTAGAATTTAGTGATTCAGTACTTACATACAACACCTGGTATTCATCATAAGTGCCTTCCTTAATCTCCATCACCTGTTTAACACATCCCCCCCCACACAGTTCTGTTCTGGTAACCCTCAGTTTGTTCTCTATAGTTAAGAGTCCATTTCTTGGTTTGCCTTTCTTTTTTTCTCCCTATGTTCATTTGTTTTGGTTCTTAAATTCCACGTGAGTGAAATCATATTGTATTTGTCTTTCTCTGACTTATTTTGCTTAGCATACTACTCTGTAGTTCCATCCGTGTCATTATAAATGGCAAAATTTCATTCTTTTTTATCTTTATGGCTGAGTAATATATATACGTGTGTGTGTGTGTGTGTGTGTGTGTGTGTATATACACATCTTATTTATCCATTCATCAGTCAATGGACATTTAAACTCTTTCCATAATTTGGATATTGTCGGTATATATATATATATATATATATATATATATATATGTGTGTGTGTATATGTATATATATGTCGGTATATATATGTGTGTGTGTGTGTGTATACACATCTTATTTATCCATTAATCAGTTAATGGACATTTAAACTCTTTCCATATTTGGATATTGTCAGTAATGTTGCTGTAAACATTGGGATGGATGTATCCCTTTAAATTAATATTTTTGTATCCTTTGGGTAAATATCTAGTAGTACAGTTGTTGGACCATAGGGTAGTTCTATTTTTAACTTTTTGAGTAACCTCCATACTGTTTTTCAGAGTGACTGCACCAGTTTGCACTCTCACCAACAGTATAAGAAGATCCCTCTTTCTCCACATCCTTGCCATATTTTGTTTATTCGTTCATCCATCAATGGACACTTGAGTTGCTTCTACCTCTTGACGATCATGAATAGTGCTTCTATTAACATGGGACTGCAAATATGTCTTTAATATCCTGCTTTCAATTCTTTTGGATAATATACCCGGAAGTAGAATGACTAGGTAAACTGTTTTCATTTCTAAATTGTGAGATTGATCATTGTAACTTCTATTGTAGATATGATGAATTCACTTGAGTACTGTATGTAATTCACACAAAAGAGACTATAGAACCACAGTCAGTTATAATTATTCATTACATTAAAGTTTTGGGGAATATAAGCTAGGAAATATTATTTTTATTCATTTTTAAATTTGTTTCATTCATCATTAATTATTTGTTGAAGTGCTATTGTATTCCTATGTAATTCCTACATTTATGGATTTAGAATAACTAACCATAACGCACCTGAACTATGGTGGGTTGATGGGAGGAAAGTCTAATGACATAAAACAGAAAGAAAATTGTGATACCCAATATAGATATAGAGGCTGTTTTCTTCTGGGATTCCGATCAAAAGGTTATTTATTTATTTAATCTTTTAATATTTATTTATTTTGAGGGGTGGGGAGTGAGAGAGAGAGAGAGAGAGAGAGAGCACAAGCAGGGGAGAGGCAGAGAGAGGAGAGAAGGAAAACCCCAAGCAGGCTCTGTGCTGTCAGAGCAGAGCCAGACATGTGGCTCAAACTCACAAACTGTGAGATCATGACCTGAGCTGAAATCAAGAGTCAGACACTTAACCAACTGAGCCACCCAAGTGCCCCTAAAAAGTAATTTAAAATGAGATAATATTATTCTATTCAATCATTAAAATACCATGGAGAAAGATAACATAGAAACAAGTATATATCAGATAAAGAATGTTCATATTAAAGTCAAAATTCATTGCCAGTTTAAGAAATCAAGTTGTTAACCAGAAATTTGGGGAAGATTTTCCTGGATAATTAAAGTGATAAAGATTCTACTTGAATTTTCAGACTCAAAGACAAAGACACTTTGTAGTTAATAATTAGAAACTATTACCATGTGATAAAAACAAAAATAAACACAAAAAATAAAATCCAGCTTTAACAAAGAAAAGTATTTGAACCTAGAAGCAAATAAATACAGAGTAGAGTAAAATTATTGTATATCTAGATCCTAGAAAAATATTTGTTCAATTTTTACTTATGAGCCTGGTGCTTTCCTTATACTTATGACACAATGCCTCATTTATATTTTCTTTCCTATGGAAATAAATAGAATTAGCAAGTTGTGATCTTTATTATTAACTACAGTAAGATTTGGTGTATCCTTTTTTTTTTCAAATAACAGTATGTAGATACTACAAAAATTAAACATGTAATATTTGTGTAATTGTTTTGGGAAAGATAGTTCTGTATAGAATTACTCTTCTTTGCTGGTTAATCTATCTTTTGAAGGTAGCCTATCCAGTCAAACTGCCTCAAAGTGACATAGTTATGAGTATATATTACCAAAGACATCTTTTCCGCCTCAAGAGAGGCAGCAGATGAGAGAGAACAGTTCTCTTCAAAGCAATCACTTATACCTAGGGAGCATAGCTGTAGGTTCAGGGGAAAGCCTTTTGTTTCAATCCATCAATCAACAGAGCATCATTCCTGAACTATTCTCTAAAAACTAGAATCTCCCTAGAATGGCGTGGAAAAACTGTACAATATTTGAATGTTTACTAAGGCTGCCTTCTGTAAGGTATAATGGAGGATAGCAGAGGAAAAACAACAACAAACTTTGATCCACATTTTTTGGTGTATAGAAATTTCTGTGTCATTATTTAAATTAAGGAATCACAGTCAATTTAAGGAGAAGAAAAGGATCATGTCTGATTTGGGATATATTCTAAGATAATGTCATTGAAGGCAGGCAAAGTTATTTATCTATCTATTCATTTATTAAAGTATATATATTATGCGTTTCGCTTAAAACTGTGATACTTTTAATAAATCATTTTTTTCGTAGTCACCTAAATATTTTGCTATAAGAACTTCCTTCAGGTAGTTTCCTATAGTTTCCTGAGTAAGTGAATCTCACTGGATTATTAATATTAAGAGTGTCACGGATCAGTAGATTTCTTATATAATGCTGCTGTCAGTTGGTTAATCTCTTTGGAAACCTACTTGGCATTATTATCTCTTAAAATTGAACATTCCCAAATTCTATGATTCAACCAGGCATATACCAAAGATTTCTGCACCACAAGAAAATTATAAAAATATTCATAATAGCAATGTTTGTAATAGCAAGAGCATAAAACAATGACTACCAACAGAGAAACAAATAAAGAAATTTTGGGGTATTATGAAATATATTGCACCAGTTGAAAAGAACGAACTACAGTTACAATGTAATAATGTGGTACCAAGTGATAGCAAGTTGTCAGATGACCACAGCATGATGTTCTTTATAATGCTTAAAACTACTAAAACTCATAAAATTTTTACCAAACCTAAAAATAATTAAGGATCTCATATGCAGTGATGGCAAGACTCAGTAAAGAGCACCCTAGACAGAATGCCATCTTTCTGTTATTCCTACTTAGCAAAATTACACACCTTATATAAGTACTATGCTAATTATTTGAGATATAATGATAAACAATTTTCAGCCATGACCCTCAAAGAATTTGCAGTTTATTGCAAAGATAGACATGCATCTATGTATTCATATAGCAGTATGACTTTGAAAGTATGAGTGCAGTATTTCTTTAAGATTATTGAAGCTTGTTGTTATGTAATGATTATTTTTCAGAAATATGGTCTACCATCTATGTTCTTTAGTAAAGGTTTTGTTAAAGCCATATAGAATGCCGTATCACACACTTTTATGATGGGTTTAATATTGTGGTTTGGGGAAGGATAATTTATGACAAAAATGTTAAAAGAAAATTAAAGCCCCAGACATGTTGTTTTTTAAAATATGATTTAGTAAACATACTATTATTAAAATTATATTATTCAGAGTTGGGAAAGGCAGTCTCATGCACAGAATCGTTAGATATCTACCACACATACATTCTACTGCATAAGAATAAAACTTGGGCCTGGATCACTTTTCTTACCAAGAGATAACTCGCATAGCCTGTATGCTTATCACTTTGTATGGAAGTGTCTCTCTCCGTTTGTGCTCAATTACTACTCTTGTTCTGTTAAGTGTGAGCATCTTGGCACCTGGACAACCCCACAGGTCACAAGATGGCGGTGGGTGCTTAGGACAATTGCCCTGTGTCTTTGCTGGGGTTACCCGCTGACCATGGAGGATGATGCTCACTACTAGAGCAGATCCTGCTCTTTCTCGTCTATGTAGGTAAAGCGTTGTTCCATTCTGTGCTCGGCTGCATCGGTTTTCTTGGTGACTTTAATATGAAGATGCGATGGACAAAAGTGCGTGGACTTCTCCTCTAGAATTGATAATACGTGCATGGTACTCTGTTCAACATTCAGTAATTTGAACCTGTCAACTAATAGTATGCTTTATCATTCTTTGGATGGCTGCCAGAAACCAACTTAAAACAAAGAAAGAAGAAAGAATCAGTTACTATAATTGGAGATTTCAACATGGCTCGTATCTTAGATTTGGGGCACAGAAATGTTTCACTTGCTTTTCTCTTCTGTCTTTATTTATGGCTTAGTTCTGCTCACTTCTGCTATGTTTCATTCTTATTAGACTTTGTACCTATGATTTCCCCTCTTCTTATTACCCGGAGCTCCCCCCTTAAAATTGATGAATACAGAGAAAGAATAGGCATTTTTCCCCCTTTACCACCAGTAGAGATATCAGGGGAAAAGTCTGACTAGCCCTGGTAAAAGCATATACCGATATACGATTCAATCAGTGTAATAGCTAGATTTTCCTTAGAGCCTAAGTCTGAATCACATGCTCACATTTAGTACTAGCGGGATCATTTACAGATGAACCAGACATATAGAAGGATAAAATTGTGTAAACATGATTCTTAACATAAAACATGCTAGACCTAGAAAAAGCGTATACTTTAAAAGCAATGCTCACTTTACCACTTACTGACTACAGAACATTGAGCCTTCAGTTCATAGAATAGCACAGTTAAGGCTCAGCTCTCTCACTTACCTAAACACAGGAAAAATATTAAATCCATGAACATGTCACTTTCCTGCTGAAAATGAAAATTGGATGATATGGGAGAACCTCATGGAGGAAGTGATATTTGAGATTTACTTTAAAAGGCTAAAAGGAAAAGTGGAAGGACAATATTATTCTAGCTCTCCTTTTATTTTTCGTTTCTAAAAGGACTACTTCATCATTTGCACTTTGAAAACATACCATTATTTGCCTTTGTCTTTCTTTATTTTTCACTTGTAGTTTGAATTATAATTATTTATTTAATGTTATATTTTCTAATCATTTTAAGGAAAGAATATAAAAGTGAAATTAAATAAGCCTGAGCATAAAGAAGAGATGAAAATAAAAATAGAGTAGGGACACCTGGGTGGCTCAGTCAGCTGAGCATCAGATTCTTGATTTCGGCTCAGGTTATGATCTCATGGTTGTAGGATCAAGCCCTTCATCCAGCTCCATGCTGACAGCCTGGAGCCTGCTTGGGATTCTCTCTCCCTCCCATTCTCACTGTCCCCCCCCCCCCCCCACGTGCTTGCACACACACTATCCCTCCTTCTCTCTCTCAAAATAAATAAATAAAACGTAAAAAAAAAATAGAGTAAATGGGGCACCTGGGTGGTTCAGCGGGTTAAGCAACCAGCTCTTGGTTTCAGCTCCGGTTGTGATCTCATGGTTTGTGGGTTTGTGGCCCTAGTTGTGCTCTGGGCTCACAGCACAGAGCCTGCTTGAGTTTCTCTCTACCCCTCTCTCTTTCTCTGTCCCTACCCCACTCAGTCATTCTCTCTCTCAAAATAAATTTAAAAAATAGACTAGATGTTGTAACAAAAAGATAGACTTCATTTTTATCTTAATAATATGCCAGTTTTAAAATAATATGAATATTATTGTCCAAGGAAAAAATTAAAAGGACCAAATAAACATAGGAAATATAAAACATCTTTCTTTATTTTGTAGAACCATTTATCAAGCTTTATTGAGAAGTAAACAAAGAAAAATATGTCTCTCTTGATATGTTCAGATATTAAGTAATTAGGAAAATGTTAATTTACCAGAATATGATTTGTTGAATGTAATTTACTTTATTAGCAAAAAATAAAGGCAGTGTAACTACTTTATGGTGGAAATCTAAAGATGTTTTGTGTTTTATTGACAGTAATATTAGATGATAAAACCCACTTCTTATCAAACAAACTTTCTATAAAAAGAAAGTTTTAAAATTTTGATTAAATAGTTGTCTAGAGGCTCACTCACATACACCAAAAAAAAAAAAGAAAAATATTAAGACAGTTGTAATCAATACTGTACATTTTATTTGTGAGTGACAGAAGTTTCCTGAATAACATTAACTGGCAAGCATGACTTGTTTTAATACACTTTCTCCACTTGGCTACACCTAATCATTAGATACCTTGAGGATACAAAGACAATTGGAGAAAGTGGATTAGTTGAAACTGGGGCAGAACTGATGAACTGACTTGAGGAAGTCATCATTGTAAGAGAAAAGAAGTGGGGCACTATGTTTTGGTTCTCTGCGCTCATAAGAAAGTACTTCGGAAGATAATTGATTCTATTATCTCATATAGGACATAAGGATGTATTTAGAGTACATTTTATTTCTTATTTATTTATTTAATATAGAGAGGACAAGCACATTTTTTTTTCTTTTAGATAGAGAGACAGAAGGAGAAAGAAGAAATTTTTAATGTAATTTATTGTCAAATTGGTTTCCATACAACACCCAGTGCTCATCCCAACAAGTGCCCTCCTCAATGCCCATCACCCACTTTCCCCACTCCCCCAACTCCTATCTTAAAAAGGCTCCACGCTCAGCACAGAGTGGGATCCCATGACGCTGACATCATGACCTGAGCCAAAATCAAGAGCCAGACGCTCAAACTACTGAGCCACCCAGGCACCCCTAGAGTATGTTTTAGTGTCTTTTTCAGGCTCAAGTTATCTGCAAGGAATTGTTTGGGTTTTTTTTTTGTCACCAAGTGAAAATGTGCTTGACCTCATTTCAAAATATCTTGCTCTACTTTTGGGCACTTTCAATATTACCAATCATATGCTTCTAAAGAAATAAAGAATATTTTATTTCTTTGAATATTTTAAATTATTATATATTTCCTAAAATCTTTACTTATACACCACTGGGAATAATCAATGTCAGATGAGGCAATGAGGGCGTCTAGGTGGCTCAGTTGTTTAAGTGTCCAACTCTTGATTTCAGCCTAGGTAGTGATGTCACAGTCGTGAAATTGAATCCTATGCCCTGCTGCATGTTGGGCATGGAGCCTGCTAAGATTCTTTCTCTCCTTCTCCCTCTCTCCCTCTTTCCCTCCTCAAATCACGTGCACACACACTGGCTCCCAATCTCTCTAAAAAGAAACAAATTCAATAAAACAATAATAAATCTTGGACTATTTCTAAATTATGTATAATTTTGTAAATCTTGGAGATCTTTGAGATAAACAAAAGGTTTTTACCAATGATTATCTGTAATAAATTGATACAATGTAGATAAACTGATAAATATTTCAGTTGCAAAAACTGGTGATTCATGGTACTGTAATTTAAGCATGTATGTAAAATTATTTTTATTAAAATCTAAAGAAACTTTAGATAGTTTATCCATCTTTGTGCTTGACCTAATCAGTCCCTTCTTTAATATTAACGAGTAAACATGCTCATTCTAAAAATCATCCCCCCACCAAAATAAAAGTACAGGTTTTTAAAAAAAAAATTTAAATGTTTATTTTTGAGAGAGAGAGAGACACAAAGTGTGATTGGGCAAGAGGTAGAGAGAGAGGGAGACACAGATTCCGAAGCAGGCTCCAGGCTCTGAGTTGTCAGCACAGAGCCTCACGTGGGGCTTGAACTCACGAACTATGAGTTCATGACCTGAGCAGAAGTAGGACGCTTAACTGACTGAGCCACCTAGGTGTCCCTAAAAACACAATTTTTAAAGGAAACTGGTGAACTGCACTTCACATACAGATTGACTCTCAACAAAATTTTTTGATTATGTGTGAATAGGTTATATGTTTATGCATAATGCATCATGGGGATAGGAAAGTCACAACCTTTTAAATCTTCCTATATCTTCATTGGACTGCATGATAAAAACATTTGTCTCTGTTAAGATAAATTCTGTCCTTATTAAAATGTTCACTTACTAATTTTTCTACACCTTGTGTTCATATTGAATAAACTCACTTTTTCTTTCATAGATCATCTTTCAAATTTCCACCAAAGATAATCATATTTATTTCTCTAATGTTTCTATTTCAAATCTCCTAGTTTTCAAACCAACCTATATTTGACATTTGAGCTTTGTTACACTCCAAAAATTAATGACGTATACTCTGTAGTATGTGTCCTGGTAAAATTACTCATATTTTATATGGCCACACCATGGTAATGGTCCTTCTTCTTACATTAACAAAATTAATCAGTTTGGAGGTTAGTGAAATCTATGAAACCTCTTAATCCGAAGACTAACCATAAATATATATTTTTAGATTACTTAAGCACTAAATTCATGTTTGATTAATTTTAATTTAATATGCACTAAAAAGTTTACAGATTTACTTCATTTTAAAAAGACTATGGCTAAAACTTAGTAACAACACATTAAATTTTCTTTATTCATTTCTCCTTGTTACATTTATTTAACCCATTGCTTTTCCCTGTCTATACATTTAGGAATCTTAATTCTGTGGTCATATAACAGACTTGGTCTTTGAGCTTCATGTTATGAAATGATAAGATTCTTCATTTTGTTTAAATAACTATGCTGACATGTAATGATAGCTAATTATTATCCACAAAAGCATTATGTTCTATCACATAAATTAGAAAACTACTCTCATTACTTACTAGATGTATGACCTTGGACACATTGCTTTAACTGCCTATGTGTGCATTTCTTCATTTCAAAGTTGGGATAATAGTCCATATTCAGGAACAAATTTTGGAACCTGTAAGAGTTCAATAAACATTACTTTGAGTAGAATTGTTAAACCAGAAACTAACTCACCAATTCTTCTAGATCCCATTCCATTTTTCTAAATCTTACCCACAAGTATAATTTAATGTTTTATTCAAGTCTTAATACATTATTTTAAATGTATTTTCCTCATCTACTGATTTAGAAATCTAAATCACCATGGATTAAGAACACTTATTCTCATTCAGGTACATGAAAACTGCCCTTGTAATTATACATTCTAGAATTTTATCTAAGATTAGTGGCTTGACTTACAAAATAAATTAGTAAAAATAATTTTCATTCTTGACTAAGCTTGAAAAAATGAAAAATTCTGGAAATGGAATAATAGAATATGCATTACTCTAATACTCATAAATAGAAAGAATATAAATTCCCAAAATTTTACACCTTAGTAACCTGATCTTAGTTCATTTAGACCAGCTTATAGACTTCTTTATGATGATAGAAATGTTCTATATCTGCCATCCAACATGGTAAGTAGTAGTCATAGGTGGTTGTTGAGCATTGAAATCTGGGTAGCATTTCAAAGGACTTATTTCTAAATTTTATTTATTTCTAATTAAAATTTAAATTTGTGTAGCCACATGTAGAACACAGCCAGAACAGGTCTAGACAAAGAGATTTGCACATATGTCAGACAAAAAAAAAAAAATTGTCTTCATCAACTTGATGAGAATGGGACTGGGGATGGGAATTCACTTTACCAAAGTTTTGTTTTTTTCCAATTTTTTTTTAAGTCTGAATTGCTGTCCCCTTGAAAGAAAAGACAGAACTTCTTCCAGACCATGGGAATGGAACACTTTTCCATTTTCTTGTGTCCTCTTCAATTTCTTTCACAAGTGTTCTATAGTTTTCAGACTATAGAACTTTTATCTCTGTAGTTAGGTTTATTTTCCATTCATTCAGAGTTAAATGATCAGCCTAGAATGATAGGCCCTTTTGTGCTTTACGCTGAATATAAAACTTAAAAAACAAAACCAAAAGATACAAAAATGCTGATTTGAAGAGGAACATGCATCCCAATGTTTATAGCAGCACTATCAACAACAGCCAAATTATGGAAAGATGTCCATTGACTGACGAATGGATAAAGAAGATGTGGTGTATATATATACAATGGGATACTACTTGGTGATGGAAAAGAATGAAATCTTACCATTTGCAACAATGTGGATGGAACTAGAGGGTATTATGCTAAGTGAAATAAATAAGTGAGAGAAAGACATATATCATATGATTTCACTCATATGTGGAATTTGAGAAACACAACAGATGAACATAAGAGAAGGGAGGGAAAAATAAGATAAAAACAGAGAGGGAAGAAAACCAGAAGAGACTATTAAATACAGAGAACAAACTGAGGTTTGTTGGAAGGGAGGTGGTTGGGGGATGGGTTAAATGGGTGATGGCCATTAGGGAAGGCACTTTTTGGGATGAGCACTGGGTGTCATATGTAAGACATGAATCACTGGGTTCTACTCCTGAAACCAAGACTACACTGTATGGTAATCAACTTGAATTTAAATTAAAAAATTAAATTAAAAAGAACCTAATAAACAAAAAAGCAGTAATAAATGCTAAGAATAATACCAGAACCAAAAACAACAGATCATTCTGAGATTTATATTTCCTTATATTTTTCTTAGAGATTGATGTCACTTATTCATTCATTCTTGGTAACGTGCCCTCCATACTTTCATATAATTTGCACATATTTTGTCAATGAAAAATCACTTTTATGGCTACCGTGTTTTCTTTTATTATCTTCTCTTCATAAAGGCAAAACTCTAAGAGCTTGTAGTTCCTCTTTACGGGCTTCAGTCCCCTGCTTTGGTCTTATTCCTATCACTTCTGTAATATTTTTAAACTATTTTGCAAAGTCCAAAATTCACATATCTTATTATTCTCCAGCTTTACCCTCCCAAAATATAAATCACTCTAGGGTGACTTGACATAGCCTGTTCATTTTTAAGAACACTAGGACTCTCTTCTTCAGCCCTTTTCTGTCTCTCTACAAATAAAATATCTATTCTGATGTCTGATTTTATTCAGACTAAGTGATAACAGCAACACCAGTCTTAAAGCCAAAGGAAATTTAACCTTGAAGGGATAAAAAGGAACACCATATAAATTAGTAATTTCTTCAATTGGAAAAATAGAAAAATGGCTAGAATTAGAAACTGAACAGCAGTGTTCTAGTTTCTTTTTCTCCCCACCAGGAGACTCAGTTATCAAAAAGAAAGTAAAGAGCTTACCAGTTGAACTATTTTTTTTTTTTTTTTTTGTGAATGAGTTGCAGTGAAGGTGTACAGATAGTGGAAATCATTATTAAACTTTGCTCCTATTTCAGGTTTGATAGCCTTTATGATTTATTGCAGAAAGACTTCATCTATTCCCTGCACTTGGCAAATAGGTCTGCAGTGTGTTATCTATTAAAGACATCACTACGGTTCTTTCTTCTAGTATTCTAATCTATATTCTCTTGATCATCTACTATTTCTAAATAATAAGTATTGTGTTTTTGAGAATCAGCATCCACAATCATGTATTCCTGTCAGAGCCACCTTGAGAACACACAATGCATTCCAATACAAGATTAATGACCATGCTCATTAACAGATAGCATTATTTTGGCATGAATCAGATGAATATAACCATTTGAATAACACTTTCACAATTATATAAGAACGACAGGAATTAACCTTTGAAAACTTTAAAAAGTAGTTATCATCATGGTATTAAGAATGGAAGAGGAATTTAATGATAAACATATTTTCTCAGTGAACAGTCCTTCTTATTTCAGATTTCACTATGCATTAAATTCCATTTACCCCCAACTTTCCAGTTTACAAATACCAGTGAAGCTGGTCATTGTTGGAAGTGGAGTTAGATAACTAAATTCTCTTGTATAAGGTACAATATTAACAAACATAATTCTAAATTCTAATTCAGCATAGTATAGTGAGATTTCTTTGATTTTTGCTATGTCTTAACAGTTTTTATTTAATAATCTGTATTTGTGTGAAATTCTTAGTTTATATACATATAAAGAGACTGTTCTTCAATCATACATTCTTTTGCTTTGTTTTATTTTTTTTCTTAGTACTTGTCTGAGACTAGCAACAAAGTAAAGAAACAAAAGGTAATCAATTAAAATTATCCGTGTACTCCTGAGTTTCTCTGAGTTAAACGTTTAACTCAGAGAAATGTACTTTGATTTTTTTTTTTAAAGATTGCTGTGAATATTATCAACAAAAATCAGAGGAAAGAAAAAGCTCCAAGCTGGTGTGATTACAACACACCATTAGTGAAAGTCAAGTTTCCCATCTTTGACTGCCAAAGGTGTAAATGAGCATCTGAGGGTAGTGCTAATTACAGCAATCTAAAGACAGAAACTGCTGTTCCTAAGTCTAGGAAGCAAAGTGAGATCCAACATTGATTTCCAAAGTGTGTAATTTTAGAACTCCTTCCTGTGATACTCTGTGTTTGATCTTTCTAATAATGGTTCACATATAAATCACCCATCTAAAACATTTCATTTAAAATTGTTTTAAGTCATTTACAAATACCAATTTGTAGCTAATATTTATGTAAAGATATTTTTAATTATTAATGTCCTTTGGTACATTATCTGATGGACCAAGTTAACTGTGTATTCAAAATAATTTCACTGATAGCCTTTCAAAAAAATCAAAATACTGAAAGGAGCCTTTAATAAATTTGATGAAGTATTGAGTTTCAGATATGCACGGTAGATGTGGATTTTGAGGGTAAGGAATTGGCATTGTTGAAGTATATCAGCATAAGAAAGCAGCATGCTGTAGTATAGAGTAAAACATGAGCTCATGAAATAAAGTGCCTGAATAAGTTATTTATTTCCTTTGAGTCCCAAGTTGGTTTTTTTTAGTTTATTTATTTATTTTGAGAGAGAAAGAGAGAGAGAGAAAGAGAGAGCAAGGGAAGGGCAGAGAGAGAGAGAGGGAGAGAGAGAATCCCAAAAGGCTGTCAGTACAGAATCAAATGCATGGCTCAATCTCACAAACTGTGAGATCATTACCTGAGCTGAAATCAAGATCAGATGCTTAACCAACTGAGCTACTCAGGCACCTCGAGCCTCAAGTTTCTAAGTAGCAAATAAAGACAAGAATATTTTAATATGAGATTGTTATGAGGATGAAATAAATTATTATATGTATAATATTGAGGAAAAATCCCTCACATGTAATAATTTTTTTGTTACTTTTATCATGGTTCTTGAATCTTTGATAGTTTCTTCTATCCTGACTCATTCTCTCCTCCTTGAAATCATGTTAACTTTTCCTATCCTACAGCCATATTCTATTGACCTAAAGGATGTCTCATGCTCTTTTTTTCTTTTACAAACTTCTTAAAAAATATCTTGCAGTTTTTATCACCAATTATAGTAGGTTCCATACATTTTCACATTAAATTGTGTGACTATAATTATATATAATTAACATATAATTGTGGATATTTATAAATATGGACTTACAATATCCTAAATTTTTTGCCCTGATTCGCTTCACTGAATTGTTTGAACATCTTCACAGATCAGTGAATTTAGAACTTGTTATTGTTTTTCATGGCTATATAATTACAGTACCATAATTTCCCAATACCTTAGTGAATATGCTACATTTTTTTCTGTTTTTATTTGCACCTCTCCCCCTTAATTGGAAAAGAAGTATGGGATAGTGCTTTGGGTCAGAAGCTCTAAATCTAGACTGCTAGAGGGCAAATATTGACCCTGCTCCTTAATAGTTGAGTAACCTTGGATAAATCTCTTACTTGTGATAAGCAGAACTTGTTATTGGACACTGTAATGAATAAACCTTATTACCCCATAATATTTCCAAATCTGAGCCAGGCTTCTGGAGGGAATAATTTAAAGGATAGGTTAATCTCCAAGAGGAAGGATTCTGAAATACCAATGCAAGTGTATACAATACATGTATCATATTTTCCATTAGTATACACTGAGAGAAAGAGGAATATCCAGAATAAATATAGGTATATCAAGTTTGAACCGATGTCAGGGAATTTAAAAAATGCAAAACAAGAGCAAAAACAAAACATTATAGTCCTCCGTGAGTACAGAGGTGATTGGATACCAGATAATAAAATAAATCTTAAACCAATTTTGTCTTATAGGGGTTATTGTCCTTCTTTAGGAATGCCTATTTGGCATGGATATTCTTAGCACCTGGTAGAGCCTCCCATGAATCCTTGATCTGAAGAGTAAAGAGCCATTGGGGGAGGAGAAGCTAAGTGTAAGTGCTTAATCTGTACTCATTACGTGGCCAATATAGTAAATCAAAACCAGTGATATATCCCAAATGCATGCTAGGTATTTGTAACAACCTCAGAGACAACAGATACAAGAGTGATGGGATTCCATACTCCCTTTAAATGAACTCTTCTTACTACTGCAAAGGAAGGGTAAACCATGGTATATACTGTTGAATAACTAAAGCGTATCAAGGAGCAGCTCCAGTCATAGTTGTGATAGAGGAGGTGTTAACTTTATTTTAATAGATTACATATTCTCTAGGTCTAATGTGTGGATCTTTCTCTGGATCTCTTCTTTTTAATCTCCTTCAGTAAAGAGGATCAAAAGCATATTCGCTGTGGATGAATAGTATACACATATATATTTATTTACCTTTTGCCAAGGATTAAGTTATATCCCCTGCTTTCTGTCACAATAGAGTTCAAAGGAAACTTAAGTGTCTTGACATTTACCAAGAAGAATATACTGGTCTATTGTATTGATGACAGAAAATGGCAAGTACTCTGAATAATCTGGAGTATATACCAGAAAGTTTAGTGGTATTGTATTTTAGAAAAAATTTTTGGTGCCCAAAGATCTGGACATTCTGAGATACTCCCTCCAAGGTAAAGAATGAACATGTTTTCTACACCAGAAAAGAAGGGTAGCTTCAGGTAGGTCTCTTAGGGTTTGGAATGCCAGTTTCCATTATACTTAGAAATACAGCTCCAAGCGTTAAATGGGTATGTTACTATTGCCACTGTAACAATCACCACAAAATGAGTGGCTTAAAGACTTATCTTACAGCCCCAAATCATTGTCGCTGGGTTAAAGTCAAGGTGTTAGCAGGGCTGGTTTCTTCTGAACCTACTGGGAAGAAAATCTGTTTTCTTACATTTCTCAGCTTTCCAAGATCACTTGCATTCCTTGGCTCCTGACCCTATTCCTAGCATCATTCTAACATCTTGACTCCCTGTCACAACTTCCACTACTGACTTTGATCTTCCTGCCTCCTTCTTATAAAGACTCATGATCTTAAATAATCCAGAATAATCTTCTCATCTCAGGATCCTTAACTTGAAGGATCTGCAAGCTTCATTTTGGTTTGTAAAGTAACATAACCACAGGTTCTAGGGATTAGGATGTGGACATCGACCACAGTGTGTAACTCAGAGGACTGCCATTTTAGATGAAGCCGAGAAAAAAAAAGTACATTGAAAATGTACAAACTTCAGTATAGGCTGCTCTGTCATTTGTGGCATATGATTGAGGATACCCTTGCCACATTGGTAAAGTTTTAGAAGCCTAATAATCTGGGGCATGAGAGGTTATCCCCTGTGAAATAAAAGGCAAGTTACTATACCTAACACCCACTATCAGTAAGATCCACAGTGATGTTTGGGCCCCTCAGAATTTTGGAAGCAGCATTTACCCAACTGTAATACTTCTCAGACTTATTTATTGAGTGTCTCAGAAATAGCCAGATTGAAGTATAGCCCTGAGCAGGAGAGATTTCTGAACAAATCCTCAACATTATAAATCAAGGCCATGCTCTCTCCATCAAACTATTTTGAAAAATCACTCCTAGCATACTATGTCACCTACCTAGGTGACATTGAGGATCTGGTCATGAAAAAGTGTTGATGTGACTGGAGCACCCCGTCCTTAACTGGGTGTTAACAAGTCTACAAAACATAACATTGCATAGGCGGGGAAGCAATCTACCACATTATAGGAGTGGCACATTCTCAGCTGAAGTCCAGGTGGTTCAGATGGCGTGAATAAATCATTCGTACAGATGGCATCAATGATTATGTCACATATGTCTGTTGCACTGATACCCTTTAACTCAAACCTGTTTTCTCCCAGGAATCCCCTGTAGCTAATTAAAAGAAGAGAAAAACACAGGTTTGGTTCAAAGATGGATTCAAATAATCTGTGCTGTCCTGGCTGAAAATGGAAGCGCTGCCATATTTTAAACACACCTAGGAGTGCCCCTGAAATATAAGAGTTAAAGAAAATTTGTTCTATGGAGAAAGCTGTAAGTGTACACTCGGGTATTTACTTTGTATGGAGATAAGAGACCTGAGTTATAGAAACACACGTGCTTCTAGAAAAGTATGAAGGGACTGAATAGTTGTTCAGGATCCTTAAGAAAACAGTGTTAGATCACAGAAAATGAGTTGGAGGAGAGTCCTGAAGGAAAGGGCACTAAATATATAGATCCATAGAAGAAGTTGCCATTGTTAGAGACTAAGATTTAATAAGGTAGACTGGTCTTATTACCGGTGATCATCTGGGCTTCATTTTACATCTGAATAAGCATCTCTACAAGTGGGCTAAAAGAACCTGTGTTTTAAAATTTCTTGGGGCACCTGGGTGGCTCAGTCGGTTAAGCGTCTGACTTCAGCTCAGGTCACGATCTCGCCCTCTGTGAGTTCGAGCCCCGCGTCGGGCTCTAGGCTGACGGCTCAGAGCCTGGAGCCTGCTTCCGATTCTGTCTCTCTCTCTCTCTCTCTCTCTCTGCCCCTCCCCCGTTCATGCTCTGTCTCTCTCTGTCTCAAAAAATAAATAAACGTTAAAAAAAATAAAAAATAAAATAAATAAAATTTCTACATTAATGGATAGTAAGATAAGCATAACTAAGGGTTTGGGAATGTCTGCCTTATATAATGCAATTTCTTGAGCACTTCCTGTTCTAATTACCCTCTTCAGGATAAAATTTATTTGTAGATTTGATAGGTCTCTCATTTTTTAACTATGATGGTGGGAACTGTTAGCAGTACACTAGATGTGTTTGATAATATAAAGTAAGTTGGGAGTCTTATCACTTAACTTGAGAAATATACCTCTATTAATATAGCAGGGCATAAATGTGTTGTTTTAACAGTTGTATTAATTATAATTTATGTAGCAAAATGTATCCACTTAGTGTTATAATTCAATGGCTTTTTAGGATATTCACAAAGTTGTGCAACCATTACCACAATCTACTTTTGGAACATTCTGATCATCCCAGACACAACTAGCCAAGATATAAAAGTTAGATAATCATTCGTCAGTTGATGGACATTTGGGCTCAACATGGATAGAACTGGAGGCAATTATGCCAAGTGAAATAAGTCAGTCAGAGAAAGGCAAATAACATATGATTTCACTTACACATGGAATTTGAGAAACTTAACAGAGACCATAGGGGAAGGGAAGGAAAAAGAAGTTACAGAGAGGAAAGCAAACCATAAGAGACTCTTAAATACAGAAAACAAACTAAGGGTTGATGGGGTAGGGGAGGTGGGTGATGAACATTGAGGAGGGCACTTGTTGGGATGAGCATTGAGTGTTGTAGGTAAGTGATGATTCACAGGAATCTACTCCTGAAGCCAAGACTACACTGTATGTTAGCTAACTTGTCAATAAATAAATAAATAAATAAAAAGTTATATAATCAGTGATAAATCATGTTGTTAGTGTATAACCCCTTGAGATGGATACATAATCACTATGGTATCCTTCTCAATTTGCATCTGATGTAGTCATCAGTAGACATCAGAAAAATCCAAATTGGGATAATCTACTAAATAACTGGCTAGTTACTATGCAAAACTGTCTAAGTAATGAAATATAAGGAAAGGCTGAAGAACTGCCACAAATTGCAAGGTGTTTAATTCAGTGGAGGATCCTACTTTATACCCTGAGACAGAAAAAGATTAGTGGAAAAATGTACAAAATCCGACTTAGTTCTGTACTTTAGTTGATAATATTGTACTAAGATTAGTTTCTTAGCTTTGCTCTATGTTCTGTGAAAAACGTATTTCTTGTTGTTATTGACACAAAAGGAAGGCAAGTGAAATGTATATTGGAACTCTCTGGACTATTTTTTTTTAACAGCTTTAAGATAAGATTCTCATACCATAAAATTAAACCATTCAAAAGTGTGCAATGTTTGAGGATTCCAATTTTCCACTTTCTTGTCAATATTTGTTATTGCTGTCTTTTTCATTCTAGCCATCCTAGTGAGTGTGATCGAGATTTCCATTTCCCTAGTGACCAGTGATATTGGGCATTTCTTCATTTGCTCATTGGCCAGTTGCACATCTTCTTGGGAGAAATATCTATTGAAATGCTTCTTCCATTTTTTAATTGGAAGTTATTTAATGCCCTCTGGATACTAGTCCCTTACCTAATAAGTAGTTTGCAAATGTTTTCTTCTATTACATGGGTTACTTCTTTCATTTTTTTGATGGTGTCTATTGAATCACAAAAGTTATTAATGCTAATGAAGTCTACTTTTTTCATGTGTTGCTTGTGTTTATGGTATTTAATCTACATAATCATTGTCTAATCCAAGTTCGTGAAGGTTTATTCCTATGTTTTCCTCTAAAATTTTATATTTTCAATTCTTAAATGTAGATCTATCATCCATTTGGGGTTAAAATTTTTGTGTGATTCAAGGTGGAAACTAAATTCATTCTTTTTGCATGTAGATATCCAGCTGTCCTGGCACCATTTGTTGACGACACTCATTTTCTCCATTGAATTGTCTTGGTATCTGAACTTGAAAGTAAATTGCCCATATATTAGGAGTTTATTTCTTGGTTCTCAATTCTCTTACATTAATCTATATATCTATCAGACCAGTACCACACTGCCTTGGTTACTATAACTTTATAGTCGTTTTTGAAATTGGAAAGTTTAATTCATTCTTTTTTTTTTCAAGATTATTTTCATTATTCTAAGTCACTTGCACTTCATTATTTATTTTAGAATCAGATTGTCAATTTATTCAAGGAAAAAAATGAGCAAAGATTTTGGCTGTGATTGCACTGAATCTGTACATCAATTTGGAGAGTGATCATATTAAAGTCTTATGATACATGAACATGAGTTATCTTTCCATTAGCTATTTTTTAATTTCTTTCAATAATGTTTTGTAGTTTTAGTGTATAAATTTTGCTTCTTTTTAAAAACTTACTTCTGAGTCTTATTTTTTATATTATTATAAATGGAATTGTTTCCTTAATTTTATTTTTGGATTGTTCATTGCTAGTGTATCAAAATATATAGATTTTGGGGGCACCTGGGTGGCTCATTTGGTTAAGTATCCAACACTTGATTTTGGTTTGGGTCATTATCTCACAGTTCATGAGATTGAACCCTATACTGGGTTCTGTGCTGACAGCATGGAGCCTGCTTGGGATTCTCTCTCCCTCTCTCTCTCTACACCTCCCTCACGTAATAAATAAATGTTTAAAAAAATATAGAGAGATTTTTATATATTGATCTTGTACTTTTCCATGTTGCTGAACTTGTTAATTTGTTATAATAATTTTGGGCAGATTCCTTAGAATTTTTTACATACAAGGTGATGTCCTTTCAAATAAAATAGTTTTATTTCATTATTTCCAATACTAACACCTTTAATTTGTTTTTCTTGACTAATTACCCTTGTGTTGAATAGAAATGATGAAAGTATGTATTCTCCATGTTGAATAGAAATGATGAAAGTTGGGGCACCTGGGTGGCTCAGTTGGTTAAGCATCCGACTTCGGCTCACGTCATGATCTCACAGTTTGTGAGTTCGAGCCCCGCGTTGGGCTCTGTGCTGACAGCTCAGAGCCTGAAGCCTGCTTCTGATTCTGTGTCTCCCTCTCTCTGCTCCTCCCCTGCTCATGCTGTGTCTCTCTCTCTCTTCTTTGAAAATAAATAAAAACATTAAATTTTTTTTAATTATGAAAATATGTATCTGTTTATTCCTTATCTTAGGAAGAAAATATTGAGTCTCACTATTAAATATGATATAGATTCTCTTCATCAAGTTGAAGAAATTTCCTTCTATTACTAGTTTGTTTATATTTTTATTGTGAAAGGATTTTGTGTTTTATCAAATGTATTTTCAGTGTCTATTTACATGATTAGGTACTTTTTGTCTTTTATTATGTTCATATAGTATATTACATTAATTGATTTTTTTATGTCAAGCACCCTAAAAATGTTCATGTTCTAATCCGTGGGATCTAGTAAAAGCGAATTGCAGATATAATTAAGTTGAGAAGGTTGAGATGGGGAGATTTTCCTAACATTATCCATGTGGTATATATCCAAGGTAATGACAAGGATCTTTATCAGGGAAAGGAAACAAGAGAAGCAGATAAAGAGACATGATGGTGGAAACAGAAATCATAGTTAGAGAAAGATCGAAAGATGTTATGCCGCTAGCTTTAAAGATGAAGAATAGGGAATTGAGCCAAAGAATATTATTAACAGTTTGTAGAAGCTAGAAAAGACAAGGGATGTATTTTCCTCTAGAGCCTCCAGAAGCAACATAGCTCTGCCAACACCTTGATTTTTGCCTGGGGAAATCCGTTTTGTTCTTCTGACTTCAAATTGTGGATAATAAATTTGTGTTATTTAAAGCCACTGTATCTTGTGTTAATCTGTTACGGCAGCAATGTAACACTAATGCAATATTTTTTATATAAGAATTTGTTTCCCTTTTCTAAGTTTTAATCTAATTTGTGGGATATAATTGTTCATATTATCCTTTTATAATCCTTTTTTTTAAATTTCTGTAATTCAATACTTAATTTTTTTTCCCTTGATCATTTTTTGTTTGTTTGTTTGACAATTCAGGTATCCTTTTATCCTTGGTAATTCTAGCTAATGATTTGTCCATTCTGTTCATTTTTTCAAAGAATCAAATTTCTTTTTGTGAATTTTCTCTATTATTTATCTATACTCTTTTTAATTTGCATCCATTCTAATCTTTATTATTTCATTCTGTTTATTTGCTTGGGGTTTAGCTGCTCTTCTGTTGTTAGTTTCTTAGGGTGGAATGCTGTTATTTATCTGAGACTTTTCTTCTCTTTTTTTTATTTTTTAAAAATTTTTTTAACGTTTATTTATTTTTGAGACAGAGAGAGACAGAGCATGAACGAGGGAGGGTCAGAGAGAGGGAGACACAGAATCCGAAACAGGCTCCAGGCTCTGAGCCATCAGCACAGAGCCCGACGCGGCGCTCGAACTCACGGACCGCGAGATCATGACCTGAGCCGAAGTCGGACGCTTAACCGACTGAGCCACCCAGGCGCCCCTAGACTTTTCTTCTCTTAACATAGGCTTTTGCAGCTACAAATTTTCCTCTAAGAATTGCTTTAGCAGTCCCTCACAAATTTAGCATGTTGCACTTTCATTTTATTCATTTCAAGACATATTTAATTTGCCTTTTGTTACTTCATTGTCCCTGGGGTTATTGAAGATGTGATAATTTCTACATATTCGTGAATTTCCCAGATTACATTCTGTTGTTGATTTCTGACTTAACTACATTGTAGTAGAAAAACTGTACCTTTGCATCTATTACATGGTAGTTCTTGAAATTAATTTCTCCTCATTTCTCAAGTTTGGTGGGTTTTGTTGTATTTGTTTATTGTTTTTTTTTGTTGTTGTTGCTAATTGTGGGCTGTCTCTTTGCCAATGATCAGGCAGAGTTTCAAACTTGTGATCTTCTCAGCTCTTTCCTGAGCCTGCACCTAATGAAAAGGCAAAAGTCAAACTGACTGCAAAACACAAGCTGACACCCTATCAACACCCCCACTAAGGTGGGTTATGTATAATATTCTTCACACGCTCATGGCTGCCTAAGAACAAAAAGCAAGAGAGATACAAATGCTAACTGATAATGACTGTAGTCATGCTGGACATGAAACCCCACTATAGTTTGTAACTGTCTTGATTTACAAGAAAAACAAAATCTTAATAGTAGGCAGGACTCCAAAATCCTATAGACTCATTTTCCAATAGCCCTGATGTCATCTTCACCTCCTCAGGAAAAAAAAAAAAAAAATACAACAGCCCTGTATAATCAGTCACTCCTCACAATCACAATGCAGTTCTTTCTGCCCACAGGCCTGTCTCTGTGTGGTAATAAAAACACCGTTCTGTGTCATAAAGCACCTCAAGAATTCTTTCTTGACTGGTGCACTCACGACTCCACATCATACCTTTCCCTGGGCATGCATGGTGACTTTCGAATTTCTCCCAAATGTGGAGTTGTTTTGAATGTCCTAGTCATTAATGTGGGATTCCCAAAAGTGTGTGTGTGTGTGTGTGTGTGTGTGTGCGTGCGGGGGGGGGGGGGGGAGGGGGCTGGTTAGGTAGGAAAGAGAGAAATGAAGGGGGAGAAAATGGGCACTGCCTCCTTAAAACCCCTGGATGTCACTTCAGTGGGAGGAGAGGCTTGCAACAGTAGAGGGAGGTGCAACGACAATGGCTGCCAGCCCTTTAGTCTATGTCTGAAATGAAAGCAACATCAACAATCAGAACACAGATCCCCAACATTTTGAGGCAGGTCCTTTTTGCTCATTCTGGCTCCCATAATGCAATTTTCATGCATGCTCTTCCAGGAACAAGGGCACAGCTACCTGCCACAAGAGTAGGGTGTGGGGAATGGATAGCTGTTGCCAACCCAGGGGTTGAAATTGACTAAAAACCTCAATTTACCTTCTAAGCTCTCCCTGGAATTTGAAACTTTTAATAGACCCCAGAGTTCCAAAATAGTTATTTCAGACAGATTCTAGTGTGCAATTGCTGTCTACATGGGGACAGAATCTTTTATTTCTTGTTCCAGTATTTTCCCAGAATTTTAAAATTTTTATCTTTTAAACATCAACATTAGAATTTTCTGGGGCGCCTGGGTGGCTCAGTCGGTTAAGTGACCGACTCTTGGTTTTGGCTCAGGTTGTGATCATGGGTTCCAGCCTCACATTGGGTTCTGTGCTGGCAGCGTGGATCCTGCTTGGGATTCCCATTCTCTTCCTCTCTCTGCACCTCCCCTGTTTGCTCGCTCTTCTCCCTCGAAATAAATAAACATTAAAAAATATTACCTAGGAATCTACATTTATGATCTTAGTACTATCCACCCCCAGATGAAAATTTAAAATAAATCAGGAAAATAAGAACTTCTTTGAATTAAGGTTGAACCTTACTGCTAATGCCACCACTGAAGATTTTTTGACCTAACAGACTTTAATTTGTTTAGAGGCCAGAAGTTACCTACCTCTTCTTTATACTTCCCACAACTCGAGTCCCTTTCTTCCAATTTCATTGTTGATTTGCTTAAAATTTGCTCCTTCTTGTTCTGACTTGCATTTACCAAAACTTCAATTTACCTGAAAAACTGCCCTATGTTATCCCAGCTGTTCCTAATGGGCTTTACATTCTATTACTTATGCATTGGCATAACATACTGGGTGGGTGAAATGTGATTGACTCTTAGTGACAATGGTTGGCAAAAGATTATCCCTAAATGATTCGAATGCCTTGAAACCATAATTATATCTACATGTTGGCACTGCTTCCACTTTTTTTATTGTTTTTATTTTTTTTAAGAAACAATTATTGCTTTAAGAGTGTTCCAGCAATTATCCATCCATTCATTCCTTTAAAAAAAATGAAAAGAAATACCATGTGTTGGACACATTTTGGAGGAAACAGAAGTGCGTACTGCCTAATTTTTGCTATTGAAGTGATCTTTCAAATTTCTTTCTAATTTTGGGATTATGCTCAGAGACTTGTCAACTGAAAGATGTAACTATCAGTGCAATATGTGTGTGTGTGTGTGTATACACTCACAATCAGTACAATGTGTGCGTGTGTGTGTGCATGTGTGTGTGTGTGTGTGCATGTGTGTGTACACTCACGCAGATGCTAGTTATGTAGCAGTTTCTTTCACTCCCAGAGATTCTTACTAGCTCTAAGAATGGAGAACAACATGTTTTTAGAACAAAATAAAGGTCCCCCTCATTGGATTTAGGGCAGTTATGAAAGTAGAAATAATCTGCCCACTGTTGTAGACTTCTAATTTAGTAAATTAGAAGTTATTTCTTCTAAAAACTTTACTAGCAAACAGGGTGAAGTACTTCTAGGTATTGACTTTTTAATAACCTGTACTTTGTATATTTATAGCATAAAGTAGTACTTATAGGTTATTAGGATGATTTCCAGTTATAATATTTTTTCTTACATACAAAACATGTCAGGGCAGGCACAAAAAGAAAAAGTTATAAAGAAATTGTCTTGAAAGTAACCAAATTATAAATTATACTTCTATTTTATCCTTCACTCATCGAAGGAATTTATCAAAAGCCTACTATTTATGAACCTTTCTTCTGTGCCACGAAAAAAAATAGGAAAGGCAAGAATACAGGCTATATCTTAGCTATTTAAAATTACAATGCACTAGGATTGATGAAAGAGGCACACACACTAAGAATGCAAAGGAAGGCCAGTTAAAAATAAATGCCATAAATATGGTTCAGACAGTAATTGTTAAAAGAATTCAAATGAGTATAGGGCCCTCAACTGTCATCAATTTATTTATCCAAGTCTTTTATTTTATTCCAAGTCCTTAATTAGAATGCTGTTTTGTAACACATCCTATTTTTCTTAACAAAAAAAAAAAAAAAAAAAAAAAAAAAAAAAGAATAAATAAATAAATAAATAAATAGTTTCTCCCCAGGACTTATTCAGAGCAGCCCGATGTCAAAAATCTATGTAAATGAATTTTCTCATCTGTCAAGGGCTTCCTTCCTTTAGAGAGAATTTTTTTTTCTTGAATGTTCCCAATTTAATCAAAGGAAAGCTTTGAATTGCCATCCATAGTTACATTTCTCTTTTTGATTTTTTTCACTGCTCATGGAAATAACTCAGATTTTAATTATACAATTCATTTTATACAAACCGAGTTAGCTCTTTGAGTGTGTTTTCTAGATGAGAAATGAAGATATCTGTTGAACCCTTGTCCTCATTAGCTTTTAAATATTTCCTTTGACTTTTTTATATTTTACCAAAAGAATGAAATATGCATTTCATGACCCCTTAATATGCTAGATGCTCAGTACGTTTTTCATTTTATCAATATTCCGTTGATTTTAATATGGAGTAATGTTTAACTTTTAGTTTGAACTAACAACTTTTAAAAACAGAGATTATGTTTTAAAGAGCACATGCTGAGGTATCTAGCCATATTATGCTAATTTTATTTCCAAATGGGGATAAATTTAGCACATAATTAGCACTTTTTATGTATTCCCCCAATGGATTCAACAGGTTAAGCTGTTTATCAGCGCAGGGTTGTGGGGGTTTATTTGTGTGTGTTTTTCTATATAGCCTTTAGGTTATTATCAAATAGAATGATTTCAAGTATACTTCGTGTAATACTTTTTAGGATAAATGTGGTGAAATAAGGACATTAACATCTAGCAAACACTGACAACATGCCACATATTGTTGTCATCACTTATTGCTTAAGATGGTTTTATTTGTGAATAACAGAAAATCTCAATTATATTTAAACTGAAGAAAAATGTATTACCTCCATAACATAAAGTCTAGAGTTATGGTGGTTCCAGCAATAGTTAATTAGATGATCAATGATAACAGAAAGAATCTCAGCCTCTTTCTGCCATTTTTAGTTTGATTTTATCTGTAGGCCCATCCCAAGATGGCTGTAATATCCCTAGGCATTATATCCAGGCATTTAACAAATCTGCAAAGAAAATATGACTTATAGAGATTCAGTTTTAGGGGAAAAGAAACTTTCCCATAACTCCTCTGCATATTGCCCTCCATATTTGCTGCCTGGAATTGGGTCAGATACTTAGGCCTACACTAGTCACTGGCAACCAAATGCAAGTACCATGATTGGATTAGAACAATTAGATATTATTATTAATTCTGGAAAAAGGATTTACTTCGTCAAAGCACATTTTCTTGTGGAGAAGTGTGAATATCTGTACAGTATTGAGCTTCAGTGAAAGGAGGAGGAACACGTAAATGACGGAGTTACTGTAAATAGATGTGTGCTATAGTAATTAACAATACCGTAAATCTCTTCATCTAATCTTCCTATGAGCTCTAAAATGTAGGTTGTTCACAATATCGAAACTGAGACTTGAAAGATAGAATTTTTCCCAAATAATAAGTCTATAAAATTATTGGACTGGGATTGAAAACTTTGTTCAGCCCAAAGCCTCATTTCTTTCCGCCAAACCAATGGATGTTAATCTAGAAAGGAATAATCCCAAAAGGTGTTAAAGTAGATCCAATTTACCTAAGTGTTATTGTGATAAAAAATCATGCATGAGCTAATCCTAGGTAAACCTCAAAAGTTTGTGAAGTTTTTCTTCTGCTTTTTCCAGCTCTTCTTTTCTAAAATCATTTACCAATTAAATCTTCAGGCAGGAAATGTGTTTATTTTATGCCAAAACAAATCAAGCAAACAAATAGCCCTATATATTTTTTGGACTCAGTTTGTATTCAGAATGTTTAAAGGAGAAACAAAAGATCTAACACCTTAAGTTGCATCAGCAAAAGCATAAAAAATTGATGAAGATAAAATTTTGTGTCTACTCACTGATAATTTAAGAGTGCTCCAGGGATGAGAGGATTAATATCATGCTTTAGTCAAAATAATTAAAGCTGGAAAATAATCAAGGATCAGGCTTGCTGAGTCTTTCAAATTGAAAAAGACCTGCCAAGACTGATCTTTTCTATTTGGGAGTTTAAATATGTTGGATCTAATTACAAGCAAAAGCAGGATACAAAGACTGAGGATGAAAGCAATTTAGGGAAGGTGTTTTCTTCTGTAAACGTCAAACCTCAGGAAAATATAAGAAACATAATATGAAGTGAGGCCTTTGCTAAGGCATTAAATCTAACATACATCCAAGGATCACATGCCAGATGGAACAGATTGAGGTGGTAAGCTTTCATGTTTATTATTTTAAAAATAAGCAGGAGGCTGGTGTGTGTGTGTGTGTGTGTGTGTGTGTGTGCGTTAAATAAAGAGAATAGAAGAGCCTTCCAAACCTTTACCATACAAACTACAACTTCAGATTTTATAAGTAAGATTTTTTTAGCCTCCGTATCTCTTTTCCTTGCCCCAGAGTCTCTCATTGGAAAGCACAGGAAAGTAGGAAAAGAAGAGAAAACACAGACTAGGTCCATCTTTTTCAATCTAGGATTCTAAGCCTGGTTAAGGGTAAAGAGTGAATATTTAAAGTGAATAAGAGCTTGGAACTCTTGCTTTGTTTCTGATCTTAGTGGGAAAGCTTCTATTTTCTCACCATTAGGTATGGTATTAGCTGTAGATTTTTGTAGATGTTCTTCATCAAATTGAGGAAGTTCTGCCTGTACTTGTAGCTTACTGAGAGATTTTTTTTTAATGTTTTTTTTATTTTTGAGAGAGAGTGAGAGAGCGCAAGCATGGAGGGACAGAGAGAGAGAGGGACAGAGGATTAGAAGTGGACTCTGCACTGACAACAGTAAGCCCAACATGGGGCCTGAATTCATGAATGACAAGATCTTGACCTGAGCCAAAGTTGGAAGCTCAACCTACTGAGCCACCTGGATGCTCCATACTGAGAGATTTTACTTGGATTTTATGAAGTGTTTTTCTACATCTGTTGATATGGTCATGTGATTTTTCTTTTTTAGCCTATTGACGTGATGAATTAAATTAAGTGATTTCCAAATGTTGAACCAGCTTTGCATACCTGGCATAAATCCACACGGTTGTGATGTATAATTCTTTTTATACATGTTGAATTTGTTTTGCCAATATTTTCTTGAAGATTTTTGTATCTACATTCATGAAAGACATCGTTCTGCAGTTTTCTTGTAATATCTTTGCCTAGTTTTGATTTTAGATTATTACTGGCCTCATGGAATGTTGGGAAGTATTCCTTTTGCCTCTGTCTTCTGGAAAAACTGTAGAGTTGGTATAACTTCTTCCTTAAATGTGTGGCAGAATTCATCAGTGAATTCATGGGCCTAGTGCTTTCTGTTTTGGAAAATTATTAATTATAGATTTGATTTCATAGACATGGCCTATTCAAATTGTTTATTTCTTTTTGTGTGAATTTTGGCAGATTGTGTCTTCAAGGAATTGGCCCACTTCATCTAGGTTACAAGTATGTGGGCATAGAGTTGTTCACAGTTTCCCTTTATTATCCTCTCAGTGTCAAAGCGATCTGTGGTGACATCCCCTCTTTCATTTCTGGTATTAGTAATTTGCATCTTTTCCTTTTTTTCCTTTTTTCTTAGCCTGGCTAGAATCTTATTGATTTTATTGATCTTCTCAAAGAATTGGTTTTCGGCTTTGTTGATTTTCTCTATTGATTTCCTGTTTTCAGTTGCATGGATTGCTGCTATAATTTTTACTACAAGTTTTTTCTGCTCACTTTGGCTTTGATTTGCTCAGTTTCGATTTTTCTAAAATGGAAGCTTAGACTATGGATTTTAGATTGCAGTTGCTTTATTTGGGACAATGAAATAAATTTAAGCATTAGCAGTATCCTCTAAGAAATTTCCAAGGAAAGTAAATTATATATGCATGTCTCTTAGAAACAATAGCTTACATTTGCATACATCCTCTTAGAAACATTTCAGCTCATTTGATCAGTTTGACTTTCAAAACAGTGTAGATAAGATGACATTATCTTTTGCTCTTATGTCTGAGTCTTAATATCTCTGTTTACTCCAAATATGTAAAAGATAAAAAAACCAAATAAAAGATTGTGTTTGACTTACTCTGAGGCAAGCATGGTAGGTATTTCATTTGAATTTCATCTGACTGCTCTTTTGTTTGCTATTGAGAAGATCATAGAGAAGAATTTAGATCTCATTAAATACTGCTTAACTTTGATGGCATACATCCTTCTAACCAACTTCTGGCAACTACAGTTCTAGGCTGTTAGACTAGTTATACAAATAAAAAGAGCAGAGCTAAGATGAAAAGAAAACACTTTTGGTTATTTTATTTATTAAGCTGTTTGGAGTTTTGTACAAAGTAGAGAATGAAAATGTCTGCCAAATTTGGGTTTAGATGATTATAAGTGATGAATACACATACATATGTGCACACACACACACACACACACACACCATTTAATTAATGAGTTTGAAAAGTTATTTTAAATAACTTTGCATTTTAACATCTCTAAGTATTTTAGTGACTTGGGGTTTGCTGTAGATATTGTGTACTATAATCTTTCCTCTTAAATTTTATTTCAAAATATACATTTCAGGTAAAGTTATATGTATCTTCAAAATATAAGTTAAACATGTAAACAGCATTATTGTGCTGTATCACTTAAACAACAGAAAGGCAGAGAGAGAGAGAGAGAGAGGGAGAGAGAGAGAGAATTCACCCTGACAGACTGGAGCCTGACTCTGGGCTTGAACTGGGAGGGAGACCTGAGCTGAAACCAAGAATCAGACACATAACCAACTGAGCCGGACAGGTGCCCCCAAAATTGAAACCTTTTAACATCAGTCTCTAATAATACAGACTTGAAAGGAATGTTTATTTATTAGGTGACATTGAAGTTACAACCCAAGCCAACTAAACATTCACTTAATATTCTTCTCCCCAACCCAATAAGGATACATCTGTGGTCCAGACAACCTCTCAGGCTGTTATGACAGGCCATGGATGTGATTAGTAACGTCTCTCTATGAGTTAAATATCATTAGGCTCCTGTTTTGTTTATTTGTTTATTTTTCTATTAGAGAATTGATGGAGCACAAATTGGATTTCAAAGTGTGATTTCAAAGCATCCAAAATATGCACCACACATTCCAAAACTTGATCTTACTGTGCTCTGTCTTCCTAGGCCTATGGCTTTACTGGAGACAAATATAGTTCTAAATAATAAGGCTATTACATCATTGGCTACTTTTTCCCAAGATTCAATCATAAGAATGACAAATGTTTGTGTGTACATGTGCATGTGTGTGTGTGTGTGTGTGTGTGTGTGAGCATGTGTGAAAGAGAGAGAGGGGGAAAGTGTGCATGTGTGACTGTGTAAGTGTATGTGGGTTGTTAGCACCTGAATCACTGTATCTTAGTAAGGGTTCAAAGTTGCCCATGATTTATGGCATATTTTAAACAAACACCACTATCACAAAAACTAAGTATAGTGTAGTGTTTTTTTCAGTCATTTCTCTTCTTCCATGGTAATGTGGAAGGTATGATTCCAGGTACTCTTCTGGGATCTTTATCAATAATAACTCCATACATTTCTCATGTCAATCCTATAAGGTATACTATTATTATCTCCATTTTACATATGATGAAACCAGCACAGGGAAGTTAAGTATATTCCCCCAAATTAAACAGGTGGTAAGACATGAAGCTAGGCCTTGATTCTTGACATCTTACTCCATAGTTTGCCTTGACTCAAAAAGAAGAAAAGAAAGAAAGAAAGAAAGAAAGAAAGAAAGAAAGAAAGAAAGAGAGAAAGAAAGAAAAGAGAAGAAAAGAGAAAAGAAGAGAAAAGAAAAAATAAAAGAAGAATGTGAGCTTACCACAGGGCTATATCACCCTTCCCTTCCACCCTCTACCCCTCCACCAATACATTTACAGTTTCCCTTATGTCTAATTGGGACCATAGGGCCAAATTTTGGCCAATGGAATGGGAGGAAAAGTGATATGTGTACATTGATAAAGTTTCAGTTAAGCAAGATGAATGAGCTCTAAAGATCTACTATACAACATCGTACCTATAGACAATAAGTATTAAGTATTGCATAAGTATCTTAAAAAATTAAGAGAGTAGACTTCATGTTAAGTGTTCTTACCACAATAAAAACAAAACAAAACAAGATAAAATAAAATAAAATAAAATAAAATAAAATAAAATAAAATAAAATACGATAAAATAGTAAAGTAGTGCTATTTCTGGGTCCTACCTTTCAAGAAAATGGATGCACCCGTGTCTTGATTTGCCTGCTCTTTTCTACTTGCTGGAATTGATGGTGGGAGTTGAAACATTTATTAGGGATGACAGTGGATGCCACATGTTGAAGATGGAAAAGCCACAAGATATAAATAATTTAGGACCCTGATGTTTGTCTGTTGCTTATCTAGACTTTAAACGAACGAATCATAAAATTTTGTCAAGTTTAAAATGGTGTTTTACAGAAGCTGAACCCAAACCCTGAATAATGAAGAGGTAATTGCAATAGTTTCTGCAGGAACGACACATACTCTGATAATCATTTTACCATATCCTAGCCATGCAAGTTATAACATCAGGTTTATCTGGCTTGCTTTGCAATTCTACTTCCCATATTTAAAAGATTTGACACACCTAGGAACAAGGCCACCAAATGAGCATTATGTGTAGGGAATCTTTGTTTGGCTTTTGCAGCTTTGAGCATAAACCTTTTGAAAACATTGTTACATTGTTGGAAATTATTCTAAGTGATGTGTTTAAAAGCTTTCACAGAGTTCATACTCAGATCAACTCTTGGTCCTTCTAAATTACTTAGAGAGGTTGTATCCTAATCTAAACTCATATCTTCTGATGTTGATCACTTTCTTAGAATGAAAACGAATGATTCATTTTTCAGTCATCCTTCATTGTGTTTCCATCTCCATTTTTGGCAGAAATTCCTTTGAAGATGCTGACCTCTGAATGATATCTAAGTTTTCTAAGGAATGACACAGATTTCCCCCCCTTTCCCCTATATTTTTATAGTATGCTCATTATTTCAGTTTGAATCTGGATGGGCATCTCTGCTCAACTATTGAATCCTGAAGTGTTACATTCCTAACTACTAAAATCATTTTAGTTCATTTTTTATTGTTACTGTAAAGATGCACTCATTCTAAGTACATGTAGAGTTTCATATTGATAGCAAATGTAGGTAAGAGAAAGATTTAATTATGTTTAAATATTATAACATTTTAGTATTCAAAAACAGGCAAAATACAGCATGCGTATGTATAAGCAAGACAGAGGTCTATTAAATTTCATTTAAGTTGTAGTAAATGAAGGAATATTTGGATCCCAGTGACTACTTGGTTTTTATTAACCTGGAATTTCATAAAATTGTTCGCATAGTTTTAATATCTTGAAATAAGTAAATGTGTTTCTATACTATTGTGTATGTTAATTTAAAAAGAAAAATAGTTTTTTTCACATCCAGGAAAATGCTCAAAATATTCAAATTTGAAAGTTATGCCTTTAAAATTACAAGGTTTTAATGGTTTTAATGTCATTTTAATGACAATAATTATCCTTATTGACTTCAATGCAATGTCAAATACAATTATCTTCCAATTATAAACTTGATGACCTCTGTCTGAATTTTCCTATCCAAAGTTCTATAATTATAATCAAACTGCTCTATTATAATTGAGAAACCCTCTATTAGCATTTTAAAGAAGAATTTTGAAAGCTGCTCCACAGGATGTATCATCCCAGTAAAGTAATTGACATCAACAAAGCTGCTGCTAGTATTATTTTATTCGGGTTTTCATTCTAATGTATATAATTCTGTACTTACGTGTTTTAAACGCCATCTCGCCTTGTTATGATTTATTTATATCAGATGGTGAGAATATACAAATCAGTGCTTTGGTCCCAATTTTTCAGTTCAGATGAGCCTTTTCCAAAAAGTGTTTTTTATTCCTTTTTCCAGAACTCACACTAGGAAGTGATTAAAATTACTTTTGCTCTGTTAAATTTCTTAAATTTTAATATAATGTAGAATTCTCAAAATTTGCATAAAATTCAACTTGTATAACAAACTTCTATGTAAAAATGCAAAATTTACCTGAGCTAATATATTTTTTCTTAAATTCTCTCTTAATTTATAATCCGAATAAATTCCATGCTGCCATACAAATCCACTTTTTAAAAAGCATGGAAAAAATATTTTCATATTTTCCTTACTGCAGTATATATGAAGAAATGAAGTTTCCCATACAATTCTGGTAGTAATGTAAATTTCCTTTAGTAAGTTGAAAATTATTTGACAGTATCTATTAAAAATGTATGTACTTTTGACCAAGCAATTACTACCTAATTAATCTAACCTACAGAAATAAATGAACATATGAATACACACATACATGCACACCCACATATATGGTTTACTTTGCAGCATTGTTGCAAATCTGATTGTAAATCAACAGAAAATGTATTAATAGTAAATTACAGAATATTATGTGGTTATTAAAATCAATAAGTTGATGGGAATGCAAACTGGTGTAGCCACTCTGGAAAACAGTATGGGGATTCCTGAAAAAAATAAAAATAGAACTACCCTATGACCCAGCAATTGCACTACTAGGTATTTATCCAAGGGATACAGGTGTGCTGTTTTGAAGGGGCACATGCACCCCAATGTCTGTAACAGTACTATTAACAATAGCCAAAGTATGGAAAGAGCCTAAATGTCCATCGATGGATGAATGGATAAAGAAGATGTGGTATACACACACACACACACACACACACACACACACACCACACAATGGAGTATTACTCGGCAATCAAAAAGAATGAAATCTTACCATTTGCAACCTACGTGGATGGAACTAGAGGGTATTATGCTAAGCGAAATTAGTCAGAGAATGACAAATATCATATGACTTCACTCATATGAGGACTTTAAGACACAGAACAGATGAACACAAGGGAAGGGAAGCAAAAACAATGTAAAAACAGGGAGGGGGCAAAACATAAGAGACTCTTAAATATGGAGAACAAACGGAAGGTTACTGGAGGTGTTGTGGGAGGGGAGATGGGCTAAATGGGTAAGGGGCATTAAGGAATCTACTCCTGAAATCATTGTTGCACTATATGCTAACTTGGATGTAAATTAAAAAAAATTAAATTAAATGATAAAAAAATTAATAAGTTGAATGTATTAACTGTAAATGTTTTTCTTGACACTATAATAGTTTGATCTCATTTTTGTTAAAATTCAAATACAAAAAGTCCAATAAATGTGTTATATGCATGTTTTACATTTGTATATACATAGAAAAAGTAGAAAATTACACATCAAATTGTTAACACTGGTTACCTTAGGGGTAGGAATTGAAGGGGAGAAGAGAAAGACTACCTTTTTAGTATATACTATGGTTTATTTTGAAAATAAAAATCTCATTTTACTTGAATTTTTTTAAAGCAACATAGAACCATGATCAGTGTTCCAGTTTGGGGGATTAACATGTTTAAATGCTCAGAAGCGTGTGTTTTTTAAAAAGCAGTGTTAATAAATGAGAGTAAAAGTTGATTGATAAAATTTATTCCAAATGACTTTCTGTTTTATTTTTTTTTTCCATTTCTTAAATAGTAGGAACTGTTTAAACCTGTTCCTTCACTCTAAGTAATATTTGTCATGTACAAGGCCATTTTATGGGGTTTAATGTGGAGAAAAATATTTTTAATATATAAAATTGTCTACATGGATACTCTCTGGGAATTAAAGAAGCATTTAATCCATCTATAATTCCATCTATAAGTCAGTGTGCTTAAAAACATGGTGAACATTAAAACAGTCAGTTAATCCAAAGTGACAGATACTAATGGACTATTTAGTAGATTAACAGCTAGTACTGCGTCTTGCTAGGTCTATGCTATTTATTTTGATCCTGGGCTTGAAAGGATGCACAAACCACAATGATGTCTCTAAGCACACTTAATTCAAATGGACAGAAACACATGATTATACATCCAAGCGGCTACTGGACTTGTAAGTTTCACTTCCCAGCTGACCTACTGCAGGCTGAGGAGATATAAAACGCTAGCCTTGGGACAAGTAGTTGGAGCGTCACTAAACTTAGATGAACAAAGAACTTATCCAGCACTTTTTTTTTCCTGATGACAAAGAAAATTTTTCATTTTTATAACACTGTCTCCCCAGTTCTTAATTAATATCATGCACAGGTGGTGTAAGGGATAACCATAGTAAATCACAAAAAGGGTTATGAGCTTCCAAAGAACTATTATTAAATACAGGCACATCGTAAAACAATGCTTTAGGATGACGGGACTGTTGGCTGCCACATTTTCATCTATACTTTTGAAGCTGATTCTACTTCCACAAAAGGTATTTTAGATTAGGCGATGGAGCTTACTTTATTATAATTAGGAGAAATGTTTGCTCCATCCTAAATTAAGTACAATTTGACTGTTCAGTGATTGGCTTTCCCCATGTATTTTTACATTTTTTTCAAATTAACTTCAGATGCAAAATAGCATAAACAATTTCAAGGTAATAACAGAAGTTCCTCAAAATATAAAATAGCAAGGTTTTTCTCTTTTACATTTTATTACTATTATTATTTTGAAAATGAAACAAATCTCAGTGAACACTAAAAAGTCTTCTTAATTTTATTCTCACCTTGAAAAACGTGGTCGTCAATCACACATATACCTGAAAGCATTCTCACACACTTATGAGAATCTTAGTATCACTTTCATAGAGGATTATTCCAAATATTTTTACACAGGCGTCAATTCTTCTCTTTATTCCTAATCCTGTGATCATGACCTATCTCTAGCCAGTGTCTAAAACCTGATTCAATTGCTGGACTGCACTCCTGAAGACAATAATGTTGACTCATTTGTAACATACTAAGACTCACACATAGATCTGACAACCTGCTGATCTTCACTGTTTCCTTGACTTTTGCCTTGACCTTTACCTTGAAGGAATCTTGGATCATCCCAAACCTGAATTTTGTCTTCTAAAATGGCCATCTTTTTTTTCTTTTTGATGTTTAGTGGCAGTTTCGTGCGGTTATATGTACCTGCTATTAGATGTCAAAGCTGTTTGCTTGAACACAAGTATAAATGACAGAATGCAGGTTGCTAGAGACATACAACCTAGAAATGCTTTGTAGTTTCTTCATTTTCACTGTGTTTAAGTGGGAGCACACCAATATTCAGTAACCAAGTGTACAGAGAGATTGCTCACCTGTACTGACCAAAATATGAAAAGCATACAATAATACATTGCATACAAACACTTTCTTAGGTAAATACTTCTTTGTATGTTCTTGGGTAAATATTTCTGAGCTGACATTATAATCTGAGCTGAGTGAGGCATTTGAAATGGAGTATGAATGTTTTCAATTAGAATATTTTAACTAAACCAAAATATAAGAAGGCATATTTAGATCTCACATTTTGATATCTTTCTTATCTACTATATATTACAGAATTGTAAATGTTTTAGTGTTTTCCTGGTATTATCTAGACTGTTTTAACTAAAATATTGTTTTTGTATCTTTCACAATTATGGTGATCTGTCCTTAGGTGTGACACTTAAACAAAAAAAAAGAAGTGATGTGTATTGGAGATTGGCATTACTAAAACTTAAAATGAATTATATTATAAGGAAAGATATATTATGTCTTAAAAGTGATTTTATATATTATGTATAAACATTGCTATTGCACATATGTTACGTCTTAGGATAAAGAAGAAAAAACAATTTATAACCCATCTCTAATTCCTATCTTGATATATATTCTTGATATATATTTTATAAATCGATTTACCTTTCCTCCTTTCCTTTTTTCCTTCCTTCCTTCCTTCCTTCCTTCCTTCCTTCCTCCTTTTCATTGATCTATACATCAATCTAGACATCAGATAAATACGTAGAAAGAAAAAGTAATGTAGTTTAAAAATTATAATTATACTATTGATATAGTTAATATTTTTTTAAGTTTAACAATGGACTGTGTATTAGTTTGCTTGGCTTCCATAACAAAAGATAACAGACTAGGTCAGTTAATATTTTTTTAAGTTTAACAATGGACTGTGTATTGGTTTGCTTGGCTTCCATAACAAAAGATAACAGACTAGGTCACTCAATAAGTAGAAATTTATTTTCTCATAGTTCTGGAGGCTAGAAGTTTAAGATGGAGGTGTTGGGAGATTTGATTTCCGCTGGGGCCTCTCTCCTTAGCTTGCAGATAGCGATCGTCTCACTGTGTTCTCATGTGGCTTTTCCTGTGTGCACAAACCTCTGGTGTCCCTCCCTCTTTTCTTATGACAATCGTATTAAATTAAGGCCCACCCACCCATATTATCTCATTTAACCTTAATTACCTCTCTAAAGGCCCTCCAAATACAGTCACATTCCAAAGTATACTGGGGTTAGGACTTTAACACATGTGTTTTAGAGGGACACACATCAGTCCATAACACACTGGAAGCATTTTCCCATGTCATTTAAGATTTTAAAACCGTAAAACATCCTAGGGTGGGGTCATTTGGTTAAGCATCCGACTCTTGACTTCCACTCAGGTCATCTTCTCACAGTTCATGAGTTCAAGCCCCGCGTTGGACTCTGCTGACAGTGTGGAGCCTTCTTGGGATTCTCTCTTGACCCCTTCCCCACTCATGCTCACCCTCTTTCTCTCTCTCAAAATAAATAAACTTAAAAAAAACCCTGTAGAATATTCTGATATATTGATAAATAGTTGTTTAACATACTTTCTGTTGTTAAGCATTTATTATTTTTCTTATTTATCACAATTGTAAAGAGTACTATAAATAAGATTTCCTTAAAGATTAGCAGTTGTGTGCATTTCAGATGACTTCATCAGATTCAAAATCATAGAGATAAGTTTACTGGATCAAAAGTTATGAGTGTTCTTGCTAAATTGTCAGAACTTTTTTCCTAAGTTTAATTGCCTACCAGCAATTTGTGTATTGGGTGGGTGTGGATAATATGACCAAAGTAATTCATTAAAAGATTATTGCTGATTAAGTATGCAAATATTCTATTTAATTTTAAAAGTTTTTGTTTACAAGGGATTGCATAATGTATTAAGTATTTCTTTGAAATTTCCTCAATAATATAATTTATGTAATATACATGTATTTACAGCAATATTTTCCTTTTTCTTACACTTTTTAAAAGAATTCTTTTTATGGGGCTCCTGGGTGGTTCAGTCGGTTAAGTGTCTGACCCTTGATATCAGTTCAGGTCATGATCTCACAGTTCGTGGTATCAAGCCCTGTGTGGGGCTTCATACTGTCAGTAGAGCCTGCCTGGGATTCTCTCTCACTCTCTCTCTGCCTCCCTCCTGCTCACACTTTCTCTCTGTCTCTAAATAAAGAAATAAACTTTAAAAAAAAAGTAAAAGAATTGTCTTTAAGAAAGATATTAATATATTATTTGCCATAAAAGTATGCTATTTTACAATGTTATTTCTAGTGTCATTATATTTTCTTTTTTTCTCCAAATGATAGAAAATGTTATTTGTTTTATAATGTGAACCAGCTTTTAATTTTTAGTAGGTGATTACATTTCCCATATTATTAATTAAAACTTTATTGACTTCGTTAAACACATTTATTTCACAGTGATACAGAGCTTATTTTATCCATTATTTTATTTATTTGTGTATTTATTTATTAATTTATTTGTTTTTAACTGTTTATTTATTTATTTTGAGAGGGAGAGAGAGAGTGAGTGCAGGAGAGAGGCAGAAAGAGAGAGAGAAAGAATCCAAAGCAGCCTCCACACTCCATGCAGACACCAGCCGGGGCTCGAACTCATGATAGTGAGATCATGACCTGAGCTAAACTCAAGAGTCAGACGCTGACTGAGCCACCCCGCACCATTAATATTTTTATTTTTGGATGATGACTTTAATTTTTTTTATTGTTTTTATTTATTTTTGAGACAGAGAGAGAGAGCAGAATGTGAGCAGGGGAGGGGCAAAGAGAGAAGGTGACACAGAATCTGAAGCAGGCTCCAGGCTCTGAGCTGTCAGCACAGAGCCCTACATGGGACGCGAACTCACAAACTGTGAGATCATGACCTGAGCCAAAGTTGGACTTTCAACTGACTGAGCCACCCAGGTGCCCCTGGGTGATGACTTTAATTCATGTTTAATTGAGAACCTCTCCACATCTCCACCTCCACATCTTCCTAACCAGTACCTATGTCAAACATTCTACTTCTCTCCTATTATTATGGGTAGATTATTAATGCTTCTACCTTATCCAGTAAATATCCTTTTGTCCACTAGATCTCACCTTCCTTGAATTCTCTTGCAAATGCCCCTAATAATTCTGACCTGTCACCATGTATCTATAATTCTTCCCTGTTACAGGTTCATCTCCCTCAGAAAACAAACATGTACTTATATCAGCCATTTGAAAACAAATAACAAAACAAAACAAATGTGTCTAGACTACACCATTCCTCTTGTTGCTACCATGTTTCCTTTCTTTTCTTTTCTTCTCTTTTCTTTTCTTCTCTTTTCTCTTTCTTTTCTTTTCTCTTTTTCTTTTCCTTTTCTCCTCTTCTCCTTTCCTTTCTTTTCTTTTTCTCTTCTCTTCTCTTCTTTCTCTTCTCTTCTCTTCTCTTCTCTTCTCTTCTCTTCTCTTCCCTTCTCTCTCTTTTTAACAGTAAAACTCACTGAAAGAGTTGTGTGTTCTACCTAGGCTCACTCATACATCTCCATTATCTGGGATAGTCACAGCGTGGATGTGCTGTCTCATCTGATACCGGATTTTTCCACAATGAAAGTTTCCTGTATTAAGTGATGAATTGCATACTGACCCTAATTCTCCCTGTTTTCATTATTTTCCATTCATTCTTTCTTCAACCCTTTCCACTCAGATTTTTGCCCCATCACTCCAGAAAAAAAAGTATTTTTATAGATTTTATACCTCCCGTTTTATAAAATCTTCAATATTGTTGAGATATAAACAGCATTTGATATTTGATCTTGCTTCTCTCTTTGAACTTTATGCCTTATTTATATTGTTATGCCAAAGTCTCCTAGTTCTCCCCGCTACCTTATTGTCCATTCCTTCTCCAACTCACTCCTTTTCTCGTTTCTCCAAAACTCCTCAACCTGTAAACATTTGGGTATCCTGGTTTTTAGACCTTGGATTGCTTCTACTTTACATATTTGCTAATGTAAATAATGCCAGATTTATTATAATCCCTTTATGATTGTTACAATATTTATTTCTTTGTTTTCATTATTTTACTTGTAGGGTCTCTAGCAAAATACTGAATACTGATTAGATGTGGCAAAATGGGCATCTTTGTGGGTTTTTTCCTTCCTTTTTGTTTCTCTGCTATTGTATCCTCTGATATAAATAATTAGCACCTAAGATTCTCTCAGTCTTGGGCTTTAGGGAATCCAAATTAAGCAGACACTTTTATATGTAGGCCCTAGAAATTATTTAGCCACACCAAAGATCTTTGTTTGTTAACCATTCTGAATGCCACTCTGACCTAGATGCCCGTTGTGGTCATCACCTGCCTCTTCTTTCTGGCAATTAATTACCGCCACTTTCCCTCTGATGTTCTGGGATTCTGCCTTCTTCATGTAAATTAGGGAGTCCATTTCAATAGGAGCATCTCCTATCTTAATCTTATCCTATAGAGGACAATCCCTGTGGTACATTTCAAAAAGACTGATACTCCTCACCAATGCATATACTATGACAGTACATATTCTCTGAGCCCTCTCAGTTAGACATAATTTAAGACTTGATGATTGGGTAGAGCACTTTAAATCTGCTTCATTTTTTCTATCTTTTTAACACTGTATAATATTTACATTTATTAAAGGCTGTTTTGCATTTTAGCTTAAATGCACACTTGCAACTAAATGCAAGTTTCAATCATCCAGCTGACTAAAAAGTAAGACCTCCCTTTTGTTGAATTAGCTAGCACATGAAATCTAAGTTCATGACCCAATGTGCTTTATCAGTTAATTCAGTCCAATTGAAAATCATATGTTCTTTCCTCTTTGGTTCATTTCCACACAAACTTCTAATGTTTCTACCACATTAATCATAAAAATCTTACAGATATTTTGGTATACAGATCTTACCAGAGTTGACATTTAATATTTGTTGATGCATAGGTTGACTACTGATGCTATTTTGAAGATTAAAAGAAAAAAAAAATAGGTGGTACAGATTAGGCATAAAAAGATGGACACTATCTCGCAAGATAATTACCTCAAAAGAGTTTTCCTTACAAGGTCTTCAGTGTTCAAACACCTTTATTCAGAATAGAGAAGTTTTTGTTTTGTTTTGTTTTTTGTTTTTCTGCTTCCAAGAAAGAGTCAGTGGTGTTTAGAATTCACATTACGGAGAGTCAGCTGAATACATCAAAAAGTCCCTTTTCTATTTCTTGAGATTCTCAATATATGCTCACTCTTTCACATAGTGACCTAAATAGATTTGTGAATTTAACATGCTATAATTCAACAACTTCCAACATTGGATTCTAGTTGAGATTTTCAACTAAATCCTCCCTCCCTAAGACTAGAAGAGATAAGCACCCCTTCCATTTTTTTCCCTTTGCTTCTAGCTAGAATGTGGACAGGACGGCCAAACACCTTAAATTCTGCTGATCAAGAAAACATTCTCGAGATGGTCTTTTAAAGAGAGAAAATTTGTGGGAATACAGAGGACAGAAGAGATTAAAGTAAGGAATGAGTGGTGCGTGCTGAACGCGGCACACACTGGACACGGAAGCTGCTCAACCAAGCCCAAAACAAAACATGCAGGAAACAGTATACGCTGCCTGAAAACAGCAGGAATTTTTTTCCTTCCAGGGTGAAGTGTTTAGATTATCCAAGGATGTCGAGCCCACCCATACCCCTTACTTGGCCCAAGCATTCTACCTGAGTTTGCTAATGTATATGCGTAGCTAGAGTCATGCATGGTATGTCTCATGTGATTTATTAACTTATTTTTCTGCTTTCATTTCCACATAGTATTGTTCACTCCCCAATAAATACAAGAGAGCTACCTAGGTCCGGGGCGCACCCAAGCCCTCTCTTGGTGAGGGGAGAGTCCCTTGGGGCCTCTCATTATTCCAAACCCATTTGGATTCTGGGTAATCCTTTCAGTGTCACGTGGCACGAGCAGCACCACGAGTGGTGCCCCTGTGCGGCCGAAGACAGACCCTCCAAAGCCTGGGGAAGGGAGAGGACAGCCGATATTCATCCCGGGTATGGGAAAATAGGCGGTTCTGGACTAGCCGTGCAGCCTCCGACAAAGGTCAATTTAGGAAAATCACCGGGAGGTTTCGTTTCCGCTTTCACTTTGTTTCACTTCAGTCCCTGTTTCTCTGCTTTACTTGATTCTCACACTCCCGCCGCTCAAACTGCGTTGAACCCCTGGACCACCAGTCTGGGTGGAACAGTGGCCATTAAAAGGGGAGAAACCACGACAAGCCAAGCTACTAGTTAAAGAGCTTCTAGTTAAAGAGCAGCTAGAAGCCGGTCCTATTGAACCTTCTCAAAGCTCCTGGAACACACCTATATTTTGTATTCCAAAACAAACAAACAAACAAACAAACAAAAAAAAACAAAACAAAACCCAAAAAAACCCCAGGCAAATGGAGGCTATTACATGACCTCAGACAAATGAAGGTTAGTATAATTCCCATGGGGGCATTACAACTGGGGCTTCCGAAACTAGTCCTCAATCCCAAAGGTCACCAAATACTCATGCTAGACCTAAAAGAATGCTTTTGGTGGGGGCGGGGTGCCTGGGTGACTCAGTTAAGCATCTGCCTTTAGCTAAAGTCATGATCTCTCGGTTTGTGGGTTTGAGCCCCCCATCTGGCTCTGTGCTGACAGCTCAGAGCCTCAAACCTGCTTCAGATTCTGTGTCTCCCTCTCCCTCTGTCGCTCTCCCACTTGTGTGCTTTCTCTCTCTCTCTCTCTCAAAAATAAATAAACATTAAAAATGTGTAAATAAAAGACTGCTTTTTTACTATCCCCCCTACATGAAGAAGATACAGGAAAGTTGGCTTTCTCTCTCTGCAGCATCGATTCTGGGACACCTTTACAGAGATATTAATGGAAAGTCCTACCACAGGGCATGATAAACAGCCAGAGTATTTGGCAGGATTTTGTAGATGGTGCCTTACTCCCTACTAGAATTGCTTTCCCCGATGCAATCATTTATCATTACATGGATGCCACTCTTGTTGCACACGCAGATCCTATTCGTCCTATTGTTTTGTCAAAGATATATGGACACTTACTTTAACATGCAAATCAAGTAGGACTAAAAATAGCCTCAGAGAAGGTACAAAAAAACAGAACCATGGAAATATCTGGGTTTCCTTATGCAGAGAAACATTCTCCCTCAGAGGGTATCACTTTCAATTCCTGATAATATGACTCTTAATGATCTCCAAAAACTCCTAGGCAATGTCAATTGGCTCCACCCTTCTATGGGAATCCCTACTTATCAATCACAACATCTTTTTAGCACATTAGGGGGAGACGCCAACCTCTCCTCCCTTCGCATGTTCTCCTAACAAGCTGGAGCAAATTGAAAAATGGCTCACCTCCGCACAAGTGCATGACTTCCAGGAGCCTTCACATTTCATTATTTTAAATATTCCTCATAGCCCCACAGGATTATTATGTCAGCTCCTCCCTCACACTGGGGTCATTGAATGGATTTTTCAGGTGCATTCACCTCCCCACCCCCCACAAGGAAAAAAAGAGTATTCAATTTGAGCAACAGTGGCCCTTTTAGAACAAGACCGAGACCGCCACGGTTGTCAGATGCTATCAGGAAAGGACCCGGATATAATTAACCCCGGCCTAAAACTGATGTCCAGGCTGCTTATAAATAATCAGAGACCCTCCAAATTGCTTTGACTGATTTTCTTGGAGATAGCAGCTTTTCCATACCCCATGGCAAAATACTACAGGGCTTTCAACTCCTCCCTCTTGCCTCCACTTCTATCCTTTCTGCAACCCTTATACCTGACATTATAAACCTGTTTTTGGATGGCTCAGGAAAGTCAGGCAAAGGCTCAATCACCTGGTAAGAAAAAGGTATCTGAAAGAACTTCCTTACCCTTAAACATCGCTCTACTCAAGAGCTGAACTAGATGCTGCAATTGTGGCTTTCATCATTCTTCCCACCAGCACCTAAACCTAACAGCTGATTCCTCTTAAGATTGTAGAAACTATATACAGGTTAGAAACTGCCCTCATCCGTGATGGAAACCATAAACATCTCTTGGAAATGTTCAGACATTTACAAAAACTAATGCAATTAGCAACTGATCAAATCTATGTTCTATATTGGATCTCATTCTGGTCTCCCTGGCCTCCTTACTGAGGGAAATGATCATGCTGATAGATTGGTGGTGCCCCTTGATACTCTTTCTAGGGCTATTGCATCACAATTCTTTCATCAAGGGGCTGGAGCCCTGGCTCATTCCTTTGATGTTTCTTATCCACAGGCTCAAGAACTAGTCAGGGCCTGTCCTGATTGCCATACATATTCTAAAAATATCCCCCTGGGGGGCAATAAACCCTGGAGGATTACACAACAATGAAATTTGGCAAATGGATGTCACCCACTATGAACCCTCTGGAAAACTAAAATTCCTCCATGTAACTATTGAGACTTATTCTGGCCTTATTCATGCTGCTGCCCAAACCGGGGAAGCTGTTAAACATGTTAAGAAACACCTTCTCTCAGCCTTTGCTGACACGGGACTCCTCCAACAAATTAAAACTGACGGTGGGCCCGCGTAAACCTCCAAGACGCTTAAGAGTTTTGTCAACGATTGGAACATTAAACATATAACCATAATTTCCTACAACCCACAGCCCAAGCCATAGTAGAAAGAGCAAATAGTTTACTTAAAACACAACTTTTAAAACAAAAAAGGGGGAATCAAGAGAAAAGATCATCCCCACAAGAGCAAGTACACAAAACTTTATTTACCCTTAATTTTTTAGAACTGTAACTCTTCAGGTTCAGTAGCCATCAAACAATATTTCATTTCCACGCAGGACAGGCTTAAACCTTTGGTGCTATATCGGCACCAGCTTCAGGGCCCTCAGTGGGCAGGGTCCAGTGGAATTACTAACATGGGGAAGGGGATATGCCTCTGTTTTATCCCCAACAGGACCGCTTCGGATTCCAGCAAAAGCCATCCTCCCATATCATGATTTGGCACCTCAAATGAACAAATCCTATTTCAGAAATCCAACAGTTGATAGTCCAGCCACCTCCCCACCCCAGATGCTTTGCAGGAAGAGAAGGATGGAGCCCTTGACCACGACAATACAATCTCCTGGACCGACCTGGGGTGACCTAAAGAAAATCACCACACCGGTTGAGAACACCCTCGAGGCTACTGGGATCCTTATTACCCTGGAAAATCTTTCTCTGGCTATGCTTACTCACGTAACCATTACTTAACAAAAGCTCTAAGGTAACATGGGTATTCCATTTATATGGGTTCCTCTGCATACCCGTTTGGGACAGGTAACACCACTTATTGGGCTTGTATTCTTAACTCCCCTATTTTTGATCTTATCACCTGGGGAGATTCCACCCCCCCCCCCCCCAATGATACCAGATACACTGGAGGCAATTGGCTTCCACCTTCTGGCCCTCTTCATCCCTTCGTGATTGCGGAGAGGTTGTAATAAATATGGATACCATAGTGGATGGCATAAACTTTTTCACAGCTGGTTCTTTCCCACTGAAGATCTGCCTCTATGTGCTATGAGCAATCTTTATTTTAGCAATTTCTGTATCCCCTTCCAGCCATAATGGTATATGAACCATATATTTACAGGCCCCACCCGCACTGATGGCTGTCAAACACCGACTTTTTATTAAAACACCTGGGGTAGGAGGAAACTCCAAATCAGGAGGAGATTATCCTAAACCCGATATTCCCATATGTTCTCACCTCTGGCTTCAGGTGGGGATGGCTTGACCTTAGTTGGATCCATTGCAGATCTCCTAATGACAGAAAATCCCTTATTTGGAAACCTTAAGTTAGAAAACTGGGGACTCAGAGATCTATTAGTTCAAAACTCCAGTACAACTTGGGGTTTTACCCTCCTGTATAATTATGCTGGCTAGTCATCTCACTGGAACCCACGACTTTTCGGACCTCTTTTGAAAATTCACAAAACAGGATATACATCCCCATTGAAGAAATATATTTGGTACATGACCATCATGTTTTTCCCTTGTACTGTCTGGAAGGGAGAATATTATAAACCCAATAATGGAAAACTGACATGGATTGCCAATGAAACATCACAACACGTCATGGTCTACACCTCCCATCCATATATTCTTGTTATAACCTCTAAAAGTCCTAAGACATATCAAATCAATTACACCTCCCTCCACAACCAATTGATCAAAAACTTTAACACAACCTTTGTTGCTAATGTTACATGGTTAAATTCCACGTGTCTCATTTCAACATTTCTTACCTCAATATTACTCATGTTTTCATCCTAAAACAAACAGCAGAAGTATGGCTTCCTGTTAATTTCGCCCGCAAATGGGTAGGGGAGTCGACTTTAGAACAAATAACCTCAGCCCTCGAACATGGTCGTACTAAAAGATTTCTGGGCATTCTTATAGCTTCCATTATTGCTGCCGCCACCACAGGAAATATGTAAAGCCATATTATCTTGGTCTTTTAGTGAGAAAGGGAGAACAATTATGTTTTGTTTAGGCCACTTTTATTTGAGTTTCTATCTCATCAGACTGAATTTATATCTTGATACTGTATCCACAATTTCCATAGATACGCACTTTTTTCCTAAAGAATAAAATCTTCTCCGTTTTGTATTAGATTATTTTATTACACATAAAATTAAGCACAGCACAGATTGCACGCAAATTGATTATTTGGACATAGATTTCGCTTCTAAAAGAAAACATTTTTAAGTGGCTCACCTGGGTCAACGCCCATCACCATGGGGAGACTTGACACCCTCTGAAGGACCAAGTCCACACTCCAGCTCACTGCAGCTGCTCAGTGCCCAGCAGAGCTCAGAACTGCTTCACCTATGAACGCTCAAACTCCAGCTTAGGTGTCATTAAATACCCATGCTGGTCATTCCTGTCCTTTAGCCAGAGAGCCTCAGTCTGTCTCATCCCACCCTGGCCCTTGCCCAGGTCCTATGCCTGCAGCTCTATATAGTCCAGAGAAGCACTCTGCACCTCACCCTGTCAGCTGATTGAAATGCCTTGCCTGGGTTCCTGAGCATGTGAATCGGTTTGCAATAAACCCCCATTTCTTGGCGGGGGGAAGTGGCTTAACTATAAACTAGCCTCCCTTTTTACAAATTTCTGCTAATGTGGCTTGAATGAATAGTTCTCTTAACAGTTTCTGAAGTTTGTTGGCTGTAAAACAAAACAAAGCAAAACAAAACCAGCATGAAAAGGAAAACAAAACAGAATGAGAAAGCCTACACATTTTACAGATTTCATTTGACCTAAAGCACCCGTTTTCTATGCACAAGATATCTTGAAGTACCATAAAACACAAGAAATTTATATTACAGTTTTCTGTTAGTTTTATAAATATATATATTTTTAAGTTTTATTTGTTTATTTTGAGAAAGCAAGTAGGGGGGCAGGCAGAGTGAGAGGGAGAGAAAGCAAATTCCAAGTAGGCTCCGCACCATCAGCATGAAGCCCAATGTGGGGCTCAAACCCATGAACCGTGTGATCATGACCTGAACCAAAATAGTCAGACGTTGAACCCACTGAGCCACCCAGGTGCCCCTATAAATAAATTAAAAATTTTTGGGGGGGGTAAAAGATATAAGATAATAAGGAACTTAAGTGCACAATCTATTGCAAAGGCAAAGTTCACATTTTCTATTTTAAATGAATTTGAGAATTGTCCTTATTTACTGAAAAGGGCACCAGTGAGCCTGGCAATGGAGAACAGAGGGAAACATGCTGATAACTTGTCATGTTGGCAGAACAACAAACCCAGCGGCTTTCATCTGATCTGCCTGATTTTTCTATTGAAAGTGGGGTTATTAAAAGTCTAAGGAACATTCAAGATATCAGACTAAGAAAAACTGCTTGACACTCACTATGCATCACAAAAATAAAATAACAGACAATATATATGTAAACTATAATGTTAGTTTTATGAATCCATGGTGCAAGACAATATTAGCCAGATAATTTTTTTTTACATAATAAATTCTGAAGATACAAAATACAAAAATAAAGGATTACACAGCCTTATAAAGAGACGGTGACTGTCACATCAACATTATTACTTGTTTTTTGCCAGAATTAACTTTGAGATAATGAAATGGAGTTGAAGATACTGTTAAACACTAATGAGCACAGGGGTTTAGATTCTTTTAGTAAATATAGAAATATTTGCACGAGAGAATTTGGGAAATTAGGAAGGCAAAAGTTCAAGAATATGTTGAATAAGAATGGTATTGGAGTGGTTGAATAAGATATGTTCAGAGAATATTAAAATATAGAAGTAGGAATATAATTTCAGTTGTTCATCAAATATTTAATGAGACAAAATTTTGTGAGACATTGTGAGAGACAATGGGAGAGTAGTAGGTAACATGGGTAACAACTCTGTTATCACGTAGCTTATAATCTCATGAAGGAAAGAAATAGTGAAAATAATGCATCATATATATATATAAATACACGTGCGCACACACACACACACACACACACACACACACACAGAGCAGAAGTATGACATTCTGTATATATAAATACATACACACATATATACATACGCATTTGAGATAAGTGCTTTGGAAGAAATACAAATGTGAAATGAAAAATTCAGATGGGAATTTTAATATTCATTGGAGCTATTTTTTTCCTTTTTTTTTTTTTTAGTGAATTGAAGTGTATTGTACAGCTTTTGTCTTTTGAAAATTTACCTAGTCACTCGAAATTAATCTTTGTAAACATTACTTACATTTCTCTATAGTTATGGAAGATGGCTGATAATAATCATTTTGAAAGCTTTTTAGCTAAATTCATGTCTGATCATAGTCTCAGAGTAAAATATGTGGTAGCTAATTGAGCAAAATATTCAGAAGTATCTTGTGGAAAATCGTGATTTTTCCTGATGTTACCCTTGAATTTCTGGTACCATAAGTTTAGGTTCATAATAACATGTCTTTGTCTCTGGTCTCAAAGAAATTTGCTTTCCATCATATCTAGAGAGGAGCAGAGGTTCGGATGTTCTCAGAGAGACTGCTGCAAACTATTTCCTTCCATCAACTTTTCGAACATAATTATGAGGATATTAGAATAATATTCTCACTTTTCATTGTTCCAGGCAGTCTAAATTTTGTGTTGAATCAAATAAGACTCCTGAGATGACTCTGTTTAAACAAACTAATTTTTTAGTCCCTTATATGTCCTAATTTTATGTAACCAATAATTAACAAAAGCAATATATAAAAATACACAATGAATAAAAGTATACTGTATTAAAATACCCAGAGACAACCATCAATAAAATACTATCATTAATTTATGTAAACTTTGATATGGAAACTTTTAAGTAAATATTTATCAAATTTCATCTAATATTTTACAACATGCTTTTTTAATGTTGTCAAATATCATAGACATTTTTTATGCTATCATATTTCTCCATAATTATTTAAAACTTGATGTTTAGGAATTGATCATTTGAATGCTTTTGGTTGCAAATAATAGAAACTCAACTAATGTGACTGTAGGGGAGGAAAACTTTTCCTTTTTCTCATTTAGGCTCTTTGGATGGTCTAATAATTAAATTGACATAAGACCGATTAACAGAAGAAAATAAATTTAATTTTGTACATACAGAAGCCCCATAAAAATAGGAGATCCAAAGGCAGTTAGGCAATTGAGGCTTATATTTCATCCTGAGCTAAGGAATGAGAAAGGGTCCTGGGGCTTCAAAGGGAAAGAGGGCAATTCACAGGAAGATCAGAGGAGTTTGTTAATCAGATCTTTTCCCTGCCATCCAGATAAATTTTTCAGATAAAAAATTTATCTCTGGTAATAGCTCTCTTTCTGGGATAGTCACCTATCTAAATCTCTTAGGCAGTTAAGGGAGAGGTAAAAGTTTTTCCTGAGTCTGTTGGCCCTTGATTGCTTTCAGTTCAAAATAATCCACAAGCCAAAGTGACACAGTTTGGGGTGGCATATTCTGCTCCCCTTCATAACTTAATCAAACGGAGAAGGCTTTGAGTTGTAGAATCCAACACAGAGTTAGAGAATCAAGTTTTACTATAGGCTCTTAAAAATTGGGAACCAACAAATCAAATATATTTGGAGCTCCCTCTTACTTCTTATCTCAGTTTCTTTTTGCATGGCAATTTTCTTTTTCTTTCTTTTTTTTTTTTTTAATAATATAATCAGCTTTCTCCACATGGCTGTATTATGACTGCCAAAAGTTTTAAATTTTACATCTTAAAAATTTAAAAATCTGTGAAAAAGATTACGTGTCTGAGTCCTAAGACCCAAATTTTTAAGCAGGCACTTACTGTCCCAACTTGGATGAGTCTTCAATCCTGAACTAACCAAATGTGGCTATTGTGGTAGGGGCATTTATAGACTTTGAAGAAGAAAATACTTTTTTCTCATTTTCCTTTTAATTCATCTTTCAGTGACAATACTGAAATTGAATATTTGTTTTCATATGTCAATTATCAACTTATGCATCTCCTTTGTTATTTACTATTCATAGCTTTAATTTTTTTTTTTTACATTTAGTGTTATATATACCACTTTCATATAAATTTTTAGAGCACATATTTTCTTCAGGATTTCACATGTCTTTTGTTTTACATGTTCAGTGGTATTATCATGTATAATGCTTAAGTTCTTTACTTGATCATAAAATAAAAATTTCTAATAATCAACATTCTCTTGGTTATTCCTTTTCATAAGGTACAAGGCAGTACAGTATCATCTCTCAATGATTCTAACACATGCATTTTTTCTTCAGCATTTGAAGACATAGTCTCTTTCAATTAGTGACTCAAAATGATCAATGATCAATGACTTTAAGTCCATGTCATTTATATAAATATTTTTTGCATCGATAACTCCTAAAATCACCTTCAGTTTTAAGAGATGCTTATACTATGAATGGTAAGGGAGATTGAGTCTCACTAGGTATCTTAGACTGTTCGGGCTGCTGTAACAAAATACAATGGACTGGGCAGCTTATAAACAACAGAAATTTATTTCTCACAGTTCTGGTGGCTGGAAGTCCAAGACCAGGGTACTAACCAGGGTAATGAGATTCTAGTGAAGGCCCTCGTCTAGATTGCAGACTGTGGACTTCTTACTCTGTCCTCACATGGTGGTGGAAGGGGCTAGGGAGCTTCCATAGGGTCTCTTTTATCATAGCACTAATTGCATTCATAAGAACTCCATCCTCATGACTTCACCAACTCTCAAAGATCTCTTCTTTTAATATTATCTCATTAGGATTTCAACATATGAATTTGGGGGAGACACAAATATTAAACCATAGCTTTAGGGAGCAATAAACTCATATCTCAGATCTCACCCTCCAGGGAAAATACTTATCAAATAAGATGAGGAGAATACGTTCAATGTTTTAATCTCTCCTTCTCTCATTTTCTTGTCTTAATCAATAGAATTCATGTGACTTATCTTCTTTCTAATTTTCTTCCTTAAATAAGGAATTCTGTTATTTTTTTTTAAACAAAATATATTCCTCTTTCAATTTTTCCTTTGTATGCATAAATTGGCCTACACTATTCTTAAAATTAAATATATATCTATATTGTTTGTCTTTCTTTTACGAGGCTTTTTTTACAGCGCAAACTATAAACCACTTGGATATGGCTGAATATAACATGTGATATAGCTTTTTTTAAAGTTTATTTATTTTATTTTATTTTTTTTAAATATTTTTTTAACGTTTATTTATTTTTGAGACAGAGAGAGGCAGAGCATGAATGGGGAAGGGTCAGAGAGAGAGGGAGACACAGAATCGGAAGCAGGCTCCAGGCTCTGGGCCATCATCAGCCCAGAGCCCGACGCGGGGCTCGAACCCGCGGACCGTGAGATCGTGACCTGAGCTGAAGTCGGACGCTCAACCGACTGAGCCACCCAGGAGCCCCTAAAGTTTATTTTTGAGAGAGCGAAAGAGAAAATGAGTGGGGTGGGGGGGTGCAGAGAGAGAGGGAAAGAGAGAATCCCAAGCAGGAACTGTGAGATCATGACCTGAACTGAAATCAGCAGTTGGACACTTAACCGACTGAGCCACCCACACACCCCAACATGCAATATAGTTTTATTCTTCTATCCCAAATAAAATTTAGTAAAAAGAGAGAATAAGATAATTTATGTAAAAACAGAACATACTTACAAAATGTAGTAAAAAAAAAAGTGACACCTTTCATAAAAAGCAAAATGATCAAATCCCAACATATACTATTGGGAAACATGAAGAAAGCTTTTATATAAATAAAAAGGTAAGACTTATTTAAATAGTTAAAATTATGAAGCCCACGTAGAGATATGCAAATTTTTGGAAAGAGAGGATTTGATGTAGTACATATAGTTAAATCCTCTGATATTGTATTTTTTAAAAAAAATTTCCAATTATATTCCAATTTTAAAATTCTTGAGATGACTAGTAGATAATTTAAGTTTAAGTAAATTTTGTACTTTTAGACTTAACTCTTAATGAAGAGTACAAAAAAAAATCAGGACAAAACATAAAAGCATTCTCTTAAAAGCATCAAAGAACTACTAATGAGGTATTGCAAGCTAAGATCCTAAAGAGGAAAGGAAACCAAGGATCTAATTCTGGTAACTGGGGTCAGTATTGCCCTAGGGGCATGCTGAGTATTGTTTGAATTAGAAGATTGTAAATCTTTCTCCAAATCATCTCCAAAGATCCTGCAGTCATGTTGTAAGTCATGTTGTCTTGATATGTGCAGTCATGTTGTAAAGCAACTGTACCCCTGAGAAAATGGTATAAGAACTTTCAGAATGTATAGGATATTGCCTTGAACTGGACACAGAATGCTTCAGATAGAGATCAGAGATCAGATAAGTGGAGTTTTCACAAAAATCATTTAAACCTGTATCCTTCGTATCCTATGTTGTAGGTATGTTTCCAGATCTTTACTAAGCAGTTGAAATAGACATCAGTGGCAAACCATTACTGACAAACGGAGTAACAGCTACTGTGTGTGAAGAACCGCCCTGGCTTAAGCCCTCCTTGCCAGAAGAGTGACCCAAAGCAGTATTGTGAATTGTAGAGTTTCATGCCACATGGGTGAATTACAGAGATCGGTTCCACAGTCAAAGACTAAATGGCAACATTAGTGATTCCTTCCAATACCCTTTTAATTCACTGGCTCCTCCTGAGAAAAACACAGAGTGTTCTGGTAAAAATGGCATTGGATTACAAACCTAATCAGACAGTGAGTCTAAATGGAATTGTGTTCAAAATATGATTAATGAAGAAAATTAAAATAGTTCCTGATTTTAACTGGTAAAAAGCCTGCAATCTGACAATACACTCCCACCCCCTGCAAACAATGAACAGATAAAGGTAGTAAAATTTGTTTTCACCCAGCATGCATGGCAGTAAAATTTCACTCTCCCATCTGTCTACATCAACTCCTCGACTGTCCCAATTGAGTTTACAGGGAAGGTGATCATCTCTCAAGACCAAGGCCTCATACTGGTCTATTAGATTGATGATATCCTCCTGATAGAATATGGTGAGCTTGAAAAGCAGGTATCATAGATACTGTAGGAACATGCAAAATATCAGAGGTTGCAGAGAAAGCCAATTAAATTTCAAGGGCCTGTACTTCAGTGAAGTTTTTAAAACCTGAAATGTGTTAGAATATCCCCTTAGTGAAAGGTGAATGAATGCATCTTTTATCCACTACCACTAAGAGAACAGCACAAACGTGGTAGGCCTAACTAGACTTGGGAAGGAGCATCTGCATTTGTGTGTGCTATTCTGAATAATTATTAATAAACTGTGTCAAAGACAGATTTGAGTACTGAGTTATATATTTTAAAAAAAAATTTTTTTTTTTAACGTTTATTCATTTTTGAGACAGATAGAGACAGAGCATGAATGGGGGAGGAGCAGAGAGAGAGGGAGACACAGAATCTGAAACAGGCTCCAGGCTCTGAGCTGTCAGCACAGAGCCTGACGCGGGGCTCGAACTCACGGACCGCGAGATCATGACCTGAGCCGAAGTCAGACGCCCAACCGACTGAGCCACCCAGGCGCCCCAAGTACTGAGTTATATTTTTAGTTGAGTCCTTGCAAGGAAGACCAATTATTATGACACTGCTTCTCTGAATAAAAATATTTAGGCAAAATTTAAAGGCAAAATCTCAAGTTCAGTTTGTTCCTTAGAAATTATAGATTCTGATCATATGAAATGTAAGTTAGATATGATAAAACTAAACACAAGACATCTCTTACTTCAGAATGCAAAAGTTCTAGCATTTTGTTTTTCATGATTCTCAATATGCAAGGCTTGAAGAATTTAAGATCTCTTTTGGACATTAGTATGGTAGGATATGTTGTGTGATATGTTTTGGGATACAATATGTTAGTCATGATGAAAGATAGGAGAGATGAAGACGAGTTGACAGTTTTTTTCACTTTTTTCCTCATTCTTTCTTTGGTTTATTTCTCTTCCTTAAGGCACAGATGTAATGAAATATAGTTATTCGGCAATTCTGTGATTTTTTCGTTACTTTCATATTTTTCTCTTTTTGACTGATTTTATTTACATAAGTGCACAGAAGTGTTGATCAATATATTAATTAATTTTAATAGTTAATTATTAACACCTCTTTCCTGTGTAGTTTAAAAAAACAGGAAATATTAGGACTAAAAATACAGGTAGACATTTCCTGGAGACCGTAAAGACTTTCCATTTATAAATTAATTCTATAGCTCTCTAAATACTTTTATTGCCCCTAGTAATTTATCTCCTCTGAGTCCAGGAAACAAGCTCCATCTATTCACTGCTATCAGATTTTGCCTAGGATATCTAAAATTGACAAATATCTTTTTTTTCCAGAATTTAAAAAAATTACGATAATTTGATTTTAACTTTTTGAATATTTATAGTTACTTAGGAGCCTGTGAGTACTAACACTAATATTTAGATCTCCCATGGGCCCATTTCCTTTGTCTATTTTTCCTTTTGCCTTTCACTTAATTACTGTCCTTTTGATGTCATGATATTTTTGGGTCCTAGTTACCATATAGGAAAAATTGTAGAGATAATTTTATCTTCTGGGTGATGTTATCTTTACTAAGAGAGAAATTGCCCTTATTCCTGGCAGCCAAGGGAGATTACCTTAATCAAATCAGCATTAATCTGATTTGAATATGGACTTAAACCTGGGAAATATGGTAGAAAAATAAAAAAGAAGAAAGAAAGAAAGAAAGAAAGAAAGAAAGAAAGAAAGAAAAGAAAGAAAAGAAAAGCCACAAACTCTTTGCAGCTCTTCTCATCAAGATATGGAGACTATTTTGTTAATTTTTGGATCTAGGCAAATGAGATACAAAGGGATCTGGGAATGTACTTGCACATTGTCCATGACTTTGCTGAAGGGAACTTAATCTTGGTGTGAGTAGCCTGGTAGAGAGGACTTGTGTAAAATAACCCAGATAGCCTGGCTGATAGCCTACCAACCACTGGACATATGAATGAGGACAGCTTAGATCATGGAGCCCCAGCCAAAACATCTGCTGACTGAATTTAGCCAAAGCAATATCAGAGCAAGTTGCCAACCTTCCCAATGATTGTTGTTTGAAGCGACTAATGCTTGGGGTAATTTGTTACATGTCTTAGACTGATACCGATCAATTTCTGGCTTACTTTTACTCTTATGGTTATTCCTTCATGATCACAACAGAAAGTATGGAAATGTTTACCAGTGATTCTCTGTCTTGGCAAGCACCTAAATCCAATTTTTGTCCCCCTAGATGCACGAAAGTATCAAAAACTTTGTTTAGGCTGCTCTGGTTCTCAGCATCTCAGCTGCTACTTCTTTCTGTTAAGCTTCTCAGCACATTAATCATGGCTTCTGATTAGACCATTACCTCAAGGGAAAAACTAGCATCAAATATTGGACACTCTGGGATTTTCTTCTTTCCAGAATTTTACTCAGTAAGTTCTATACATTTTGGCAACAGTCCAGTACCATATAACCATATATATATATATATATATATATATATATATATATATATATATTTAATGCTTATCCTCAGAGAATTTTGGTTTGAAACAAGCCAAGTCTGACACTGAAAGAAAAGTAATTATGTACAATTAAATTGTACAAGTTTCTTTTCTCTGTGGATTATAAACTCCTCGAGTAGAGCCATATGGTTTGTTTATCTCTGAGTCCCAACATATAACATCATATCTGAAACAGAATTTCCTAATATTTTTTCTGTTGGAATTAAAATAAGTTTGGTATCAAAAATGAAAAAAGAAAATAGAATGTGCTGATTGGGAATGGAAGTTAAGGGTTATATTTGTGCAGCAAGAAGCTTTTGTTACAGATAAGTTTTGATGTTTATCATTGGTAAGAAAGCATTTATGGTTTCTTTTTCGCATAAAGTCTGAGTGCTTTTCAAAGGCTGCTACTTCTGCGCTGAGCCATGGGTTCGTGGGTGAACTAAGACTGAGTTATGCCCACTGGATTGATCTGCTGATTGGAAGCTCAGGATGGAAGCAGCTAAGAAATTACGCCACAGATTAAGATGGAACTTGGGCCTTCTGGCATGTCAAATAATTGACATCTATCGTTCACATGGCAAATAGAAGATAAGGAAAATTTGAGAACTTTTAAAAAATGTACATGGCACATTTTACATTAAACTTGCAGCACATTATGTCAGAAAAAAAAAAAGAGAGCATTCATTTTTATAAACAGTCTTTGAACATTTTTGTCAGGTTTCATTGCAGACACAATGCATTAAAGGTAGTTTAAAAATGGTCCATTCTTTGATGGAGCTCAATTTGTACATAGAACAAAAGAACCATGTAAACTTCACAAACTTCTATCATTTAAAAAAATTTTCTTTCAATGTTTTTATTCATTTTTGACAGAGAGAGAGAGAGAGACAGAGCATGAGTGGGGGAGGGGCAGAGAGAGAGGGAGACACAGAATCTGAAGAGGCTCCAGGCTCTGAGCTGTCAGCACAGAGCCCGACCCGGGGCTCAAACTCACAGACCGCGAGATCATGACCTGAGCCGAAGACGGATGCTCAACCGACTGAGCCACCCAGGTGCCCCAAACATCTATCATTTTTAACTCTGAGCTACATCTCAGATAGACTCTGTTAAGCCATGTCCACTATTTCCATTGTCTAACTGCCATTGCATCAGCCTAGTTCAGAGCAACAACTTCTCATGTGGTCTCCTTTTCAACAAACATCATTCTCTCCATTCCATTCAAATGGTGAAGTCAGAGTGGTTTCTTTAAAACTGTAGATTAGATCACAAGGGTTTTATCTCTGCTGAAAACTTCTCATTGTCTTTTTATTTTTGTTAGAATCCAAATTCCTTAGGCAAAATACCTAAATGAACTTGCTTCTGCTTTCATTTCTAACTTCTCTTCTCATGAATCTCCCCATTTAGCTTAAGTGTTTACTACTTTCTAGTCTTTTCTCTCTTTTATTTGTTTTACATTATATCAAACTCTCTCCTGCCTCCAGGCTTTTGTGCTCTCTGTTCCCTTGGAACAGCATGTCCTTACCTGTGTTTTCTCATGTGAGCTACTTATCACTCTACAGGACTCTGACAAAACTACACTTTAGAGAATGTTTCTTTGACTATACTATCAACAAAAGACCCCCTTCACCTCCCATCCTCCTTCTCCCGGCATACAGCCACAACATGTTTATCAAGTCAACTCTTGAGTCTAGACATCTGATCAAGAATCTTTCACACACCCAGGACATTTTTAAATGTTGTTGATACCAGCTTATTTGGGGAAGCCACTTAGCACATGTTAAGAATATATTTGGGTGACTCAACTACATTAGTTGATTTTTCATTTCCACTAAATATAAAGCCAGTGATACACAGGGATTTCCTGTTTTGTACTCCATTTAATTCTCAGTGCCAACCATATTGTAGTCAATAATATGTGCCAAATAAATTTTTATTGAATCGATAAATGAAAATATGAACGTATAACAGACAGTCTGCAAAGTACTGGGGATCCAATGATCGGCCCCAATGGTTCGAACCATTAAGTAGCCTTCAGTGTGGTGAAGAAATACGTGGACACAAATAACAATATAATAAAAATCTATTGATGTAAATGCCATGCAAGAGGAAAGAAAAGCTTACTTAAACTTTACCTTAGTAGAGAAAACATTCACTTCTTATTAGAAGTAATATTCCACCATCTACTTTTCATCAAAGCACATTTTCCTAAGCTTTAGATCAAAAGCTTAAGTAAGAGACATAAACCCTTAGTATAATGTCTAGCTGTCAGCAATATATTTACTTTCTCTTTCAAAGAAGTCAAATTAATGTAGAAGTAAGAACACTAGTCACTAGGAGTAATGTGCAATGATTTCGGGAAGCTTTGACATCAACTTGTTTGTATTTTATGAAAATATTTTTATGATATTAATGCATAAAAATTATGTATTAAAAATATGCCTCAGTGTATAAAATTAGAGACTCTGGATTAAACCTGCATAGATTTAAATCACAGAGCCCTCACTTTCTAATACAGTGCAACATAACCATGAGCAAATTGTTCAAACACTATGTCATAGTTTTGTTTGTTTTTTATGAGAATAATACCAACTCATAAAATATTTTACCAGTTTAATAAGGGAACTTATATGAAATTATTACAATATACAATATTAGTATAAATTGCATGTCAAATATTTAGTTTTATTGACTTTATTTATAATTTTAAAAGAAGAAAAAATCTAAACTTAAGCTAGAGGTTAATTGGGTGATATGTTTGAAAAAGCTGAAAAGATATGTATACCTTTACTCCAGATTTTTATAGTTTAAAGAAGATACTCTGAAGATATACTTGCATTTCTTAACAAAGGATTAGCTGCAACAAGATTAATTAAAGTAGTAATAATATAGAAATAATATAAACATTGAATAATTCGGCAAATGTTAAAGATGAAGAACTTATATATATAGTCATTAAATTATGTGCCAGATGGACACTTATTTTAAGGATGGAAGCAATGTCTTGCAAGGTTGAAACATGTTTTCAAGCAGTATACTTATTTATTCCTATATGCATTGAATTTGGTCTGATAGGATATACATCAGGAAATTATTGAAACATATGGTTAGTAAAATAATGGGTATCTCTTCTTATTTTACTTATTTCAGTTGTCTAATATTTTCACGATGTATATGGATTTTGCACAGTGATTTTTACTTTATTTTAAGAAAAAACAAGCCTTAGTTAAATGAAGGTAGTTGAATAAAAATTCTACAACTGGGAGGAAAAAATATATAAAATCACTCATATGGGTTCCTTGTAACATATTTATTTTGAAAATAAATTAGCAGGAACACATTAATAAGAGATCATCTCTGCTCCAATGTTTTCATTACTTGGCTGCTGGCATATTGTTTCAGCAGAATTTTTGTATATTTTCCAAGTGTCCTTACAGAAAAGATCTACTTTAAACTAATTTTGCTTACTTATACCTATCAGGGTTTCATCGAATTCTAAAAGATTACATAGAGAGATTTTTTGAAGAAACAAGTAACTATAAAATAACAAGCTTTTCGTTCTGTTTCTTTCCTTTATAACCAACTTCATGCAGAATCTAATGTCAGAGGTAGGGTGGTCTGGCAGAGTAATATAGGGGATTGATGACAAAGCTGGTGCTGAACATAAAATCAGCACAGCAAGTAAACACAAGTACATGGAATCAGAAAGGGATTTAGTGTGGGTAAATAAAGCTTAAGACCTTTAATTCCACAACGGCGGCACTCTGACATCATGAAATACTGAATAACAAATAAAAAAGTATAATATTTAAAGAACCAAAAAGAATTTTAAACATGTTCATGGCTGCACGTAATTTAAATTTGATAAGTTATAATTCAAAGTCAACTGGATGGAGCTGTTCAAAGGCAATATTTTGAGGTACCCATTTGAACTATATATTTTTCTCCTACAAAATATAATTTACATTTCCAATGATTGTATGTCTGGTCTATATGACCCCTGCCATGTTTTGATTTATATCCCAATTTCATTCTTATTTTCGTAGCTGTAACAGAAGGCTCTTCCTGTGCCTCTGCAATTTAAGGCTGATAATGAAACATAAAGGAGATGGACATAATAGTTAAAACTGAATTATTTGATGATACGTTGTATGGCTGCTAAAAGGTGATTTTAACATAAATTGAATATAACTAAGCTGCTTCTAGTGTTCTCAGGGAGTATGATTACATTACTGGATAACTAAGTATACATACTTTAAAGCTTATGTACAAATGGGCTCTATGTAAAGTCACGCAGGCCATACGTTCAATAGGACCCTGAACTTTGTTTAATTCCCTGCTGTTGTCATCTTAAAATTGTTAATAATCTTTGAATAAGAGAGCTTACATTTTCTTTTTTTTTTTTGACCTGAAAATTATATATCCAGTTCTGTGTACAGAAAATTAAAGTTTACTATAACTCATTTTAATAGTCATAATATCCTAATACATCACTGCATTCAAGGCTGCTCTGTCATCCTTAGTATTTTCTAAACGAATGTTTTTCAATTATCTATTGATGCATAACTAATGATTCCAAAATTCAGTAGCTTAACAAAAGCCATTTCATTCTACCCCCTGATATTTTGATGCGGAATTCAGCCAGGGGTATTATGGTAATATGGACACAGAATTTATTTTTAGACAGAAATTACTTTGTACATATTACTTTCATGTCACTTAAGTTATTTTATAGACATAGTTATGAATATATATATATACACACACACACATAGATATAACAAAATAAAATCAATGTAAGTAGGTAGAGATATTGGTATATGTGGTTATAGGTAGAAATAAAATATGTGGATATAGTTCCATCTATTTCCTCACTAGACTGAAAATTCCATCGGGTCGATATTGGTTTCATTATTTAGTGTTTTGCATTTGCATCGTAGTTCTTATTAAAGTGTCCTGAACCTAGATTGGACTTTGTAGTCTATTCTAATATGAATTTCTGAAATTAAAAGCAAAGAAAAAAAGCTCATATGTATTAGATAAACATGGACATGATGTCAGTATAACATGAAAGTCACATTGGTTTACAAATTGTTAATATTTGCATTACCAGGTGATGGTAATTGAACACAAATTACACAAATGCAGGTGAGTGCTATGATGAATTTCAGTATGATATATGAAAGCCATGTACACTACTCACTCCCTCCTATCTCTGCATGCTATCATGGAAGGGTTTACTATACGGTTCTTTTCAATTCCTGTCCATGTATCTATCTCAGCATACGTGAGTATTTCTTACATTCCTTTTTTTTTTTTTTTTTTTTAAGACCAGGTAAGATCTCTTTTCTTTTTTAAGTTTATTTATTTATTTTGAGAGAGAGAGAGAAAGAGCACCTATGTGAGAGGGATAGAGGCAGAGAGAGGGGAGAGAGAGAGAGAGAGAGAGAGAGAGAGAAAGAGAAGCCCAAGCAGGCTCCATCCTAATAGTGCAGAGGGCTTAGATCTAGCGCACTGGGCTTGTTTTGGACCTGAGTCAAAATCAAGAGTTGGATGCTTATCCAACTGAGTCACCCACATGCCCTTCCTTACATTCCTTTTTATCCAGTTGGTTTCACATTTTTAAAAAGACACGCTTCTATTTGGTGGAGCTTATTTATTAGGATTTTAATATATATGTTTTCAAAAATCTGCAGTTTATTTTGTTGAAATTGTAAGACTTTTGTAATTAGTTGCAGAGGTTTTGAGAGGTGTGTTTTAATGCTACTCTTCCTTTACCATTTTTAGGACAAAATTCTGAAAAATGAGAGGTTTCCTAATATGCATATATTGTGTCTTAGCAGAAACATCCACTTATGTTTATTTGTTGAGTTAAATTTACTTTGCATATTATAAGTGGCATCACATCAACAAAATTTACTTTGTATATGTAAATGGCATAATGATTTTATTTCTGTCATCTGCATAGCATTTTAAATTATAGTAAATATGATAAATATTTAAATGATTGTCACTTGACTTTATAGAAACAAAAAAGGATTTTTTAAGCAGAGAGTGATTGAAAACAATATACTTTAAAATGGCTTTAAATGTTTTATTATTGGATATTTAATCTCCTCTTATATGATTCTTCTATGCAAAGAAACCCAATTACACCCTCTTTATAAATATCAGTTAAATATGAACCCAGCCATCTTTGGGAAAGAAGTCACAGATTGTGTCAGATTGTCAAATACTTTTCCCAATGGAGCCTAATCATTTAAGGGAATAAAAAGAAATTTAATTTTAAATAATATCACAAAAATTGAAATTTCTTAAAATTATACCAGTAGGTGTATTTTCAAAAAAATAACAATGCTCTTTTACATATGAAAAATAATAAATCCACAACCAGGAAGTAAATAAAATTAAAACAAAACAGACATACTTCCATGAGTTTGATCTATGTAACAAGGATAAGTCATAATGATCTTCATGACTCCTAAAAATAGAAAGGGGAAAAGCTTTTACTTTTTTAATGATAATTTTTGTGAGATTTTCAAAATTCAGACTTCATTATTTTTTTTTTGACCAGTTTAAGGTTCACAGAATAATTGAGCAGAAGGTGCAGATATTTCCTACATATTCTTTGCCTCCCCACATGCACAGTCATTTCTATTATCAACATCTTTCACTACAATGGTACCTTTGTCACAACTGATGAACCCACATGGACACATCATAATCACCCAAAGTCTATTGTTCACATTATGGTTCAGATTTGCTGTTGTACATTCTATGGGTTTAAACAAATTTATAATGACATGTAACTATCATTATGGTATCATATAGAGTAGTTTCACTGTTCTAAAAATCCTCTGTGCTAAGCCTATTCATCCATTGCTTCCCCCACAATCCTTAGCAACCACTGATTATTTTTTTACTGTCTTTATAGTTTTGCCTTCTCCGGGATGTCATATAGTTAGAATCATATAGCATATAGCCTTTTCAGATTGCCTTCTTTCACTTGGCAATATGCATTCAAGTTTCCTCTGTGTCTTTTCATGGCTCGATAGCTCATTTCTTTTTAGCACCGAATAATATTCCGCTGTCTGGATGTACCACAATTTATTTATTCATTCACCTACTGAAGGACAACTTGATCGCTGTAAGTTTTGGCAATTTTGAATAAAACAGCTATAAACATCTATGCACAGATTTTTTTGTGTGTACATCATTCTCAACTGGGTAAATACCAAGGAACATGATTGTTGAATGGTATGGTAAGAGTATGTTTAGTTTTATAGGAAACTGCCACACTGTCTTCCCAAGTGGTTGTCCTATTTTACAATCACACAAGCAATCGATAAGAGTTCCTGATGCTCCATATTCTCACCAGCATTTGGTGTTGTCAGGTTCTAGATTTTGGCCATTCTAATAGCTGTATGGGGTTCTCTCATTGTTGTCCTTATTTTTTTATGCACAAAAAGTTTCATAACTTCTGATAAATGGAGCTATGTATTAAGGGAGATTACGGATAGAAACTATGATAAATTCTCCAAAAATAATAGATAAAATACATTTATGTAACACAGTTTTGTCTTCCTTAGGTAAGTATTCAGTGAATCCTAATTATTATTGTACAATGTCGCAAAAAGAAAAAAAAAACTCTAATTTTCCTTAATGTTACACTTTGCTCTGTGGATTAATGAAGGAAAGTTGACTAAAGTGTTACCATGAAGAAGTGATAATGAAAAGATAGATTGTATCAATAGTTTTAGTCAATTTTTATAATGAATAATTAACAGTTAACACTTTGACAAAACTATATATGCTGTCATGTTGCCTTTACTTAATTACTACTAAATTGTATCTTTTCCAAAGTAATAAGTGCTCTTAATTATCTGGTGTGGAAGTGGAACTGACACTGGAAGGAGTGACTTAATTCAATAAAAGCAGTCGTTTATATCCTTCATTCTATTCATATATTCAACATTGTTGTTTATTGACTATGAAAATATTTAACGTTCTAGATGAAGAACCTAAATAGTAGGCTATTTTTAAAATGAATCTGAAATATCTGCCAAATACAGTGAGGTACATATGTAAGAAAATTGAAGATACTGATGTATTTTGAGGGGACTCAGTTTTTGGTACTAATATACCTGAGTCAAATCTAATGGAGAGTTAAAGATGCGAACTGTGGAGTCACACTGACTTGCATTCCTATCCTAATCTTTTTGACACCATTTGGTCAAAATAGGGAAGTTACTTAATCTCCAAATTTCTAACCCAGAGAAAATAGCCGTGTTAATACTTAAAAAAAAAGTCTGAGTGCCTGGATGACTCAGTCTGGAGAGTGTGCCGCTCCTGATTTTGGGGTTGTAAGTTCGAGCCCCATGTTAGGTGAAGAGGTTACTTAAGAATAAAATCTTTAAAAAAGTGGGAACAACAGGCATTCCTATATAATATCTTATTAATTTATATAATTATTAGTATCATTATTCCATTTTTGAGATGGATAACAGATAAATGTATATTGGAGGTTTTGTTGGAGGAGGCAGTGCCAATAATATATATTTTAATATAGTCTCCCAATTTTTATTTAGATGCTGAATACCAATTCCACTAATCAACCAATTAAAATTGTAATGTAACCAGAGATTCTTTTTTCTTCAAGAATATTTGAATTGTCTATTACTTAGTAGTTTTCAATTTTGCTAAGTTATTCAACAGCCATCCATTAAACACCTCTTTTCTATGAACTAGGAACAGTTAGGACAGAGAAATGTGAATTAATTTCCTTGCTGCCAACAATAAACTCAGAGTTTATTAGAGAAAATAGAAATACAAATAAGTTTACATAATAGCTTACTGTTTTGTGTGTATTTTAATTAACAATGTGGTGATTTAAATGCAAAGGGTATATGCAAATTTTACTCAATAAGGTCTTATATTAGTCCAAAATAATGCATCCAATAACCTTTTGAGTATTTCTGTGAAACTTTGTGCATATTCCTGTTTGCTATTTTTGATACTTTTGGAAAAGCACCTTCCAGATTAATATTAACGCTATCCATATACTGCATCACTTAGAAAAAGAAAACATATTATCTTTCTTTGATTGTTGGGAGTGAAAATTGTAAGTTCTATATTACATATCAAAAGAAAAAAATTAGAAGTAATAATCTCAAATTTTGGTAAAAGTCATAGTTATTGAGATCTAGAAGCTGACATAAGCAATTCTAAACCAAGAAGTCATGAAAAGGAAAACTCTTGCTTCACAGAAGTCCACAGAAAGAAGAGTGTGAAGAACAAGGATCCTCACCACCTCTGAATATTACTATCCTTGAGGTGAAGTAGGCTATGGAAAACTCCAAACAGGTTAAGGAATGAACCTGTAAGTAAGAGGTTAATCTTTCTTTATGGGTATCTAGTGAACTAACTCAAAATGTGTTCCTGAGCCAATAAGGTTGTGCCTCTCGTGATTGGGAATGACACATTGGTGTATTAAGGCAAAAAAAGGCCTCTGTGTCTTTTTTGACTCCTCTGTGATGGAGAAAGGACCCAGGTATTGGAGAGTATCCCCAATGAAAGAGGAAAATGTAATTTATAGTTTAATCCATTGGGCTTGGCAAATGGTTACGAAAGAAAGAAAGAAAGAAAGAAAAGAAAGAAAGGAGCGAAGAAGGAAGGAAGGAAGGAATATTTAAAGAAAAGAAAAGAAATAGAAAAGAAAAGAAAAAAGAAAAGAAAAGAAAAGAAGAGAAAAGAAAAAAGAAAAGAAAAAAGAAACCTGAAAAGAAAGCAGAAAAGAAAAAAAAAGCAGAAAAGAAAAGAAAGCAAAAAAGAAAAGAAAGAGAAGGTGATTCTAAGACATACACTGCAACATAGACTGCTTGGGCAAGTTCTGAGATGGAGAAAGCAATGACGACTCAGAGGATCTAGTGCAGGTCAAAACTAAGACTCTTCTGAATCAATGAGCAGTAAATTACTTGACCTTAACAATGCTGATTAAGGTCAGCACAAAATAATCATATTTGTGACATCAGCAGCAAGAGTCTCAGGATGCCCTGCGAGCAGCGAGGCTCAGTAGTCCCTCACGATCACTCTGAGGAGATGTAAAATTCATTGCAATGAAAAGCAAACATACTGACCATCTTTAACATGATTTTTTTTTTTTGTATTCATAACCTTCAGGTATTTTTCTATGATAACTGTTTGGAATCTACTGCTTTAGTTTTAACATTTGTGGATCCCGTATGTAACTAATCCCTTTTTAATTGCTTTTTAGACTGGTTCCAATTTTTAACTATTAGAAAAAAAAAATGACAGGTTGGACAATTATGCATACATCTTTTTACACTTGTCTAACTATTCTTTTTCATAAATCCCTGTAGGTAGAAAAAATGGATCAAAGGTTATCAGCATTTCAAATTTTGAAATATTATGTAGATGTTCCTCCAGAAAGGTTATTAACATTAGTATTATCACAAAATGTATAAAATTCCTGTGTTATATACATTTACAGTGAAGAGAGATTTTTATTGAGAGATAAATAATTTTTGTATGGATATTTTTGGATCATTATATGTCTTTCATACTAGTCCTTTTTTTTCTATTGACATATATCTGGCATCTACATTTTCATTTAACTTGGAGCAGACATTTTTTTTATTAAAAGAATTTACTTACTTCAGATTAGGTAAAATATTAACAAAATTTTAGAAAAAACATTTTTTCACTTTTTTATGGTTATCTACAAAGCACTCCAAATTTCTTTAAAGGGCTCATTATAAATAAATATAACCTCAAAAATAAAACTTCTAATTAACGAAAAGGTGGTAAGCTTTCTTTCAGCAGGTTGAAGGACACAAGTCATAGGTCAGAGGCTACCAAAGAGAAAGTAGGCTTACTCAAGGAACACTGTTTCTGTTTATTGCCAAACTCAAATAATTATGATTGTTTTCTTGTATATGAGTGATCTATTGTTACATCATGACATATAAAGTTTCAAAAATGTATATTAGGTTATTGGTTATAAATTTATATTTTATTTATGGGAAAAAATTCCCTCATGGAAATAGCTTTTATATCAATTTTACATATCTTTTATTTAAGTTTGGGGAGAAGCAGAGAGAGAGGGTGAGAGAGAAGCCCAAGCAGGCTCCACACTGTTAGTACCAGAGCCGATGCAGGGCTCAAACTCAGGAACAGTGAGATCATGACCTGAGTTGAAACCAAGAGTCCAATGCTTAAGCTGACTGAACCACCGAGGCACAACCAATTGTACATATCTGATGCAACTTTCTATATATCTGATATATTGTGACTTATAAGAAATATATATTATATAATATTTGGTCATTCAGATAACTAAAATATATTTCCCCTATATATTTGATTTTGCCCATGGTTCTAGGATCACAGCTCCTAAAATTCCTGGAATATCCTGTAATAAAAGCAATAAAAGTGTCTTTTGTTATGTTAATAAAGCGATTTTTAGAAAGCCTTTAGGTAACCTAAGGGTGGGGGATGATTGCCAGTGAGGCCAACCCTGTGGTTAGAAGGTTGGGACTTTTCCCAACCCTTCCATTGAAGGAAGCAGGTCTGGAGATTGAGTGTAATGGCTGATGTCTGAATCAATTGCAGTGGTCTCCATTATCCACTGTTTCCCTTTCCGTAGTTTTACTTTCCAAGGTTTTAGTCATAGGTAGTCAACTTTGGTCTGGGAGCAGATGATCTTCCTTGTGAATCTGCAGAAAGCCAATAGTAGCCTATCTCTACATCAAAGTGCCTACGTCATTCACTTCACTTCCTTACATAGGCATTTTATGATATCACATCATCACAGGAAGGGTGAGAACAGTACAGTAAGATATTTTGAGAGAGAGAAAGAAAGACCATATTCACATACTTTTATTAAAGTACATTATTATAGTCATTCTATTATTAGTTACTATGGATTATCTCTTACTCATAACAAGCTTTTCATAGGTATGTGTATATAGGAAAAAATATAGTATATACAGGATGTTGTACTCCCTGCAGATAAGGGGTAGGGGGCTACTATATGCCAATGTAATGAAGCCTCCATCAAATTTCAAAAGGACGAGGTTTGGAGAACACATGGCAATTTGGGGAGAGTGGCACTTTCATAGAAAGGATGGAAGCTGTGCATACTTTACCCATGCCTTGCCCTAAGCATCTCTTCCATCAAGTGTTTCTCTGAGCTCTGTGAGCTGCTCTAGCAAATTAAACCCAAGGAGAAGATCTTGGAAACTGTGATTTATAGCCAGTTGGTCAGAAGTACAGTAACAACCTGAACTTATGACTGGTGCCTGAAATCCAAGGAGGGAGTCTGGAACCTCCAACCTATAGCCGATTGGTCAGAAGCACAAATGACACTTGCGACCGGTGTCTGAGGTGTGTGTGGTGGGGATGTAGTCTTGTAGGACTGATCCTGAATCTGTAGAATATGATGCTTTCTCTGGATATATAGTATTAGAATTGAGTTGAACTGTAGGACTCCGAGCTGGTGTCTAAGTATTGCTTGTTGGTGTGGAGAACCTCTCCCACCACATTAAAACTGATGTCAGAAAGAAATTAATATCTATAATCACTACTTCTGTGATATTTTAGGGAATGTGAGAACAGTTAACGACAGAGGACAGAATATTCATTGTGAATTACAAATAACTGTGAATCTTGAGTTCTTTCCCATCAAATACCTTGGTTGAACCTTCTTGGTTCAGAAGAATAATTTATTTTTTTTACCAGTTTAAAGCTAAGGTTAACTAAAATAGTATTATCAGTAACAAAGTAAAACTTCAAAAGTTTTTTTTAAGAAGCATAAATACAAACTATGACAAATTGTACTTGTATTTTCTTGAAGAGAAAGTCGCCATATTATTTTCTTTAAAATTCTCTTCGGGTATTCAAATAGCAAAAAAATTAACAATTTTACTTTGCATTCATCAAATGCATCTTGTAAAATGAATTTTGAAAAGTGGTTTCACGAATTTGAATAATTCCCAGTGTGATTTTTTTTAATTGCAAGTAAGCGAGAGAACATATTAAGGACACCTTATTTTTGATTATATATACATATATACAATTTGCAATGCAAAAATAAGAAACTAAATAATGAAAATACTGGAAATCTTAAATCATTAGAAGTTTAGTAAATCAACAGGGGTTGGAAGCTCAAAAGCAAATACAATTTAGGATTTCTGGTAGAGAATTAGCTTCTGGTTAGGTGCTGAGAAGGAAAGCAGGTAAAAAGCAGATAAAAGGAGCCAGCCAGTTGTCCGAGGATGGATACTCTCCTTGCATGCTTTTGGCTTCTGCAATCTTTCTTGTCTCCGGTATCAGCCAGCAGCCAGGAACCAGAAGCTTGACTGTTTTAGCCCCGCCCAACCCCGAAGCACATAGGTATAAAAAGCCAGTAAAACCCCAGCAGGACACTCAATCTTTAAAGGTGACTCTGCTGGCCTGGCACCTGCGTGAAATAAACAGTCTTTTCTGATATCCGGAGTGCGTGTCACTTGTCCCTTCCTGTGTGCCAAGTATTTGCTGCAACATTTTCGTGCATTGGGAAACCGACAGCTGTGCTGTCCCCTTGCACCATTGTTGTCTAGAGCCAGCGGGAGCAGGAGCCAGAGCACCGACATTTCGGCCGGCGACAGGAAGGAAGGTGTGGCACGAGTGGTTTCGCTGAACTCTGACCCTCACCGCCAGATAATAACCAGCTGCAGCCACGTTCTCACAGACCCTGGGGGGGAATTTTCAAAAATCCTGCCAGGAAGGGACATCGGATCAGGTGAGTGTCCGCGGGGACCCAGTACTGAGTTCAGACCCTAGAGGCAGAAGGGGATCTTGATCACCCCCCGGGGCGACATAGTCACCACATAGGACAGGGAAGTCCTGGGTGGAAGTCTGCAATCTCTGAATGTGTGTGTGAGTGTCCGTGCTCCACGGTTTCAGCTAGGGAGCCCGAGTGGGTCTTACCCTGTGATCCCGCTATGACCTCATACGGCTCAAGGCAGAATCAGGTCTGTGGAGGCCTGATTTTAGTCAGGGGTTTAGACTGACCTGCCAATGCTAAGAGGCATCTAAGTCCTTGTGAGGGGAGAGGCCAGTCAGATGCAATGACCTCTGCCCTCATGTTTGTCCTGCGACACTGTACATTGGGAGGGTTCCATCTAGGATACCAGGATGGGGAGAAATTCCTCGAAACCAACTGTTTTGGAGTGTATGATTAAGAATTTTAAAAAAGGAGTTTCAGATGACTATGGGGTCAAATTGACCCCCCTCCCCGGGGAAATTACGCACCCTTTGTAAATTAAAATGGCTGACTTTGGTGTAGTCTGGGCCCCTGAGGGCACCGTAGGTGTCCCCACAGTCTGAGCTGTTTATAAAATAGTGGCAATGCTTGGCCACCTAGATCAATTCCCATACATCAATCAGTAACTGGAGATAGCCCAAGTCAAGCCTCCATGGGTCTAGTTCTGCATTAATAGTAAGGGACAATGTAGGGTCTTAGTGGCACAGGCCAAGAAGACCTCACAGCAGAAAAAACCACCCTCCATCCTCCAAGAAAATACAGAAGAAGTCCTTCCATTTATGCCACCATATGCCCCCCAGCGTCCCTTCAGTCGAGGGAAGGGAACCTCGCTTGCCTGACAGTCCACTCCCCATGGTTTCACCTCCACCAACAGCCAGTCTTCCCCAACAAGGGACACATGAACTAGTAGGAAGATGCCTTAGGTCATCATCTCAAGGTCCAAGGCCCCTCATGGCAATGCAGATGCCATTGGGAAAGACTAGATGTCTCCAGAGAATAGGCCCTGATGGGACCCTACAAGAGGGGGGATCAGTTTTCTACTACCAACCGTTCTCCATTACTGACCTTCTCAACTGGAAACATAACATGCCACCCTACTCTGAGAAGCTACAGGCAATGATAGATCTCCTATAGTCTATAATCCTGCCTGGGTTGACTGTCAGCAGCTTCTGCTTACCCTTTTCAACATGGAAGAGCACAGACAAAATGTCACCAAAGCCAGAAAATGGCTCCAGACTCAGGCACCAGATGGAAAACTAGATGTTGAGGCTTGGGCATGGGAGGCTATGCCTGAAGAGGAGCCCCGCTGGGACCCCAACATAGAAGCAGGAAGGGCCAGATTAAAAAGATACCAACATGCCTTCTTCCAAGGGGTAAAAGCAGGGGCCAAAAATCTCACCAACATGGAAAATGTAGCTGAGGTCCTACAAATGCCAGAAGACAACCCTGCTGAATTCTATCAAAGATTATGTGAAACTTTCAGAGTTTACACTCCATTTGACCCTGAAGTCCCCCAAAACTAGCACATAGTCAATACTGCCTTTGTGGGATAGGCCCAAGGTGACATTAGACAGAAGCTCCAAAAATTGGAAGGATTCACTGGAAAAAACTCCACTGAACTATTGGAAATTGCTAACGATATTTTTGTAAATTGGGATTGAGCTTCCAGAAAGGAGGAAGACCAAAGAATGAAAGAAAAGGCAGCTCTCTTGGTCTTGGCCTTGGGGCAACCACCCCCTCTGAAAGGGCTCCCACAGAAATGACAAGGGATTCAAGAACAACAACAACAAAAAAGGGTGCCACTGGGACAGGATCAATATGCCTATGGTAAAGAATTTGAACCCTGGAAAAATGAATGTGCTAACCACCAAAAAGGAAAACCACAAACCTCCACTCCACCCAGTCACTACCAACCAGAGCCACCTGAGGCTGACTTGATCAGGCTGTCAGGAATATACTCTGATTAAGAAAGACCAGTCTCTATCCAACTAGGTCCCCATGAACCCATGGTCAAAAGGAAGGTAGGGAGAGAGACAATAGATTTCATGGTCAACACTGGGGCCGAACACTTTGTGGTGACACACAAAGTGGCACCTCTGTTGGGTCAAGAAGTCACCATTGTAGGAGCCACTGGGATGCAAACCCAAAGGTAATTTTTCAGTCCCCAACAATGCTGGCTGGGGCGTCACCAAATAGTTCATGAATCTACCTGACTGCCCAGTCTCACTGTTAGGTAGAGACCTCCAAGCCAAGTTGAGCACAGAAATAGCCTTCACCTTGATGGGCAGATGTAATTGCGCCTAAACGAAAAGGCCTAACTCATGATTTTGTCCCTGTCATCAGGAATTCCATGGGAAGAGGAATGGAGATTATATACTTTCCCTCCTGGTGAGCCAACCACGGCCCCCAAGCTAGAAGCTGAATTCCCTTCAGTTTGGGCAGAAAGAAACCCCCCTGGTCTGGCAAAAAAAACAAAACAAAACAAAACAAAAAAAAAAAACCAAAAAAAAAAAAACCAAACACCCAAAAAACAAACAAACAAAAAAACCAAAACAGCCCCCAATATTAATTGACCTAAAGGCTGGGGCCCAACCTGTCAAAATATGCCAATATATGATCCCATGCTAGGCATGCCTGGGGATCTAGACACACTTGGACATCTACTCAAATGGGGACTTCTAAAACAATGCCAGTCCCCATGGAATACTCCCCTGCTGTCCTTGAACAAGCCTGGGACAAATGATTACTGCCCTGTACAGGATCCAAGAGCCATTAATGAAACAGTTATCATGCTGCATTTCTAACCCATATACTCTACTAGGACTCATACCCTCTGAAGCAGGATGGTTCACATATCTAGATTTAAAGGACACCTTCTTCTGTCTCCAGCTAGCACCTAATAGCCAACCCCTATTTGCCTTTGAATGGGAAAACCCTACCACAAGGGCAAAGGAACAATTCACTTGGACTAGACTGCCACAAGGATTCAAAAATTCACCAACATTATTCAGTGCAGCACTGGCATATGGCTTAGCCAGGTTTCTGGGACAGGACCTAAGGTGTGTCCTCCTCCAACATGTGGACAATCTCCTGCTAGCCAGTCTCATGCAGACCCAATGCTGGGAGGGAACCAGGGCCCTACTCAGGCTACTAGCAGAGGTGGGATACCAGGTGTCAAAGAAAAAGGCACAGATTTGCCCACAGGAAGTTAAATATTTGGGCTTCAAAATTACCCAAGGCAAATGGATGCCGGGAGCCAAAAGGAAATAGGCAATCTGTGCCATTTTGGTTCCCACTACCCACCTGCAGGTCCAAGAGTTCCTTGGAGCAGCAGGATTCTGCTGGCATATGGATCCCAGGATTCTTGGAGTTGGCCAGACCTTTATATGAGGCACTAAAGGGGGAAGAAAGGGCACCCCTTTTCTGAGGCCCTAATCAGGAAAAGGCATTTAAAACTCTAAAACCAAAACTCACAGAGACACTGGCCTTGGGACTCCCAGATGTATCACAAAATTTCAACATGAAAGCAATGGGGTGGCCCTGGGGGTTCTCACCCAGGAATTTGGACCTGGGCAAAGACCAGTGGCATTACTTTCAAAGCAGATTGACTCAGTTGTGGCAGGATGGCTGCCCTGTTTGAGGGCCCTGGCAGCCACCACACTTTTAATCGAGGAAGCGGACAAACTCACATTGGCGCAAAACATAAATGCTAAGGTTCCCCATTCTCTTATTACCTTGATGGATGCTGGAGGACAACACTGGCTAACTAATGCTTGAACGACACAGTATCAGGGACTGCTATGTGAGAACCCATGAATAAGATTGGAAGCCATAAAAACTCGAAACCCTGCCACTTTCTTGCCTTTAGTGGCAGGACTTCCAGAGCATGATTGTCTACAGGTACTTGATGAAGTCTGTTCTAGCCCACCTGACCTATCATACAGGCCGTCACAAAATCCTGACCTCATCCTATACACTGAGGGCAGCAGCTTTGTGAATGAAGGCAAAAGATACACTGGTTATGTGGTAGGCTCTGATTTTGTGGTCATAGAAGCAAAGACCATTCCACAGGGGTGGTCAGCCCAGAGAGCAGAACTGTACTAGAGTACTAGAACTCAGTAAAGACAAATGGGCCAACATATACACTGACTCGTGCTATGCCTTTGCCACTCTACCTGTACATGGGGCTCTATACAAGGAGAGAGGACCTTTGACCACAGGAGGAAAACAAAAAAGAATCAGGAAGAAATCCTAAAGCTATTAAGGGCAGTCTGGGAACTGAGGTAAGTAGCAGTCATCCACTGCAAGGGACACCAAAGAGGAAAAGACTCAGTGTCAGAAGATAACTGACAGGCTGACACCACAGCTAAACAAGCAGCGGGAAAACAAACATGCTCAAAAATCATGCTGGCCCCGGAACTGCCAACTTCCCCAATGTGCACAATCCAAGAAACAAAATGAGCACAACAGGAAAAAGGAGGCCGGACAAAAGAAGGATGGTGGGTACTTCCAGACCAAAGAGTCTATGTATCAGAGCAGCTAACCTACCAGGTGGTTCTCCAACAGCATGAGCTCACCCACCTAGGAAAAATCACCCTTGAAACCTTATTGAGCTTCTACTATGTACATGCTCAACTCCCTCTGTGCCTTGGTCTCTCAACACTGCCTCCTCTGTGCTCCAAATAACACCAAAAAAGGGCCCCACTGGGCATATGGGAATCCAGCGCTGTGGACAGGCACGCGTCAAGGATTTGGAAGTGGACTTTACCGAAATAAGACCCAGCGGAGGATACAATTTTCTTCCAGTATTCATCTGCACATTTTCAGGTTGGGTTGAGGCCTACCCCACGCACACGCAGAAGGCAAGAGACGTAACCAAGGCCTTGCTAAGGGATATCATTCCCAGACATGGAATGCTATTAATCATAGCTTCAGCCAATGGCCCAGATTTTGTAGCCGAGGTGGTGCAACAAGTAACCGAAACGTCAGGTATCCAGTGGAACTTACACGCAGCCTACCTGCCCCAGAGTTCAGGGAAAGTGGAACATATGAACTGAACCCTTAAATCAGCCATGGCAAAACTATGTCAGGAAACTAACCTGCCCTGGCCAGATATACTACTCCTAGCTCTCCTCTGAATATGCTATACACTCTGGGCAAAAATAGGATTCTCCCCATTCAAGATCCTATATGGAAGGCCCCCTCCACTAGTCAAAACAAGGGGACCTGACAGAGGTAGGAAATTTAGAAATACAAAAGCAACTACAAGGATTAGGAAAAACCGTATTTGAGATACATAGATGGGTGACAGACAGGATACCTATTTCCCTAGGAATAAGTGTATAACCCCACAAACCTTGGGATCAGGTTTGGATTAAAGATTGGGAAAGGGAACCACTCAGACCTACCTGAAAGGAACCCTGTTTAGTTTTGCTAACCACACCCACAGCCCTCAAGATTGCAGGACTAACTGCCTGAATCCACCATCCTTGAGTAAAGGCAGCCCACCTGTCACCTGACAACCACTTAGAATGGAAAGTGACTGCTAACCAGAATAATCCTTTACAGATCATCTTTAAGAAGATAGCAGATGATAAGCCGCCTACAGCCAACACCTGAGAACTCTCCGTAACCAGAAGCTTGAGGAAATCACCAAGCAATTTAAATGAACTATAACAAATCATTCTCTCTCAAATTTCATTGTCATCCCCTACCTGTTTCTCTTTCTATACTCGTTGCTATACTCTTTGCTGTAGGGCTTACCCAAGTTACTCCCGCAGACTGGCGCCTCAGTCACAAACTCTTGTTAGCTTTCCTCTACTTACTAGTGTCAGGATGTCTTATTCTCCTTAGATGTATATGATCTGAGTTATGATTGCTGTCCCCTATTTGGAGTAAGAAACTGTCAGGAACCTACTCTAACACACACAAAAAAATTTCTCCTACCGTTAATGCTGAGTTCTCTCATAAGAATTGATGTCCCTCCTCAATGTAATGATGACTGTTTCAAGACCAACACATGAGCTCCTCCCTTTCCCCTGCCCTGAATAGCCTGAAACAACCCTTAGGACAGGGAACTACACACAAGGCCTTCACCAAATACACATATCAACATGCAAAATGTTATCAGTCAACCTCGCTCTGTTCCCACAATGACAAAACTTATTGGCAAGGAAGAATTAATCAAGACACCTTTCACAGGGAACAATCATGTCATGGAATCCCAGACAAATATGCCTGCTAGGCACAACAAACCCACTTTGGATTGTCTGATGGAGGGGGAGTCCAAGGCCAGGACTATAAGGAGTCCTCCCAACAGGAGGTACAAAATTCCATAAAGCAAACTTCTGGAAGTCTGTCCAGGAGACCCAAACTTCCAAAAATCAGACTCAGTGGCCCTTATGACTTTAACTTCTGCTTATACCAGATTCTAAATTCAACCCATCATCTTCTCAACTCCTCTAACCCTAATTAGCCAAGGACTGTTGGTTTTGTCTCTCTCTAACCCCCTTATATTATGAGGCTGCCCCAGACCCAGGTAATGTAATCAAAATGGCTATCCCCGGCAACATGTCAACAGATTACATAACTGTCACAATAGGGCCCGTGGTTACTGATATGAAGGTAATAGGGTGGGCCTCCTTATGTTTTAAAGACCAGTGGGGAACAACCCCTCTACATAACTTAACTAACAACCAGTGAAACCAAGCTGAGATATACAAACAGGTAAAAACCCTGAGTCACCCTGTTTCCTTCCCCCTGTGGGAATATTCTTTGTGGAATTATTGCTTATTTGTGCCTGCCTGCTAACTGGATAGGAATTTACACCTTTGCATTCCTAACCCCCCAAATTAATATTCTCTTCAACAACCAATCCCTTATAATCCCCCTTGGCCGCACATACCTGGTCTAAACGAGCTATCCAAGCTATACCTCTACTAATTGGAATGGGAATCACTGCCAGAGTAAGTAGTGGAATTGGGCGAGTAGACTCATCTATTTCCTTCTACCAAGAACTATCCCAAGATCTGACAGATGACATAGAACAAGTTAAAACTCTTCAGTAACCCTACAAGACCTAGTAGACTCTTTAGCAGTAGTAGTATTACAAAATAGAAGACAGTTATACCTGTTAACTGCTGAGAAGGGGAGAACATGTCTCTTCCTAACATGAGGATGCTACTTCTATGTTAACCAATCAAGGATAGAGGTATGGCCCAACAACTAAAGGAATGGTTCATCAAATAGAGGAAAGAATTAACAGACTGATAGAACTCTTGCAGCAATATATGGAACTGGGTATCCTGGCTCCTCCCTTTATCTGGTCCTATCCTAATGGACCTAATGGGCTAATTCATAGCCCTCCTGTTTGGTCCTTATATTCTTAACACGCTAACCAGATTTGTTTCTTCTTGCCTAGAAGCTATAAAACTCCAGATGATGCTCCAGTTGGACCATTCTAGCTGTCGCTACTCTCCTTTGGATGGCAAAGAACCCTAGCTGTCACATTCCTCCCTTCGACGTCCCTGTCCAGCAGGAAGAAGCCAGAACGGTCTTCACCCCTCCTCCCATGGTCCCAAAGGATTCCCTGGCCTCCACAAACTGATTTTCTCTAAGTCTGCTACAGCAGCTTGAGAATCAAGGGTAGGTGGGAATTGGGGGGGTGGGAGGTAGGGATGAGAAGGAAAGCTGGTAAAAAGCAGATAAAAAGAGGCAGCCAGATGTCTGGGGCAGGATACTCCCCTTGTATGCTTTTGGCTTCTACAATCTTGCTTGCCTCTTGTATCAGCCAGAAGCCAGGAACTGTACTAGCCCCGCCCAACCTGGAAGCACATATGTATAAAAAACCAGTAAAACCATAGCAGGATGCACAGTGTTTAAAGGTGACTCTGCTGGCCCGGCACCTGTGCGAAATAAACAGTCTTTTCTGATTCCCGGAGTACGTGTCACTTGTCCCTTCCTGGGTGCTGGGTATTAGCTATAAATGTTCAAAAACTGTTACAGAAACATCAATTACCTGGTAGTTACCTAGGAGATAACCTTCCCTATACAGAACACAGATGATAAATTTTGCAGATACCCATGAAGGCCTATACTTACGGTAGTCCCAGTAATACACCCCATGTGTTTATGCCCCACCTGCCCCCAAACATGGCAAATTGGAACAACAAATTAAAAATATCTGGAGGTACACTTATATCAATAAAAATAGTTTCTGAAATCAAGACAAGAGATAGAAGTAGTATATAAAGATAATCCCTGAACTCAGCAAACACTAATGTGGAGGGACAAGTTGTAGGGAAAAAAAATTAAAAAAAGATTTCAGAGTAGAAATTCTTCTAGATTTTGCTCTTAATCCTCAAGGATTGGGAACATTGTAAAGATGAAAACTAAAGGCAACATCTTCATTTGACTGTAGTACTAGATATAATAATTTTGCATGGCACATGAAGAATTTAAAATTGTGTGTAACCATTTTTAATTGGAATATTTAAAAATTTTCTTAGTTCTGAATATATATCATTCAGATATTCCCTCCCTTTTTGTACTTCTTCTTATCTATGCTCGTTGCAATATGTTTGGAATAAGACCTTCCTGGGATTGCTCGTTTGAGATCAATTTCCCATTGAATGAAAGCCAATATTAATGAATTTGCTGAGTAAGGAAGATAAGAAGCTTTGGAGAGGGAAAAGGGGTCATCTAGTTTCTCATAATATCTAGGCAATTTCATCCAGAAGCTAAGGGTTCTATCTCATGTTTTTGTTTTTGTATTCTTTTTCTTGCTCACACACCGTGCAGGGACTCTCTGCAGCCCTGCACATATTTGGGGTCCCTTTCTGCCACGACCACCTTTTCACTAGGGCTACCTGAAGATTTTTTTTATTCCTACAATCTTAAATATGGTATATTTGACTCTCATTGTTTTCAATGACACATTTCCTCATATCTCAGAGAAAGTGACAAATGCCATGCAGGGTAGTGGGTAGTAGTAAGGCACTAACTCTCCCCATTAAACATTTAACTCTCTCTCTCTAGTGAAAGTAATACAGTCTTGGATTAAAGCTCAGGACAGGAATGGTGTTTATAATCCCTGAGCTACATAGAAAACTTTTCAAAAAATTTTTGTTCATATATTCAGGAGGTAAAAAGTATTGTTATTAAGAAAGTTAATATTAGCACAGTGTTTAAGAAACACAGTGAAGCCAATAAATCTGCCATTTATTAGCTGGATTACCATGGTCAAGTAATTTAACATCTGTGTACCTTGGTTTCCTTGCCTATAAAATGAGCATAATTGTAGTATGGACCTCCCAGGCTTATGCTGAGGATAAAATTAGTTAACGCCTGTAAAACACTAGTACAAGTCCTTTTTGCTATGGTGTTGTGTTATGTCAGTGTTTGCTGTTCCACTGAACTTTTCTGAAATAGTCACTTATTTTCCTCAATTTTATAAAATTTACACATTTAAGCTACTGATTTACATCATTTACGCAGCCACTTCTTCTATTAATAAGTTCATCTTTCCAAAATAGCCTAAACTAAAGCAATAATAATTTGAGAAAGGAAAAGCTGAACTTTCCCATTGCTATATTAATGACATGTAATGAAAGACCTGTTAATTTTTGAGTAGTTTATTTAAAAATCCCATGAAGGTGAGAACAATGTTAAAACCAAACCAAAACAAAACAAAAAGCTATTTGAGCTTTTGTTTGCTAGATCCTGTGCTAAATTCTTTGTGACTATTTAATCATTACAACAAATTTACAGTTATTAAGATGAACTAATGAGGCACAGGGATAACTCAGCTAATATCTCAAGTTAAGTAAACTGTACCATCTCAGGTTCAGTAAGTGGGAGGAATCAGGACTGGAACTCAGGTAGGTGGATTCAAGAACCCATCCTTCAGAGGACCTGGTGATTTGACATTTATGAGAATTTTGCCCTAATTGTGGAGGCAGAAAATATTGTAGAGAGGTCAAAGATACCAAGACAGGAAGATTTTCCCAGGACTATAATATTTCCCCAATTCTCTAAGTGCCCTGTTTCTTTGTTTTAGTTTTTGCTGGGTCTTAATCTACATGTGGTCTTCCTAGGGTGGTATGTAATTCTCCAGTTGAGAGCCTGATGGTGTTTACTACTGTTTCTCTTCCTTAGACAGTCTTAAATCCCACAGGTCCATGATTCCACTAAAAATCTCATTCTAATTTTCATTCACTTTCTGCTCGTTTCTTTGCTTTTTTAAAATCTGCACAGCTCAAGGATCCAACATTGGATTTACTTCCCTGTGTCTCCCTTCTCCCTGTGATTTTAGCCAGGCAAGTTCTGGCTACCTTGGTAGTCTCAAATTTTGATTTTCCTTTCTTTTTTGTTAAGCTCCATGAGATTTTCAAATGTTCTGTTGTCTTCTCTGCCCATTGGGTGAAATCCTCCACCTAGTATTTTTGGTCACTCACTCTATGCCAAGATTCATCAAACATTTTGAGAGCCCAGTTTTATATAAATAATCTGGCTTAAGCTTTCTAACTATACCAAAGTTAGACATATTATTTTCATTTTATAGATGTGAAACTTGAGCCTCAGAAGGGTCACATAACTTGCCCAAAATGGCACAGGAAGAATTGGAGGCAGGTATCTCTCTAATCTCTACACTCAATTCACTACACAAGAATCCTTCCCAGATGTAATCTAAAATCAATGGGGAAAATAATGGTGATAGAAATGTAAATAGGAACTAAATTTATGTAGGTGCTAATGAAATTGCACTTTTTCAAACATTAATGTATTTTATTCTCTAACTGAAAGAGGTAGGAGATAAAGTAGTTTTGAATTTTAAATATTTAACCTATTATTAAAGTTATGGATATAAGCCCCAGCAGTAAACAACTTTTGCAAGAAGACCTTTTAATATAGATGACCTAAGTAGGAATTAACAGAATACCACAATTAGAAAGGAACACAACTCAACCTACAGCCTACCATAATTGGTGATCCCTGCATTGTTCTACCATCCCTTGACATTCCACTTGGAGACAAATTTATTTTTTTTATGCAGAGAAGTAAATAAATCTCCTATGTTTATTTCTAGGCTGTTTTCTGGGCATTGAAAGTAGATTTGGACAGATGAACATATTGGGGAGGCACATACACATGTGAGGAATATAAAAGCAAACATAGTATATTAAAAGGTTAAAATGAGCTCCAGAACAATAGGGTGGTAATTTTAGCCAGAATAAGTAAGAATCAGTGGGGGAGGCAATAATACTATGCTGTCACAGTTAAGATTGTGATGCAGTGAGCAAACAAATAGTTCAATGCTGGAATTTCAAAGAAAACTAAACCGTAAAACAGATCTTTGTGAAGGAGAGTACAAGAGTAGTTGGTTGTTAAGTTTTGTATTAATATATGTTGAAACTCTTTCTATAAGGTATATTAAAATGCAAACAAGAATACTAATATGAATACATTAAAAACTTACAATGGCTCTGATAACATATCAGATTTTGGTGTTGTTTTAGACAAAACAATCCCGTTAAATTGGATTTTGAAGGATGTGAGGATAGGAATTTAAACTTAATAAAGTTTTGTATAACTAATACTTATTATAACCAATGTGCCCCCCCCATTCCTTATGTTTGTGAGAAAAAAAAGAAAAAAATAAGCAAACAAAATAAAACATAGTACTTACAGTTCTTAACAATTTTCCACTTATTCTTTATTTCAAAAGTAAGAAACTCCCTTCTCACTCATTCTCAACATATAATTGATTCTCTAAATACTACTTATCTCTTACGTATAAGAGATACGTATCTTACGTATCTCTCAAAAACTTCCAACTCCCTGTACTGCCATCGCTTCCACTCTAGCTCAGTGCACAGTTAGGTCTCACTTTATCTCTGGCAGTAGATATTCTTATTCCTCTGTGATTTAACCTTTGCTTTAAGTTGAGAACATGATTTTTTTTAGAATGTAACTATGTTTATGTCATATCTCTTTAAATCTTTCATACTGCTCTTACTACAAATTCAGATTCCTTAAAAACTCTTAAAATTCTGCCTATTTCTCTAGCTCCTCTGTCAATATCTCCACCACTCTTCACTTCGATTTTATGGTTGTGGAGACCCTTTTAGATCTCTGAAATAAAAATAAATACGAATGTCATTCATAACCCAGTGTTATTCCTGGATCCTTCCTCCCTATGCTAGGGATACTCTTTCCATTCCCATTCTCCCATTTAGGTAGTCAACTTTTATTCATGTATTCACACTTCAGGTCATGCCTTGAAGGATTTATTTTGGAGTATTTAGATTCAAACTTATTCTTCAATATTCCCATAGAATTCTGTATTATTTTTACTGTAACCGTTTAACTTGCTTTAATGTCTTTTTTTGTGCCCCAAATTTGAGTTATGTTGAAGAAGAGATTATTCTACCTTGTTCTTTTATTGTGAAATGTACCACTGAAAACCCTTGGTAGAGAATGATTAGTGAGTAATCATTGACTACATAAACAAGCATGTGTCAATAAGTAAAACATCATGCAATTATTTTTTCATAGTGTAAAAATAAGTTATTTTTCTCCTTCTAGTTAGAGGTGAGTCTGGGAAGGAGTGGTAGTTATCAAGGAAAAAAAAATCAAGGGATGAAATGAATACTTTTATATTGTTTTCAGAAACACGTGAATGAAACAGTATTCAAATATGGTTGACCTCTAAGTAAATTCTTCATCATTTCCAAGAAAATGTGTGATTGTGGATTCAGTTTCTCAAAAGCCACAGGAGAAAATATTTTAGTTGTATAGAGAGATAAAGATAAGTATTTAAATACATAGGTACCATATATTGAACATATCAATAACGTTCTCAAGTGTTAAGCACTTCATAATTTACCTCTTGCATTTCACAACATAATACTGAATGTGCGTTATTGTTCTCCATTTGTAGATAATCAAAATGATGCCTAAACAAACATAACTAATAATTACTACGTGAAAACATTTGTTCCTGGGTCTGTCTGATTTCAAAGCTTATGATTATAATATAGAAATCAAAATTTTTCCATCAAGATAAGTTTCCAGGAGTATAGATTCTTGATAGTCAACTGCAATACAGTTTGAGGTAGTTTTTTTTTTTTTTTTTTTTTTTTTTTTTTTTAATAATTAGGAAGACTGATATGGTGACCTTTTCCACTATCTGAGTGGAATTCACCAATTTCTATACATAGGTAAGAAATACAGGGTTATCATAATGCTTTGACAAAGGGAGGAATAAGACTTTAGTACTTATGGGGGATTCCCATTGAATGATGATGACTTCTCTTTCTTTGTGGTGACAGATGACTCCTTCTCCCTCAATAAAGAGGGGCTGCATATTCTCCTCTATTCCCAAAAGGTATCGAGACAAACTATGCAAATATGTAAACCCCCTAATTTACCTCATTCATGTTTATTTTCTAAGTAGGTAAAAATGTAAAACAGTTATTTTTTTGGAATACAACCTATAATGGGTCCAAATCTTCCCGGGCTCACGAACGCTTCTTTATGGAATGCGAGCTCACCTGACAGCATGCCTCATCCACACTGCTTTTATGTAAACATTACTCTATGCCTACACTTAATATTGAGGTGTTGCTTGTCTTTCCACTTAATAGGTGAATGATCTATACAGAGATACAGACATTATGGATCCCAGTTTACTGTGATATTATCCCTTGTTCACACATTATACCTTATTTACATACTTTTCTACTTGCAGTGTGTTGAAATGAGCATAAACTTACACATCGAGTCCCAGATGTGCTTTGTATCTGCTTTGGCTAAATGTGAGGAACACACTTATCTCCTAATTTTCTGTATCTAAATGTTTATTTTGAAATATGTTTGCTAACATATACAGCAAGACTACAACTGTTACTCACATTGCACTCTGCTGTATAAAATACATATACCTTCTCCAGATCCATAGGTATGCTCATCTTCTCATGAGCCAACATTTGGCTATTTAGAAGGGGGAGACAACAAATACAGTTCTTCAAACTTTGCAATATGCAAGATCTTAGTGCGTCTTAGTTTAAATAGTTTATTTTGATGGATTCCTCTGGTTTAGGTAAAAGCTATGTCACTAAGACCTGACCATGTTACCTCTCCAAAATTATGTTTTGTTTGTTTGTTTGTTTGTTTTAATGAAGTGGTCAGGAATCTGGCAGTGGAGGGAGACAAAGACCATGAACCTCTGCGGTATCTTCTGGATTGTTCAGTGTTTGTCAGAAAATGTCTCATAGGATTACTTTTTGGATTGGTGATCTCTAAATTGTGAGTCATCTTGTCTTTTGGATTGTTTTATTAACCCTCATTGTTGGAATCTCTGGCCTTGATGATTGTCTGCATCTTGGATTCCCTACATGTGACATATTCATTATGCGTTGTGACTTACGGCTTTTACTGGACCCTGACTCTGATAGCACCTCATTATACCCTCACCAAGGGTTCAGAGATTTCTGAACTAGTCCTTTGGGAAGTCAGGCTCACTTCTTCAATCTCATCTATGCATACATGTTTCTTCACTATTGTGGCACCGCGGTCACTGCCTCAGGCTAGTCGTTTCCCTGTTGGGTCCCCAGAAAGCTGGCATATCCACAAGACACATACAAGGAGATACGCCCTTCGAGCTCCCTCTCCTCCATTCCAATGTTCATGAGCTTCCTGCATATGTTTTCAGAATTCCAAGTGAAAAAGCTAGGACAGGATGATCTGATCTCTGTCACCAACACTGTTTCCCTTCTTCTCATAAATCATTTTGGTCAGAAAGAGTAGTTTTTCCCCTGTTCTTCTCATACCCAATACCTTCTTATCCTATCTAATACCTTCTCTAAATACACTATATTTTTCCATCTATTTTTGTGCCACCATAGCTGATGGAATTCACTGTAATGATGAAGAGCACAGAATTTTGATCCAGATTTCCTAGTTTTGATTTCTAACTGCATCAATTATTATATATATGATCTAGGTCCAAGTCACTTAACTGTGCCTCAGTTTTCTTGTCTATAAATTACAGATGATTATAGTACCTATGTCATAGGGATATGACAAGATAAAATGAGTTAATATAAATAAATGGCATAGAATGATGCCTTGCACATATGTACTAAATATATTTTAGCATTTACTTTTGGCATAAATTATATAAGTTTGATTAAAAGAGCATTTAAATCTTTTCCTCCCCTTTAAAGGACTCTTCAGTGCACTTGGCTTCCTCCTGTACTTCCAATGTGACTAGAAGTTCAACCCTTGGACATCACAAACACATCCACATATATTATTAAAATTTTTTCAAATCCAGGAAAAACATTAGGCATATCTTGCTTAGTTGCATATATTTAAACTTAGCAGAAAAGTTGTGTTAGTTCCTAACCCCAATTATATGCCTTTTTTTAATGTTTTCTGGTTTTTGACTCAAAAAACCATATTTAGACACGAGTGTTAGGCTTTTGATTTAACAAAGAGACTGGTGCTAGCCTAGTTTTACTCTCTAATTGTCTAGAACTTTGGCCTTAAATACCACAATAAGAATCTTTTTCTTTTAACTTTTGTCTTATCTCCTCCTTCTCCTCAGCCTCCTTGTTTCCTCTCCTTCTCTCATCTTTCTAATTTCTAATTTGATATATTAGATATATCAAATCTAAGATCTTTATCCAAAGCAAAGTCATCCTTATCACATCCCAGGGCCATACATTGTAGCTTGAATTACTCTACCTGAGACTGGGACTCAAATGGATTCCTTTTCTGAAAGCAGTTCAGTCTCTTAGCACATGTAGGTTCTATAGGTGACCTAAACAGATTCCCATGTTTTTCTTTTTCCCTCTACTGGCTGCCTTGTGTCTTTCTCTTACTTTTTAAATCTGCCTAGGAGTTAAATTCCTGGCCTCATGATAACTTTCAATAGTCTATATCTTTGTAATTAGTCTAGGGGCTCACATAAATGATGCCTGGTGATTTTGAAAAAAATTGTGGACAAATCTGTAAATTCTGAGAATGTATTTCACCATGGGTCAGTTCCACTTAAGTAGTCAAATTGGAGTTTCACTTTCTACCTTCACTGCCCCTCTGGTTATCAAAAACAATTTTTTTGGCTTATTCTTCAAGTGTACTGGGAATTTTATTTATATGTTGTTAATTTTGTTTTTAAATTTCTAAATTTTTTTAGTTTATTTATTTTGAGAGAGGACATGCATGAGACAGTGGGGGAAGGGCAAAGAGAGAGATGGAGAGAGAGAGAATCTTAAGCAGGCTCCATGCTATCAGCGCAGAGCCTGATGTGGGGCTCAATCCCATGAGCCACAAGATCATGACCTGAGCCAAAACTAAGAGTCAGACACTTAACTGATTGAGCCACCCAGGCATCCCCATGTGTACTAGGGATTTTAAAAGGCCACATCTCCTCACTTGCTAATCAAATGAGTACCAGCAAATATTTGAAAAGAGTCTTCTCAAAACTGTCTGCTGTAAAAATTGGTTTTTAATATATATTTAACATAAATTTAAATACCAAACTTGTTGATTTTGTTATCGTCTTATTTTTCCCCCTTTTTTCTTCTCTTTGCTACCTCCTATCCATTTATCCAACCAATACTCCACCAAATAACTCATATAAACTATCTAGCATTAAACCTTTATAAGTATTTTAAGTATTCTAATTATATAGACAATACATAGGGTTTTTATCTTATGTCTTTTAAGTTGAGTCATTTTCACAATCTTTTTGCTATTCTCAGTGTATAATACTTTATGCAAATACTTCCAAGTCTACTGGTCTATGTGCAATTAATTATTTTTAACGACTGAGTAATACTTAAAAGTGAAGATATACCACAATTTACTCAGTTATTCTTTATATAATAGTCATTTACTTTATTTCCACTTTTTCCATCCACTAAAAATTCTTGCAATTAAACTTTTGATACATATGTAACTATAAAATGTCTTATTTCTGTGGAGTACTATCCTGGGGCAGGATTGTGTTTGAAAGAAAATTTATTTTAATTTAAAATTTATTTTTCTTAATTTTAATAAATAATTTTTATTTTGTGTTGCTTATTTGCTTTTCTTAAAAACAATTCACATTTTTACAAGGAATTTATGAGAGTGTCATTTTCTAGTAATCTCCAAAAACAGTGACACCTACAGGCACCTGGATGGCTCAGTTGGTTGAGCATCCAACTCTTGGTTTCCACTTGGGTCATGATCTAGATTTGTAGAATTGAGTCCCATGTCAATCCTTACATCAGGCTCTGTGCTGAGCATGGAGCCTGCTTAAGATTCTCTCTCTCTCTCTCTCTCTCTCTCTCTGTCTCCCTCTCTCTCTCTGCCCCTCTTCCTTGCTCACGCACTCTCTCTCAAAAACAAAAACAAAAAAAATGAAAAACTACCCCCCCACCAAAAAATACCAGTAACACTTATATATATATATATATTTTTTTTTAAGCTTGACATATAAATTGTAATAATTTGATACATGTAAAATATAAACAAATATAATAATAAGTCAATGTTTATTATCTTTATTTGCACTTTTCTGAATACTACTGTGTTTAATGATTTGGATATTTTTTGATGAACTTCTGATGCATATTACTTGACAATTATGTTCTGTTACATTTTGTCTTTCTCTTTTCAATGTATAAGGATACTTTACTTATTATCTACAATACAAATATATTTTCCATAGCCATACATTTGTTATTAATATTTATGTAAACTTGTATTAGTATGTTTCGTTTTGTTGTTTGGTGTCTTTTTCAATTGCTGTGACTATTTTTTGCCTCTCTGTTACAGTTTAATTAAAAAAAAAATTTTTAACATTTATTTATTTTTTGAGAGACAGAGACAGAGCATGATCAGGGCAGGGGCAGAGAGAGAGGGAGTCACTGAATCCGAAGCAGCCTCCAGGCTCTGAGCTGTCAGCACAGAGCCCTACATGGGGCTTGAACTCACAAACCACAAGATAAGGACCTGAGCTGAAGTTTGATGTTCAACCGACTGAGCCACCCAAGCACCCCTGGAGTTTAATTTTAAAGTTGTGATGGCTTTGCAGTAGTAGAATTCCATCTACCAGAAGAATAAGGTAGATTATATCCCCCAGTGGATGTACTGGAATATTCCCACATTTTGTGTTGTATTTGCTAAGAATCACAGAGAGAGGATTCAGCCAAACTATTCAACTCATTTTTATGGGTTGGTGAAACTACTTAATATTATTTTTAAATATTGTTAAAATGTCAATTGGGAATAGACAAGAGGGAAACCTCTTTAAACTGTTTTCCAGGCAACTGCCCCAAAAAACTAGTGGAGAAAACAAATTACTTGCTCTTTTTTACCTAAAACTCAAGACTTAATGTGCCTGTGAGCTCAAATTGTCATGTGATTCAGAAGAATGTGTTCTTGTTGGGAAAGAAAGGAGATGATTTCTGGTGAGAGTCTTCTCAGAATCCCTTCTTTACTCTGTTTTAAGCCATTTTGTTGTTCTTAAAGGGAAAAACTGCTCTGTGATTGATTATGGTTAATTAACATTCTCATGTGATAGTTCTATTCTATTAATTTATACTGCTATTAATATATGACATAAGTACATTTATGGAACACTGCCTAAAACTTTGATCAATTTTTTATAAGTTAATGTGCAATTTCATATATTTCCTTTAAATTTGGAAACTGGAAAATCAGGTCTATTTTACAGAGAGAAGAATGTTTTATCCAAGGTCACATAATGAGTTAATTTTTCTTTGTCAATTGGTCTTACATAGTAGCTAGAATGAACAAGAGTTTAGGTTGTCACTGTTTCTTTCAGTGATGGAAATACCATTTTGTAAACAAAATACAATTCAGTGAGTCATTAGTGCCTCCAAAACTGAATAACTCCATTATAATGAATCCATTTTGTGAAGAAAAATGACTGACACCATCCAAAACCTCTGAATTTGTATGCATTGAAATTACTGTTCTAGATATTGTAGAGAAGGGATGAGAGGAATTAATCATTTTTATTAATATGATATTCAAAAAAGTGCCCTTTTTCCTCATTTTCAGGACTAACATATCATATCTGACACATTTATTTTTGTCCTTCACAGTGAGTTACATTTCATCTTTTGGGTTATTGGCACCAGAAAAAAAGAGATAGTCTTGCTGAGGGCCATTAAGTGTTTCATATATCACTTTTTAGCTGTGACTCAGCATCTCCATTGCTTAAGTTCAATTTCTGAGCTGTTCACAATTATTCATACACTGGTAGCACAGTTAAGAGAGGTCAACCAACATTTATTCTCCTACTGTAGAAGATTACCAGGAAAGATCATTCTTTTCATGAATCAACATAGAATGTTTCCTAAACATTTTAAATGTGATAAACACATCTCACATCATAAATATAAAATACAGTAGTATACTTGTGACCTTGACCAAGTCACAATCTCCCTTGATTCATTTTATTTATGTATAGAAGTGTACATAGTACTAACTATACATACATACTGATTGGACTGTGGATGTCTTAGAAAAACTTTCTTTTAGGAACTGTTATATTTCTCTGTACCCCTAAAATTAGTATGAAAATCAGAATTTGACTTTTACTGCCTTTTTTTTAAGAGAAAGAGAGCATGAAGAGGGGAGAGGGGCAGAGGGAGAGAATCTTAAGCAGGCTCCATGCTCAGCATGGAGCCCAATGCAGGGTTTTACCCCATGCCCCTGGGATCGTGACCTGAGCTGTACCTGGGAGTCTGATGCTCAACCAACCGAGCTACCCAGGTGCCCTTACTATTACTACTATTACCAACTAATACTGATTTAAAGACAGATCAGAAAATAGAGGAATACAAAGTTCTATTTTCTGATTTGTTTCATTTGTTCCCAGTAATAGCACCCTTTCCCCTGTATTCTTTTGGCAATGTATTCTATTGCCAATGGTATTCTATTATAAGAGCTGAACTACAGTTTACAGTCTTTGTAAAAAATCAAAAAACAAAAACACAAAAACAAGTCAGTTGTTTGGACTTTTAATACAATTGTCGTGGGGAACAGTATACTTGTTTGTGTTTCTGAGCATGCAAACAAAATATTCTGTAGGTTCTAATGATTTTCAAATTATGTTTTCAAATTTGTGATGTTAAATCTATGATATAAAAAGTCAGACATTAATTTCCAAAAGGACAGAATCTGAAGGAAAATTGAAAATAGAAGCTTACATTTATGATTAAAGTCTGCCATCCAACATGTTATATACTATAACTGATTTGAAGACTTATGCATGAAACCCCTTATAATTAGAAATGAAAAGAAACTTCTTTAATCTGGCAAATTAATATGTAAATAATTAAAGCAAATGTGTTTACCAGTGAAACATTAAAAACCTTCTCTTTACATTAAAAATAAAGTGAATATTACTACTATCACACCAACAGTCTGTTTGGAAAGATAAGATTATTTTATAAATTATAATCATTATGATAAAATAAGTGTATATTATTTTCAAATAATATATTGCATACACAAGAAATTCAAAAGACTTAGAATTAACAAGAGAAATCAACAACTTTGTTAGATAAAAATAAAACATTAATATTAATAATTATATATCTATTTGTACTCAGAAAATAAATTACAAGAATATACTCTTTACATAAGCAATGCAAAATAACTTTTCAGAATAAATATGATAATATACTTATAGGACCTCTATGGAGAAATTTAAACATTGTTTTAAAGAAACAGTATAAGAACCTTAATATTGAGAAAACTATATGATATCCGTTGATGTTCAGAAGACCATATTTAAAGGTGCCGTTTCTCTATTATCACAAAAATAACATTTCTCCCCATATTAACTTATAAGCCTGATGAAATTAAAACAATATCAATAATTTTGGGGTGGATTTGATACAATTCAAAGCCTAATCATAACCAAGGTTGTCCTGAAGAAGAATAAAGACAAAACTAAGGGAATTGTTCTATCAGATTTCAAATATTTTGTAATCATATTTATTAAGACTGTGTAGAAAGATTCAGGATAGACAAGTTGATCTGCAAAAGAATGCAGAGGTTCCAGAAATAGTCTCAGAAATACATGAATACATGGGACTGCAGTATGATGCACCTGATTATGAAATGAGAGGTGGTAGATCACTTGGAAAGAAAATCAGAACTCTATGTAACCATGCTCAGAAAATTTGTTTGATGATTAAATTAAAACTTAAGTGAAAATTACAGTGTATAAGTGAAAAATTACAGTGTATAAAATTTTAATGTGAAAATAGAGAAGAATGTCTTTAGGATCTAGAGTCATATTTTACTATGTAACAAACCAAAGAAAAACTTAGTGGTTTCAACCAAGAGTGATGTGTTTGTTTAATGATTTTCCTGGTCAGAAATTTGGACTGGGCACAAATGGTTTTTTCTTCTCATTTTAGTTAAACTCAGTGCATCTGCAGTCAGCTACTGGTCAGCTAAGTGGCTCTACTTTTGGAAGCTGGTTGGAAATATTAACTGGGTCAAGGAGGGGATGACTAAGCTACATGTCTCTCAACATCCAGCATTTATGCTGAGAATGTTCATACGGCAGAAAGGCAGGATCCCAAGAAAATGACTGGGTGAACTCAAAGCCTCTTAAGGCCCTAATATGGAACTCACATAGTATCACTTTCAAAGTAACAAACTAATTTAAGATAGCACAGATTTGAGAAGTGGGAATATACATTGAACTTTTTGTTGGGAGCAATTACAAAGTTACACATATTGCAAGTGCATGGATACGAGAGGAAGAACAATTGTAATTGTTTTTGCAAATAATCTACCACAATCTAAATTCAAGTTAGAGAAAGGTATTGTAAACAGGGCATAAATGTTCAAGCCATGACAAAATATAATAAAATTAATCCAAATGAATAAATTAGTAATAAAATACATTTTGAAGTAAATATAATAGACATTTATAAACCCATACATCTGAAAAATAATCGATATCAGAATTATATAATTTGCTTGACATCACTAATCATCAGGGGAATGCAAATCAAAACCACAATAAGATATCACCTCACATCAGTGAGAAACGGCTACTATCAAAAAGACATAAAATATATAGGTGTTGGTAGGGATGGGGAGAAAAAGGAAGCCATCACTCACCATTGGTGGAAATGTAAATTGGCACAACCACTGTGGAAAACAGTATGGAGTATCTTCAAAAAAAAAAAATTAAAAAAAAATACTGTATCAGTAATTCCACCATTGGGCATTTACCCAGAGGATATGAAACACTAATTCAAAAAGATTTATGCACCCCTATGTTTATTGAAGCATTATTCATAATAGCCAAGATGTGAAAGCAACCCAAGTGTCCATTGATAGATGACTGGATAAAGAGGCAGTATATATATATATATATATATATATATATATATATATATATGTATATCTTCTTCACCTATTTCACTCATCTCCCAACCCACCACCCCTGTGGCAACCATCAGTTTGTTCTTTGTATTTATGACTGTTTTGTTTTTTAGATTCCACATCTAAGTGAAATCATATGTATTAAATAATACATATGTATTAAATAGTACATAAGTATTATGTAATATTAAAATTAAGAGGTGCAAACATCCAGTTATAAAATAATTCATGGAGAGGGAAAGTACAACATAACCAATACAGCCAACAATATTGTAATAGTGTTGGATGGTGACAGATGGCAACTACACTTATCATGGTGAGCATTAAAGAATGGAATAGAATGGTTGACTCACTATACCGTACACCTGAGACTAATATAACACTGCATATCAACTATAGTTTGATAATAAATTTCATTAAGAATATAATGAAAAATAATAAAGAATTTATAAGCAAAAGATACAAACCTAATAAAAACAGGCTAAAGACTCCAGTCAGCATTTAACAGTAAAGAAAACATAAATGGCAAGTCAATCTATAAAAGGATTCTTCACATAGTAATTATCAGGTAAATACAAAGTATTAGCATAGTGTGATACCATTTTATTCCATCTAGATACTTAAACATTAGTAAATTAGATCTTAGTAAGTGTCAAGGAGAATATGAGCTGTGTTATACAGTGTTACTACACACATATTTGGTGTGAAATATCCCTCTGCAAGGCAGAATAAAACATCCCTTTCCTGTTGTAATAGGTATGGTCAGGTGACTTGCTTTGGCCTATGAAATATGAGTGAAATTTAAGATTGGGACAACTCTATCCATTAGATTCCCAGAGTGATATTATCATGGAGTAGAGCCACAACCATACCACAATGGATATATAATGTGAATAAGGAAGAGATCTTTTTTGTTGTAAACTCCTGAGATTTGGGTATGGTTTGTTATGACACCATGTCCACTGATGTCCGTGCCCTTGTGTAATTCCCTTCCAGATTACTCAGGGCTTGGCTCAATGATTTCGACTGACAGGAAATCAGCAAGCATAATGCAAATAAGCTTGTTAAGTCTAGCTCTTAGAACACTGCCACCTTTTGAACTAATGTAATCTATCTTACTTGAGGATGTGATCCCATGTGAAGACAACCTGGGGAGAAAAGTCAGCCATCTTATCCATTCCAGAAATTTGAGCAGGAACAAAATATGTAAACATAACATAATGTTAATGCAATAGCAAATGATAAAAATAATTGACCTTTTAGAGGTCAATATAGAAAAACATTTCAAAATTAATTTTATCTGTTCTTGGTACCAATATTAAATATTGATAATTTTAACTACTTATATATGCAAACATTGTACACATTTAAGTATTACTCTTAGAAACTAAATGCTACAAAATGTCATCAATGTCATCAAGGAAAATTAAAGAACACAAATTAAATGGAACGGTATGAAGTCTTTATGTATTAGAAGGCTCAATATTAAGATGGAAATTCTCCCAATTGATCAGTAAATTCAATGTAATTACACTCCAATGCTAATAGGCTTTTATTTTTTAAGATGAAAAGCTAATGTTACAATGTATATGTAAAGGCAAAGTATCTAGAATAGTAAAAACAAAATGAAAAATAAAAATAAACTGGAAGGAATGATACCCCTCTTTTTGGCACTTAGAGAAAGCCTATTGTAATCAAATCATTATAGTATTAGTGAGAGGATAGATTCATAGACCAAATAAATAGATTATAAAATTCAGAAATAGACTCACTTTTAGGTAGTCAGGGTATTTTTGATAAAGATGTCAAAGTATATTGTTTAATGAAAGAAAACTTGAATGTGATTATTTTTATTAGAGTTCTACAACTAGAGTTGTAGAAAGTTAAAAAGAAGGTTAGAATTCTTGGTTGATAAAAACTAGGTTTTAAATTTGAAAAAAATTTTACTTTAAAACACAAATAGCTATTAATAGCTATTATTAAGTTCAACATCTCCTACAGTCTTCTAAAAACTTGCATTCAGAGACTACACCTTCTAGACTCCCGGAAATCATTCCCCCAACTGTTGGAAGTGCTAGCTGCTGCCAGGACCCAGCTGAGTGCCTCTCTAAGAAATGCCCTGGGCTAAACAATCTTCACCAATGACTGGTTGTTGATGTCTAACCTAGTAGGCTCAGTGCAGAACAACTCTGTGGGGTCATGCCAATTCCAGAACCCCCCAGCTACTTTCTAACCCTCGCTCACTGGTGTTAATCCCAAGGATTGCCCCAGCAAACCCCACTGCATGCAAACCTCTAACTCCAAGTTAGACCCCCAGCGATACACATCTACAACAAATTTTATTCTAGGATACAAACTCCAAATCTCAATCCTTGTGTTTTAGAGTCACGAATTTTTTAAGCTTTTAAACTGTGAGTCAAAGACAAATTATATCTCTCCTACTCACTGTGTAAGCTTTTTGCTTTTAGACACGATGGCTTAATATTTCCTACCATTTGTTCTGAGTTACTCATGTGACTACTTAATATCACAGTTCAGTGTTTCTAGGCACACAGCCAGATTACAAGTCCAGCTATAGATTTTTAACATTATACTCCCCCAAGCCAAGTAAGCTTAAATGACTATTTAATTGAATTAATTAGGAAATTATCACTTAGTTTAAGTAACCTAATTGTTCTCAGCATTGGCAAGAATCCCAACATTTACAAACTGAATTAAATGTGATACCAAGACTAAGGCAATGTAAATTCAACTGAAAATGTTGAAGCATAAATTAAGTGTTGTTAAAAGAATTATAAAGCTGCATGCATAGATAGATAGTAGATGAAGATATATTGTATATGAACTTTAAGTACAGCACAAAACTAGAATTGTAACTAAAATGTACATTTATCTATTGCATCTGTTATTCTTCAGAAGGTATAATTTATTTCTACAAAATCAACATCTATAATGAAGAGTGGAGTTCTTTATCTTTTCTTTTAAGAGTCATGTATATTAAATGTCATTCAACATGTGTAATATTTAAAAATATAAAATGCTTTATGAGCAGATGTGATTTTAATTTACAAAAAGGTTATTGCTCTATAGATAAATTCTATTTATTATTTTATAAAAAACACTTGCCTTTAAAAACCTACTCATTTAATTGCTTGTAACACCAATTTAAAATCTTTAATAGCTGCGCAACACTACTTTGATTTACTTAACTATAGCTAATTTTATATATCCAGTATTAAGTATAGGTTACCACCAACATAGTATTAAGTATTTAGTATTTAGTATTAAGTATTAAGTATTTATATATCCAGTATTAAGTATAGGTTACCACCACCTGCAACATAATTATGAGAGAAATATCTTCATGCAAGTTTCTTCCTTTGCCTGTATGAGAGTTATACTGAGATATAATCACAAATAGGATAATAATGTACCGATTTATGGAATTTTAACAAATTTAATTTTATTAGCTGCTGACTCCAATTTTTAAAATGGCTGTGCTATTTTACACTCCACCAACCATGCATGCCATTTTCATTTCTCTATATTGCTATCATCCCTTCAAATTTTCCAAGTTTTTAACATTTTATTCTTCATCTAGAGATGAATGTGTGTGTGTGTGTAATACGATATAATGTTATATATTTTAGCATAAACTATTTTAGCATATATGTATACATGTATCCTGTTTCCTAATAACTGGGGAGACTGAATATATCTTCATAGTAAATAGCACTTCCTACTTGCTTTTCATTTAAGATGTAGCCTAATTCCCTCTATTTATGAAAACTTTGTAAAAGTAATTGTTAAAATTTGTATACAATCCCACTTTAAGAGCCATAATTACCTAATTAGTATTCTCTGATTTCATAGGATTTTAAATTTATTTTCTGTTATGAGGAATGCTGTGATGAGTATCTTGATATGAACTTCTTTTCTATTACTAATTATATCCTTTAGAGAGAAGAGTTGTGTAATTTTGCTTACCTTTCACATTTTGAAGAGTTTATGCATATTACACACATTCATGTTACATTACTTTATGGTTATGTCCCCATTGTTAGGACTGTTTGTCTCATGGCATTTGTTAATTTTTCAGAGTTGCTAAGTTACATTTGGAGAAGGCAAGAATTGTAACTTTTGTGAGGGTCATAACTTTTAATAAGTTTTCTGGGACTATTTTTCTCATTTGTGATTACCCAAGAAGAATGTACTCCCCAATATGTTCAAAACGTTCCCTCAGAAATATTTTTTAGGGGCAGCTGGGTGGCTCAGTTAAAGCGGCTCACTTCGGCTCAGGTCATGATCTCATGGTTCGTGGGTTCAAGCCCCGGTTGGGCTCTCTGTACTGACAGCTCAGAGCCTGGAGCCTGCTTTGGATTCTGTTTCTCCCTCTCTCTCTCTCTCTCACTCTCTCTCACTCTCTTTGTCCCTCTCCCACTAGCATTCTGTCTCTGTCTCTCTCAAAAATAAATAAATATTTTAAAAAATTAAATGTATTTATTTATTTATTTATTATAAATAAATTATTTATTTATATACACATATAAATAAATAAATATACATAGACATATATATATACATATATATGTACATATACATATACATATGTGTATATATATATGTATATGTGTGTGTGTGTGTGTGTGTGTGTGTGTGTGTATATATATATATAGGACAAATATCCTATCTGTCCACGACATAAAATAAATTTTAATTGAAAAAATATTGTCTATTTCATTTTCCATATTCTTTAAAGAAGAAAAATTCTTGCTTACCGGTGGAGAAACTACTTCATTAGACCTAATGAATTACTAACGAAGGGTTGGGGTCTTTTCCACTGAGGCCTACGGGAGATGCCATCTGAGCAGCTCTGAAGTTAAGAGAACTGGTAAAGGCAGAAAGTTGTTCGGCAAAGAAGTAATATGGCAGCATAAAGTGAATCTCCTGTGTAATCCTAAAACTCAAAAAATTAAGTCATTTTGAATATCTTCTGACAATATCACGGTTTTTTGTTTGTTTTTGGGGTGTGTGCGTGTGTGAAAACTTGAGACCTGACCTATGCGCTGCTGGGTTCATTAAGATACGTTTGTGAGGCAGAACTTAAAATATTAGGACAAAAAACAATTCTTTAATTTTATACACTCATTGGGTGATGCTGAAGAATTATTATTGTTATTATTATTGTTGTTGTTATTATTATTATTTTGGGTGGGATATACCTATTTACACATTCACTTAATTTGCCTTTGATGTTTTGCTTTTATTTTTAAAATCCAGTCTTGTTTGTTCACTCCTATCTCATCTGTTAAAGTTAGATAAATGACATAGCCCCACACCAAAAGATAGTCTGAAAAGCCAGAGAAACCTCTCCCCTGACCTATAATGCTAAATTTTCTATGTAATAGTAAAATCCATTTTATGAAATTTCTGATAAAAAAATGTTCAGAATAAAGAATCCTTAAGGTTGTTTCGAAATAAAGGAAGATACAAAGGAAAAAGGAGAGGGAGTATAAATCCAATTCAGAAAAAAAAATGCTATTTGTATTCTCATGAGATAACAATTTTGTAGTAATTTAATTTTGACTTGAAGAATTAAGATATTTATTCAAAAACTCTTCTAACATAAAAAGAACTAGAGGAAAGATGTTTTGTACTCTAAGTGCTATTGCATACGATATTTCACACAACAGTCATATTTGAAGAAGCTGCTCATAAAATCCTTATTTTACAAATACGGAAATAGAACATGAGAGATCTTTGCCAACCAACCCAGTACTAAAGGGGAGACTCCCCCAATGTTTCTGACTGCACATTGAACACTAATATCTATGTTTTGGAATTAATTATGGAAAACTCTTTAGGAACCGAAGTAACTTTATATTATGAATGTTCTATAACTTCTGAATATAAGAGAAAGATGTTAACTATATCTAAAATCAAAGCAAGTACATTTTCTATTCAGCATCCTAATAATTAAATGTTGCTTTTCTCCACTCTGAAATGGTGACATTATTTGTCAATAAAATTTGTATCTACAGTTTCTGTCCCCCCACAAAAAAATCTGTGAAAACCATCACTTTTGTTCTTATATTTGACTGAGATTAAGACGTTAGAAAAAAAGTTTACTTTCTATATGACTAGATCAAGAGTAAGACCAAGTAATGATGTTTTAAGGACATAGAATTAATTCTTTTTCAATGTATAAAAGTTATGAATTTGTTGAAGTATCACAGATAGATTTGTAACTTAGGAACTAGGTCAAGAATTATTTTTTGACATATCTTCTTTAAATAAATTGAATATTTTATGCCCAACATAAGTTAATTTTTCAACTGAGTAGAACTCTTATAAACTTGATGTAAATAAATATCCACGTGTGGTAATTTACAATAGGAGAAAACTCTTACGAGGTTTTTATTTTTTCTTTTGCTCAGCTACCATGGATTGAGATTTCTCTGAAATTAGGCTCCAAACTGCTTTCCTATGGTCTGTTTTAAGCATCAGCCATAGCATTCAAGCTAAATGAAGTTTATATTCCTGATGAGACATTTTAAACAATTTTGTCTGCTAATATTAGTCTTATGACAAATATTTTTTCACATTGCTAGATTTATTTCTATTGTTTAAATTGTAATTTCTAAAGACAAAATAACTCTATTGCCTGGTATTCTCAGTATGCTTGACGGTTTTGGAAACTTACTTTTTCAATAGGCAAGGGATTTTTTTCTAATGCTACTCAGAATTTTTTTAGTACATAATTTTTAATGTTTATTTATCTTGAGAGAAAGAGAGCAGGGTAAGGGCAGAGAGAGAAGGAAAGAGAGAATCCCAAGCAGGCTCCATGCTGACAGTGCAGAGGCTGACAAGGGGCTCAATCTGATGAACCATGAGATCATGACCTGAGCTGAAATCCAGAGTCGGACATTTAACTGACTGAGCCACCCAGGAATCCCAGGTTATTTTTTTAATTGTAATGGTATTTCTTATGAATGTGTTATCTGGTTGTCAATTCCACCTAGAATAAACAGGAAAGAGTTTGCTGTTTTAAAACACTGAAAACTTCAAGAAAATAAAATCCTTGACCTAAGCACTGCTTTGGTTTCTATCAAATATGACTATAGAAAAAAGATTTTTTTGAAATGAAAAACAAGAAAGTCATCTAAAAAGAAAGCTTATCGAGGCGCCTGGGCAGCTCTGCCCCCTCCCCCATTCACACTCTGTCCCTCTCTCTCTCAAAAATAAACAAACATTTAAAAATTAAAAAAAAAACAAAAAGAAAAATAAAGCTTATGTATCTTGATTATATAGCATTCTTACTTGTATTGTGCTAACAGCAACAACAAAAAGAAGATAGAAAATTCTGTTATTTATCATATAAAACTCCTGAATGTGTATGAAGGAACCTGAGTAAATAACACTTTGCATTCTGTGTCACAGTAGTTTATGCAGTTAATAAATCAATGAAAAATTCAATGAATGAAACACAGTGCTAACCCCTTAGATAAATATTATCAGTTATAATATTCACGCTAACTCATTGGTCTAGGCATTATTATCAGTTTACACAAATGGGGTTCAAGAAACTTAAGTGACGTGTCCAAATAATGTAGCTAGAACGTGACAATAAAGGTATAAAAGTTACAAACTTGAGTGGTCCAACTACAAGTACTGCGATATCTCTACTACACCATGTTAGCCCTCAGATAGTCTCATCCAAGTGATGTAACGATTAGTTTATATCTACACTCACCCCTGCAATGGTTGGTTAGTAAAGCCAGAAGACAAAGGATCTTCAGTACAGTCAGTGATGATAAAAGAGAAGCTGAAATTAAAGGATCAGATGACGCTAAAGTTTCTATTTAAGGAATATATGCATAATAAATAAATAAATAAATACATACATACATACATACATACATATATAAATTTCAGACAGCATTCAAGGTTTGAAATGAAAATACAAAAGAAACTGAATCTCAAGTAGCATAAGACAATGTATACAAAGAAGGTATTTAGAAAAGAGGAATAGAATGTAAACCTGTAAGAATATGTGTATTTATTATTTTCTCCATATAGTTCCTTTTTTCCTATCCTTTTATATTATCTGACTGTGACCATGATGAGTATACTCCACTGATCATTAGAAATACATAATAGGATTCAGTCAGGACTAGTCCTTCTTGTACACTGAAAAGAACAGTCTCAATATTGACTTTTTGTATAGAAACTATTAACTATGACGAATCAAGAGCAGGGGATGGAATATTTTTGGAATATTTGTAGTGCTTAAATAAGAATATTTAAGGATATGTTTTTATTTTATTTTTATTTTTTAATACAGATACTACACTTGTCTGTATTATTTTGTGAGGCAGCATCATCCATACACACTTTCCTTGTTTTAAAATACTTTCACTAACTTAAACATTATTGATGTGCTCTCAAATTTAGTTAAATGATAACACTTGTTAGTTCATGAGTGGTATGTATTTTATTTCAAGTAGATTACTTTCCTTAATAATTTGAGAATAGTTTTCTGAACAGATATTTTCTGATTACCTGTTTATACTCTCTTCTCCGTATTCAGTATATCTTTTTAAGGAAAAAAAAAAGCATTGCTGTATAAATGCAATCATTTCCCTTTAAAATTTGATGAAAATGAGCTGACTCCATTTAGAGAAAGTCACTGAATATTGTGCAATATTCTTACCTGCACTTTTTAATGCTTTTCTATTTCCATTTGAATATATACCCAAAGCTGTCATCTGAAAGAAAAAAAAAAGTAAGAGAAGAAAACTCTAATGCAAAGATATAACCATTCTGTAGATACATTCAAGGATGAATAGATGATATTTTTTCATCTGGACTGATAAAGAGTATAGGAGAAATATGTTCTTTCAAGAAACATTTTCTTCTGGGCCATGTCTGCCCAGAACATTTATGATTCTCCTTTTTCTCTTATAAAGAGAAAAAATTCATGTGATGGAATTTTTTCCATAGTTCCATAATTAGGAAACATATTGTATGGGCATAACCAGTGTTTTTATTTCTGTTTTAGAATTATGAATTTCCTTTTTTCCAAATGGACGTTAACATTGGTTATCCCCCCCCTTTTTTTATAAACATAAAGGTACAAGAGTTAAAGCAAAGAGAATACATACTGATTAATCACTAATTTTGGATAAGTACAGATTTATGATAATCGGAAACAAACTATCTTACTTTCACTTAAGAACATTAATCCATATAAATGTAGACACAGGATTGTCCACAGTAGTTGCCAAACTTAAACTGATATCTGTCTAAAATAGCTATTCATTGGAAATGTTGGGGTCAGGAGTGAACGGTCAAGAAAGAATCCTGGAGGTGTCTTCAGTGCAAAGAGATGGTTTTTTTTATTAAAGCTTGGGGAGAGGACCTGTGGGCAGAAAGAGCTGCACTGGGGTTTATTTTCTGTTATGAGGAATGCTGTGATGAGTATCTTGATATGAACTTCTTTTCTATTACTAATTATATCCTTTAGAGAGAAGAGTTGTGTAATTTTGCTTACCTTTCACATTTTGAAGAGTTTATGCATATTACACACATTCATGTTACATTACTTTATGGTTATGTCCCCATTGTTAGGACTGTTTGTCTCATGGCATTTGTTAATTTTTCAGAGTTGCTAAGTTACATTTGGAGAAGGCAAGAATTGTAACTTTTGTGAGGGTCATAACTTTTAATAAGTTTTCTGGGACTATTTTTCTCATTTGTGATTACCCAAGAAGAATGTACTCCCCAATATGTTCAAAACGTTCCCTCAGAAATATTTTTTAGGGGCAGCTGGGTGGCTCAGTTAAAGCGGCTCACTTCGGCTCAGGTCATGATCTCATGGTTCGTGGGTTCAAGCCCCGGTTGGGCTCTCTGTACTGACAGCTCAGAGCCTGGAGCCTGCTTTGGATTCTGTTTCTCCCTCTCTCTCTCTCTCTCACTCTCTCTCACTCTCTTTGTCCCTCTCCCACTAGCATTCTGTCTCTGTCTCTCTCAAAAATAAATAAATATTTTAAAAAATTAAATGTATTTATTTATTTATTTATTATAAATAAATTATTTATTTATATACACATATAAATAAATAAATATACATAGACATATATATATACATATATATGTACATATACATATACATATGTGTATATATATATGTATATGTGTGTGTGTGTGTGTGTGTGTGTGTGTGTGTATATATATATATAGGACAAATATCCTATCTGTCCACGACATAAAATAAATTTTAATTGAAAAAATATTGTCTATTTCATTTTCCATATTCTTTAAAGAAGAAAAATTCTTGCTTACCGGTGGAGAAACTACTTCATTAGACCTAATGAATTACTAACGAAGGGTTGGGGTCTTTTCCACTGAGGCCTACGGGAGATGCCATCTGAGCAGCTCTGAAGTTAAGAGAACTGGTAAAGGCAGAAAGTTGTTCGGCAAAGAAGTAATATGGCAGCATAAAGTGAATCTCCTGTGTAATCCTAAAACTCAAAAAATTAAGTCATTTTGAATATCTTCTGACAATATCACGGTTTTTTGTTTGTTTTTGGGGTGTGTGCGTGTGTGAAAACTTGAGACCTGACCTATGCGCTGCTGGGTTCATTAAGATACGTTTGTGAGGCAGAACTTAAAATATTAGGACAAAAAACAATTCTTTAATTTTATACACTCATTGGGTGATGCTGAAGAATTATTATTGTTATTATTATTGTTGTTGTTATTATTATTATTTTGGGTGGGATATACCTATTTACACATTCACTTAATTTGCCTTTGATGTTTTGCTTTTATTTTTAAAATCCAGTCTTGTTTGTTCACTCCTATCTCATCTGTTAAAGTTAGATAAATGACATAGCCCCACACCAAAAGATAGTCTGAAAAGCCAGAGAAACCTCTCCCCTGACCTATAATGCTAAATTTTCTATGTAATAGTAAAATCCATTTTATGAAATTTCTGATAAAAAAATGTTCAGAATAAAGAATCCTTAAGGTTGTTTCGAAATAAAGGAAGATACAAAGGAAAAAGGAGAGGGAGTATAAATCCAATTCAGAAAAAAAAAATGCTATTTGTATTCTCATGAGATAACAATTTTGTAGTAATTTAATTTTGACTTGAAGAATTAAGATATTTATTCAAAAACTCTTCTAACATAAAAAGAACTAGAGGAAAGATGTTTTGTACTCTAAGTGCTATTGCATACGATATTTCACACAACAGTCATATTTGAAGAAGCTGCTCATAAAATCCTTATTTTACAAATACGGAAATAGAACATGAGAGATCTTTGCCAACCAACCCAGTACTAAAGGGGAGACTCCCCCAATGTTTCTGACTGCACATTGAACACTAATATCTATGTTTTGGAATTAATTATGGAAAACTCTTTAGGAACCGAAGTAACTTTATATTATGAATGTTCTATAACTTCTGAATATAAGAGAAAGATGTTAACTATATCTAAAATCAAAGCAAGTACATTTTCTATTCAGCATCCTAATAATTAAATGTTGCTTTTCTCCACTCTGAAATGGTGACATTATTTGTCAATAAAATTTGTATCTACAGTTTCTGTCCCCCCACAAAAAAATCTGTGAAAACCATCACTTTTGTTCTTATATTTGACTGAGATTAAGACGTTAGAAAAAAAGTTTACTTTCTATATGACTAGATCAAGAGTAAGACCAAGTAATGATGTTTTAAGGACATAGAATTAATTCTTTTTCAATGTATAAAAGTTATGAATTTGTTGAAGTATCACAGATAGATTTGTAACTTAGGAACTAGGTCAAGAATTATTTTTTGACATATCTTCTTTAAATAAATTGAATATTTTATGCCCAACATAAGTTAATTTTTCAACTGAGTAGAACTCTTATAAACTTGATGTAAATAAATATCCACGTGTGGTAATTTACAATAGGAGAAAACTCTTACGAGGTTTTTATTTTTTCTTTTGCTCAGCTACCATGGATTGAGATTTCTCTGAAATTAGGCTCCAAACTGCTTTCCTATGGTCTGTTTTAAGCATCAGCCATAGCATTCAAGCTAAATGAAGTTTATATTCCTGATGAGACATTTTAAACAATTTTGTCTGCTAATATTAGTCTTATGACAAATATTTTTTCACATTGCTAGATTTATTTCTATTGTTTAAATTGTAATTTCTAAAGACAAAATAACTCTATTGCCTGGTATTCTCAGTATGCTTGACGGTTTTGGAAACTTACTTTTTCAATAGGCAAGGGATTTTTTTCTAATGCTACTCAGAATTTTTTTAGTACATAATTTTTAATGTTTATTTATCTTGAGAGAAAGAGAGCAGGGTAAGGGCAGAGAGAGAAGGAAAGAGAGAATCCCAAGCAGGCTCCATGCTGACAGTGCAGAGGCTGACAAGGGGCTCAATCTGATGAACCATGAGATCATGACCTGAGCTGAAATCCAGAGTCGGACATTTAACTGACTGAGCCACCCAGGAATCCCAGGTTATTTTTTTAATTGTAATGGTATTTCTTATGAATGTGTTATCTGGTTGTCAATTCCACCTAGAATAAACAGGAAAGAGTTTGCTGTTTTAAAACACTGAAAACTTCAAGAAAATAAAATCCTTGACCTAAGCACTGCTTTGGTTTCTATCAAATATGACTATAGAAAAAAGATTTTTTTGAAATGAAAAACAAGAAAGTCATCTAAAAAGAAAGCTTATCGAGGCGCCTGGGCAGCTCTGCCCCCTCCCCCATTCACACTCTGTCCCTCTCTCTCTCAAAAATAAACAAACATTTAAAAATTAAAAAAAAAACAAAAAGAAAAATAAAGCTTATGTATCTTGATTATATAGCATTCTTACTTGTATTGTGCTAACAGCAACAACAAAAAGAAGATAGAAAATTCTGTTATTTATCATATAAAACTCCTGAATGTGTATGAAGGAACCTGAGTAAATAACACTTTGCATTCTGTGTCACAGTAGTTTATGCAGTTAATAAATCAATGAAAAATTCAATGAATGAAACACAGTGCTAACCCCTTAGATAAATATTATCAGTTATAATATTCACGCTAACTCATTGGTCTAGGCATTATTATCAGTTTACACAAATGGGGTTCAAGAAACTTAAGTGACGTGTCCAAATAATGTAGCTAGAACGTGACAATAAAGGTATAAAAGTTACAAACTTGAGTGGTCCAACTACAAGTACTGCGATATCTCTACTACACCATGTTAGCCCTCAGATAGTCTCATCCAAGTGATGTAACGATTAGTTTATATCTACACTCACCCCTGCAATGGTTGGTTAGTAAAGCCAGAAGACAAAGGATCTTCAGTACAGTCAGTGATGATAAAAGAGAAGCTGAAATTAAAGGATCAGATGACGCTAAAGTTTCTATTTAAGGAATATATGCATAATAAATAAATAAATAAATACATACATACATACATACATACATATATAAATTTCAGACAGCATTCAAGGTTTGAAATGAAAATACAAAAGAAACTGAATCTCAAGTAGCATAAGACAATGTATACAAAGAAGGTATTTAGAAAAGAGGAATAGAATGTAAACCTGTAAGAATATGTGTATTTATTATTTTCTCCATATAGTTCCTTTTTTCCTATCCTTTTATATTATCTGACTGTGACCATGATGAGTATACTCCACTGATCATTAGAAATACATAATAGGATTCAGTCAGGACTAGTCCTTCTTGTACACTGAAAAGAACAGTCTCAATATTGACTTTTTGTATAGAAACTATTAACTATGACGAATCAAGAGCAGGGGATGGAATATTTTTGGAATATTTGTAGTGCTTAAATAAGAATATTTAAGGATATGTTTTTATTTTATTTTTATTTTTTAATACAGATACTACACTTGTCTGTATTATTTTGTGAGGCAGCATCATCCATACACACTTTCCTTGTTTTAAAATACTTTCACTAACTTAAACATTATTGATGTGCTCTCAAATTTAGTTAAATGATAACACTTGTTAGTTCATGAGTGGTATGTATTTTATTTCAAGTAGATTACTTTCCTTAATAATTTGAGAATAGTTTTCTGAACAGATATTTTCTGATTACCTGTTTATACTCTCTTCTCCGTATTCAGTATATCTTTTTAAGGAAAAAAAAAAGCATTGCTGTATAAATGCAATCATTTCCCTTTAAAATTTGATGAAAATGAGCTGACTCCATTTAGAGAAAGTCACTGAATATTGTGCAATATTCTTACCTGCACTTTTTAATGCTTTTCTATTTCCATTTGAATATATACCCAAAGCTGTCATCTGAAAGAAAAAAAAAAGTAAGAGAAGAAAACTCTAATGCAAAGATATAACCATTCTGTAGATACATTCAAGGATGAATAGATGATATTTTTTCATCTGGACTGATAAAGAGTATAGGAGAAATATGTTCTTTCAAGAAACATTTTCTTCTGGGCCATGTCTGCCCAGAACATTTATGATTCTCCTTTTTCTCTTATAAAGAGAAAAAATTCATGTGATGGAATTTTTTCCATAGTTCCATAATTAGGAAACATATTGTATGGGCATAACCAGTGTTTTTATTTCTGTTTTAGAATTATGAATTTCCTTTTTTCCAAATGGACGTTAACATTGGTTATCCCCCCCCTTTTTTTATAAACATAAAGGTACAAGAGTTAAAGCAAAGAGAATACATACTGATTAATCACTAATTTTGGATAAGTACAGATTTATGATAATCGGAAACAAACTATCTTACTTTCACTTAAGAACATTAATCCATATAAATGTAGACACAGGATTGTCCACAGTAGTTGCCAAACTTAAACTGATATCTGTCTAAAATAGCTATTCATTGGAAATGTTGGGGTCAGGAGTGAACGGTCAAGAAAGAATCCTGGAGGTGTCTTCAGTGCAAAGAGATGGTTTTTTTTATTAAAGCTTGGGGAGAGGACCTGTGGGCAGAAAGAGCTGCGCTGGGGTTGCGAGGAGTGGCTGATTTTATTCTTTCAAGTGGATGGGGGTAGGGATAGCATAAGTCTCCAAGGAAGTTGGAAGCAAGGTTTCCAGGACCTTGAGTGGCCGGGTGTTGTTAGGAAAATGTTATTTACTACTGTCAAGTAAAACCTTAGTCATGAGACGCTTCAGATATATATTGGTGGGCCATATGCTTGGAGGATGATTGCTAGCATATATCTTGAAGGATAGAGACAAAGGAAGTTTCCAAAAGAATTTTTATATATTAAAGGAAACTTACAGGATCTTGGAGGTAGGGCTAATAATAAGTTAAAGTTGCCTTTTGGCCTAGGCAAACTATTAACATTGAAGCAGTTGAGTTCCTAGAGGAAGGTCACTCTGCCTGTCTCAAGGATTTGACAATGGGCTGTGAGTTGTAAGACATTTAATTTTTCTCTTTTGCCTTTGTTCTACACATCAGCTGTCATGTCCAAATTAATGCTGAACAATAAATTAATTCAGTATAGAAAAATTATAATACATTATGATCTTGGATTTACACATTTATTCTAATTTATTACTGTTTCTGACAATGTTTATTCCTAAATTGATATTCTTCTTTATGTAACAATATATTTAAAGAAGCATCTATGTTCACAAGTTATATGTTGTACAACTTTCAATAATTAAATAATCAAGATTTTTTTAAACCTAAAATATATATAGGTATAATGAATGAAATGAAAATTTAATTTGTTCCTCAGGTAAGGTAGCCTCAAGAGATCTTAGATGGGCACAGAATTGTTGGGTCCATGGTTTTGGTCCATGGCCGTGGGAATCTTGGCCAGTGTAACCTCCACTTTTCATGAAGTTAACCAACAAATGTTTAGTAGGAACATATGTGTGATCAAAAAAATCCAGGTTTAATAATTTTACTGCAGTAAGGGATGATACACTGCAGGGGAATAAAGGCGGCATCTTGTTAATGGGCAGTAGAGAAAAACTCTATGTTAATAAATCACCACAATCTTGGTGGCTTAACAGAATGCAATGTATTACCTTTGCTTTCTATAGATTAGAATTCTGAATGGGCCTCACTGGGCTGGGATAAAAGTGTTGGCAACTCTGTGTTCCTTCTTGAAACATTCATGTGATTGTCTTCTCCATTCTTTTTGGTAAACTACATTCCTTGGCTTGAGACCGTTCCTCTGTCTCCTAAGCCGGCAGTCATATCTTCTCTGACACGAACTCTCTTGCTTCCTCCCTCATGCTTATAAACATCCTTGTGCTTACATGGAGAACACTGTATAATCCAAAGTCACCTTTTCATATCAAATCTTTAATTTAAGCACATCTACAAAGTCTCTTTTGCCATGTGAAGTAATATGTGTATATGTTCCAGGGATTAGTTATTGGACCTCTTGGAGGGGGTCATCATTCTGCCTAACACCAGGCCTTTTGCCGGAACTCGAGCTTTTGCTGCACTCAGGAGGATTCCATAATTAAGAACCAGTTCTGGATTGGATACTGTTAAAAAGTGAAGGAAATTCTGTCATCATGTATATATCTTAGGAATTTATTCAAGTGGTAACATGATGAAAGCAGGAACAGAGTTATCATTTGCAAAATAAGGAGATGTTAAACAGAAAAAGAGTAATTTTATTCCCATTTCTATGCATGCGGTTATAGAAAAAGTCTTAATCTAGGTAAGAATACAATTATTGTTGCTGAACTTCCATTAAAATAATACAAAGGAAGACACTAAAACATCTAGAATGTGAATACTGCCAATGCTTTTTTACTGGGTTTGGGATTTTATCAGAGAATTGAACTGTAATCCAGTTATCTAATATATTATCTGTGAAATCATAGTTTAATGTGTTAGTTTATATAGATTTTAATAAATACATAAATAAACATTTTAAATGTCAAAACATTTACTGTCACAGATCACTTTTAGATTGCCACTTGTACAAAAATTACATTGATGAGACATGATGAGGAGAAAGTAAGTAGCATTTTAAAGGCAGTTTCAGAAGGGTGATGTTCAAAAACAGTTGGTTATAAAGTATAGTGAGACAGAAAGTTTGAGATAAAATTGTGGTAAATACTGGATCATTTTAAGTACTGGATTTCTGATAGTCCACGATAACTGAAAACTGATCACATCGAGATGAGTAGTAATTGTAATGAAAATGTTATTTAATGAAGACTGATCCAGTAGTGTCATTTGTGATAAATTAGAATGGACTCCAATAAAACACTTAGGATAATACTATAATTATGCATATATGAAGAGCTTAATGCCTTCAAAACTGAGTTAGACTGGAAAGGGAGTGACAAATGTGAGTGATATTGGAAGAGCAGAACTTTCAGATTTTGATACAAGACTGCATATGTTAGAGTAGTGGGAAAGAGAATTCAAAGGTGATTCTTCAGTTTGGGGAATAAACAGTTAAACACATGGGCATAACTATGGTTAAAGAATAAGAACAGTTTTAGCCTTTGGTTTTAGGCACATTTGGACAGCCAAATAAACTAAGTAGAAAGCTTTTGTGTGTATGTTAGGTGCTCATTAGGCAAAAGAAGAATGAGGATGTAGATATTTTAAGATATACTCACCTATTAATAAATTTAATAATAGACATAGGAGGCATACAATAAACATGATAGATATACAAAACGTGTAATCCATTTTGGAGGTGTAAGAGGTAGAGATGTCACTGGAAGGGAACATGGAGAGGCATGAGGAAAACTGGAGTCCTGAATATATCAGTAAAAAGGAATATTCAGGGGGCGCCTGGGTGGCGCAGTCGGTTAAGCGTCCGACTTCAGCTCAGGTCACGATCTCACGGTCCGTGAGTTCGAGCCCTGCGTCAGGCTCTGGGCTGATGGCTCAGAGCCTGGAGCCTGTTTCCGATTCTGTGTCTCCCTCTCTCTCTGCTCTTCCCCCGTTCATGCTCTGTCTCTCTCTGTCCCAAAAATAAATAAAAAACGTTGAAAAAAAATTAAAAAAAAAAAAAGGAATATTCAGGTATAGTAAAGACTTCAATAAAGCAAAGAGAAGCATGGTTGTGGAAATACCATTGGATATGTGACAATTAATTTATCTATTAAAAATAATTGCACTAAAGTTTTTAAAAATAGATTTTCTTTCTCTGCTTTTCTGTTTTGCCTAACCTAGTTAATAAATAATATCTAGCAAAATATTAAAACTGTAGAAAACTAATGGAACTAGTGTAAATTATTATAAAAAATATAGAGAAAAGTTTTCTTGATCAAAAGAAAACTGGGTAAATGGTATTAAGTTTAAACTGTCTAAGAAATAATAAAGGCCATAAAATATGAAAATTTTCATGTATTTTTGCGGATTTTAAATTGGAGGAATTTCTTGTAATTGAACTGTATATTATTGTGGCAGTTTTTCCAGTTATTAAAAATTTAACAATATCCAGCAAAATGAGGAGCAACAAGATAAATTGGAAAAGAGATCTTTTCATTTTATATTATCGATTTTTGTAAAAGTCTATAAACTAATGATACTGTTGGTTTCTATTTTTAAAATGTACATTCCAGGAGTGCCTGGTGGCTCTGTCGGTTAAGTGTCTGACTTCGGCTCAGGTCATGATCTCATGGTTTGTGAGTTTGAGCCCCGCATCAGGCTCTGTGCTAACAGCTCAGATCCTGGAACCTGCTTCAGATTCTGTGTCTCCCTCTCTCTCTCTGCCCCACCCCCACTTGTACTCTGTCTCTTTCTGTCAAAAAATAAACATAAAAAAAAATTATAATGTATACTGCAAACCTTCCTTTCTGGACCTTTATTTTGTTTTCAGACTAGTAGATCAGAACAAACTCATTCCTACAAGCTCTTAAAAGCATGAAATAAAACTTTTTGCACTTTTAATCAAGTTTTGAAGGACTGATTGTCTTTTCCTTGAATTTAACCTGCCTGGGTCTCAGCACATTCTCAACAATTGCAGTCTGACTAATAAAAGTGTGTGTGATATGCAATCTTGGCAGATTTAATTGCTTTGAAGAACAATTATTTAAATTTCTTTACATTGGAAGTGATTATTAGAAGAAAGTTTCCCTTGAAAGAAGTAATAAAGTTAAAATAATATACATCTGAAGCATGAACAATTCAAAAACAACATGTTTTAAGATTATACTAAAAAGGATTAATTTCACTAATAGATTTGCCTTATTTTATCCTTACTAAAATTTGATTCTGTATTTTAAGGACTTCAAATACTGCTTTATCTTCTACTCTGGAATATTACAATGAATATCTATCTTTGATGAACAAAGTTAGTTAATGACTACATCCACAACTTTATCCTGTCAATTTTGTCTTGATTCTAATTTTTTTTATTGATAAAATAGACTGAAGTTCATTATGACTTACAAAACATGTAGTTTGTGTGACATTAACCTAAATATTCAACCTCAACTCATCTTACTTTTGAAACCTGTTTTACCGTGTGTTTCCTGTATCTATTAATAACACAGTCGTATTCCACTGTTGTTTTTGACTCCTGAGTGTTTATTCCTCTCCAGGCCATACTCATTTTTCATTTAACCTCTTGCTTGGGACCATCTATTCCATGCATAATGTCTTATATCTCCATCCACTTGACCAGTACCCTAATGTAAGTTATCTGTATTTCAATTTAATCTCAATTCAGTAGTCTTTCTCATAACGAAACAAAACAAAACAAAACAACCCCTCAGAACTACCCTTGAAAATAATTCAAGAGTAATCTTCCTATAACAGAGCCCTGATGGTGTATTCTAGAGCTCCAACCTACAGTGTCAAATACAAAGGATTTCAGGTCATAGTTGTAATCTCAAAGTTTTCTCTTATGAAATAATTTTGCATTTCTTTGCTTACATATCATCTATTCTAGGACTTGCCCTATTCACATATATGCCATGTAATTCTCATTTCCATGATACATTTTACACGCTGTTCTCTTTTTTTGAAATATCCTCATTGGTGCCCTGTATTTGCTAAGATTGGGTTCAAACAACTTGCACTGGATACTTGGCTACAGTTTTATTAACAAAATACGTATTTTATTTTACTCACTTCTGATGTCTAGAAGGTAGTAGTATAGGCTTTGTGCTACGTAGAGATGTTATGCACAAATATGCATCTCTAAAATACATAGAAACTGTGTATTTATTCCTGGCATGAATGTTTGCCATGGTTGGCCTGGGATAGGCTTGGTTTATGCCTCTTCTCCCTGTACAGTTATTCAGAGTCCCCCTTCACTTTCATGAAAGTGTCATTTTGGAAGATAAATTAACTTGCCATGCTACGCATTTCCAATGTAAAATGAGCTATTCAAATTAAGTGTACTTTTCTAGGTAACTGAATCTTTTAGTTTCAGTGTTTGGGTCGTTATTTATTTTAAGTATGTTGAAATTTTACCCCATGCTGCCAAAAACCCACTAAATAATTTCCTTTCTTCTTAAAGAGTAAACTGAAAAAGAATTAACTGACTTATTTTTATGTAGTCCTTGGATATTATTGTGGTATTTGTATCTTTGTCCCTATTATATAAATTTGACTTTTAATTTTGTTATGATTGATATGCTAATTGTTAATTGCTTTTATTCTTAGCAATTAATGTTTATTCCTATCAATAGTGTATCTACATTTAGTGATTGTTTTCTAATGCATTCATTTTAACCATCTAAGACCTTGAGATATTTTATCTTGAAGTTAAGGGTTGCAGAGATAGAAGACCTATGTGGCAATTCTGATTTGGCAATTTTTTACCCATGTATGTTTAAGCACTTTCTTAAATATTCTGAGTGTCAGTATCTTCACTTGAAATACTGTTTTGTTTTTAAAGTAGATGATCTCTGGTATCTTGTTAGCAATAAATATTCATTAGATTGACAAATTTCTTAGTGGAGAGTTTAAAATAAATAATATCTTCAGGTTGTGTCTCTCTTTAATGAAATATATCACAATATTATTAGTTATCTATCTTTAGAACTATTTTACTTATTTTTATTTCTCAATTAATTATAATGGTTAATAATGTTGAAATATATTATTCATTTATTCACCAGTTTTATATACTTCTCACTATAATGAGCAATGGATATAAAAAGAAGGATATATTATTTTTACTTTTTAAAGTTTTTATTTTTAACTAAACTTTACACACAACATGAGGCTCAAACTCACGATGCAGAGGTCAAGAGTAGCAAAGTCTTCTGACTGAGCCAGCCAAGCGCCCCCATATGATTTCTACTTTTTTAACATCCATACTATTATGAGGAAGAAAAGTATAAAACATGTAAAAAGCGTCACTTGCTTTTAACAAAGGCCTGCTTAGTGCTTAACACATGTCCATTCAAGCACACTTCTGTGTGTGCATACAAACCACATATACATGGAAACAAACTCCACTCTTATACTATAATCTAACAATTTTGGGCCATGGAACTCTCTATCTATATACCTACCTTTGCTGATTAAGGTCCATTATGGGTTACTGTGGATCTTTGAGAAATTTTGTAATGCATGATGGAAGCACAGAAAGCAACATAGAACTGAAAGAAATGCTTTAAATTAGTTTCTTTGTGGTATTCTGTAAATAATTTGAAAAGTATTGTATCTAGGAGCTATTGGCCCTGACCAAGCTAATCAGAGGTGATTGTATCTTCAGGAAATAAAGTGACTACAACCCAGTAGAATGTGTGACTGACACTGGATTGAGGACCCTGATTAGTGATCTGCCCAGAAGTAAGAGTACTTGGCTTGATGATTTACTTGTAAATATTACCTTATCACAATTGTGTTTATTTTCAGTAAATTTTCCTTTTTTTAATTTTTTTAAAATTTTTTTTAACGTTTATTTATTTTTGAGACAGAGAGAGACAGAGCATGAATGGGGGAGGGGCAGAGAGAGAGGGAGAGACAGAATCTGAAGCAGGCTCCAGGCTCTGAGCCATCAGCCCAGAGCCAGACGCGGGGCTCGAACTCACGGACCGTGAGATCGTGACCTGAGCCGAAGTCGGATGCTTAACCGACTGAGCCACCCAGGCGCCCCTAAATTATCCTTTTTAAATGCCAGTCTATAAATTTCTCTCCTGGACACGTAGCTGAAATGAACAACATAAGATAATATTAAATGATAATAAAAATATGTTAAAATATGAGACTTTAGTAGCGAGAGTAATCAATTTTTTTAATCTTTTTGAATGCATCATAGAAGACATTACAGAGCAGTTGATAAAGTTTATGAGAGCAATTCTCCAGGGAGAAGAGGGACAGACATTTTAAGAAGGATATTCGTAGGTCCTAGCTTAGGTCATTTGAAAATAAAGCGTCCTAAAATCACACAGGTGCACATGCGTATACTTTCATACATTCTTATGTAACATTAAATATATGTAAACTATTTCTTTCCAATATTCTAAGTGAGAATTACCATTTATTGAATCTTCATCTGATTTAAAATCTTTATACACAAATACTATACAATATTGCATTAAATTGGTATTTTCAATATTAGATTCAATTTTTATTTATATTGCTCTTGGCACTATTTTGCATTACATAGAAGTTTTTGAGAAACAAAATATGGCATATTTGAAAATAAGAGCTTTTCTTCCCATTCTTATTTAATCTTATTTGTATGTATTTCAACATAGCCGAGATCCCATTTTAGCTTTCTCTATTTATGATCCTCAGTTTTTTGCCTTTTGTTTTTAACATACATATTGGAATTGAGAGCAATAAATAAAAATATTTATTCTGAGAAATATTGTTTTAGTTTATTAATGTAAAGTAACATGGCTAAATCCTTTAAATTTATTGCCAGTACCTGGCACGTTACCCCTCGTCATTTTCTCTAAAGATTATAGAATGTAATATTAGTCAAGATGAATATACTGTGTTTTCTGTATTAAAGTATATTCATTTAAAGGGGAAAAAGTTCTGTTATGTAATATATACTATTCTCATTATTTAATATAAAAGTAAATTGTGTTTTTGTTTTTTGTTTTTTCTGATTTCCATTAATTTGTTTCCCTTTGGAGCATTTACTTTCATTTTCATTTTCCCTAAAAGGGATTGAGTCTAGAAATTCCCACATCTTGACTAATTCATAAAAAAGCAGATAAATCTAGCTATGTGTTATTAAACTTTACTAGCACTCATAAGCTATTTGGAAATAAATATAGTCAGTTATGGAAACTTCAATATAGGCAATTTTATTTTGTTTCCAATAAATAGATGCATGCTACTGAGAGGGAAGTAAATAGCAATCCACTGATCTATTTCCTGAACCTCTTTAGAAACATCATCATCTACTTATTAAGATGTACTTAAATGATGTATTTTGTATTATTTTAAATTATGCTTACATGTCATAATCCTTGACCTTGCACAAATCTTTACTAAATTTACTCTAATCATCCTAAAAACTCCTGGTCCTAAAAAACTAGGTCAATATACATGGTTTTTATTTTCTACATTCAGGATCCACCTATTAAGCCATTGTGTTTATTTGTCATGTCTTTTTCATATTCTTTAATATAGAAATGCTTGAAATGTCTCACTGTGTGCTTATATATGTGTGTGTCTTTAATGATATTGATATTTTAAAGGACCAGTTGTTCTGTAGAATGTCACGATCTGAAGCTGAGTAAATCTTTGCTCATGATTATGTTCAGGTTAAACATTTTTCTCCCCTAACATTATTTACTTTTCAAAGTATCACATTAGGAGGCATACTGTGTCATTTTATCTTATTATTGGTAATGTTGAATTTGAATATTTGTTTAGAGTGGTCTCCCCCAGAGCTCTCTATCAAAAAGTTGTCTTTGTATTCTCTTTGTTACATGAAGTATTTGAAGGAGTAATAATTTTGAAAATTTACAATGATGATTTTCTAATTACATTCTGTCTTCTACATTTAGTAGCTAACACCCTTCTATAAAGAGTTCCCTCTCTTCCCAATTTTCAAGTGTCACTGTGAATTCATGGGGTTTTTCTTTAATATATTATCCACATGGCCCTTTTTTTAATGGTCAAAATCCTCAAAATTGGGAACCAGTTCAAGCATTTTCCTGTATTGTTTATATGTTTTCAGTAGTCTTCTAACACGTCTTTGCTTTCTGACAGAACAAGGTAGGCCACGGCCATCTTATATTTTCCCTGCGCCTGACATGGAATTTGCCATATATTCAAAGTGTCCTGATTTCTTTTAGTCAAGAATTACAGATAACAAACATATAGGTTATATATGCTATTAGAGTATTATAACTTCAAGTCCCTTCAGAGGACAAAGCTAGAAATATATACTTTTAAAATATGGAGAATTCATACCACTATTTCCAATTCAAATATAAAAAATCACAGTATTCTTCCTTGTCTTCCTCATATCCATTATTGTAACTTTATTTTCTCAGAATAAGAAACTTGGTTCCCCAAAATATCAATATATTTACTCATTTGTTTTATCCTACAACAACACAAAATTTCAAAACACTATAGTAATGCCATGACAAAGAAAAAGCTGTTAACATGCAAAACATTTTATATTATATATATATATTTTTCCATAAGATAGATTCACACTATGTATATCCTGGAAGACTATGTATTCAAATTTTACTTGAGTTATATATATTTTTCTGTGTAGTTACATTATTAATTTGATAAAAAGGGAAACTAATTTTTTCCTCAATTTTACAGTTTATCCAGTTTTAGAGTTTATCACAATTTTATTTAATTTTATTAATTTAATTTTTATTTATATTTAATTTAACTTTATTTTATGTCTTATATGTAGTATAAGATTATGATCAAAACAAAAGTACATGTAACTAAAACTACATTGAAATTATAGATATCTCCATCATTCCTAGCCTATCCTCACTCACCTTATATGGCTAAGTATTTCCATTTGATTCTGATTTATCTTTCCTATGCTTACTCTTGAAAATAAGCAAATGTATTCTTATTTTCTCCCCTTTCTTAAACAACAGGTTTTGTATCACATATTATGTATACATTTTTATACTAACCATCTTGTTACTTTTTCTTACCGGTATATCCTTGATATCACATCATATTTCTCATTGTTTTTTATAACTGTATATTTCTCTATTATATAGGTGTTTCACAGCTTAAATAGCAAGGTTTCCATAAATGAGTATCTAAGATTGTTACCAATATTCAATTAAATACTTTCATTGATGATACATGTGGGTGTGTGTGTTCAATAGAGTATAGCTCCAGAGTTTACTTCCAGAAGAAAGATTACTCTTTCAAGGGGTAAATTAATACATAGTTTTGTTACATATACCAATTCCATTTTACAGAATATACTACACTACACTTCTAGTTGTCATATGTGAGTTTATCATGTAGTGGTTTTAGTTCCATTCAACCTGCAGAGAAAATAATTTAAGATTCATTCATGCCCAATTAAATGTGAGCAAAGATCTAAGTAGACATTTCACCAAAGATAAAGAAATGGCAAATAAACATGTGGACATGTATTGAACATTATTTTGTCATTAGGGAAATATGAATTAAAACCACAAAAAGTATCACTTCATACATATTGCTATATTTAAAATATATGTCAATAGCAAGTGTTGGCAAATATGAAGAGTAATGGGAATTCTCATAAAATCGTACATTCATTTTGGAAACTAGTTTTGTACTTCATAATAAAGTTAAATATATATCTACCATATGATTTAATCTTACACCCAAGTAACTAGGTAATTACTTATTTAATCCCACATTAATTGAGAAAATTATATTTACACAAAGCCTGTACACAAACATTTCTTAATGATTAATGATGTGGTTATTCACCATTTATCTACTTTGGGCAAAAGACCACTTATGTGATTTTTCTCTGTTTTTATTGTGTTGTTTGTTTTTATTATTGACTTATGAGTACTTTGTATTCTGAATGTAAGCCTTTCATCAGATATATGGTTTGCAAATATTTGTTGCATTCTGTTGGTTTTCATTTGATTTTCATGATAGTATTGCTTGCAGCACAGAATTTGTTTTTATTATTTCAGTGCAGTCAAATTTATCTTTTTTTTTTTTTTTTTTTTTTTTTTTTGTCTTTTGCCTTTTGTGCTTCTGATGTCTTCTTTAAGGATCAAGTGCTAGGGCTCCTAGGTGGCTCAATCAGTTAAGCGTCTGACCCTTGATTTTGGCAAGTTCATGATGTCACAATTTGTGGGTTCAAGCCCCATGTCAGGCTCTGTGCTGACAGCATACAACCTGCTTGGGGTTCTCTCTCTCTCTCCCTCTCTCTCTGCCCCTTCTCCTCTCCCTTTCTTTCTCTCTTTCTTTCTCTCTCTCTCTCTCAAAAATAAATAAATAAATAAATAAATAAGATTAAAAGAAAGAAAGAAAGAAAGAAAGAAAGAAAGAAAGAGAAAGAGAGAAAGAAAGAAAGAAAGAAAGAAGAAAGCCAGTGCCTAACTCAAAGTCACAAAGTTTCCTCATAAACTTTCTTCTAGGAAATATTTTTCTGAGAATATTTCTTCTAAGATATATCTTCTAAGTCATATTTTTTATCTCTTGCATTTGGATCAATGATCCATTTTGAGTTAATTTTATGTAATCTTTAAATGTGACTCTAACTTCACTCCTTTGCAGGTGAGTATCCAGTTTTTCCAGCATCATTGGTTAAAAAGATTCTTCTTACCTCATTGAATTGTCTTAATATGTTATTGAAAATTAATTAACCATAAATGTAAGAGTTTTATTCTGGAATCTGAATTCTATTTCATTGATATATCTATCTACTCCTGCTATCACTATGTCTTGACCAGTGACATAGCTTTGTACTAAATTTGAAGTCAAAGAAGTATGATTCCTCCAATTTTTACTTCTTTTGGGGGCAGAATTTCGCAATTCCGGGTCCCCTCAATTTTCATATAAATGTTAGTATCAGCTTGTCAATATCTACAAAAATTCTTTTGGGATTTTGATAGTGGTTGTGTTGAATCTGTAGATCAATTTGGAGAGTACTGTCATTTTGACAGGATTAAATTAGAATCATTTTAATATTTAGTGTGAAATAAAGACAGTTTACTTGAGCCACATTCTTTTAAACTGTTTTTAGTTTATCATGAATCTTCTCTAGACCTGCACTGTCCAGTATATGATGGTCACTAGCCACATGAGATTCAAGTGTGTCTAGGGCAGAAGAGGAACTGTGTTTGTAATTTTATTTATTTTAATTAATTAAAATTTACATTTACAGACTCATTTATCCAGCAATTTAAAAACTTTTAAGTGTGGTTGGAGAAACTTGGGTATGTGATTCTATTTTATTCCCTGGAAAAATTTGACCTCTAAAGAAAGAGAAAAGAGTTCTGCTAAAAATTTTGCATCCAAATTGGGACGTACCATTAGTATCATATACACCCTGGATTGAAGACTTAGTACAGAAACAATAAAAGAGTAAATACCTAATTGAAAATGATTCATGTTAACTGGATGTGGAAATATTATTATTTTGGATATATACAGATAAATAAAATGTTATCAGAATTAATTTTAGTTGTTTATTTTAAAGTTTTTAGTGTGTTTAATATAAGGGTTTAAACTGCATAGTATGTAACTCATACTATACTTCTCTTGGATAGTGTTCTAGATTCTATATGTGAACGAATACTAACTTTTCAAGATCGCTCAGTATCACCTTAGGTGGAGTCAATAACCCTATACTGGACTATTAATTAATAACAGTAGTTAATAACTTTAATAACCATGAACACTAATTAATCTTATATACCAACTGTACTAAATACATTTTTGGGCATTATACCTATATTATGTTATTATGCTTATCCTTTAGAAACTCATTCACTAAATATTTAATGAGTGTTTACTATGTTTCATTTTCTGGAAATAAAGATGGCTCTGCCACAATTCCTTTCCCTTTTTGCGACTTCTTTCCAAGAGAACAGGCTGAGGTCTATTTCATTATAATTCCCGTAGACTCCTGGAGGGCAAACTGGGACTCATTTATCTTTTTACAATAATATTAAGCAAATATTATAAGAGATACTTAATGCTCAAGGTAAATATACAAATTAGTATTAAATTTTCATAACTAAAGTATTAGTCATCCACCAATGTGTGTTGCTAACATGCGGGGAAGAGAGTTTTCCTTAAATGTCAGTCAAATTCCTATGAAATAGATACAGTACTAGTTGATTAAAGAAGAAAAGCATAAGTCAAATACAATACAGGAATCCAGTGGTAATTAAAATGTATGCTTCTTGAAAAGTAAAGTATCTTTGCTTCTGAAAGAAAATGCTCGCAACTTAAAATTTCTAGATTCACAGTTGAGATATTCACGGACTATGCAGTGTTAAAATCAACTGCATGTTTTCCTCATGTGTTTTGGGTGACTAGTAAGAGTAATTTAATCAATAGAGTGTTCCAGTTCTCATTGAATAAGCTGAAAGTAATCAAGAAATTTTGAGAAAAGTTTAATAATTTTCCATTCTTCACGTACATAATTATCATCATATATTTTGAAGTTAGCGTAATTTATCAGTATTTACTCAGTATCAAGATGATGTATTAAAATTCAATGGTGATTAAATTGAATCAGTGTATTCAATGGAGTTTAAAAAGGTATCTCATATTTCCAGATTTTTTTAAATACAGAGGATGCAAAGCAAAAACTTCTTCAAGGGCTATTGAAAGAACAATAAATTCATTTCAACAAAGAACAAAAAGTCCTTCAGAAGAAATGATGTTTTTTTTCTAGTTTCTTTTTCTTTAAATGTATTTTACTTTATTTTTTTTAATGTTTTTATTTATTTTTGAGATAGAGTGTGAGTGGAGGAGGAGCAGAGAGAGGGAGACACAGAATCTGAAGCAGACTCCAGGCTCTGAGCTGTCAGCACAGAGCCCGAGGCGGGGCTTGAACTCACAAACCATGAGATCATGACCTGAGCTGAAGTGGGACACCCAACCGAGGGAGCCACCCAGACACCCCTCTAGTTTCTTAAATTTTTTTTTTAACGTTTATTTATTTTTGAGACAGAGAGAGACAGAGCATGAACAGGGGAGGGTCAGAGAGAGGGAGACACAGAATCTGAAACGGGCTCCAGTCTCTGAGCTGTTAGCACAGAGCCCGACATGGGGCTCGAACACACGGACCGCGAGATCGTGACCTGAGCCGAAGTCGGCCGCTTAACCAACTGAGCCACCCAGGCGCCCCACCCCTCTAGTTTCTTAAGTACAGCAACAATATCTGAAATATATTTGTTTATATTACATTTATTTATTCATATTTTTGGGAAAAGAAAAATGAGGACTAGAGGAAGAAACTGGTGATAAAGATTAAGAATTTTTGTTCATAATACTGATAAATCAATCTTCAGACTGACATATATTTGCCACATATTTTAATATCTATATGTATATATTTGTTCCCTATATATGTGCATATATTAATGTGGTTACGTTCATTATCTACTTACCTATCTAAAACCAACAAATAACTTCTGTTTATAATACTTAAAACACATGTAATTAATGAATAGGGAGACAGAAAACCCAAGAAAAGTGGGCAAAATTTTAGATAGTAACTTCAGAAAAATATATTTACAGATAGTTAATAAGCATAGGAAAGACTATTCAACATCAAGAGTTATAAAACTAAACTTGCAGTGAGGTACCAGTCACTCACTGACGTGTACAAGATATGTCCAACGATGCTAAGTGTAAATGTGAGGAGCAAGACAAACTCTTATTTTGTTAGTAGGAATGCAAATGAGTAAAACAATTTCGGAAATCTTTCTGTTGGTATTTACTAAAGCTTAAGCTATTCCTATCCTATCACATAGCAATTTCACTCCTAGGGATAGATGCCTCAAGAATGAATGGCAGCATCCACTAACAAACTTGTAGAAGAATGACCTCAACATCTTTATTCAAAATTGCCATTTTTTTTTACAATGGAATAGATAAATTAATCGTGGTATATTTATTAGAAAACTATATAGCAATAAAAACAAAGAACTCTACACACAACAGCATTGATGGGCTTCATGTACCTAGTATCGAGCAAAAGGAGAAAGATGCAAAAAGATACATGCAACATAATTCTATTTACAAGGACTTCAAACATAGGCAAAATTCATTTATTATGACAGAAGTCAGAGTAGTTTTTACCTCAGGGGGTGCTAAATAAGAATACGGTATAGAGGCATCCTTTGAAGTGCTATGTAGGTTCCATATATTGACCAGAGTGGTAGTTTTACTCTTAATTTTGTGCACCTTCATGTATTATATACCTCAATATACCTTAATAAAAAAATCCATTCTGGACGCCGTACAGAGAATGGATTGTAGATAAACAAAACTGAGAAACTCTAGTAGCAATCCAGGTGACAGTATACGGTAGCTTACATTGAATAACAAATCAACAGAAATGGAGCAAAGTAGGAAGATTTGTAAAGTACTTTTGAGATGGTACTGTCAGGAATTTTGTAGGACGATGGCTTCGGTTAGACAGGTGAAATAAAATGCGCATTCAAAATGGGATGGGTGAGGAGGGAATAGAGACAATGAACTTTTTAACACAGAGGAATAGTAAACATTAGATAGGAGGTTCTTACATTTTTGTTTGCTATTTCCCAAAATGAGTACTTACATGAAATGGATAAAAAAGACGAACAACTGGTAAAACAACTCCTAATTCCAAGTTTTATAGCGTATATATTCTAATATATTCTGGTACTTAATTTACATTTACAATGTAATTAAGTTTCCTGTTTGCCTAGCTATGTGCTTAGTATGCTTATATCTTTTGTGATAAATTATCAAAAACCCTGCACAGCTGGCCAAAGCTTTTTTTCACAAAAGCACCTCATTAGAAATCAACAACTTACCTTTAAATTCTTTGAACATGTGGTGCAAAATCTGAATTCATGTAGCTATGTGTTAGCTGCAGACAGGCTGCCTCACTGATCTTACTGTGTGATAAATATATTTTAGGAATGGGTTGTGGAGAATGATGATTTTTGCCTATTGCTATTTAAATATTTTATGATTAAAAGATCTTTTTTTGTTTAGAACAGGAGTCAGTAGAATATTTCCCAAAAGCTTTGTTCATGATGTTGATAAGCTCTGATGCAATTTAAAAAATTAGTTTCCCCCCTTATTTTTTATATTTTCTTATCTCTTATGTTTTTAGAATGACCATATTATGAACTATTAAAGTTTCCAATTAGTTTTTTTTTCCGCTGGTTATTAAAGATATATGTAGATATACTTTTAAAAGTATATACCTTTAAAAGAACGCTGTTATATAAGTAAAAAACAGTTTCTTATTCTTCCAAAATACAGCTAGTCACTCTATTTACTTTAATATGTATCCCATTTTTGTAACCTACTGCTAAAATCTATAAATCGTTTTTTTTCCTGATTGAAACTCTTTAATTTAATTTTTTTTATTTTACTTTTGAGAGAGAGAGACAGCGTGAGCAGGGGAGGAGCAGAGAGAGTAGGAGACACAGAATCTGAAGCAGGTTCCAGGCTCTGAGCTGTCAGCCCAGAGCCGGATGCGGGGCTCAAACTCACAAACCATGAGATCATGACCTGAGCCGAGTCGGACGCTTAACCGACTGAGCCACCCAGGCGCCCCAAAACTCTTTAATTATTTCCACATTTGATTAGTTTTTCACTAGAGGGGTTATTCAACAAAAATGTTTATTTAAAGATAAATGAGACTTCTTTTAAGTAAAAAAAAAATTAATCAATCAATTTTCCTGTCTGGTCTTTACTTATAGAGTGGACACATTTATCTTACGAATACATATACCAGTCATAATTTAGTAACATCGAGTTGATTTATAAATCCAATATCCTTATTAAATCATTAGAACTTAGTGTCTGCATTTATTAATGAAAAATATAAGAGATTTATAAATTTGTACTGTAATTTTGACTTTTAGATCTCAGGTCTATTCCTCACTAAATGCTGGTAAAATCTGATGGTTTGGCTCATTGCTTTTGCTGCTTTGGTCAGTATTGCAATATTTTCCCTACCTCCAACATTCTTCAGAAATAGAACTGCATGCATATGAATTCCCCATTGATTTCTTCATTTCTACAATTTTCTTCATTTTTACAATTGCATTACATAGCGATGGTTGAGATTATTGATTATCTAAACTACTGGAAATAGTGTTCTAACTCAAATGCCCTCACTACATTAAAAATTTCCCCTCAAAGCAATTTTTTTTCACATTATAGAAAGGAATTTTTTAAAAATTTCAGACCCTATCATGTTATTCTTTTGCTATAAATCTTAGTGTCTTCTCACTGCTTTAAGGGAAAAAAAAAACTTAAGAAGGGCTCTCAATATGGTCAGTCGTAGGTGGTAGAGACTTTTCTACATCCTAGGCTATGTCTCTTTCTAGCCCCATCTTAATTCACACCATGCCTCTCCCTATATTCCAATAAGAATAATATTTGAAATTCTTAAATGTCAGTGTTTATTTCAGGACCATGAACTTTCCAAGTGTTCTTCCCACTACCTGAAACCCATTGGGTCCATCATCCCCAGATCCCTCTTGACCTAATTATTCTACTTAGCCTTCATATTTAAAAGCAACATTTCTGTTTGTAGTGAAGTTTATCATAGTGCTGCAGCTTAACTCAGCTTGCCTATTAATGTGTTTACGGTACATTACAAGATTCTTTATAGCACTGATCATGTTTATTTTTATTTCATTTTTTATTTTTTGTTATGATTATTGGACATCTCCCATCCTCCTAAACTGAAAACTTCATGAGAAGAATCTTGTCTCTTTTGCTTATCATTTTCTGATATAACTAGCAGAGTGTCTTTTATGTTTTAAACCTCAGCCAGTAGTTGTTGAATAAATGAGTAAATTGAAATCACCGTGTACTCTAAATGTTTTTTTCCTATTTTTGTATGATACGGTTACAGCAAGGTATCCAATATAAGTAAGAAAAAATATCTCTTTCATATTAATAAAATTTGTCTCAGGCTTCATAATAAACAATCCATATCAATTTTTAGAATATTCTTAATTAACACTAAAATATCAGAACTATTTAAAAAATATTAGAGTTTTTAAGTAAGGTAAGGCCAAAATCTGTAGTATGTGGAACAATGCTTATATTAAGTACTCAATAAATTTAAGGTCTTGATTTTTTTTTAAAGAATATAGTTTTGACTAAAAACAAGGAATTTGATCACATTAAAGAAGTATTTTCATTAGGTGGTTTACTCTACATCCCCAGTTCTCAGTGGTTTGGGGCATGCTTTGTCTTTCCCTGCAGCACTCGTTAGTAAAGTGGTCCTTTGTATGGAAATAATGCTTCCTCAGCTCCAACACAGCAGCACTGAACCCTGCCGTGCTTCAGATCTATCTGTTCATTGATGGATGAGGATCACAGAGGGTACAGAGGATATACAGCTTATCAGAGGAGTGAAAAGTTGAATGTCTTTCTATCACCTCAGCCTATTCAGGCAAAACACCGAACACAAGGTGAACCCCAAGGGTGCATGCTGTGTGCAAACAGAAAGCGCAGCATCAAAGGCAAACTCTATAGAACTAGAAGCTAAGAAATAATGACTGCTCTAACAGTAGTACCATATATAAATATTGGAAAACATGTTATTCATTGCTCTATTTTTGCCCTATCTAAAACAGGCTCCATATGTTATCACAATTTATGCATATGACCCTCATGTTACTGTCCTTGTTATGGATGAATTTATCTCCCTCAAAATTCTTATGTTGGAACCCTACCTTGCAATGGGGTAGTATTAGGCGGTGGGGCCTTTGAGAGATAATTAGGATTGCACGAGTTCACAGGGTAGAGCCCTCACGAATGGGATTAGCCTTTACAAATCACAGAAAGACCTTGAATCCCTTCTCTGCTTGACCACATGAGGATACAAGGAAAAGTTGGCAGTCTTAAACCCAGACAAGAGCCCTCACCAGAACTTAACCATGACTGCACTCTTGATGTCTGACTTCTAAACTTCAGAAATGTGAAAAATAAATTTCTGTTTTTTAAGCCACTCTACCTGTGATATTTTGTTATAGCAGCCTGAACTAGGATAGCCACTATCCCCAGTGGCTGAGAGAGAGCACCCAGTGTAGTGTTCCCTCACTCATAGTCCAGGGGTGAGATCCAAATCTCCTTGGAGAAGGCATGGCCATGACTCACTGAATGGAAGAGAAGATGTGCTGGTGCTGTGCTGGAGGAATTTTCTGGAAGTCCTTGCTCTGGAACTTGCTGGGAACCTGTCTTCCGGGGTGCCTGGTGAAGCCACCCACATGGAAGTGCTGATGCCAGCAGGCTGGGTCTGGGGACCCAGAGGGCTTCCACAGAATCAGCCAAGAGGGGTCCTGGATGCAATGCAAAATAGAAATCAAATTTGAGTCAGCAGGAGGTGAAAGCAGAGTTTATTGAAGGTATAGAGAGAGTGCAGGTGCGGGCAGTGTCTGGGAGACTCAGAAAAGAAGGGAGAGAGTCTCATCTTTGCTTGAGGCCTGGGAGTTCTTATTGAGGACTGTAGTCTGGTGTACCAGTCCTCTCAGGTGTCCAAGAACCAGTTAAAACAAATGCAAGGGTTCAGGTGTTCTTCCTTAGAGGCAGGTGTCTTGGTATTGAGAAGTCTATCACTGGTGGTCTGAAATACACACATGCTCATTCCATCTGGTCATTTTTATCTGGTTCTTCCTTAGACATTATCTATTCTAAAGAAATCATTAAATCCTTGACCCTTGCAAGGAGGACATACACTATTTGCATTATGAGGCATGTTTAAAATGGAGGTGAATGTCCTGGCAAGAATAGAAACTAGAAAAGGAGAAAAAGCAGATTTTTATAGAGTCCTTTAGTTTTCCTACCTCAGTGCCACTTCTCAGAGTTTTCTGTGAACCAAAACAAATGGATGCCAGGGAAAACTGTTGCTGAGTGCTGCTGGCTGCCTTGAACTGCAGAGCCAGGAGCTATGGAAGCTACAGGCTGAGAGGAACACATCAGAACCAGGAAGAGAAAGCCCCTTCCTCCTATAGAATATCTACTGGCAAAGTGCTTTACTGGTGAACCTTCACATTAGTTCAGCTCACAAAGGAGAAATAGCACAGCTGAGAAGCAATAAATGGATCACTGTCATAGTTATTTATCTTATCAATGAGTATATCTTTACCTCCTCTCCACTTCTAACCAGAATTTGTAATGCCAATTCTGTTGCCAGCTTTGTTTTCCTTTCTTAATGGAATACAAAATGTATAAAATATAAGCTCTTTCACCTTTTTTATCATCTCCAGTTTCCCCCATTATGGTTAACTGAAGAAAGTAAAACTTTACCTTTATTACAGTATTTCTCAATCGTGAACAAAGTTTACCAATGGCGACTATAAGGCTGATTTCAAAGCTTTCTAAATCCTTCATTTTTAGTAATAATCAAATATACATATTTTATAACACTATATGGATTTAAAACACATGCTGACTGTTAACAATTGGAGAGTTGTCAACAAATCAGATTTATATTTGAAAGGGTCATCCTGGCTTCTCTTTGTATAAAAGGTTTTGTATGATAGCTAGTGAACCCGAAGGAAAAGGAAGTAGTCAAGGAATAGATATGATATTGGCAACAGGGCAAATGCTGAGAAAGTATCAGATTTAGGATATATTTTAATGATAAGTGTGACAGAATTTTCTAATGGATTGAATATAGAGTGTGAAAGAAAATGAGATTCAAGAATGATTTCAAAAATTGTAGCTTGATGAGTTCATTTGTCTAAAAATACTTGAGGTAAGTGATTTATCAAGATAACACATACACGCGCATTCAAAATATGTACTGAAAGCAACATACCAGTTGCTTTTTTTTTTTTTTTTTTTTTGCCTAAGTCATGTCTTTCTTGAAACCTGATAATTATTCTAGGCAGATATTTTCTCTTGTATTTTCAATAGAGATGAATGATAGATATTAAAACATCTGTATTTCACATATACTATAATTCTTCCCTGTGAAAAAAATTAATAATATTTAGGGAAAGCACGTAGTACAAAAGCTTTATTTATACCAAATTCTTTGATCCTTTACTTCCTAAGTAAAAAAGAAGGTAGAAGGAATAAAAAAAAAAATGATAGCTGAGGGGGGAAAAAAAAGCCAACTGCTGATAGTGAAGAATATAGGGAATGTTCTGGGCTAGAGGAGATTAGGCAGAGGATGTTGTGACAGGTCTCATGAGGATGACCATGAGGGTCTGAGGAAAAATTCATAGGATGCTAGAAACATCTGATGAATCGCTGGATAAACACTTCAGGTCTTATTTAGGTTGGTGTTTAATTCAGTTAAATATTTATTGATAAAATATTTGTTATGTGCTAAGAATACAAATAAAATAAATCATCTTTCCTGATCTTATGAACCTGTAATCAATAGATAGCAAGAGAAGGCACAGAAAGTAGGCTTATTGATGGATCATTTTAATGTAGTTTCTTAAGTGATAAGCTATGCACATTTACCATGCAATATTTGCTTATTTTTCTTTATATTGTATGTATCTTACTTTTCTGCATACCTTCACTATAGTATGCTTCATCACTACAAACCTAAACAGCCTTGGGATTGCTATGGATAATTGAAGAGCATTTGTATATGTGCTTGAGTGGTCACTGTCTTTCTTTAGAGGCAGGGATAGTGGTGATCATATTTTATCAAGAGAAGTTGCTAATCTTGCGTTAACAAGGAGTCCTAAGTATTAATGATTAGCAGAGTGAGAGTAAAAGATCAGAATACAGGAATGTGTCCAGGACAAAGCCTTTAATTCCTTTCATTCCAATTGTACCACTAGATGAGGATCCTTGAAGGGAGATCATATGTGTTCATATATGAATGGAGATTATTAAGGGTGATTTGGATTACAGTAAACAAAAATAACAAATAAAAGTTATTCCATATTTATTAGGAGCAAAGTATATCCATTGTTTTATTTGTTTCTCACAACAAACCATTTTAGTTATTTTGGTAAACATTTGAAGCTAAAAGTTCCCTTCCAGCAGTGCAGGGCTTGGCTTAAAACACAAATAAATAATGTCACATTGATTAGTGAAACTGAGTATTCTTACCTGGGGAAGTACAGTATCATGTTTTCCTTAAGCATAATAATTATAATTAAAATTAACTAATTTTTGATTATTTGTTAAATGTCTTTTTTTTCTGTTTGATTCTAAGCTCCACAATGGCAAAGGTTATATTTGTCTTGGTTCCTATTTTATCCTCTATACCCACATGACATACTCTTAATAAATAACTGTGATTTAATGGATGAATGAGTTAGTTAATTCATTAAGTGATAATACTATGAGATATTTATTACTATCTGCATTTTATTTTATTTTTTTAAGTTTACTTATTTAGAGAGAGACACAGACAGAGAGTCCACACACAAGTAGAGGAGGAACAGAGACAGTCAGCTCTGCCCTCCCAGCACAGAGCCCCATGTGGGGCTTGATCCCCTGAACCAGGACCTCATGACCTGAGTCCAGATCAACAGTTGGACGTTTAACCAACTGAGCCACCCAGGCACCCCCCATCTGCATTCTAAACACGAGGGGAAAAAAGGCCCAAGTTTTTGCTCAAGTTTGCATATATTAAGTGACAAAACTAGCATCCAAAAACTAGGGCTTCAAGTCCCAGACTCCAATATCTCTTACTCTACCCAAGATGTTTACTGTCCCTTAACTCATACACATGGTGAGATATTGTCAAAGGTGACCATATAAGTCATAATAGCAACAATTAAAATAATAATATCAACAGTTAAAAAAATAATAGCAAGAGTTAAAATAATAATAGCAACAATAATTTATTGAGTGTCATTATGTCCCAGTTATGATGAAAATTGCCTTGCATGAATTATCACTAATAATTGAGAAAAATGTCAAGATCATTTTAACTATGATATTGACAAAAGACAAAATGGATCATATGGAACCCTTGTTCGTTCAACCAGTGAAGTTATCAAAGGCACCCATAAAACACAGTGTGAGTAACAAATGGTACTGTTTACGAAAAAGAAAAAATTCTTTAACTCTTTTTTTCAGCATCTTAAGTAGTCCATCTAAATAGCCCATAGTTGGGGTACCTGGGTGGCTCTATTGGTTAGGTTAAGCATCTGATTCTTGACTTTGGTTCAGGTCATGATCGCAGGGTTGTGAGATGGAGCCCCACGTGGGGCTCACCCTGGATGTGGAACCTACTTAAGATTCTCTCTCTCCCTCACCCTCTGCCCCTTCCCTGCTCATGAGTGTGCATGCATGCACATGCTCTCTCTCTCTCTCAAATAAATAAGTAAATAAATAAATAGCCCATGGTCAAAAGCATTTGGATAGTTGTAATTGACTGAGCAGTGTAGAGAAACCAGTTAAATCAGAAGCTTGGTTAGCATGTAGCTCTAACTGATCATCCAGGAGTAAAGCATTCAAAGATAAAAATCAGCCTTGAGAGATGATGAAAAGCAGGACACAAAACAGAAGGGGAGGAGGTGAAACACCAAACGTAATATATAAGATAATGCAGAAATAGGGAACTTCAATAGAAAGCAAAATAAAACATCTTTGTACATAACATACAGCATGCAAGAATTAAAAAGCAGACAATAAATTGGAGATATGTCACAAAATGTATAAATATATGATACAAGAAATAAAAAAGAAACATACAAATTAATAGGTTTAATATAAACTTAATAGATTAAAAAAAGATACATTATGTACAAAGTGGAAATACAACTACATAATAAAATATGAAAGAGGGGCTCCTGGGTGGCTCAGTCGGTTAAGCGTCCGACTTCTGCTCAGGTCATGATCTCGCGGTCTGTGGGTTCGAGCCCCGCGTCAGGCTCTGTGCTGACAGCTCAGAGCCTGGAGCCTGTTTCAGATTCTGTGTCTCCCTCTTTCTCTGACCCTCCCCTGTTAATGCTCTCTCTGTGTCTCAAAAATAAATAAATGTTAAAAAAAATTTAAAAAAATAACATATGAAAGAATGTTCAACATTAAATGATATTCAAAGTCGTCAATAAGAAAGTAAAAGAAAATTATGTCATCTTATATTATGTCATCATATTAAATGGGAAAATGTTTATGTAAACAATACTATGCAATATTACAGTGGTTCTGGTGAGTAGAGGTCCTCATATCCCTAGCTTTGGAGGCAAATTGTTACACTAGTTCAGAAGTAATGTGGCAATAAGGTACCAAGATTGCTAATGAGGTTTTTGTCAAGTTATTCCACAAGTGGGAATATAGCCTATGTAAATAATTAGAGAAATGGATGATAATTTGTATTCAATGATTTAATTTGGAATCCAATTAAACTGCCAGATTTTTGTCTGTTTTAAGCTTCCAGAAAAAAAAAATCAAGTAGAAAAAATAAGAAGCTAGAATTATGGGAATTTTAATATCCATGCTGAAAGTATATTAGTATCAAAGCTTTCAATGATCTAAATGAAAATGATTTCATCCTAGAAGTCCCTATTAAGCTAAATATCAATTAAGTGTAAGATAATATAAAGGAATTTAAAGAAATGAAAACTTTAAAAATATTAGCTTTTACACACACTTTTACAAAATAACACCATTAGAGATAGTGGGAGTGAATAAAAGATGTGTGATACAGAGTGAATTCCTTTGGTTAGAGTGAAAGGAGTTCTAGACATGTAGTAGTGCGACGTGTATGACGTGACTACAGAGGCTGGCTAGATCTTTACTAAGCATGTACTTTTTTCTGGCAAACAGCTAACAGGCAGTTTTGTAGTCCTCTTATAGCTAGAAGGGAGTCATTTGACTGTTTCTATCTATTGGAACATGGCCTGAAGTGACATTCTACACGTCCCGACCTTTCCCCCTGAAAACACTTCATGCTTTACAACCCTTTCTCTCCCTTCCTTCCTCCAGTAGTCAGCCTTGTAGACAATCCAGCAAAAGCTTTGAACTTTTGCTTGAACTCATATCTCAGTAAAGAACCAGCCAGGAGATATATTCAGCTAGGATTGCATGATTTAGACAATGCATGCGTATGATACCCTTCGTCCACAGGTGACATGCATAAGACTTTGGATTCTAAGGGTTGAAAAAAAAAGATCTTTTGGTGGTGGTGGCGATTTGCCAAATAAAGTCCCACCAAAGGAGACATGTTAATGGCCCAACACCTATTACTTTACATAAAGGTGTGCTGCAGCATAAGAGGTCTTTGGAAATAGAATTGTTTAGCAGCTGTGACCTTTCATGGCCAGTGAAGGGTCTTTGCCAATTCCCTTCTCCCACCTTGCTTTCGCTTCTTAAAAGGAAACATGGGAACAAAGTGGGAAGCTGGGGTACAAACTGACTGGATCTAACTGTCTGGGTTAAGATACCAGCTCCTAGATGGTAGCTGACTGCGGTAATCCTGCTGCTTAGTTTCTCCAAGACTTGAAGGACTGTGGATGTTGCAGCCTGTTTCACCACAGAAAGCTAGCAAGTGTCAAAGTGGGAGAAGTTGAATCTGAGCGCATTTTCTGCTATAAGAAGAAAAGTGGGGGCCCAACACCCAGCTGGCTCTTTGTGTAGCCAATCAACAGTGAGCTCCAAGAATCATTTTTGGACAATCCTGCTTTAGACAATACAGTGAAAAAAATTTTTTTGTTAAACTATTGAGATTTGGGGATGGTTTATTATAACAGTTATGCTCTGAGTGACAAGAGAAAAACTTAGATAATTTCTTAAAATGAAAGATCAAAAAATAACAGTATTATATATTTTTTTAATTCTAGTTAAAATAACCGGAAGATGCAGAAATGTAGCTAACAGGTTTGGAAGTGGTTGACTGTGCAGAGTGGGTCAAAGGGGAGAAAAGAGGAGAACAGGAATGCTGTGTTTGCATAATAGACCTTGTAGGATCATTTGGCTTTGAAAACTTTTTTCACATTTTTCTTTAATAATAAACATTATATTTTAATATGAATAAAGTATGTTTATCACAATTTTTTTTATGAAGTTGAAAGCATGCGCATACTCTTTATTCCAATAGCAGAATGATTACATGTATTTCTGAATATCCAGATAACGGACTACTACGCAGCCAAAAATGCTAATCTTCCATTAACATAATAAGAGAGGGAAGTTTACGCCTTATGAAATAGAATTATGGATAATTATTGATGTATGCTACCAGAATACATTCTATGAAATTATAGCAAAATATAGCTTAGGATCTTTGTTGAATTTAGGTTATAAATTGTTTCTGTTTATGAGCATTTTATAATTTTCACAATTCTAAAACACCATCTAAATGTGTGTGTGTGTGTGTGTGTGAGAGAGAGAGAGAGAGAGAGAGAGACAGAGAGAGACAGAGAGAGACAGAAAGACAGAGAGAGAGAGAAAGATTTTTAGAAATTAAGAGTGATTTAAATTTTCTTTAGAGATCATCAGGCCAGTAGTTGAATGAATAGCTATTTATTAATGGCCAAGAAATGATTACTATTGAAGGAAATATCATATTTAGACCTCTAATTTTATAACATTTTATGTAATTATTGATAAGTGGTAGAATGATTTATCTGATGGAGCACTGAGTCACTAATCACATTATATTCTCCTTAAAGAAAAATACCATTTACTTCCAGATGCTTGTATTTCCATAGTGGTTTTGTTTATTTGTCTGTTTTGCTTTTCAACTAAAGGCACTGAGTAGCTCCTGCTCAAAGATTATTATTTTTTTTTGAAATGGCAATCAGACAATTTTTAGTTTCAAACGGGACATAATTATTTAGTATTTTTGCATTTCAATCAAAGCTATATCAGTATCTGGATGGTGTGACATTTAGCAAGGATATAATGTTCTTCTCAAATTAAATATAATCTCAACCTGAATATAATATTCACTTGAGCATCCCATATCTTTGGATTTAGAAAATGTTCTTATATCTGAAACATAATTAAAATATAGAGTGTGAAAGGAAGTAATTGCATTTAACAGTAAGGCTCCAGGCCTTTTAAGAGAAGTTGTGTACTAACGACTGGTAGGGGGGAAAAAAAGAAAAAAAAGTAATAGGAAACATTACTCACTGGTAACATCAGAATCTAGAATGATAGATCAAAGAGATACAAATTTAACCACAGAAAAAATGAAAGAAAAAAAACCTTATTTATCTGAATACTGAAATAATTGTACCACCGCATCCAGTGCTAGAAATGATGGGAATAATGAAGTCATGTTTAAACTAAACAGTATTTGTACATTTCAGAACTCCAATTTAGAAACTTACTTGTTTGATCCTTCTCCATATTGTTTCTAGTAGAAGACTGTCCTGACTAATAATCTTAAAGCCACCTAAATTCATCAGGCCTCATATTCCATCAACGATGATGATATTAACTGCTGCAGTCCTCACCCTTACTTATTTAACCCCTCCATTAACCTCATTCACATGTTACTCTGCATTTACTATTTTCTAATCCAATTCCACATTAATTTCATTTACAAAACTTTGCATTGTGCCACCTGGAAACTTCCTTTCATTGTTATTAATGTCAAATTTAAAAATCTCATTTTCTTTCTGTATATTCCTTTCACTTTAAGATCTTTTCTGAAGTCTAAATCTCTTCTATGTATAATCATTACTCTTCTACCTTGAGTAAAACAAACAAAAAAGTTTCCTGTCTTAGGCAGTTCGTATACAACATCTCCCTTATGTGACTTTTATCTACTGCATTACTTGAAAATTTTGCTACTTACTGTAATCTTCCTCTCCAGCTCAAGTCTGTCAGTCATTCTAAATGGTTCTACAAATGTGGAGAAATTCAAAATTCAGCTGTGTCAGTTCCTTCGCCTCCTTTTAAAATAAGTTATATTCACTTCAATTTCACATTTCCCCCATTCCCTTAGCAATAGCATGGATCTTGTCTTCACTTGAATCTCTTCAACCTGGAAACGATTAATTCAGTCATTCTATTCTCTAATTGCTGCTTCTTTGATTTCCAATTTTTTCACATTACTAGGTTTCATCTACTTTTAAAAATCTCATATTATTAAATCTCTTGATAATTTCTCCCTAGTTGTGACCTCTTTTATTATTGACATTACTCAGTATAGATTCCATGTTTCATAACTGTAATGGATCTGTCCCTGGTAAATATGCTTAATTTATTTCCCCTGTAGTACTACTGTTTTGCCTACTGGGCTATCTAACATGTGCCCAAATCTCAGATGTCTAATCACATAAACTAGTAAGTCTAGAAATCCATAATATTCGAAGGCTGCATAACTCAACTCTATTTTCAACAGATACTTTTTTTTACAATGTCACAAAGAAAAATATAAATAAAAACATCTTTACTTTGCTATTATTGAAGCTATATATTAAACTTCGGGGTTTTTTCTTTAACTTTTCTTTGTAGCATTTTTCTAAACATTTAATTTTCTTATACCTATGCCTTTGTATTCCCATTCTTTGTTGAGAATTCACAAAACATTTCCCTTAATTTTACATTTCTAATACCTCCTATATTATTAGTTAGGAACATATTCTGGATGTTCTTCTCTTTCAATTCCACACATTCTCTTCAGCCACTTCCAAGAACTCAATACACATTTCTATGCTGATAATTCTCTAATATATATTTCAATACAGTGTTATGTGCATCTTATTCGTCCAAAGACATATGAAACTCACATGAAACATGCTAACATTCTTCTTCAAATTTTTCTTTCCTCTTTAGTACTCCTAAGTGAGAGGCCCCATTATTGATGTAGTTTCTCAAGCCAAAATGATAGTTATCACATTTGAGCTTTTTAGGTCTGTATTAGTCTGCTAAAACTGCCATTACAAAGTCTTACACAAACCAGTGGCATAAATAAAAGAATTTATTGTCTCAGTTCAAGGGCCTGGAAGTCTGATCAGACTGTCAGCAGGGCTGGCTTTGTTTGAAGGTGTAAGAATCTGTTCCACCATTCTGCTAGCTTCTGGTGCTTTACTGGCAATCTTTGGAATTACTTGGCTTATAAAAGCATCATTTCTGATCTCTGCCTTCATTGTCACTTGATGTTCTCCCTGGGTGTGTCTAAATTTCCTCTTTTTATAAGTACTCCAGTCGTATTTGTGTAGCGGACACCGTAATGACCTCACTTTAACTAATTACATCTGTGACAACCTTATATTCAAGTAAGGTCACACTCAGACATGCGGGGTTAGGATGTCAACATATGGACTTTGGTAGGGAAATACAATTTTATTCATAACTCTCTCCTTCATTATTTTACCCAACAAATATCCAGAAATTCACCGAAGCCTAAATAGATCTTGAATTCATCCCCTTCATTCCATCACCAGTTGGCCTACCCTAATCCAGAATACTTTTGCCTAAATTATTAGCAGAGCACTTTCACTTCTCTCTCTACCCCTACTCTACAGGCAGTTAGAGTCACCATTATGAAATGAAAATCTCACTGTTATATTCTCTTATTATAAATTAATTACTTCCAATTAACTTCACAATGTTTTAGAGACTGTTTACCACAGTTTTAAAGCCTCCCCTCCCCTCCAAACTCTTTAGACAAATTACATCATCCAAAATGTATGCTCCAAATGTATGGAACTTCATTCTATTCATCTAATATCCTATGTTGTGTTTTGTCTCTCAATCATCAAGTCTGTTGTTTCCACCGTGGAACCTTTTCCCTCCCATTTTCTTTCCTTCTTTTCTTTTCTTTCTTTCTTTCTTTCTTTCTTTCTTTCTTCTTTCCTTTCTTTCTTTCCTTTCTTTTATCTAGACAGTGCCTCACATTCTTCACCTCTCAATTTAGACATCACTTCTAGAAAGTTTTTTCAAACTCCTCATGTTCTAATTACATGCAACTTTTTTTTTTAAGTTTATGTATTTATTTTGAGACAGACAGAGACAGCACAAGTGGGTGAGGGGCAGAGAGTGAGGGAGAGTGAAAATCCCAGTCTCCATGATGCCAGCACAGAGCCTGATGCAGGGCTTGAACTCACAAAAACGTGAGATGGTGACCTGAGCTGAAACTGAGTCAGCTGCTCAAACAACTGAGCCCCCCAGGTCCCCCCAGATGCAATTTCTACAAGGTGCTGTAGATCCCTGCATTCTCTGCCTTAGCATTTCCCAGATATTATTAGAATTGAGACCTAATAATCTCTGAGTGTAGTGAAGGTAGGAGCTATATATCCTTTATTATTTATTTACTTATTTATTTATTACATTATTTGAAATGTAGTTGACATACAGTGTTATATTATCCTCAGGTGTGAAACACAGTAATTCTACAATTCTATACATTATGCACTGTTCACAATGATAAGTGTTATTATCTGTCATCATACAAGGTTATTATTACCTTTCTCCTATTTTGGAACTCCAAGTACATGTGGGTTAACCTGCTTGATATTGTCTCCAAAGTCACCAAGTCCCTGTTCTTATTTTCAGCATTTTTCTCTCAGTTTATGCATCAATTAAAACAAAAAAATCAAAGGTACAATTAGAAATGAATTCATCGAAAATGACTTCAAAACCAAAGAAACATAAACAATTTAAAAATTAAATAAAATCTCTCAAAAATCCGTGAGTCAGGCAGAAACAAACAAACCTCAAAGCTTCCTTAAAAAAAATCTTGATATGAATGGAAGTGAGAATACTACTTGTTAAAATTTGGAGCATAGGAGGAACTAAGACTTCACTTAAAGAAGAATTCATAGTTATAAACACATTCATTGCTAATTGAGGTAAAACAAAATAAAATGAATTAGCATACAAGAAGATAAGAAGTGGGTAATAGATCATCCAAAAGAAAGGAAAGAGAGAAGGAACAAATATTAAAACAAACATATCCTCAAATGTTGAAATAATAAAACTGATCAGGTTCCTAAAAGCAAAACAAAACAAAACAAAACAAAATAAAATCAATGAAATAAAAAAGCAATAAGTGACTGGAAAAGAAATAAAAAAAATTAGCTCAAATCCCCAAATAAAAACAAACACATGAGGTATAACCATAAACACAAAACAAAACAAACAACAATTTAAGAACAACAACAACAACAAAAATCAAACAGCCACAAATATGTTGTGCATTAAGTTATATTTATCCCTGCCATATCCATATTAATGTATTTCAATTCTGGATAAATGGATGGCTTTCTTGGAACATATAAATTACTAAAATTTAGTCCAAGATAAGATAGGGATACAGACTTTGAGTCATAGACAAAATGGAGAAATCCATTAAATAGAGTCTTAGAAAAAAATAATCTGGTTTGGAATGTTTTTTATTTAATATTTTCTCTACCAGAGATTATAAATATTTATTTTTATATTTGATGTCAAAATGTTATCAGTAAGGCAAAAAGCCCTTCTCACTTTTGAATATAACTGCTCAAGTACTAAAACAAGAAAAAAGTTGGCAAATTAAATCAAATAATTTATTAAAATAGCTTACTTTTGACCAAGTGTAAATAATGCAATTTATGAGTGCCTGTATCAACATTATTGATAATATTTTCAGTATTAGTATGCAAATCATATAAAGTTAATTTAACAGTATAAATTTAGGTATATAAATCATAGTTTATAGTTTTAATAGTCAAAATGAGGAAAAATAACCTAGCTTTATTAATGTCAGAGCTATTTGTTAAATACATAGTCTGTTTCTGATAAAAGGGTTTATCATATAAGGGTTTATAATATATCTGGTAAAATCTCTGATAAATAATGTGCATGTATATATGTGCATGTGTATACATACACACATACAATATTTGTAAATATGTATGCATTTATATGCACACATATAATATCATATATAATGATAAAATTCTAAAAACAATCCCATTATATTCTGTTATATTAGGGTCTAACAATATTTTTGCTTTCATTACCATTATTTGATTTTTTTCAACAACTGGTAAAATCATATTTAATGTATAATAAAATTATTTCATATTTAACTATTAATATACTCATTGAAAATGAATAAAGGTGCTTCTTTCTGAAAACCTTTACCTACAATTAACATCATAAATATTTTAAAATTCACCAAAACAATATTTTGGGTTAGAAATTACATTTTACTTTTGTTCCAGTCTGAATTTTTGTTGAATATACTAAGATGTCTATTATATTTTTACTGAAAAATACGGTTGTAGATTGATAGGTGCATTGTGGTCTCAGTGTCTAAATCAACTGCATGTTTATTGCATGCAAATAATATATGACTGATTATACTTATATTTATTTTTACTTAGTGCTGGTGTGTAGCTTGGGAGTACAGCAAAAGTAAGAACTATATTACAATCATTATTTCCATCTTGAGGAGTTTTATAAAGCTGCAAATAGCTGATGTATATTAAGTTACATAGTTCCATAAAAATTTGTTTTCATGGAAGTTACTTTTTCCCCTTGTGGATTAGGTTGAATAAACTACGTGTAAACACAATTATCATTCTTCAGGGTATAAATGTCTTGTCTCCTGCAGTAGCCTTCAATTAAATACTTTAAAAGTTGGCATGATTTAATAATGTGAGGGGGAAAAAATCTCCTTTGTGTTGCTGGGTAAATATTTTTTGAACAAGTGGATTGTCATACTGTGATAAAAAGAAGTTTGCAAGAATAATAGTGAGGTAGCATTACTGTTTTTGCTTTGGGAAAAGTAATGAAACACTAAGATTCTATCAAAGAGGTGCATTTTTTTTCTTTGTTGATGTCACTACTGGAAATAACGTGCTTTGAACAATAATTGTTTCAGAGAGCTGGGAAAGCCAGGGTCTGGCAGATGTCAGTAATGTAATTCTTTGATGTAACACAGATTTTTATAGCTTCCATTTCCACTGAGTTACTGCAATGTGCATATGCTCCTAAAAATATAAATAGTAAAATTATAGATTTCCTTTTCTCTCAAGCAAACAGTTAAAACCATACAAAGATAGTAAATTCTTCTTAAAAAAAAACAGTATTGGAAAGCACAGTTTAGGTCATGCACATAAAACTTTTCTGTATCCTATTTAAAGGCTTTTTACTAAACACTTTAGAATAAACATGTTTTGTTCTTTAATTTTATGGATTGAAGAAGTGTGTAACCTTCCACAGTGAGACTATGTAAAACAATTCAGTAGTATTATCCAGCATTGTTTTTAAAAATGGTAATCATAGTAAAAGGTTGTAAAATTTTAATTTCTCATAAATGTTTGAATTATACAACACATTAGTTGGGAGGGCAACATTTGAAAGTCCACTTTCAAAAGTGTGAAAAGTCCACTTTCAAAAGTCCACTGAGAAAGTGTGCCCTCTTTTTCAGATTCAGCAGTAATCACTATTACCATTTTGATATGAACCTTTAAAGAACTTTACAGCACACCCAAACACATACACACAGATATTTTCCTCATAGATATGATGCCCTCTCCATCTTTCAACACTTGGCTCTCTAACCCGTGAGGATAATGTAAGTGGACCACATCAGTCAGCCACTAGCCTGCTCTATAGTATGTTGATCACAGAGTGGGAAGAGTAAGATGAGTTATATATTTCACTACATCCTCCCTGTCAGGTGGACAAGAGTTGGCATACTCCCTCTGTAAAAACCTCCACCATTCTGCCAGGTGGCCTTTTTTATTGTTCTTTTGAAAGGTTCTTGTGGTAACAATTTCTTGTAGGCATCCTACTGCCCCTTCCTTTATTGTTTCCCCAAATTTTCCTACACATTTACAAATAGTCTTTTGGGGGCACTTGGGTGGCTTGGCTGGTTAAGCATCGGATTGTGCTGACAGATTCTGTGTTTCCATCTCTCTCTGCACCTCCTCCACTCACTTGCGTGGGTGCTCTCTCTCCCTCCCTCTCAAAAATAAACATTAAAAAAATAAAATAAATAATAAAAATGAAAATAGTCTTTTAATTATGTTATCCTTAATTATCCAATTTTGCTGTTTCATTTGTTCCTTGCAGCTGGGACCTTTCATCTGTATCTATCTATCGATCTATCATCTAATGATACATGTATATATCAGATATATTATCGGGTATATACAAGTATATATATATTCTGTCTTTATCTCTGTCTCTATTTTTTTCCAGTCTTTTCTAATACAGTATTTCTACTATGTAAATGATTAGAAATTGTGGAAAATATGTCATTATAAGCACAGTACCTGGAACTCAGGTGGTTTTTCAGGGGCAATTTTGTAAAATAGCAGAAGTCATATACTCTCCTTTAGGAAAGAAACAACAACACATCTTGACTGCTGCACTGGGAGTGGGACTATTTGGGTTATATTTTAAGGAAATTACAGTCACATGCTTGCATCCAGAAGTCCTACCTCAGAAATGTTTATATAATCTTAGAAAGTTTTGGACTCAGGAGATTACACCCAACTTGCCCATCTTAATGATGGCCCTCCTGTCCTGAGGCTAGCTCCATATACCTTGCCCAAGAATTTGCCCTGCTTGAGTTAAAGGACTGCCAGAATTTCCGCTCTACTCTTTTATTGTCAATATCTATTAAAGCAATTTTCAGCCTTGCTGGATGGTCCAAGTTATCTTCCCAATGCCTAGTACTGCCTTTGTTATGAAAGTTTCAGTGTGTTTGTTAGTATAGTAGTCCCCCCCCTTATCTGAGGTTCACTTTCAGCTGATTAGCTCTGTGCCCTTTCAGTTACTGTGGTCCAGAAGCAGATGATCCTTCTTTTGAAGAATCTTCAGAAGGTCAATAGTAGCCTAATGCTATGTCACAATGCCTACATTATTTACCTCACTTCATCTCATCACACAGACATTTTACCATCTCACTTACAACAAGGGTAAATACAGTGCAATGATATATTTTGAAAGCGTGAGACCACAATCATCTTTTATTATAGTACATTGCTATAATTGTACTATTTTATTATTTATTATCATTGAACTCTTACTGTGCCTAATTTACAAATTAAACTTTATCACAGGTGGGTAAATACATGAAAAACTATAGTATATATAAAGTTTAGTACTATCTGTGGTTTCAGACATCCCCCTAAGGGTCTTGGGATGTATCCCTCCTGGATAATGGGAGACTACTGTACTTTTGCTACAAAACTGCATAGCATTTGATTAGTAAATATTGTTTCTCTTAAGCTCTGTAATTTTAATTCATGATTTTTTAAACTCAAAAATTTTTAAGAACACACATAACAAATGATATCAAAATTCTGTATACATCTACCTATAAATATGTCTGTGTATCTACCTATCCATCCATCCTATTCATCCATCTGTCATCTATTTTTAATGATTTCTTCATTTTCCGTTCTTAGGAAGGTCTAACTTAACTGATAAAATATTTTCATCATGTGTTCCACTATAATTGCATAGATTGCTTTGTTTTGTTTTGTTTTAATAATATTGAGTTCTCAAATCTATTACTCATTTTTTTTTCTAACTGATGTGAAGTGGGAATTTAGTTTTCATTATTCTTCCAATTGAAAGACAATTGTTTCAAAACAATGAACAAATCATTACTTTCTATGGATTTAAATGCCATTGTTATGGGAAATAATATAGTATAGGAAAGTAAATTAAAAAAAAGTATAAGGGGGGCGCGTGGGTGGTTCAGTCCGTTCAGCGTCTGACTTTGGCTCAGGTCATGATCTCGCGGTTCTTGGGTTCGAGCCCTGCGTGGGGCTCTGCCCTGACAGCTCAGATCCTGGAGCCTGCTTCGGATTCTGGGTGTCTCTCTCTCTGCTCCTCCCCCACTCACTCTCTCTCTCTCACTCTCAAAAATAAATAAACCTTAAAAAATTTAAAAAAAAGTATAAGGTAGTCAATTTTTATGTTATAGGATCTATCTCTTTTAAACTAGAAATTGTTATATAGATGTAATATTTTGTATTCTTATGCTACTCTGACCAAATGCTAATTTTGCTAATTGGTAATGTAACTCTTCCTCTTTTAAAAAACAATGTATTTTCTTCAAATAGTCTCTTCCAAATGAATGTCAGGATACTCTATCAAGTTACATAAAATATAATGCTGTTATTTGACAGGGATCTTTGAGTTTACAGGTTAATTTGGGTATAACTTGAGCCGGTAAAATATACAAATATAAACACGGACACACATATGCCCATACATACACATGAAGGTCAAATAACATTTTGTAGACCATAATTCAAGTAAGTATTGTGCATCTTACCAATTTTATTCTTTGTGACTGTATTTTATTTTTTATTATGATTTTTTAATATTTATTTTATTTTTTTTTTGAGAGAGAGAGAGAGAGAGCATGAGCGGGGAGAGGTAGAGAGAGAAGGAGACAAAGACTCTGTGCAGTCAGCAGAGTCCCATGCGGGGCTTGAACCCATGAACCGCAAGATCATGCCCTGAGCCAAAGTTGGACGCTTAGCCAACTGAGCCATCCAGGCACACCTGTGACTGTTCTTATTTTAAATTGTTATTGTGAACTAAGATATATTAATTATATTTATTAATTGGATATTACTGTTGTAAAAGAAGTTATCATTATGACTTGAAATTATAACATGCCAACTGTATCAGCTAAGACTTTGCATAGCTGAAAGTAAAAGAAAACAACCTTATAATGGCATTCACAAGGGTCATGCAAAAAAAAAAAAAATTAACAAACACACCCAGTGTGCCAGAGTATTGTTTATGAGAAAAATTCATGGAAACAGAATCAGCAGCAGGTATGCATGGAACTTCTTTATCAAACATCACAATCATTAGAAACACACTATAGCCTAAAAATTCCAGAAATTTTTGGGAGAGAAGTTGGGAACCTTGGGCTATTGGCGTTTAATCTGTATTAATCAGTACAATAGTACTGACGGCTCCTTTGACATTATCATGGGCCAAGATACGGCTCTATCACAATAGCACAATCTTGGCTGTGGTTTAGCATGAGTCTGTGTACTAACAGGTTGGACATTCAGCCATAGCAGTAGATAAATCAGCTGTGGTAAAATTGCATCTATGCTAATGGCTTCATGTTATAAGTAAATTTTTGCCAAAATGGCTAAAATTTATATAGACTCATTGTGCAGGTCCTAGTGTCTGCAAGGACAGAAGTTTGTTGATTCTTCTATTTGGTTAATCAGTGTCTCCTTGGTAGTGAATACTGCCTAATGAATATTGTCATAAGATAAAAAGATGTGCACAATTTAGGTCCATTTCCATGTATCCAGTCCATTTCTATTTTGAAACTTCTTGGTCTTGACACTTCTTATCTTGACCCTTACAGACCTTTGACCAGCCATCCAAGTCATTTACCACTATCTAGGAATGTATATTGTTCCTTCCATATGTAATAGGACTAAATTCTGTTGTACAGTGGATTTCTGCTCTAAATAATTATTTGTGGGGTTCACAAGACTCAAATTAAGATTACAGTTCTGGTCACATAATTCCATCATAGTTCATGATCTAATGCTTGCTTTCCACTATAGTGCTATGACATTCCAGGAATTCCAGGAGCTGCTTTTCTTGCTTTTCTTCTCTTTCTTTTCTTTTCTTTCTTTCTTTCTTTCTTTCTTTCTTTCTTTCTTTCTTTCTTTCTTTCTTTCTTTCTTTTTAGTGATGAATACTTCTCTACTGTAGAAGGTGTAACACTGTTCCAAAATACTTTAAGTCCAGACTTAATCTTTCTTTTAGTGTTCTCCATAGTATGTTTTTATCCACAAAAGAAATCTATAGCACCATCAATATACCAGAGTAGGGCTGTTTATATTATAGCCTGAATCCTTTAAAAAGTCTGAAGAGTTTTCAGATATAATTGCTCACTCTAAAGTTGATAGCATTCTGAGTTGCCTAGTAAATGAATCAGAGTGACGTTCCCAGGTATGTGGTATACTACATCCAAAATCTGAGTATGCCAACCAAATTCTGTGCCACTTTCCTAAAAATCAAAAAAAGCAAGATAAAAAACTGTCCTTTATCTTGGAAAGGATATCTTAGAATGACTCAGACCACCAGACCCTTAACATTCCAACAGTCTCACAGGCTTTAGAATCTTTTTAGGATTTACCTTCTAAAAAGACAGACCATATCCTAGGTCATAAAGCAAACCTTAACAATTAAAATAAAGAAAATTATACAGAGTATGATTTCTATGATCATAATGGAATCAAACTACAAATTAATAGAAGAAATACAATAACCCATGTGTCTAAGAAATAGTCTCATAAAAATAAATATATAGAAATAAATGAAAATAAAAATAACATATCAAAATATGTGAGGCACAGAAAAAGCAATGGTAAAAGGGAAATTTATAGCACTAATGTTTACAGTCAAAAAAAAGAAAGGATTCAAAATTAATATCTAAAGACCTTACTTCAAAAAACTAGAAAAAAAAAGTAAACTAAACTCAAAGCAATTAGAAGGAAGGTAATAGTGGAGAGCAGAAATCAAAGAAATTAAATCAGGAAAACAATGAAGAAAATCAGTGAAACAAAAAGCTGGTTCTTTAAAAATATTAAAATTAATAAATCTCTAGCTAGACTGGCAAAAATTAAAAGACAAGATACAAATCACCAATATGGAATAAAAACAGGGATTTCACTTCGGATCCTGAAGCCCTAGGGAGATACAATGAGCAACTTTATGTTTATAAAATCAACAGTTTATAAAAAAATGGATTAATTCCTTGAAAATCACAAATTGCCTGTGGTAGACAGAATAGTACACCTCTACTAATATGTGTACCTTCTAATCCTTGAAGTGTGTAAATATATCATTTTTCATGGCAAAAGGAAATTTGAAGATGTGGTTAATTTAAGGATCTTGAGATGGGAAGATTATCCTGAATTATTCTATTGGTCACAGTCACTCTCAAAGAGTCTTTATAAAAGGGAGGCAGGAGTGTCAGTTTCAGAAAAGGCAATGTGACAATGGAAGGAAAGGTGGTAGAGAGATTTGAAGGCACTATAATTTTGGATTGCAGCAAGAGGAAAGGTCCATGAGCCAAGGAATGCAGGAGACCTCTAGAAGCTGGAAAATATAAGAAAAATTATTCTCTCCTGTAGAGGATCCAAAAGAAATGCAGTCCTGATAATATCTGTCAAGACTGTAAGATAACAAATTTGTGGGTTTTTTAAGCCACTAAGTCTGTGATAAATTGGTTTAGTAGTAATAGGAGGCTAATACTCTACCAAACTAAATCAAGATAAAATAAACAATCTGAACAGATTTATAACTATCAAGAAAATTGAATAAGTAACTCAAAAGCTCTCAATGAATCTGTATGTCCAGATGATTTCACTGGAGAATTCTACCAAACATTTAAAGGAGAATATTGCAAATTCTCTTCCAAAAGATAGATCTCCAGCTTGTTTTAGCTGGCTAATGTTACCGTGATACAAAATCAAAGATAATAGAAAAAAAGAAAAAAAAAAGAAGAAGGAACAAAGAGAGGAAAGAAGGAAGGAAGGAGTGGAGAAAACTACAGGTCAGTGCAAAAATCCTCACCCAAATATTATCAAATCACTTTCAACAATGTATAAAAAACAGTTGTAAGCTATTATGTGATTGGTTCAACTTCAAAAGTTAATTAATCCAACATATTAAGGGACTAGGAAGAAAAATAAGATGATAAGAAAAAAATATGTCAAAATACCGTACCTAGTCATGATACTCTCAGCAAACTAGAAACAGAGAAACTTACTTAATTTGAGAAAAAGCATCTACAATAATACCCTACAACTAACTTCATAACCAATAATGATAGATTCAATGCCCCCCCCCCAAAGAAAATCAAGAGCTAGGCAAAGATGTAAAAGACAGGGCTATATCTTTGCCAGATTATTTTGTCATATTCATCTTGTAAAAATGTTTTTGCATAATATTCTCCTTTGAATAAATCATGAGAGAAATGAGATTAAAGATAAATCTTGTCAATTCAGTGTTTTTCCCCTCATAATATTACTTACAAGTTACCAAGTTTAAGGTTATGCACTTCTGAGTATGTACAGTCTGACTGCATTATACATTATATCAGAATAAAAACTGTTATCCACATTGGGCAGATATGTAGGGTCAGCCTGCAAAAGAAAACTCTAGTGGGTTATGCTACATTATGTTGTAATGAGAGGAAACAAAATATATCATGAAGAGTGGTAAAATGTGTGAAAAAACATAAAGGAAATTTGGAGCAGATAGTAAAAAGGAATAGTCTATTTCACAAATACTTAACTTTTCTATATACATTGATTTATTAAGAAACTCATTTTTATTAGATCTAAGGAAAACACCATTGCCTGAAACCTTCCAGAAGGTACATTAATGACATTTTCTTGAACTATAAAGTTCCCCTGGAACAAATACATTATTTATACACTTATTTGAAGATAACCTTAGTTATCCTCAGATATTGAGGCTTTCTTTGTGACCAGATATTCTCTTGTGGTGTCATGGTATTAGTTTCAAAATATAATTTTCATAAAGGAACTATGTATGGATCTCATATTTTAGATTACACTAATCAATGTGATAACCAGAAATTGTTACCTATTTAGTCCTCATAAATTCATTTTAAAAACAATAAAAACACCATTGCCTTTAAAAAATCCTATAGTTAACTTTATATTTAATAATGAAAGATTCAATGTTTTTCCCCATGAAATCAGGAATTAGACAAAGATTACTGCTACTCCTATTCAATAGAGTACTAGAACTTTTAGATTCTACCAAATGTGGAATATGACTTGCAGAGATTTTTAGAATTCTTCTTAAGTGTGTTAATTTTGACATATCAACCTTGCCCCAAAATGACCATTGTTATTCAGAGAAAAGTATAACTTTGCCATTTTCCAAGGTAAGTGTAAGAGTTTTCATTCTATTAAAAATGCATCTGAGAAGAATGATTTCTACCAAGAGTGAGTTACAGATTTCACATAGATAAATCCATAACAAAAAGGAAAAAGGCTGGAAAAATATGTCAGAAATTGATGCTCATAAACATTCTTTTGGAATTGCCCACAAAACAGGCTTTAGTGGGACAATAAGATCATTGACTTAGCTACTATTGATTCTGAAATCTGAACTAAATAAAACAATTTTCTTGCAAAATTTGTCAAACAAGAATGTTTCACAATAGTATTTTAGACACCCGAGGCCAAACTTGACCAATTACCTTTGCATGAATTGTTTGTTGGTCTAGTCTGCCTTTAGCTGTTAGTCTTAAGGGACAGGTTGGATTGTAGATTTAATAATTTTATTTTACCTGTTCTCTATGGAGTGTTAGCATTCAAAAAAGAAAAAAATCCAAATATACAGGAAAAAAATCCAAGACAAAACTGAACTGCAGGGTGTTTTTCTTTGTACAAATAGTCTCATACCAGAGACACAAAGAGCAAAATCAAGGCAAACAATATTAGACCAAGCAGGTTAATAGCCCACAAATATTTACCAAATGCTACACATACAAATGTAAATTTCTACACAAAGACCCAGTTCTAATTATTTAAACATAGTGCACCTCCCAACAAAAAATCAAATCACTTTAACACAAACAAATTTTATAATCTATTAGTGACAATGTCTAGAATAAGAAAACAAACTGATAGATCACGTTTTAGAGCAACTCATAAGCAAACTGAAAAGACAAAAGGCATTTGAATATAGGGGCTGGAGAACATGCCTAGTTTCAGTTTATGCGAGGGCATCATGGAATGATGCCAAACAATGGTCTCCAATATGATGTTGAGGGAACATCCAGAATTATCAAGGAATAAGTATATCTCAATATATAAAATGATAGGGTTGTATTTATAGTTTACTTGGATAAAGGAGAGCTGGTTGGATGTGAACTCATTAAGCAAAGCAAACTGCTAATTTTATATATGTATTGGACAAAAAGTTCGTTTTGGGTTATACTGCTTAAAAACACAGGAGTGGTTGATACCAGTGTAAAATCATGATTTATGTTGTATAGAGAAGATGTGTTTAGTGTTGGTTTAAAGCAGATGTATGTTGATATTCAGTCTCGGAAGTGTGTTCACTGGAGTGTCTACCACAATGACTGATGTTCAAAGTGTGAGGCCGCACCAATTGGCTGGTATGGTTACTGAAGCAAGTTGTCATTGATTGATTATACCTGTTTACAATCCATCCTGGTGCCTACTTGTTACTTGTTACTATGACTATAGAGTTGTCACTGATTGATTAAATAGTTTGAAAAACATTCCTAATACCACTGGCTATAATGAGTTGTCAGTCTTTCCTAGGAATATGGGGACTACATTTTTGTTTTTATTTTTTAATCTCAGTGTTACTGACACTGAGAACTTGGTCTTGTCAGGAAACTAATTTACAGATAATTTTTCATTGCCATAATTGACATCATCCTTTGCTTACCCACTCTTTATATTTTGGTTATAAAAGTTAAGCAATGCACTTAATGACTTCCTATCTATCTCTTTCCTAGAGACAATGGTTTCTTAACCACTGACAAATTCCTGTGTCAAGTGAAATTAACAGGACTCTATTATCTTTAGTACTTGGGAGTCAAGTTCATAGCAGCATCCTCTACAATCAATCCTGACCCAGAGAGGACCACCAAGATTTTCAATAATACTGTTGCTCCTCTCATTAGCAAATTCCCTATCAATCTGGTAAAGGGAGTATCATTTTTACTCTTTCTGGAAACACAGTTTTTTTGGTGGATTTTCTGGCCTTATAGCATAACATGTACACCACCCTGGACACTAAAACAATTTTTTTTTAAATTCATTTTTGAGAGAGACAGAGAGAGAGAGAGAGAGAGAACGCAAGTGGGGAAAGGGCAGAGAGACCAGGGGACAGAAGATCCAAAGCAGGCTCTGTGCTGACAGCAGTGACCCTGATGTGGGGCTCAAACCCACGAACCAGGAGATCATGTGAGCCAGAGTCAGACACTCAAGTGACTGAGCCACCCACTCAAGTGACTGAGTCACCCAGGTACTCCTCACTTCCCTTGGCATTTAAAAACCCTTTATTTTTTATCCACCAAGGAAGTTACAGAATTTCCATTTTATTTGCATCCTTTTCCAACTTTCAAAGAGCTATTCCAGTAGCAAATTAGAGTTGACACAAAGTGACATTACTGTGTTATTAAATGTTGAATTTTAAGAATGCCTCTTAAATAAATTCTCATATACAGTTGTATACTGTGCCACTCCACCTATTCTAGCCCTTTCAAACTTCAGTCCCAGGTTCTGCTAATTCCAGATGGTGCACACTAGTAGGGTTTTGCAACTCTTTTGTGAATAATCCTGTTCCTCTCATAACATGAGCAGAACCTAAATGATTACTACCTTATGGAATTCATTGGACTTTCATTAAGGCCTAATATATGAACATTTAAAATTTCTTTTATCAGCCTTTATATATATATATATATATATATATATATATATATATATAAATTTAGTTTATATATTTTTATATATATTTAGTTTATATAATTTTATTTTAGTTTTATTTAGTTTATTTAGTTTAGTTTTATATATATTTAGTTCATATATATTTAGTTTATATAATTTATATAATATATATTTATGTATATATTATATATATAATATTTTAGCAGTAGAAATTGCCATTCTTTGTATGTATTAGGAAATAAATAGAAAATTGTGAATGGCATAATGTGAAAAACTACAAAATATTGCAAAAAGAAATGTAAAAGTCTTAACTACATAGTATCATTCTCATGGGTTGGGAGAGACAATATTTTGTAGAAGGTAGGTCCCTACAAACTGACCTAGAGACTCGGTGCAAATCTTATCACATTCCTTGACAACCACATAAAATTGTTTTAAAAATCCTATGTACCTTTCAGGAGAAATTGACAATCTTATTTCAAATTTTACCTGGAAATACAAAGGACTTAGGGTAGCTCAAATGATCTTAAAAAGAGAAGCACATGGTTGATGGAAATGTACCATGTGATTGCAAGATTTAATATAAGGCTGTAATAATCAAGACAATGTAGTACTGGTGTAAGTAAAGACAAATATTTAATCAAACAAAATAAAGTATAGAATACTCACATTTATATGTTCAATTGATTTTCAGTAAAGATGCCAAGTTAATTTGATGGGGTAACACCAAATAGCCAATAGTTTAATACTTAGAATTACTAAATGAATAATTCAAACTTGCTAGTTACAAGATGCATATACAAAAATAAATTTCATTTCTGTGAATGCAAATGTGTTTCAAGTTTAAAATACATAAATACACTATAGTAGAGTCATATAATGAAATATTATACAGCAATTACAAATGAAGAGTGCCATAATATTGCAGTAATATAAGTAAATCCCACAAGCATACTATGGAACAAGAGAAGGCCAGAACTAAATAATAAATACTCTACATTCCATTTAAGTGAATTTGCAAACATCCCAGATTAATATGTGGTGTAAAATATCAGGATAGAATTTAATTTGGGGGATGAGGAAAGATTGGTGTTTTGGAGAAACCGTTTCTTTTTTAAAATTTATTGTTCAATTTACATCCAAATTAATTAGCATATGGTATAAGAATGATTTCAGGAGGAGATTCCTTAATGCCCCTTACCCATTTAGAACATCCCCCTCCCACAAACCCTCTAGCAACCCTCTGTTTGTTTTCTATATTTAAGAGTCTTTTATGTTTCATCCCCCTCCCTGTTTTTTTATATTATTTTTGCTTCCCTTCCCTTATGTTTATCTCGTTTGTATCTTAAATTCCTCATATGAGTGAAGTCATATGATATTTGTCTTTCTTTGACTAATTTTGCTTAGCTTAATACCCTCTAGTTCAATCCACGTAGTTGCAAATGGCAAGATTTCATTCTTTTTGATTGCCGAGTAATACTCTATTGTATATATATGCCACATCTTCTTTATCCATTCATCCATATTGGATGTGGCTATTGTCGATAGTGCTGCTATAAACATTGGGGTGCATATGCCCCGTTGAAACAGCACACTTGTATCTCTTGGATAAATACCTAGTAGGGCAATTGCTGGGTCATAGGGTAGTTCTATTTTTAAGCTTTTGAGGAACCTCCATACTGTTTTCCAGAGTGGCCGCACCAGTTTGCACTCCCATCAGCAGTGCAAAAGAGAGCCTTTTTCTCTGCATCCTCACCAACATCTTTTGTTGCCTGAGTTGTTAATGTTAGCCATTCAGACAGGTGTGAGGTGGTATCTCATTGTGGTTTTGATTTGTATGTTCCTGATGATAAGCGATGTTGAGCATTTTTTCATGTGTCAGTTGGCCATCTGGATGCCTTCTTTGGAGAAGTGTCTATTCATGTATTTTGTCCATTTCTTCACTGGATTATTTGTTTTTTGGGTGTTGAGTTTGATAAATTCTTCATAGATTTTGGATACTAATCCTTAATCTGATATGTCATTTGCAAATATCTTCTCCCATTCTATTGGCTGCCATTTAGTTTTGCTGATTATTTCCTTCCTTGTTTAGAAGACTTTTATTTTGATGAGGTCCTAATAATTAATTTTTGCTTTTGCTTCCCTTGCCTCTGGAGACGTGTTGAATAAGAAGTTGCTGCGGCCAAGATCAAAGAGGTTTTTGCCTGCTTTCTCCTTGAGGATTTTAATATTTTCCTGTCTTATGTTTAGGTCTTTCATCCATTTTGAGTTTATTTTTGTGTATGGTGTAAGAAAGTGGTCCAGGTTCATTCTTCTGCATGTTGCTGTCCAGTTTTACCAGGACCACTTGCTGAAGAGACTGTCTTTATTCCATTGGTTATTCTTTCCTGCTTTGTCAAAGATTAGTTGGCCGTGTTTGTGGGTCCATTTCTGGGTTCACTATTCTGTTCCATTGATCTGAATGACTGTTTTCGTGCCAGTACCATACTGTCTTCATGATTACAGCTTTCTAATATATCTTGAAGTCCAGGAGTGTGATGCCTCCAGCTTCAGTTTTCTTTTTCAAGATTGCTTTGGCTATTCAGGGTCTTTTCTGGTTTATATAAATTTTAGTATTGTTTGTTCTAGCTCTGTGAAGAATGCAGGTGTTATTTTGATAGGTATTGCATTGAATATGTAGATTGCTTTGGGTAGTACCAACATTTTAGCAATGTTTGTTCTTCCAATCCAGGAGCATGGAATATTTTTCCATATTTTTGTGTCTTCTTCAATATCTTTAATAAGCTTTCTATAGTTTTCAGTGTATAGATTTTTCACCTGTTTGCTTATGTTTATTCCTAGGCATTTCATGGGTTTTGGTGCAATTGTAAATAGGATTATAAATTATAAATTGATTTCTCTCTCTGTTGCTCCATCATTGGTGTATAGGAATGCAACCAATTTCTGTGCATTGATTTTATATCCTGCGACTTTGCTGAATTCATGGTTCAGTTCTAGCAGTTTTTTGGTGGAATCTTTTGGGTTTTCCATATAGAGAATCATGTCATCTGTGAAGACTGAAAGTTTGACTTCCTCCTGGACAATTTGGATGCCTTTTATTCCTTTGTGTTGTCTGATTGCTGAGGCTAAGACTTCCAATACTATGCTGAATAACAGCGGTGATAGTGGACATCCCTGTCGTGTTCCTGACCTTAGGAGGAAAGCTCTCAGTTTTTCCCCATTGAGGATGATATTAGCAGTGGGTCTTTCATATATGGCTTTTATGGCCTTGAGATATGATCCTTCCTTCTATCCCTACTTGCTTAAGAGTTTTTATCAAGAAAAGATGTTGTACTTTGTCAAATGCTTTCTCTGCATCTATTCAGAGGATCATGTGGTCTTGTCCTTTTATTGATGTGATGTATCACATTGATTGTTTTGCAGATATTGAACCAGCCTAGCATCACAGGTGTAAATGCCACTTGCTTATGGCGAATAATTCTTTTAATGTATTGTTGGATCCAGTTGGCTAGTATCTTGTTGAGGATTTTCGCATCCATGTTCATCTGGGAAATTGGTCTATAGTTATTTTTAGTGGGGTCTCTGTCTGGTTTTGGAATCAAGGTACTGCTGGCTTTATAGAAAGAGTTTGGAAGTTTTCCTTCCATTTCTATTTTTTGGAACAGCTTCAAGAGAATAGGGGTTAACTCTTCCTCAAATGTTTGATAGAATTCCCCTGGAAAGCCATCTGGCCCTGGACTTTTGTTTTTTGGGAGATTTTTTATTATTAATTCAATTTTTTACTGGTTATGAGTCTGTTCAAATTTCTATTTCTTCCTGTTTCAGTTTTGGTAGTTTATATGTTTCTAGGAATTTGTCCATTTCTTCCAGATTGCTCATTTTATTGGTGTATAATTGCTCCTAATATTCTTTTATTATTATTTGTATTTCTGCAGTGTTGGTTGTGATCTCTGGGAGAAACCATTCCTTGGGGACCAACTGAATGCTGGCAACATTTCAATTCATTACCTGCATTTGTTTAGAGTGTAATAATTCATTGAATTCTTATGATTTGTACAAATTTCTGCAGGTAATTTATATATCAATTAAAATGGCACCATTTTTGCATATCAGATTATTACCAGGTTGAAACTTGGTAGTCTCAATTTTTGGCAAAAGTGTAGAAAATCGGTATGTATATATGCTGTTGGAGGTTCTCTTAATTGGTATGGCCACATTGTTCAATAATGTGGATAATCTATCAAATTCAAAGTGATTATTACCTTTAGCTTAGTAGTGGGATATTTATTTCAGCATTGTTTGTAATAGTAAGATAGAGAGTTGTCTAAGCACAACCTGGTATATAAGCACAAAAATGGTATATTTTTGCTATATTCTTCAACTGTTAAAAATAACAAAAACTTTGCGGACTGGCACAGAAAGAATTCCAAGAGAAATAGTTGAACAAAAACAGCAAGGATCAAAATGATGCAAACATAATGCCACAAAACTAATAACCTGTGGGAATAAACTGGTTCAAGCTACAAGATACTCTTACAGTTTACACAGCTGAGTGATATTTATCAAGCACATTTTTACATTACATAATTACATATTTTTACATTATATATATATATATATATATATATATATATATATATATATATATTTACCCTTAAGTAGGAAGGGTAGGAATACCCTGGGAAATAGGATAGTATTAGTTCCAGTTTGCCAGTGAGGAAACTGAGATTCAGTGTAGTGGAGACAGAACCAAAACCACACAGTGATCAAGTGAAGATTTTGGCTTTTCAACTTAGTAACTAAATGAACGCCACACGTTATACACTGCATGAAAAGATTTCAAGATCTATCCGAAAAGCAAGGGCTTTGGGAGAACATCAAATCTAATATATAAAATGAGGCATCTTGAAACACACTTCGATTGTTACTGTGTAAGCTGAGTCTCTACCATCACTACCTTCTCCAGAATATTAGAATGTTAGACATAATTTCATAATTCATGAAGAGCGAGGGTGCTTTTTCTTACTGGTTTTAGCAAATATACCTCCAGGTATACATGGTTGTTATCGCCAGTGATCTTCTCTATCGCTCCAGATAGCTTTTTTTTTTTTTTCTCCTCACAAATAGGAGGTAGAAGAGAACACTTTTACTGAGCAGTTTGTATGATCCTGTTCTTACTGTTGCCAGGGAAGGGCTGTTTTGAAAGATAAGGCTTAGGGAAAAGACAGTGGTGACATTTCATCTACACAGATCTTAGGGAAAAAGTTGTCTCCAACTTACTGGTTAAAAACAAATCAACAAAGATAAGACCTTGACCAAAGGAACTCCTCCTTTTGTATCTCCTTCCTGTGGAAGGACAGGGTTTAGAATTTAGGTTTCTCCCGGGTGGCTTTGTGTTGTTACCACAAGCTGACAGAATAAGTGGAAGACTTTTCTAAAGCTTTTGAGCAGATAATTACTTTCTCTGATATCCCAATATTATAGTTTTACAACTAAATGGCAGATCTTACTTTTAAGAGCCAACTCCATTTAAAATTACAAAGTACATGTCTGAACTTTTGACACAGACATTTAAAAGGCCCAGTAAAATAATTATTGCCATAAAATCCACAGGCCTGGGCTCTTCCTCTTTAGAATTTTTACAAGCTTGCTTTCTTTCTTTGTGTACAAAATCCATTCATATTATTTGGTTTCTTTGAATTTTTATTAGTATTAATTATCCTCGTGTAGTATCATAGTGTCTTTTCTGGTTAAATATTGCCAGTTGTGACAAGTGGAGAGTGACTAAAATAATTAAATTTGTTTCCCAAATTGATTTTGCTTAATTTGTCTTTTATTTTTTTTTTGCTATAACTCTGGTTGTCACATTTTGCACATTGACCATTATCATTATGTTCAAAAGAAAAGAATATCTTAACAAACATATATTATAAAAAAAGATTATTTTGGTAACCTGTGAGTCTTGAAAGTAAAAAAAAGAGAGGTAAAATTTATTATGATTCATTTTATTCTTTCTTCCTGTTGCCGAAAGAATTGAATGGTATTTATGTATCTTTCTGAAAATGAAGACCCACCTAAGCAGTGTCAGGTATGATGTTCTACCACATATTTCCTTTATGCTAAAGTTTGATATTTTGATTGTGCCTACAGAGAGTAGTCCAACTATAGAAGCTTAATTCTGAAGTTAGTTTTCTATTTTGCATCCCATGGTTTAAAAGCAATTTTTAAAATGTCATGCAAACAATGATAATAATTTTCATTGAATTGCTCCTAAAGTGGGGAAACCACTTTGATATTTTACAGATGTGATGACCCAGGTCAAAATAGGCTAAATTGATTTGGGCCAAGTTGTGAGAGTTCATTTTAGCAGTTAGAATATCTCAAGCCTTCTAACTCTAGGCAATAGGATTTCTTTTTCTATTTAATGTTTCATCCAAATAAAATGCCAAATAATTTTATTTTTTTAGTTTATTTTGTTTTTACATTTTTAATTATCTTCACTCAAGCTTACAAAAATTTGTCTGTACCCGGCAGGTCCTACAATGGATGATGAGCAAAATGGATTTTGGCAGTGTTTACCCTTTTCATTTGCAAACTCCATCTTAAGAAATTCCTATCAATATTTAATCAGCAGTATTCACTGACATCCATAGCAAGCTATTTACCTTTATATAACCTCCATTTTTTATGGTTAATTTTTTTCACACACTGACGGTTTTCCTATGGAAATAAAGTGAGATTATAAAACACTAATCTTGGGGAGAGACAATATATTAGCAAGAATGATTCAAAATATATCTCAATACTCATAGTAATAAAACCAACTACAAAATTTGCTTGTAATACCCTGAAAACGCGACTTTAGTGTTTACAAGCTAATACCATTATTAACACTGTCTCAGGTGTAGTTCTCTAGAAGTAGACCCTGAGACTGGGATTCTTAGGCAATGTATTGGAGAAGTGACTTTAGGGGAAATTGAATAAAGAAAACACAGAAGATGGGGCTCCTGCCTGGCTCAGTCAGAAGAGCATCAACTCTTGATCTCAGAGTCATGAATATGAACCTACATTGTGTGAAGAGATTACTAAAAATAATAACTATAATAATAATAATAATAATAATAAAAGAAAGCACAGAGGGCAAGATAAGAAACTAAGTAAGAATGTGGTCTCAGCTGGAGACTATATTCAAGCTGATCCCACGAGAATAATCTGGGATACAAATTACACCAAGGAATTAAGCTCACGTTTAAGGACACATGACCAGTCTTACATACCCCATGAGAGTCAGTCATTGAGAGATGCCCTGGTATGTCATTATGGGGAGTATAGTCTTGTGAGAATAGTGCCTCCCACTTGGCAAATGGCCATTCTCCAGAAAAGACAGCACTATGAGTTTTTCACGATGGCTGGCATATAGGTGCATAAGCTGGCTGGGGCATCAACAATACCCACGATAACCCATGCCCTGCACCACCAAGATACATTTGCTTCTTATACAAAATTACATAACTGAGGCAAAGTTTCTCCAGGCTTATAGATTTATGGCTGACCACAATTTGGGGGAAACCTACAAGGGGGCTAGTTAGACAAACAGCAATCCCCACTACTCTATTTGTTCCCAAAGCCTTGGCTAATGTTCATCACTGTTTTACTATTTCTACCACCCATTCTTGATAACTTTCAATCTCAACTTGCATTTCCATTGGTTTAGGTGGCATTTCTGGTGAGTTGACCCAGATTCTCATCTCTGGGTGCTTTAAATTTCTATTCCCATGCCCCTATTATGCAACGGTTGCTGTATTTGCTGATTTACAGTTAAAACTAGACATTTTACTGAATTCACTTTCTAGTTCCAAAAGGTTTTGTTGTTGTTGTGGAGTAGTTAGGGTTTTCTATACCTATAAGCACGTCATCTGTAAACAGACCACTTCCTTCTTCCTTTCCAATTTGGATGTCTTTTATTTTTTTCTCTTCTAATTCTTTTAGCTAAGACTTCCGTACTCTGTTAAAAGCAAGTGGTGAGAGTAGGCATCCTTGCTTTGTTTCTGATCTTAGAGAAGAGATTTTAGTTTTTTACCATTGAGTATGTTTGCTGTGGGCTTTTTACATGTTGAGATAATTTCCTTCTATGCTAGCTTATTGAGTGTTTTTATTATGAAAATGTATTGAATTTTTTATATATTATTGTTCACATCTATTGAAATGATCATGTGATTACATCTGTTCTTCATACCTCCAGTTTTTAAAAACCAAAAAACATAATATTGCAGTCTCTTGTGTGGTGTCCATCTATCTATCTCTGAGAAACATTATATTCCCTTTGTCACTTCTATAGGTCTCTGGATGTTGGGCATTTTTGCCTGTCATTTTGAATTTTTGACTTTTTATAGTATCCCTCATGTCATGACTCAGTGCCCACTTACATGAAGAAGTATAGATATAATAATTTAAAACATGGAATTTGAAGTCAAAGAGAATTGAATCTGGACTCTATCATTCACTAACTTCTTCAGCATTATCTACCTTAGCCATTGCTTGACCTTGTGCATTCTTTATTTATTTTTATATTTGGGATAATGGTAAATATTTTATAAATTTATAGTAATGATTACATAAGTTTACAAATAGTTTTAAGTTCCAAAAGATACAATAATTTATTCTAGTTAGTGTTACTTTCAAAAATAGAACAAAATGGTAAAAATATGTGTCACACAATATTTGAAATTCATTTTGCAGAAGTCTATGGCCTTTACTGACAGGCTGAGTGCCTACTCTACAGTCTAAAAACATCGGCAGAAATGACAACAACAAAAAAATAAGAATAATATTAAAATTTAGGTGTTTTGCCAAGTAACAAAGAGAAGGTCCCTCGGAGTTATATTTCACAAATAATAATTTGTACACTGATTTCATTTGAATCATTAGGTGAGCCCCACCAGTTCTCATGTTGATACAAATCTGTACACATTAGGTGCTATACTGAAGTAAACAGTGAAAAGTTCCCAAATTCCTATGGTCACATTTCTACCAACAGTATAAGGTACAGAAATAACTGGTAAAGATAGGCACTAAAACTGAAAACGTGTTGCATTTAACACTGCATTGAATTTAATTTTTTTCTTGTTTATCAAAAATGCAGTCTATATTCTATGCACATGCTATGGCAACAATGTATCAAGAAAACTAGACAATTAATTAAGCAAATGTATTCATAAAGTATATATCTGCCACCATTATAGATTTTTGGAGATACAGCAGAGAAGTAAAATCATGTTTATTCTTATGGAATTCACAATCTAGGCAGTAATTCTCTCCTAGGAGAAATTTGCCCCCAGGTGACATTTAGCAATGTTCAAAAACATTTTTAGTTGTTGCAGCTAGGGACGATACTACTGGGGCCAAGCCTAAGAAACTCCGGTCTAGAAGGAATAGAAGAAGGCAATAACAAAGAAATAAATCAACAAACTATTAAATAAAAAAAAATGATGCTTAGATTACTGATTTGGGTCAAAGAAAATTGATATTAGCTAAAGAAGATTGAGGTTAAAGAAGGCTTGAAGGAAAAAATCAAGAATTCAACAAGTGTTATGTTTGATATACTTCTGTGTCATACAGGTAGAAGTATCTAGTAAGCCACTAGGTATATGACTAAACTCAACACATATATTTGCCCTGGAGATCTATATCTAAATACAATCATTGGATAGATTGTTATTCAAATTCACAGGAATGGAAGAGATCATCTGTGAATAAAGTATATATAGAGAAAAGATGGAGCTAGAACTGGGCCCTAAAGAGTTTCATTCTTTGGTGATTCAGTGAATAAGAAAGAGTAAACAAAGAAGACTGGAAGGGTCAGATGTAAAGAGTCAGACAGTGTTCCGTCTCTGTACACAAAATTCAATGTGTTGGCTATCCTTTTTTCTTAAAATTTGGATGATATACTCTGGTTTTATGACGTCACGAAGAACAAGGGAGTGTGGACAAAAGAAAGATTGGATTGTTCGTAGAATAGGTAAAGTGTGCTGCAATGCAGTCACCAGGAGTAAACAACAGATTGATAAATGTAATCACTAAGGAGAATAGAAAAACGGGACAATATTTGGAGGAGGGTAGGCTTACTTTATTTGTATTTTATTTGATTTTTGCTTATTTTTTTTAAGATTGGCAACACTAATGCATGTTTTTGAGCCAATGACAGTGATCGGATAGAGAGCAAGAAGTTGACAAATTAAGTTTCAGATGACAAGGGAGTGAAGTACTTAGAAAGTCAAATGAATGATAAAACAGAGATATCTCTACATTAGTCAACCAAACTGAACAACTGACAATTTATTGCAGTTTTTATGTTTGAGTAAGTATTCCATTGATTTTATCTTTCAGGCCTGCAACTGAATATCATGGCCTGTTACTGAGACTAAGACTCTCAAAAATTTTAATTGACTATCTAATAAGAAGTGAAATAATTTAGCTTTTAGTGTTTTTGAAAATTTGGAAAAAAATCTCGGAATATTATTATTCTGAAACATGCATGTTCATTTATATATGTTAAATATATATTTGCTCAAAGGGATAAGAATTATATGAATTACTTTTTAACCTTAAAAAGGAAAACAAATGTAAAAATGCCTAACATTTCATTTTACATTTCATTCTAACAAACTAATATTTGTGCATGATTCCCAAAAAAGCTAATTTACCAGAAATCAAGAAATCCATTATTTGCTTCATGACAAAAAATGCTACTTCTTTCAACACTTCTTATTTAGATATATAATGTTTTTATTTGGGGCAAGAATATCATTTAATTAGAGACTAGTTTAAAATTTTAGTTGGCATTACATTGTTTTAATTTTATGAATAGATATAAGTATGGCTTACGCTTGAAATAATACTCATTAAAGTTCTGCAGGAATCAAAATAGCTACAAGCTTTTGCAATGATTGCAAAAAATATATATTTAGTATTTTGCTTCCACTTTATATAAGAATATCCTTTTTCTTTGTAAAGGAAATAGTTTATGAATCTTTCCTGTTGCAGAAAAAAAAAAAAACAGAAAAGAAAAAGAGTTCTTCAAGCCATCTTAATTTAATACTGTTATTTTCCCTTTAAGATAAATAATTTTAGGGGCACCTGTATGGCTCAGTCACTTAAGCGTCCTCTTGGTTTCACCTCAGGTCATGATCTCACAGTTCATGAGATGAAGTCCCATGTCGGGCTTTGGACTGATTGTGCTGAGCCTGCTTGAGATTCTGTCCTCTCTATGCCCCTCCCCCTGCTGCGTGCATGCTCTCTCTCTCAAAATAAATAAACTTAAAAAAAAAAGATAAATATTTTTAAATCTTCTTGAGTCAAATATTTGATTTATCACAGGAATAGCAAGTTGTTCAGTATCTTTCCATTCTCAATGTGCTACAGAAATAAATCTGTCAAAGATGAAGTTTAATAGAATTTTCCTGTTTTTAATGTTTTAGTAATGATGTCCATAACAACAACAAAATAATGTCCATAACAAATCTAGTAATTTCCTGAAACATGACAAATATAATAAGCGTGTTTTCATGTCCATGAAATACTTCCAAAGTTATATTTCAAATAATTTGTTCAGAAAAAGTTTACTTCTACTTTCTTTTATTTTTTCCATGAAATTATTTATTGCCTCAATTTTGAAATTATTTTACAGAGCTATGCCTAGACATATATGTTCATGGGATACATAGCTTCTAAATCTTATCTCTTCCAACAGACTTAATTTGTGATAATGCAGAAAATGAAAACTCTCAACATTAATAATTTAAATTATTTTATTTTCACTTTTATTTTGCTTATTATTTTTGATATTTTATGCATTAATAAGATATAATACAGTAGTTAAACTAGCGTATTAAAGTGATTAAATTATATGTGTATGTGTGATTCACAGTATGCTGTTTAACACACAGCAGGTATTTTAGAAGTGTTTACATTTTCTTAAAATTTAAGGTACAAACTGGGGCGCCTGGGTGGCTCAGTCAGTTGAGTGTCTGACTTCAGCTAGGTCATGATCTCACAGTTCTTGAGGTCAAGCCCCACATTGGGCTCTGTGCTGACAGCTCAGAGCCTGGAGCCTGCTTCAGATTCTGTCTCCCTCTCTCGCTGCCCCTCCCTCACTCACACTCTATCTCTCTCTCTCAAAAATAAATAAATATTAAAAAAAATTAAAAAAACTTAAGGTACAAATACTTACAACTTAAATTAATGAATAGCATAGTTAGTAAACATCCATATACACAATAGTTTCAACTATTTTGATAAATGCTTATTTAAATATATGATAGGTCTTTATCAAATATTTAACCCATTCAGGCATTCTAAGTTATCTGAATATCTATTATGTGCCAGACTCTCTGCTATACATGAGGAATATATTCGTGGTTAAAACTTTTGTAGTCCTAGGAGTGTTGAACTCATATTCTAGCTGGTTAGAATGATCAAATGACCCCTGAAATAAACTTAAGTATAGACTATATGAATACCACAGTATAATATTTGCCAAGATTGGCTAAAGTAGCCAATCAAAAGGTAGTTTGGAGTAAAAATCTCTAACGATATTGTTAGATTGTGATGGGCTAGTTGTCTCTTCAAATTGCATTTTTAAGTTACATTTGTTCTTACTCAACTTTTTGTTGTTTAAAAATGTTAATAAAAATCGCTCGGAATAGTATTTCCATATGAATCTTGCCAGGTGATCTAGGCCATAAGGATAGTCTCAAACAAGAGCCATGAGTGCACCCATTATTACGATAGTTTTATTCTAGTAGGCGAAGAAATGCCATAAACCAAAAACCAAGAGATATAAAACATGAAATTCTGTCCATTGAGATTTTCCTTCTCTACTGCTCATTACAACCACTTACTGTGAATGAATAACCCTACAGCTATCCACTTAAAAATAGTAGCCAGCTTAGAAATTAGAGCTATCTCTAACTCGGGTAATGTGTCCCACTTTAATTAACTATTCAAAAGGATTTACCCATGACACATGGATATTGAGGGAAAAATGACAATCTGTCAGTACAAGTCAGCCTGGGACTCTGTGACACTTGCTCATTAAACTTTCAAGTACCTGTAGAATTATCTTACATTTAAAATGTCTAATGTGAATTGTTTTAAGAATAAATGATTAGTTTCATCACATCTTTGTTGTATTATTCAGAGTTCTCTAGAGAAACAGAACCAATAGGATGTGTGTGTGTGTGTGTGTGTGTGTGTGTGTGAGAGAGAGAGAGAGAGAGAGAGAGAGAGAGAGAGAGAAAAGGAAAGAGTTTAAAGAATTGACTCATATGACTGTGATGGCTGACAAGTCTAATATCTGCAGTGTAATCTGGTAGTCTAGAAACGCAGGGAAAAGTTGATATTTTAGCTCAAGTCCAAAGGCAGTCTGCTGGTAGAATTTCATTTTAGTTTGGGGAGGTCTGTCTTTTTTTCACCAAAACCTTCAACTGATTGGATGAGGCCCATTTGCATTATGGAGGTAATTAGTCTACTGATTAAATATTAATTATATCTGGGGCACCTGGGTTGCTCAGTTGACTGGCTGAGCATTCAACTCGTGATTTCCGCTCGGGTCATGGTCCCAGGGTTGTGGGATCCAGCCCTGCATGGGGTTCCACACTGAGTGTGGAAGCTACTTGGGATTTTCTCTCTCTCTCTCTCTCTCTCTCTCTCTCTCTCCCTCCCTCTGTCTCCCAAGACCCTCTCCTCCACTCGCACCCCCATCTCTTTCTCTAAAATAGATATAATTCCATCTAAAAAATACCTTAACAACATCCAGACCAGTGTTTGACCAGATAGCTGGATACTGTGGTCTAACCAAATTAACATAAAATTAACCATCATTTTAAATAAATATCATTTCAAAAGGTACTAAACTTTCTTACTGCATTAATCTTGAAAAAATTAACCCACTCAGATGCAAAGTCACTTATGATTTTATTTTCTTATTTTTCAACTGAGAAAATGATCCTAATCCATTTCCTTCTGGAAAAAATTCCTAAGCTGTATACCTTTAAAGAAGCTAAAAATAGAGAAAATAAGGGTGTCCTTGTTTTCCAGTGTTCTTTGATGCTTTACATAAAAGAATCATTTGCTTATGCTTTTCTTTTATTATTATTTTTTTTCTAACACAATGTTCCTCCAAGGGAGGGAACATCACTATGTTTATGTTTATAGATAAAACTGGAATGAGTATCATTATGGTTCAAACTGGAATGAGTTGACAATATATCATCTTTCTTGCTAAATCCTCACCCATTTGACCTCACAGAATGTTCTCTTTCTTTTGTGTTGTGTGTACACATTGGCCACCAGAACTGTGACGCTTTCATTATGTGTTGCCATAAACGTTTTTAAATATAGATTATTTCTGTGTCTGTTTCTACTATAATTCCTATAGATTTGGTGAACAGATGTATATGGGCCAATGAAATAAAACAATGCAACTCTCATGAAAATAATGTGTTCGGTGTTTTTCTGTCTGTCTTCACATTGTTTAAATTGACAATCACGTCGCAAAATATATTATTTTTATATAAACTTGCCACTCATTTTTAAAACACTTGAAGAACATATCTGGCAGTAAGCTCCTAAAAGAGTCTCAGCAGAACTGTTTGCAGACAAAATATTGAACAAAGTAAAACTTTTCTATAACATTTCTTTTTGTAGTTAACTGGATAATATTTACAAGATTAAAATAATTACTGGCTAAAAGAGTTGTCATAGTTTCCACAGTATCTCTAGGAATATATTGGGTGCTCTTTTCAAAATGATGAGAGACTTTGAATATTAATATTAAATGTGAATATTTTAAATGATGCTGCAGTGAACACAGGGATACATATATCTTTTGAAATTGGTATTTTCCTTGTCTTCAGATAAATAGCCAGAAGTGGGGATTAAGAGGTACAAACTTCTAGACATAAAATAAATCAGTCACAGAGATGTAATGCACAGCATAAGAATATAGTTAATAATATTGTAATAACTGTTTATGGTGACAAATGGTAACTGGACTTATGAAGATCATTTCATAATGTGTAAAAATATCAAATCACAATGATGTACACCTGAAAGTAATGGGATTTTATATGCCAACTATATTTCAAATTAAAAAGATATAAAATGGTGGATACCTGGGGTGGCTCAGTTGGTTAAGCGCCAATCTCAGCTCAAGTCATGATCTTGCGGTTCGTGAGTTCAAGCCCCGTGTCAGGCTCTGTGTGGACAGCTCAGAGCCTAAAGCTTGCTTCAGATTCTGTTCTCCCTCTCTGGCCCTCCCTCACTCACACTCTGTCTCTCTCTCTTTCAGAAATAAACATTAATATATATGTGTATATATATATACACACATATACATATATATAATGTAAGCTTTAATTAATATTACAGATTACATTCTAAAGAGCAAAATAAGATGTATTTATTTATTAATTTATTTATTTACATTTGTTGAGAATGAGGGGAAGGGACAGAAGGAGAGAGAGAATCGGAAGCAGGCTCCACACCCAGCATGAAGCTCCACATGGGGCTTACAACCATGAGATCATGATGGTGCCGAAATCAACAGCTGGATGCTTACCCAACTGAGCCACCTAGGTGCTCCAAATATATGATATCTAAAATACACAATTATCAAAACACACAATTTTAAACTGGCCAAGATCGATTTTTGTTGTGTTTTTACTATTTCTTGCCACCAACTCCCAGTCTAAACAAACAATGGCTCTTTATCTTGTGAAAGAAGTCTTAAAAAAGAAATCTGAAATTGCCATGAAGCATGAGATTTATTTTGATGTGCCTTCAATTATTCTACATATTCTACCTATCCAGATATTCTAATATTCTGATTAATTTATTTTCGATTCATAACCATATCACCCTACACGCACACACACACACACAGAATAAATGATTGATATTTTCAGAAAATAATCATTCAAAATTACAGAAACATTAAATCTACCACTCTGATGGGGAATATTGATAATGGGGAGGCTGTGTATGTGTGTGGGCAGAAGGTATATGGGAAATCTCTGTACCTTCCTTTTGATTTGACTATGAACCTAAAATATTCTAAATGATGAAGTTTTAATTTAAAAATCAGACATATATGACAAATAATTATATATTTAATTATTTATTTTACAGACATGATCAGAGGCATAGCTGATAACAATGTTATGTGAAATTATTATATAAAAAAGTGTGAATTCAAGACTGAAATATCTTAAATATCCTATTTCATAGATATGATATAATTAATTTAACTAAATCTAAAGACAAAAGCAATGCCAAATTACATTTTAGTCACTACCCCAGGTAAAAACAGACAATTCAAATGTATTATATATATTTGGATAGCATAGGAAAAAACGCACAAAAATATAAAAGGTGATTTTGTCTAGGGTTAGTGATTTTGTTTGACTTCACTTTCCTTTTCATGCTTTTTCTCCATTTTTCCAATCATTTTTTAATGAATATTTGCTGTATCAATAATCAAGAAAAAGATCTATGTAAAGAAAAAAAAACACCTTTGACCTAATGACCATTTGGGCATTTAAATTTTTTTTTTTTAATTTGAAGTATATTTGACACACACTGTCACGTTAGCTTTGTATACAACATAGTGATTTCACAAGTCTATACATTATGCTATGCTCACCACAGTGTAGTTACCACTGCCACCATACAAAGTTATTACATTCCCCAGTTGTACTTTTTATTGCCATGACTTATTCATTCAATAACTGAAAGCCTGTATCTCCTACTCCCATTCATCAGTTTTTCCCATCTCCCACTTCCTTCTCCTCTGGCAACCACTAGTCTATTCTCTGTATTTATGGGTCTATTTCTGCTTTGTTTGTTTTGTTAAATTCCGTATAAACAATATGATATTTGTTGTTTGTTTTTACTGTCTGACCTATTTCACTTTGCATAAAACCCTCTAGGTCTCTCTATGTTGTCACAAATGGCAAGATCTCATGATTTTTTATGTCAGAGTTATAGTACACACACACACACACACACACACACACACACCACATTTTATTTATCCATTTATCTATCAATGGACATCTAGGTTGCTTCCATATCTTGATTATAATAACTAATGCTGGAACAAACATATGGGTACATACATCTTTTTAAATTAGTGTTTTCATTTTCTTTGTGTAAATACCCAGTTGTGGAATCAATGGATCATATGGTATTTCTATTTTTATTTTTTTGAGGAAACTCCATACTGTTTTCCACAGTGGCTGCACCAATTTACATTCCCATCAATAGTGCACAATGATACCTTATTCTTCAATTCTCACCAACACTTTTATTATTTCTCATCTTTTTGTTACTAGCCATTCTAACAGGTGTAAAGTGAGATCTCATTGTAATTTTGATTCTCATCTCTCTGATAATTCGTGATGTTGAGATTTTTTCATGTGTCTGTTGGCCATCTGTATGTCTTCTTTGGGAAAAAGTCTATTCTGTTCCTCTGCCTATTTTTAAGGTGGATTATTTGGTGTGTGTGTGTGCGTTTGTGTGTGTGCATGTGCGTGTGTGTGTTAAGTTGTATAAGTTATTTATATATTTTGAATCTTAACCCTTATTTGACCTATTTTTGCAAATATCTTCTTTCATTTAGTCATTACCTTTTTGTTTTGTTGATTTTTTTGTGTGTAAAATCTTTTTATTTTGATGTATTTCCAGTAGATAAATATCTTTTTCTTGATTGGAAAGCAAAATGAATTAAAAGATTATTCTAACCGCAGACCTTTTATCTACCTATCATGTGAAATTAGCATACATGAATTTGTTTAAACACTGGAAGAGTGGGATCCATAATATCATTTACCCTCATCTAACTCATAGGCTTATGGTGAATAATATTGAGATATTATCTCAATAAATTTGCTTTGATTTGACCTATTATGCCGTATTATATATTTCATTTAAATTATGACATTTTCATATCTGTAGTTTTCACATAATTTTAACAATTAGCTTTGCAATAATACACCTTTAAAATGTATACAGAGTGATGACATATATGGTATATAATATGTATTTCTAACAATGAAAATAGCCCTATGTCTAGTACTGAAAAGCAAAAAGCAGAATATACTATTTTGACTCATTTTTACTTGATACAATCCATGTCATGTGAGAAGCAGGTGATATAACTGCTGTAGACAATTGTTAGTGTTTTCTGATGAAACACAAAAGAAAACGATTCTACAAAGTCTGTGTCACTGTCATAGCAGAAATTGCAACCTGTATAGTTTTAGTGTTATATACATGTTTGTACCATTTTTTTATTGAAGACTATGACTTTGGCACTCTTTCCAAAGATGTACATTCTTCTGGTACAGAATAAAAGGTTGTGGAATGCTCTTTTAAAATGTTATTTTCAGCAGAGATCTGAACAATAAAATATGGGCCAGTTAAAATGTACTTAATAGCCTTCTACACCACAGAGTATTTGGATTAATATATGACACAACTCCCCATTACCACAAAAGCATTTAAAACAAAAATCAGAATAAAAGTATTAGTAAAGATGGGAAATATTTTAAAACATATTAGAGTGGCTATTATTGGTTGTCTCCCTTGCATGGCTTCACCTCTCTTCATTTTCTCATAAATCTAACATTTTTCAATTTTGTGTTTACTCAGCTCAGTTTTTGCGTTTACTCATGCATTTAGTTAAAGATGCCTGTACTTTCATTTCCTAAGGTGGCTGATTGGTGTATAACTAATTCCATTCATCTAGGCAATCAATGGTTTATAATGATCATATTACCTGAACCAATGAGTCGAAAGCAGTGGTTTGCTAAGAAACATTGGCAAACCTTTGTGCTTCCAGTTAAGGTTCAGAAAATGAACCTGTTACGTATGGAAGTAAAGAGCAAATTTGCTGGAGACATCTTACCACATCATGATCCAATACATTTTGTGGACGTTTTGAGTTAGGTTACATATTATTTGAAGACGAATGTATCCCAGCTGATACAAAACAAATGAGGAAAAGCAAAACGAAACACAAATTACATTTAAAAGTAATGCGCAGTGGGTCTTTTGTTCTGCTATGATCTGCTTTCTAATGAATGGCATTATGGCATTATATATAATTTATTCATTTTAAAATTGCATAATACAACATGAGCAACTACATTACAGCATGAAAAATAAATCAGATCTGTTGGGATATTTGAGACTAAACATAAGGTATATTTGATATACTATTTGGCCTAATTGAAAGAAATAAAATTAGAAACACTGAGAGAAGTCCTAATGAGGCAGGATGGGAAATAAACATAAACAGATGAAAATAGTACCAGAGGCAATTTATCTTTTTCCATAAACAGAATCAAAACATATTCTCTCTATTTGGGTGTCTTAAGGGTATCATTATAAAGAACTGTATAGTAAAGGAAGAACCAGAAGACACTATCCCAAGGGTCCTTAGAGCACAAAAATGTTAGCACTGGACACCTTTAATTTTTGGCTTAAACAAAAGGATAAGAAAGATACTTTCCACATCTTCATTTATTTCCTTCACCCATTCAGCATTCTATTAGGCTTCATTCATTTGCAAAATTCTGAGTCTTGATGACCAAAATTCCACCTACATGTTGCATAGCTGTGCCAGTTGACTATTTCCTCTTCTCATTATTTCATGCATATTAATTAATAACGTGTTTTACAAACCACCAGAGGCATGACTTATAACCTATATTCTCTTAAAATTCATGAATTTGACAGATAAGTTTTATATAACTAGGAGTTTTAATAAGCCTGAAAATTATGCAACAGGGACATTTACAAAGTTTGAGTCAGTATGAGTTTTTCACTAATCTATGCTGCTACAATGTCAACTTAGAAGATACGCTTTGAAAATTCTTACCATTGTATTTTTTTTTTTACTTTATATTTCCTATGCCCTCTAGAAAGAATCTAGATAATGAACTAAAATAGTTTAGACCAGGTGTATATAATTAGGAATAAATACAATGTTCGAAAGTATACCAAAGTGCCAAAATAATTATTTGTTGATTGTACATGGTAAATTGTACTCTTGTCAGAATATTCCTTACTGCGCTCTCATATGCTCCATCTCCTATCAAACTTCCCTTAGAAGGAAGAGTATACTTTTTGCTATACCATGTGATTTGCTTTGGCCAATAAAATGTGTGTGTAAATGTTCATCAAAATACTAATGAAGCCATTGTGTGGTTTCCATAGTTGTCTTTTGCTCTGCTTTGAGACTGGAATATCCCAGATAGGGATCCTACATGCTTGTTTGGAAAATTAAAAGAAAAACCATGATGGACATAAGTCTGGTTGTAAGCTACCAACTCTGTGGGTCATTTGTTATCTCAGTATACATTGACCTAGGCTAAGTGTATAAATTCTGTACAGTGTCATGCCAAATATTTTATATAAACTGTTTCTTTTAATTTTTATGATTTGTTGGTAAATTATGACCTGCATTTTAGCAGTGAGAAAAATAATAGTCAGGTAAACTGGAAACTATAAAATTAATTTAATAAATAGTCTGATTTTAAAACCTATGCATTTAACTACTATACATTATCTTTTATTTTAAAAATAAATCACATAACTCATGAAGTTTCTGAAAGCAAACAACTATATCTGAAGCATAGCTGCATAATTTCAAGTCTTCTTTTCTCTTCACCACATGAATATCTTGCATAAAAATCTTGAGTAATAAAAATGTTGTTCTTTATGTGAAATTTTGTTTTATATGAGAATGACCTTAGTGGTGACAGTTTTATATCATGTGGAAATAAATGCTGGAAATTACTTTTTTAATTTTTATTTTATACAATTATTTTGAATACTTTACAGTTTGAGAATCAAGATAAATAAAAGAGAGTATTACATGAGAATTCCCTCCCAACAAAAGAAATTACCCCAGTCTCCAGTATAGAAGAAAACAATGTTAGGTTTTTGTGTACATTCCCAGAGGTAATATATGTATTTAAATGCAATACTCTGTATCTTGCTTTTACTATTTAATATTAAGTCTGAACAATCATGACAGGATATCATTATATATAGATCATATATAGACTTATAAATATATAAGGAGATTTCTTACTCTCTATAGTAGGATTGTGATTTATTATTGGATATTTGCAGATATGCATGTAAATCTGTAGAAAAACTATTAGAAATACAGAGTTAGGACAATTTATAATTTTTATAGATATTGACAAATCTCTTTCTTGAGAGGTTTTACCAATTTGTACTCTCATAAGTAATGCAAAAGAGATTCCCCACACATTTGTTTATGCCAGCTCAATAGGCGAAAAAGCATATTTCAGTGTGTTTTGATTTGCATTTCTCTTTTCTTATCTGAGGTTGGGAATATTTTCATTTGTTTAGGAATTGTTTGTATTTACTTTTCTGTAAGCTATCTGCTAACATCATTAATTTGTTTTGTTAAAAATGACTTTAAAAAGTCATCATTATAACCAAGATCATCTAGGTTTTTTTCCTATTTTATTTTTAGGAATCTTATAATTACACATTTAACATTTAGGTCTAGGAAATCCTTTTGATTTAATTTTGGTGAAGCATGTGAGTCCACCTGTAGATTCATTTTTTTGCATTGTGGGTGTCCAGTTGTCCCAGTAGCATTTGTTGAAAAGGCTCTCTTTGTGTCATCGCATTGCCTTTGCTCATTTGTCACCTATTAGTTGACTGCATTTATGTGGTCTATTTCTGAGCTGTCTATTCTGTTCCATAAATCTACTTATCAGGTAGTGCCTCCAATTTTGCTTTTCCTCTTCAGTTTTTTGTTGTCTCTTCTGGATCTCTTGTTTCTCCATATACATTTCAGAATCAGTTTGTTGATAACCACAAAATAATCTTTGGGATTTTGACTGAGATTGCATTAAATTTATAAATCATGTTGGAAAGAATTAACATCTTGACCATATTGAGTCTTATTATCCATGAACGTTGGATATCTCTCCATTTACTTAGTTCTACTTTGATCTCATTCATCACAGTTTAGTAATTTTCGTCATATAGATCTTGTACCTATTTTGTTAGATTAACACGTTAAGTATTTCTTTTTTTTGGATGCTAGTATAAATGATAATGTGTTATAAATTTCAAATTCTACTTGTTCATTTCTGGTATATTATGACTCGTTTTTTTGTGCAAATATATAGTGACACATTTTTCCTCATAACATTCACCTCACTTGTCACTAATTTATGCAATGGTCTTATTCCATGTGCTTTGACAATAATCATTTAAGATATATATGAAATTTTGTAACATCAAGTTTATTATTAGTTAATTGAATATATCTTATGTGTTTATTTTTCAATATTGGTACTAGTTTGTAAATTCTATATTCATTATATCTATTTTTGTGTATATTCTAATTATTAATTTGAAAACCTTATATATGTATTAAGTCTGATGTAATATTGACATATACACTGATTAAACTCTGAAGTTAATATTATTTAAGACATTCCCAGAATAAAACTATCTCAAAAGATGAAATTTCCACATAAAGACTTTTCTCTCCCCTTTCTTGTGTTGTTTTTTAACTTTTAATAACTTTAATAACATTTTAAAATTAATTAGAATATAAACATTTCTCAGATTTTTTTTGCATTTCTGATTTAAGGAAATTTCAGGAATTGCCTGAAGCAAAGGTTTGCATTCTTAAAATACGATCTTTGACGGTGATTTTAAAATTAGTTTATAATTTCTGAGAAAAAATTTGAAAATATTGTACGAATTGAATTCAAGACAAATATATAAATCCTGATAAATTTAGACAGCTACTAAAACTCATTTTCCTGAAAGAAGTAAGTAACAAATAAAACTATTGATGAGATCAATTGTGACACGGTCTCCAATTTTGAACAAAGTTTCTAATTCAAATCAATTGTTATAAACCGTTGGATACTTTGTGATATAAACTATTCAGATTAAGAAATATGCTTTTATCAGTTAAAACATTTTTTAGATGAAATATTTCACATCATTGAACTTTATATTTGTTACAAAATATTATCACAAGAAAATACTATTGTAGTATGCAGTTGAACAACTGATGAGCTACAAAAACCCTGCACACTAATTGATGAAATCATATCCTTGGGGCTCCTGGGTGGCTTGGTGGGTTAAACGTCCGACTTCGGCTCAGGTCATGATCTCACGGTCCATGAGTTCGAGCCTCCCCGTCGGGCTCTCTGCTGACAGCTCAGAGCCTGGAGCCTGTTTCAGATTCTGTGTCTCCCTCTCTCTGACCCTCCCCTGTTCATGCTCTGTCTCTCTCTGTCTCAAGAATAAATAAATGTTAAAAAACTTTTTTTTTAAAGAAATCACTATCCTTACTGGCTGTAATTTTGTAGAAAAATATAATATTAGTAACTTAAATTATTTTTAATTATTGTAAAGCATTTTGAGAATTTTATGTTTCAGACACTTGAGTCTTTTTAATTTAAAGAATAAACATTTAATAATGTAATGTACCTTTTTTGCTTCTTTTGATCCTTGTAGCTACCTTTCTATTATATCATTTCACATTGTTTTTTCCTTAGAAATTCTAAGATATAAAGGCTCCTGTGTGGCTCAATCAGTTGAGTGTCTGACTTGATTTTCGCTCAAGTCATGATCCCAAGGTTGGGGGATCAAGCCCTGCATCTGCTTAAAATTCTCTCTCTGTCCCTCTGGTCCTCTTTGCCACTCATGCTCTCTCTCTAAAAAATAAAATAAAATAAAATAAAATAAAATAAAATAAAATAAAATAAAATAATAAAATTATAAAAACTCTAAAATATTTTTGAAAACAATTCTAATTCATTATTCTGATAAATAAACAAGGAAGCTACTTGAATATTCTCCTTGAATATTCTACATATGCTTCAAAGTCCATATTTTCAAAGAAAATTATCAATTTCATCCTCCATACAATGTCAACAATCAACTGTTAATATAAAGTGGCCTATTCCAAAGAATGTTACCTCAATTTCACTATGCTATCTTGACCATGTTACTATTGCTACTATGGGTAATGAATACTTAAGGGGATTTTTTTCTAAGCTATTGTATCTAAACAATTGTATATCAGCTCTCAGCACTCTTATTCTAGTTCCTATTTTAAGATATTAGGCAGGTACATTCCATAATTTATGTTTTATATTGTGGTAATTTTATTCAAAATGGCATTTCCTTCTCCTTCTTCAATTTCTCTCTCTTTTCAGTATTTGTTAGTGAAGGGAATTTTTAAAAGGGAATAACCACATCAATTCAAATATTTTATACCTTAAATTTTTTCCCTAAGTTTATTTATTTATTTTGAGAGAGAGAAAGAGTACATGCATGTGTGCACGAGTTGGGGAGGAGCAGAGAGAGAGGGAGAGAGAATCCCAAGCAGGCTCCGTGCTGTCAGTTCAGAGCCTGTCGCAGGGCTTTATCTCACAAGCCATGAGATGGGGACCTGAGCCAAAATCAAGAGTTGGATGATTATTGACTGAGCCACCCAAGTGACCCATTATACCTTAACTATCTACCTGTTTATCATTTATTTTATTTCTTTTTAAAAAAAAATGTTTATTTTTGAGACAGGGAGAGACAGAGCATGAGCATGGGAGGGTCAGAGAGAGAGGGAGACACAGAATCCAAAGCAGGCTCCAGACTCCGAGCTGTCAGCACAGAGCCCAACGTGGGGTTTGAACTCACGGACGGTGAGATCATGACCTGAGCCGAAGTCAGACGCTTAACTGACTGAGCCACCCAGGCACCCCTCATTTATTTTATTTCTTAAGACATTTTACTTTTCAAAGTAGTCTCAGCTTTATCCCAAGTCTCAAGTAGAGAGTGAATAATGTTCAACACTTACTAAAATTTCCCAATGTTCTTTATATCCTGAATGCACTTCTTAAACATTGATTATACTAAAGCAAAAACAAAAACTAAAACTAATAATAATAATAAAAATAATAATAGGTGAGCCTTTGTTGACATGTAGCAGTTAAATTGGAAATACATGCAATAATTCCTTTCTCCCTCCTTTTGACAGAAGGTTACTCACGGACAATGGTTCACAGTGGTAAGAATGGACTTCAGTTTGATGCCATGGTTAGTCATCTGGAGGAGATATGAAAGATCAGTGGTCATGTGTATCAGTTGCCGGGAAAATCAAAGGCTCTGCTCAGAGTAGTTTTGCTCCTTTAATTTGAACTGAGACTTTATACTATGTTACACTGATTCTTCACATTTAGGGAGTTTCAAATTGATTAGTTCCTTGCTTGGGTCCTATTTAAAGACATAGATAGACCAAGAGAAGTCATTTATTGTATTCTCTTTCTTGGAATATCTTTGGAATATCAATAATAAATATTCACTTATAATAATTTCTTGATTATTACTTTTTTTTTTGTCAGAACACAAACTTTGAACACTGATGAAGATACTTACTGGTTGTCAATCACTGATTAACAGTTCAAGTATATGTTTACTGAGGAGTCCAGGTCTTGGTTAAAAACCTCCGTGTGAATTTTTAGACCTGAACACAGGTAATTTCAAAGCCTTTACCTGACAGGGTGTTCACTCTTAAATCTGTTTACCTGAGACCTTCATGGTGGTCCTTTTCAAGAGCCTCTGCTGAGAGTTCCTAATGAAGGGAGGAGGAAGATACCTTGAGGACCCTTCCCACTCAGTACTCCTTCACTCCTAGGCCTTCCTGTTTGCCCTCACTACATCCCCAGGGTTCATAAAATTCTCAAAGTTTTTTGTTTGGGGGTTTCCTAAACAGTAAGGTGACCCCAAACACCTGACCTTGAACCAGTACACATTTCATAAGGGACATCAATCAGGGAGGAGTTGGTATGTTCTCTGATTTTAGACCCTCACTTGTACTATTGCAGTAAGTGATTGAAGGCTTAACTTTTTCCATTCTATTTTCTTTTTCTCTCATTTTTAAAAATCAGTTTCTCCAAAACTTTAAAGCTCTCTCTTGCCCAGTTCAGCTGAGTTTCTGACAATTAATATACCTTTACATTCATGACAACTTAATTTCATTTACTTAATGACACTAATACTAGGCACCAATTGGAAAGGTATGCATATAGGGAAGTGAATATTTTTAGGATTCTTTTATTTTATGGCAGATTGTCTTCATAGGCTATTATGATATACAACATTATCAACATTTATCTGAAATCACCTATTGCTTAAATTTTCTTAGTATCATGATACATAAATAATTATAACCTATAGAATTTAGTTAATAAAAATTGACTATATAGCTTATACTAAGTTTTCGTAATTCTTAAATTTTGGTTCTAATCTGCTAATATCCCCTGTTCAACTTTTCACATGACATAATAATTTGTAGTTGCATAATTTTAAGTTAACTACAACCTGTATAATTTCTGCAATTTAAAAAATTTTAGTTATGTAAAGTAAGAACTCATTTATTCCTTGCTTTTTACCTGACTCTAAGTGGAGTTACAATTATGTATATTTTTTCTCAGCATTATTAGAAACCTTCTGCTCTATCTGTATTTGATTGTTCCAGAACCTATTTAAGCCTATTTACAGGCTTATATTCCTTTTGATACCTATTCTGTTGTTTTTTTTCCTACTGGTAATTTATAAGTCTGCTTTCAAAAATTGAAATTAGGATTATTCATAAAAGGAGAGCAGAATTTATTTTTCTCAGAAGTCTCAAGCCACTCTATCATGTCTTTAAGAATATCTAGTCATTGTTCATATCCAACTTTTCTAAAAATTTTGATACCTGTTTTCCTAATATTAGTCCCAAATTCCCCCAGTTGTGTTAAACACAAAAGGTATGTTCCTTTGTTCCTTTTATCTCATTATGAAAGCTATAATTAATGAGCAAAAACATGAATCAATGGTTTCCTTTATCAAACCAATTATAAAATATTTCTAAATATTTACTTGTGGAACTCAAACAACCTTAAGATAATTTGTTGCATAGTATATTTACAATTAATAATTCTACTCCAATTAATAATTCTACTGTGCATTTTATATATGTTTCAAGATGCAAACAATGGCTAACATGCAGACAGATTATATTAATATCACATATCACATATAATTTTCTATTAACTAAACAAAGACTATAATGACAGATGGTATAGTACAATGTCAACAGCTTTGAAAAACTTGAAAAGAAAACATCAGAATTCAGGGTGCTTGGATGGCTCAGTTGGTTAAGTGTCTGACTCTTGATTACAGCTCAAGTCATGATCTAACTGATGGTGAGATTGAACCATGCATCACTGTGAGCACAGAACCTGCTTTGGGTTCTCCCTCTCTCTCTTTGTCCCTCCCCTGCTTGCAGTCTCCGACTCTCTCAAAATAAATAAATAAACTTAAAAAAAGAATTCAAATTCTGAATATAACTTACTTTTACTGTATACTTGGACAAGTTGAATATTCTTTCTTATCCTGTCTCCTCACTTATTAATACAGAAGTCATCTAGTTGTTGTAAGAATTAATACAATGTATGAAAAAAAACCTTCAGCTTTATGTGCTGTCATAAATATCAAATAAATGAAAGCTGCTATGATTTATCATTTATATTAATAATGAACTCTATGAATGTCTTTATAAATTTTATTTAAAAAACATATTAACAGGGGCGCCTGGGTGGCTCAGTCGGTTGGGCGGCCAACTACAGCTCAGGTCATGATCCTGCGGTCTGTGAGTTCGAGCTCAGACCTTGCTCTCTGTCTCTCTCTCTCTCAAAAATAATAAACATTAAAAAAAAACACACATTAACAGTAAAATATGATACACTGAAGACACTTTTACACATATTTAAAAATCTAAAAAAGAAAAAAAAGACAATAATGAAAAAGAGAGAAAAGGAACCAGAGTTAGTTTGCTTATGTCTCTAGCCATTATAATATGAATTTTTTAATGTTTTTTTATTTATTTTTTTTTAATTTTTTTCAACGTTTATTTACTTTTGAGACAGAGAGAGACAGAGCATGAACGGGGGAGGGTCAGAGAGAGGGAGACACAGAATCTGAAACAGGCTCCAGGCTCTGAGCTGTCAGCACAGAGCCCGACGCGGGGCTCGAACTCATGGACCGTGAGATCATGACCTGAGCCGAAGTCGGCCGCTTAACGACTGAGCCACCCAGGTGCCCCTATGTTTTTTTATTTTTGAGAGAGACAGAGTGCGAGTGGGGGAAGGACAGAGAGCGGGAGACACAGAATCTGAAGCAGGCTCCAGGCTCTGAGCTGTCAGCACAAAGCCCAATGCAGGGCTCAAACTCAGGAACTTGACATCATGACCTGAGCCAAAATCTGAAGCTTAACTGACTGAATCACCCAGGCACCCCTAACCGACTATAATATGTACTTGAAGTTAGTGACATTAGTTTACTTTTATATGCTCACCACATAATACACTGGATGGATTAAGTGGATATTAGTGTATGTTTGTAGAACACTAATCTGTGTTTTTCTTTACTCCAAAGTTTACATCCTTTTCAATATCATTCTCTATTTATTACATAAGATCAAGCTATCAGTGAATAACTGTGGAATGATAAAGAATTAGAAATGATATGCTTTTATGATTCATATGGATTATTCACAGGTGCAATATTATAGTAAATTATAGCCTTGAATTTTAGAGAAAAAAAAGAACTATTTAAAATCCAGATGTGGGTTTTCACTACTATTGGGGAAAAAATAATCATTGCCCTTAAATTTACAATTTAAAGGTTTAATGAATAGTGATTATAACTCTGTATTTTAAAAGGTTATCTAAAGATGAATTTGTACATCTGCTGTATACTCTGTATTTCCTAGAAATCTGAGTGTTTATGATATTAATTATGAGCTTTTGTATGAGTCCTCTTTACTAAAAATCTGTATCTACTGATTTTTCAGTAATCTAATATATTCAAAAAGCTCAAATAGGAAAAAAAATAATTTTCAGGAACTGAAACTAATCAGTGAGGGGCACATTTATGCTAAATGATACTACCGGCATGGAGCATTATGATAATCTAGTTTATGTTATTATTTTATAGTTAGAGTAAGTGATGACCAGAAGTATTAGCAGACTTATAAGTTACAGAGCAAATTAGTGGCAGAGTTTCAAGTCTCTAGTGCATTTTTTATTATAATAATTATAAATAGTTTATTATTTTGACATATAGCATGTGGTATTTGCAGGGAAAAACTGGGTTGGAAAAGACATTAAATATTCTAATATCACTGCATTTCTTGCTGACAATTCTTTATCATTTAATATAATTTTGTTTGAGTTCAAAAAAATAATACACTTAAGTACCAACACAATTAAAACAAACAAAAATAGTTGAACTGACAGGAAGACAAAAGAAATAGAATTGTACTAAAAGGAAAATGCAAGCTTCTTGTAGATTCCATGCATAAACTGACAGCAGTTTATAAAAGCAGTTTATAAAACACCACAATAAAGGGCGTTTTCAAAGTAAATTGGAGAGTTTAGTCAAGATCATAGGCAAAGAAACAACTTCCAACAATGGGCATTGTATGTACAGAACAGCTTACATTAAGTAGTATCTTTATGTTTCCATAATCTACTCTTTTTTGGTCTTAGTCACTTTACATTTCCTGTTTGATTGCTTCTTTTATTGCATGCATAATTTTCCAAGTTTAATAACATTATAATACAAATGATTTCCACAGTTTTCTAAAGTGAACAAAATATTTTCAAATTATTTTTTCTGAAATCTTTGACTTTTAAATTGGTAACGTTTTTCAATTATTTGTGGTGTTTATCCTGTATATTCTTCTTTGTAGCTTGAGAGAACTTTTAATATCAAGGAAATCCCAATTTTTTTAAAAAAAGTACATAGATTTATTCTTCCTGTAAGTCTTTTCTTTTAACGTTTATTTATTTATTTATTTATTTATTTATTATTTTTTTTTTTTAATTTTTTTTTCAACGTTTTTTATTTATTTTTGGGACAGAGAGAGACAGAGCATGAACGGGGGAGGGGCAGAGAGAGAGGGAGACACAGAATCGGAAACAGGCTCCAGGCTCCGAGCCATCAGCCCAGAGCCATCAGCCCAGAGCCTGACGTGGGGCTCGAACTCACGGACCGCGAGATCGTGACCTGGCTGAAGTCGGACGCTTAACCGACTGCGCCACCCAGGCGCCCCTAACGTTTATTTATTTTTGAGACAGAGAGAGACAGAGCATGAACAGGGGAGGGGCAGAGAGAGAGGGAGACACAGAATCTGAAACAGGCTCCAGGCTCTCAGCGGTCAGCACAGAGCCCAACGCGGGGCTCGAACTCACGGACCGTGAGATCATGGCCCCAGCCTAAGTCGGACGCTTAATCGACCGAGCCACCCAGGCACCCCTATTCTTCCTGTAAATCTTAACCATCCACACAGTTGTTGGCAGAAAGACAATTTCAGATTTAGAGGTAACGTGCTGGTTGTTCTGTAGAACTTTTACTCTTGTTTTCTTTTCTTTTGTGTTTTATTCTTAACAGATATTTTGAGGCACAATTGGATCTCTACCTGCTGCCTCGTTATTTGTTTCAACAAGTTTTTGTATAACAATATTATTCAAGGCCTTTTCCCCTTGAACACAATCTTTACTTGCACAATACTCCCAGGATTATTTTCTTCTAACCACCAGAATCACACCGTCAAGGTAAGGTTCTATTCTTTGATCACTTCTGTACCTAATCATAAAGAGTTGCTACAAAAAAGGCCAGAAATGGGCAGTTTATTGAACAATATAGTTATGAAACAAAATGATCCATGAGTTGAAAATATCATACAAAAGAAAACCAGGCTAGCATGGTTTTGTTTTTGTTGTCTTGTTTTGTTTTTAAAGCTGTACATTAAAGGTGGGTCCTACTTTTCATTTCTCACAAATAGTTCCAATACTTTGATTTATGGCTCTCCCTGAATTATTATTAGTAAAAAGTTATTCAGGCGTCGCACAAATGTTGATCAATATGAATAGTGCAGTGCTCTTTGTCTCTTTTGTTTTGCTTTCAACACTATTTCAATAGAACATGGGATTGGGTGGTTGTGGTTTTGTTAGCTTTCCTTCATCGTGAACCATAAATATCCAGCTAATATGTTTTATTAATTCAAGAAATGGTGAACTCCATTATTAGGTTAAAATTTTTCTTATCCTCCATTTATTTATTACAAAATCATTTATTAAATGCCTACTATATAATATCAATGGTCATAAGCAATAGGGAATCAAAAAGAATAAGATAGGTGTCCTCTGTCCATAACATTCTAATGGAGGAACTAAACCTACAATAAGTAAGCTGAAAAATTAGAGGTATTTGTCTTACTAAATGTTTTGAAGAAATACCATAGGGAAAAAGTGAATAAAGATGATATAAGGCAAAAATGTAAAAGACAAACAAACAGTGCCTTTTTCATAATGCTTCTCTGAAGAAGGAGTATTTAAGTAGTGTACTAAAAAAAGAGGAGTTATCTGTGAGAAGAGTAGAGGTACTATTTGTGAAAATGTTCACTATTGCAGAAAGAGATCATACAGAGAACACTGACATGTAGCAAATATACTAAAAATTGTTAAAAATACTTACAAGAATAAACTGATGGTTATCAGAGGGGAGGTGGGTGGGGGGATTGTGTTAAAAAGGTGATGGGGATTAAAGAGTGTACTTGTGATGAGCACCAGGTGTTGTATGGAAATGATGAATCACTAAATTGTACCCCTTGAAACTAGTATTATACTGGAATTTAAATAAAAATTTTTTAAAAAAATAAAATAAAACATTATGGAACCTGTCAACATTTTATCAAATTGAATTAAATGAAAAGTGCACCTAAAGTAGTCTAGACAAGTAAGGGATTTACTTTCTTACCTAGCAAGGGTTTTGCTGGTAGGCAATACAGATCTGTAAAAGTCTATCAATGAATCAGGCCATTTCTTTAGAAAGTAATTTTTATCACCATAGTCATTGACTTTTCCAGGAAGGAGAAAAGGGTAAGTTCAAGGGCAAAAGTGTCTGCTCTTTTCATCTGAAAAGAGTATTTTTTAAAATCTTTGTTTATCTTGGGGAGAGAGAGAGAGAGAGAGAGGGAGAGAGAGAGACAGAGTGTGAGCGGGGAAGGGGCAGAGAGAGAGGGAGACACAGAATCCGAAGCAGGCTCGAGCTCGCAAACCACGATATCATGACCTGAGTCAAAGTTGGATGCTTAACCAACTGAGCCACCCAGGTGCCCCTAAAAAGAGTATCCTTTGTAGAAGATAGTAGGCTCTTCTCATATCTCACTGGTCAATTCTTCACATGGGCCACCCGTAGAAAAGGATCCAGGATAATCCAGTTAATGCCAATACATAAAGCATGTCAAAGGGGACATAAGACTTCTATAGCAATAAATGAGTAAAGACAAAGGTTACAAGCATGATTTTGAGCAAAGCAACTCACAAACTGTAAAAACATATGTTCAAGCAAGTTTGAAATTATTTGTTACAATCTTATAAACATTATGAATCCTAATGTAGTTTTCCTGGAATTATCTTTTTTTTTTAATGTTTATTTCTGAGACAGAGGTAGAGCATGAGTGGGGGAGGGGCAGAGAGAGAGGGAGACACAGAATCCGAAGCAGGCTCCAGGCTCCAAGCTGTCAGCACAGAGCCCGACGCGGGGCTCGAGCTCACAAACTGTGAGATCATGACCTGAGCTGAAGTTGGTCGCTCAACCAACTGAGCTACCCAGACGCCCCTCCTTGAATTATCTTAAAGCAGCCTGAATTATCATAGTTCTCATAATGTCATCAGCAAAAGAAAGTCAAAAGGAAATTTGTGACTTAGTTTTTATGGCTGTTTGAGATTAGAGGAAGAGGAAATTTAAGAGATTTTTTTTGTCCTTTGCTTATTTGCCTATTATCACTGGCATCTCTAATATAGCCACCAAACAAATAGTAAGCTTAGGATCAAGTGTAAAGTATAATCATGGCCACTGTGACAAACTGAAGATCCATAATCTATCAAGACTCTTTTCATACAATGTAATTCATTATTGTTTTATTTTAGTGAGTCCAGAAACATTTTCACATAGCTCTCCACATCTTTCTTATAAAATATAAAGTTCGTTACCTTCCATAGTCTTATTACAGATTGGCAAAGACTTTGCCTGCAATAGACCATGAATTTGAGTGAACTTGATTATAATGTTTTTTTTTTTTTCCCATTAGAGGTGGTAAAGTTTTGTCTCTATGGAATATGTCAGCCAATGAGTAATTACTAAGTTAATTTTCATCATCTGTTCTAAATAGATGATAATTTCCATCATGTCAAATTTTCAGAAGGCAGCTATTATTAAACTAAAATAATTAGGTAAAATAGGGTAAAAACTGTACAAGTAATTAAAGAATAAACCTAAGTCTCACATGTGCTTAGCTCAACATTATTCTGAATAAAAGTGAAAAGGACAGCATCAGTGTGGGTTTTTAATGGAAATACATTTTTATTACTTAATGGCATAGCCTTTGGAAATTATTTGGCAACTATCTATGAAAATCAGAAGTACATCTAAAACTTTATCACAGGGATTTTTTTTTTAACTTGAGAGACAACTCTTTGGCCATTATATCGTGTTTTATACTGCAAATATTATGATGTTATTGGCCTGTAGACTTATACAATTTAAGAAACTATTGGCTGAATAGGAGATGGTTTCTGACAGCAGATGCTGTTAGGATGGAATCTGAGAGAGAAACTATAATTCTCAGAATTCACTCTGATACCTATTTACTGACCTACATGAGACACATTAAAGACTCAGAACTGAGCAACCTTCTCTTTTAAGTTTATTTTGGAAAAAAAAAATAAAGGAACAACTGCTGTCCTTCTGTTAACTAACTCTTACCAGTACTTGAAATTTACTATTTCTAATTGATTAGTATAATAAGTAAGTAGGTAGTGACCTTTCTTAGAGGTTAAAGTGGTAATGTTAGTAACTTCATGAGGTTCAGTCTAATATGTTTGGTGTTTTTCCTTATACTTCTGCATTTCTATATGAATATAGTTGGTGTTCATATGCAATATATGTGTTTAATATTACTTATAACATTAGTACATAAAATTGAGGGGATAAATTGGCTCTACTTCCCCTTAAAATGATACATTATATTTTATTTTTAAAGATACTACCTCTATGACCAATTAATAAATTATTTAGTATTTAGTGTAAAATTTTGAGAAACTGTAATTAGTAAAGTAAACATGAAATCTTAAAAAAAAGATTTATTTATTTTTGAGGATGAGAGCACAAGCAGGGGAAGGGTAGAGAGAGAGGGGGACAGAAGACCAAGCAGGCTCTGTGTTGACAGCAGTGAGCCAGATGAGGGTCTCGTACTCACAAACCATGAGATCATAACGTGAGCCAAAGTTGGACGCTCAACCAGCTGAGCCACCCAGGTGCCATCTTGATTTCAAATGATTACTATATAGTTTTTTAAAAAATGAATAATCAGGAGAATCTAGGTGGCTCAGTTGGTTGAGAGTCCAACTCTTGATTTTGGCTTCGGTCATGATCCCAGGGTCATGGAATTGAACCCCGGGTCAGGCTCCACACTTAGAGTGGAGCCTGCTCAAGATTCTCTCTCTCTCTCTCTCTCTCTCTCTCTCTGCTCCTCTACCCCACTCATTCTCTCTCTTTCTCTCAAATAAATAATAAAAGGTAATGAATAATTATATTTTTTCTTTGGTAAGATATGCAATATTTTTTATGATAATTTATCCGAAAATAAATTCAGTCTATAAATGAATTTCAGATATATTTGATAGATTTCTTTAATTACTCTTCAGTATTGATGATTAAAAAACACTTCTCAATTATGATTAAAATTCATGGAATATAATCATAATCCTCACAACTTTTACATGCATTTCATATTTTATCATTTTTCAAATATAAAATTTTAATTGCAGGAGAAGATAATCAATATTTTATAAAAATATTTAAAAATTTTAATGTTTATTAAATTTTATACAATGTAATGTTTATTAAACGCTAAAAAATGGAATTTTTTAAATATTATTTTTGAGAGAGAGATAGAGACACAGCATGAGCAACGGAAGGGCAGAGAAAGATGGAGACACAGAATCTGAAGCAGGGTCCAGGCTCTGAGCTGTGAGCATAGAGCTGGATGTGGTGCTTGAACCCATGAACAGTGAGATCATGACCTGAGAGGAAGTCTGATGTTACTCGACTGAGCCACCCAGGTACCCTTCTAAAAAATATTATTTAAATATCCAAGATAGACAGATTTTACACATAGACATGTACACACATTTATACTACTGTAATTTTTTTTTTTTTTTTAATGAAAGAGTACAGTGGCCAAGGAAAGAAAAAGTCCAAACGGGTTCCACACACAGTGCGGAGCCCCACACGGAGCTTGATCCCACAATTTGAGATCATGACCTGAGCCCAAATCAAGAGTCAGACACTTAACCAACTGAGCCACCCAGGGGCCTCAATGCTAGTGTAATGTTATTCAAGATGATTCAAATGAGCATTTTTATCACTTATGTTTGATATTCATTAAAGAAAAAAAAGATAGATAATTATTTTTTAAACTGAAAAAGTTATATTGAAGTGACCAAATGACAAGAAATTCATTTCACCTTTTTAGTTGTAAAACAGATGAAGGAATTAATATTGAAAGTAGGATCATCACTATCATTGATTAAATTGGCTTAATTGGTGGGTTGAGAAATTCAAAGTTCTCATAAATTAAAAATGATACCTATAAATAATATAGCCATTATTAAATTCTTTCCCGCCAATTTCATTTCCACAAAATTTGGTTTTTTAAAATGAAGTTACAAGTGTTGTCTTTGACATTTTAATGAAGGAAAAGTAAAGTAACATTGTGATAATGGTGCGTCATCATGAAATTTTATGGACACACATACACAAATGATGAATAAAACTGATGAAATAGGACTTGAGCATTTGCAATATATTTACTTTGCCAATATGTATCTCAATTTGGTAATTTGATGTAGATGAAATCTCTAAGAATTTAAGTAACTTATTTTAAAATAATGTGAATAAAAATCTGTATATGTATGTTTTCTAGTAACTTGGATTTCAACTTATTTCTCTACTTCCGTTTACTGTTTCCTATACCAATTCATTACTTTTGCCAATCAAAAGAACTTTGTCTGAATATATTTATGTATTTTAACATTATATTACGTAAATACTGTTTCATGAAGAAATGCATCAATTCTGACCCAATATCAAAATTGATAGGGGAGATTTTAGGTCATTTTTAAAAATCCAATGTGTTTGTTGTCTACAAAGTGAATGACAAATGGGAAATAGGTGAATATTGGGTTTTTCCCTAATCATCTCATTTGGATAGCCATAAATTGGATTTTTATATTTACACGTAAACCTGTTATCTCTCTGAACTACGATTAGGTGGCTTTGCTTTGGAGGTACACATGCACACATACAACAAAACGCTCAGAGCTAAAACTGAACTCATATAAATGAGGTTTGTTAGATTTGGTGTTCTAAATATTGGTTGATGTTATACCTTAGGTCAGGATTAGAATAACTCCAGTTACTGAGAATAAGGAAAGCTAAGTGGAGCTTAAATAAATAAATTGATTTGAGACCATTGTGTGGCTAGACAATGCACTGGCAGTTGTTAATAGGAGCATTGGTAACACATGCACCATATCCAAACAGTGTGTCCCCAACATTTGATATATTTTGTTGTTGTTTCACTCAGGTATTTTATTTCATGTGATTTTTAAAATATATGGTCAACTTTATCAATCTTTTCACTAATGGTTTCTAAGGTATAAATCACAATTCTATAGACTTTTTCCATTCAGAAGAATTCTCTTTTCTTCTAGAACTTTGTTTTAAGCTAAATTTAGATATTAAAAAAGTCATTTGCCTGAGGGAGCTTGGGAAGATGGCAGAGTTGGAGGACCCTAAGCTCACTTCCTCCTACATTTTCAACTAGATATTAACCACATTCAAGTCAATAAACTGGAGAGTGACCTGAACACTGGCAGAGAAAACTCCGCAATTAAATGTAGAGAAGTTGCATGCGAAAGGTTAGGAAGGTCAGAAAGGTGGAGACAGGTTGCCTACAGGAGGGAGGGAACTGCGAGTGCAGAGAGGGCAGAGAAACAGGCCCTTGCATCAGGGAGCTCACATGGGAAAGACTAAGCCCCAGAAAGTTTGGCTTTAAAAACAGAGGAGCTGAATCTGTGACTGTAAAATGGTGGGATTTGGAGTCTGGAGCTTTAAAAGTCAGCTGACTCAGCACTGGGTGAGCCCAGAGGACTAGTGATGACTGGGTTACTACCCTTAACAAGACAGAAACCTGTGAGAAGAGGCAACATAAAAATGGCATTTTATATACCACTGGGCAAATAAGAAAGATATCTGTTCATACTGATTTCAAGGCATGTTGGGGACTTCTCCAAAAACAGGAGAGCTGGAAGGCACCATATTCCTCCCTCACACCATAAAATAAACACAAAGACACCTGTGGGAGGCAGGATTGCTCAGAACTTGCTATCTAACCTGCAAGCAGTGCACTATGTCCATGAGTTCTCCTGCCCCCGTAGACCATATGCATCCATTACACCCAGCTGAGTGCCCCCAATCACCTTTGTGCACCACAACCAGGCATTGCTGTGCCTAGCCTTTCACTGCTAGCTGCCCTGGATTGCAGCCTTCAGCTGATACAGCACTTCAGGGGATCTGGCATAGGACTGTGGTCCAGCACAAATTTGGCTAACACTGCTGGTCTAATCCAAAGATCCCTGGCAGGCACACCCTTCAGCACTGGCCTGGCTGGGTCTTGTTAATGCCACAGAGATAAAGCACAGACCAAAACAGGCAGAAATACAGTGTCAAAGACTTCAACAACAACAAAAAAGTGACTCAGACACAACAGCAGGGCATAAGCAACACACATAGGATACTCTCCTGAAGTATCAGGTTCTGGTGAACAAGGGACACTGCACTCCAGGGCACTCCAAGGCCTCTTCTTAATAAAGTCACTATGTTCAAGAACAGAAGAAGAGCTGACTTTCTTAATACACAGAAACAGACATAGAGAAGCAGACAAAATGAGGAGACAAAGAAATTTATCTCAGTTGAAAGAACAGGATAAAGCCACAGCCAGAGATCTAAGCAAAACATATAAATAACATGTCTCACAGACAATTTAAGGCAATAATCATAAGGATATTCACTGGACTTGAGAAAAGAGTGGAAGACATGTATGAGACCCTTAACACAAAGATAAGGACTAATATAGCAAAGATAAAGGACACAACAAATGAAATGAGAAACACAATTGATGGAATGAACAGCAGGATGGAATAAGCAGAAAAAAGAATTAGTGACCGAGAAGACAGAGTTATGGAAAGTAATCAAGTTGAACAAAAAAGAAAAAAGAATTACACAAAGTAATAATAGACTTAGGAACTCAGTGGCTCCCTCAAACATAACAACATTCATATTATAGGAATCCCAGAAGAAGAAGAGAGAAAAAAGGAGGCAGAAAATTTATTTGAAGAAATAGCTGAAAACTTCCCTAATTTGGGGAAGGAAACAGATATCAAAATCCAGGATGCACAAAGAACCCTCAACAAATCAACAAAAGCAGATCCACACCAAGATATATTCAATTATGTGTAAAATATAGTGATAAACAAATTTAAAAGCAGCAAGATGAAAGAAGTCATTAACTTACAAGGGGAAACCCATAAGGCTAGTAGGAGATTTTTTAGCAGAAAATGTGGAAGCCAGAAGGGAGTGATATGATATATTCAAAGTACTGAATGGGAAAAATATGCAGTCAAGAATACGCTATCTAGCAAGGTTATCGATTCAGAATGGAAGGAGAGATAAAGAGTTTCCAGACAAACAGAAACTAAAGGAATTCATGACCATTAAATAAACTGTGCAAGAATATATATATATATATATATATATATATATATATATGTATTATAATATTATATATATATGTATTTATTTATCCTCCCCCCCCCAGGTAGCTTTACTGGTGAATTGTTTTTTTTAATTAAATATAATTTATTGTCAAATTGGTTTACATACAACACCAAGTGCTCATCCCAACAGGTGCCCTCCTCAATGCCCATCACTCACTTTCCCCTCTTCCACCCCCCACAACCCTGTTTATTCTCACTTTTTAAGAGTCTCTTATGGTTTGCCTCCCTCCCTCTCTAACTTTTTTTTCCCTTTCCCTTTCCCCTCCCCCATGGTCTTCTGTTAAGTTTCTCAGGATCCACATATGAGTGAAAACATGTGGTATCTGTCTGTCTCTGGCTGACTTATTTCACTTAGCATAGTACCCTCCAGTTTCATCCATGTTGCTGCAAATGGCCAGATTTCATTCTTTCTCACTGCCAAGTAGTATTCCATTGTACATATAAACCACATCTTCTTTATCCATTTGTCAGTTGATGGACATTTAGGATCTTTCCATAATTTGGCTATTGTTGAAAGTGCTGCTGTAAACATTGGGGTACATGTGCCCCTATGCATCAGCACTCCTGTATCCCTTGGGTAAATTCCTAGCAGTCTACAAGAAATATTAAAAGGGACTCTGTGAGTGGAAAGGAAAGACCAAAAGTGACAGTGTAGAGGTAGGAAAAACGAAAACAATAAAAATGAATATTTCTGCAAAAAAAAATCAGTCAAGGAACTCACAAAAAAGGATGTAATAACATACCCCTAAAATGTGGGGAACAGAGGAGAAAAAATGGTTTCAAAATTAAATGACCATCAACTTAATACCAGACAGCTATATGCAGAAAAGGTTATATGGAAACCTAAACATTGATATGAGTGGGGTGTAAAAATATCCTACTATTATTGTATTATTATAGATTAGTTCTTTTATGTTTATTATTAACTGTTTTATATATTTGAGTGCTCTTATGTTGGGTGCATAAATATTTGCCACTGTTCTATATTCTTGTTGGATTGCCCCCTTTATTAGTATACAGTGTCCCTCTTTGTCTTTTGTTAACACTCTTTGTTTTAAAGCTTATTTTGTCCAATATAAGAATTGCTACTCTGGCTTTCTTTTGACATCCATTTGCATGATAGATGCTATTGTTTATTTTTTACTGTTATTTCTGAATAATTATGCTCTCATTTTTTTAATGTTCATTCATTTTTGGGAGAGAGAGAGACATAGAGCACGAATGGGGGAAGGGCAGAAGAGGGAGACACAGAATTCGAAGCAGGCTCCAGGCTCTGAGCTGTCAGCACAGAGCCCAACACGGGGCTTGAACCCACAAACAGTGAGCTCATGACCTGAACTGAAGATGGACGCTTAACCAACTGAGCCACCCAAGCGCCCCCTAAATAATTATGCTTTCTATTAGTTTCCAATAACAATGATCCATTCTAATTCAAGCAGAAAGTCATTTAATTTAGAGAATGGGAGAGCTGCATTAGTAGACCCTACTTGTCATAGAACAGCAAAACAGTCCGTCAGAGGAACAATGATGTATTCCAGGGTTTCAAAGTGGAGTAATCAGGAAGCCATGTCAAAAGTACTGCTTCCAAGACCACACTACTTGTTCTACAGTCCCCACAACCAAACTGCTTGATCCCACCATGACATCCACATTCATAGCCCTCCCCTCAAAATATCTATGTCTGTCTTCAAAATCTGGCCCACATGCAGCTTTTGGGTGGAAGCTATTTTCCATGTTAAAATCAGAATTGCTTGACAATTTGGGAAGCCAGAGCTTTTGCATTCCATTCTCCCACACACGGTAAAGCACATGAGAGAACCATTCTACAATATCTACCATACAGATATTCTTAAATTAATTTTATTTAGCTATAATGCTTTCACCCAATAGTCTGCAATAACTTTTCTTTTAAATCTAAATATTCAAGCATTACTGTAGTCATTAGCATCCACATGGCAAATGTATTATACACATTTATGAAAATATAAATTCCTGCTCTAATTCAATAACCCCCACTCATTCTATAATTTACCCATAATTTTATTTTTTAAAAAAGTATTTATTATTTATTTTTGAGAGGGAGAGGGAGAGAGAGAGAGAGAGAGAGAGAGGAGAGTGTGAGCGGGGAGGGGCAGAGAGAGAGGGAGACACAGAATCTGAAGCAGGCTCTAGGTTCTGAGCCGTCAGCACAAAGCCCCATGCAGGGCTTGAACTCATGAACTGCAAGATCATGACCTGAGCCAAAGTTGGATGCTTAACCCACTGAACCACCTAGGCGCCCCTCCCCATATTTTTCTTTAAAGAGCATGCTGAAAACCTTACTCTTGTTTATGAACCTTTGAGCATTAACAATACCCAGTGCTGAATAATCAAGAACTATTTTTAGCTATTATTCCATGGTCAACTATATACTACATTTTGTTGCAGAAAAACTTAATTCAGCTTTTGTTTAGCTTTTACTAATTGAGCATACTCTATCGTCATTTTATGTGTGGCTTTTTTAAACAGTGGAGAGGAGCGCCTGGGTGGCTCAGTCGGTTGAGCATCTGACTTCAGCTCAGGTCATGATCTCATAGTCTGTGAGTTCGAGCCCTGCATCAGGAGGCATGCTGACAGCACAGAGCCTGGATCCTGTTTCGGATTCTGTGTCTCCCTCTCTCTCTGACCCTCCCCTGTTCATGCTCTGTCTCTCTCTGTCTCAGAAATAAATAAACGTTAATAAAAAAAAATTAAATACAAAAAAGTAAACAGTGGAGAAATTGGCATGTTCCTCCATTTGGTGGCCTTAATGTAGAGATATTTATGCTTCAGATGAAAATGGAACAGATAGGCTTTTTTTTTAAATTGAGAAAATCCTGTATTAAAAAATTCAACCTTGAACCCATCTAGCACTTAGCAGTCTTGCACTTGCAGTGCTTAGCAGTAATCCAGCTGCTATCACTACTATTCGTACTGCTTACTACTATAATATATATACTCTAATTAATGTATTTTATGATTGATATTATAATTCATATATCTTATACATTAACACAACTTGAAAATAGCAAACACTTAAAACATTATCAAAATTGTTTGAAATGTATGAAAAAGAGAATATCTCTCAAGTTCCACAGTTAGAGTCTATAGTAAAACATTCTAATTATGGTGTTCCTCATAAAACACAAGAGTAAACGATTTAATACTCAATTATTTAAATGAATCTCTCTCCTTGCTTCTACCTTTGATGTTGTATCTCCTTAATTTCATTGCATTTTAAAGGGTAATTAATATAGTAGACATAAAACTTTCAACTAACTGATGTATTTATTACTGAAAACTTCATTTGTCTGTTTTCACAAAGGTAAAATCTAACTCAATGTACATGTTTCAATTCTCCTTCTCGAAGGTATTATTTTTAATTGAGTCTTGCAAATTGATTTAATTAGCCTAGTTTTGCTTTATTCTCAGGCTGTTATATTTCAATCATTATAGGATGAGGGCTTTGTTACACATTTAAAATTCATTTTACTCTGAAGTGAGATCTTGCATACAGAATACCACATCTGCAGCAGCAATCCAGCCCCACCATCATAAAGTTAGGAGAAAGGGAAGGATAAAAGCTTGTAAAATATACAGCTCCACATGGAGAACCTAATACAAAATTGAAAAAAAAATTAAAATTCACTCTATGTGTCTTTCTTTTCATAATGTGAGATAAACACACTCACACAACTCACACATATTTACACAATTTTAAAACACACTGCTTAGTTTTTAGACTCAAATGTCACAATAATTTGGCACAATCTAAAAATAATAAAATTTTTATGAAACATCAGCATGTAGTGTTTGAAACTCATTACTTAGGGCACAAGACCTGGGAAAGATTTCTGAGGTTTTATATAAAATTCGCTTACTCAACTGAATTTTCTTTCACCTTTGAATCAAAAAATTCAATTCTAAGCATTATCTTCCTGTCAAGTTGCAAAACTTGTTAACATAATGTAATTATTTAAATTATATAAAATGGAAAATGCATTTTTTATTTTAAAATTAATATCTGTTAGTAAACAGTAGATTTTATAGAATAATTTTTTTAAGTTTATTTTGCAGAGCCTAACTAACACAGGGCACGAGCTCACAAACTGTAAGATTCTGATCTGAGCCCAAACCGAGAATCAGATGCTTAACTGACTGAGCCACCCAGGAGCCCTTAGAATACAATTTTAAAAGTTGCCCACAATCAGCAAAACTAAGTACTATTATCAGTTGCTGTGCATAATTTTTATATTTCCTTTTGAAAATTCTATATTTGATCCTGTCTATATTAGTATTAGCCAATAGAAATACAATGCATGCCACTTAGGTAATTTTTAATTTTCTGATACATTGAATGATGTAAAAGGAAATGGGAGAAATCAATTTTTAAAAAAAAATTTTTTTTAACGTTTTATTTATTTTTGAGACAGAGAGAGACAGAGCATGAACGGGGGAGGGGCAGAGAGAGAGGGAGACACAGAATTGGAAGCAGGCTCCAGGCTCTGAGCCATCAGCCCAGAGCCTGACGCGGGGCTCGAACTCACGGACCGCGAGATCGTGACCTGAGCCGAAGTCGGCCGCCTAACCGACTGAGCCACCCAGGCGCCCCGGGAGAAATCAATTTTAATAACATTTTATTGTACCCAATATGTACAAAATATGTAACATGTGGATGGTTAGTTTTATGTGAACCTCGCGCCACAGTACCCAGATTTTTTTTAGTGACATTTATTTGTTTATTTATTTAGTTAGCTTATTTATTTTAAGAAAGAGAGAGAGAGACAAAGGGAGGGGCCGAGGCAGAAAGAGAATCCTAAGCAGGCTCCTTTGCTATCAGCAAGGAGCCTGATGCGGGGCTCAATTTCATGAACTGAGAGATCATGACCTGAGCCGAAATTGAGAGCCAGAAGCTTAACCAACTGAGCCACCCAGGTGCCCCCACAGTGCCCAGGCTTTTGCCCACGCATTATTCTAGATGTTTCTGTGAAGGTGGTTTTAGATGAAAGTATCGTTTAAACCAGTAGACTTTGAATAAAACAGATTGTTCTCTAGGATGTGAGCCTCATCCAAACACTTTACGGCCAGAATAGAATTAGACTGATCCCTGAGCAGGAAGGGATTCTGCCATCAGATGGCCTGTGGACCTTAATTGTAAATTAAGCTCTTCCCTGAATATCTAGCCTGATGGCCAAGCTTGCAGATTTGGGACTTCCCAACCTCCATTATTGTGTTATCTAACTCCTTAAAATAAATCTCCCTCTTTCTTTTTGTCTCTCTCAAGTATACACACACACACACACACACACACACACACACACACCCCAGCACTCCTGTTTCTCTGGAGAATCCTAATAAAACATGTAATGAATATAAAATATTAATGAGTTATTTTGCATTTATTTTTTTATTTTAAATCCAGTGTATGTTCATTTTTTAATACTAATTCATCAAAATTCTGTGTGTATTTAAGACAATACATCTAATTGAAATTAGCCACATTTTGAGTGACCAAAAACCAGATGGGACTAGTGGCTGCTATAGTGGATGATACATGTCTGTGGTATGTGAAGCTTGTTACATACTTAAACTTGTCTAATAAGTTAAGGAGTGGGTAAAATGTAATAGAGAGGGAAGGCTTGGGAAATAGAAGGTCTAAAATGCCTGGGTGGCTCAGTGGGTTAAGCATCTGACTCTTGATTTTGGCTCAGGTCATTAATTATCTCACAGTCATGATACGGAGCCCCATGTGGGCTCCACACCGGATGTAGAGCTTGCTTAAGATTCTTTCTTCCTTGAGTCACCTGAGTGGCTCAGTTGGTTAAGCATTCGACTCTTAATTTCAGCTCAGGTCATGATATCACAGTTTGTGAGTTTGAGCCTCGTATGGGGCTCTGCACTGATAGCATGGAGCCTGCTTGGGATTCTCCTTCTCCCTCTCTCTCTGCCTGTCCCTTGCTCTTTCTCTTTCAAAATAAATTTGAAAACTTAAAAAAAAAAAAAAGACTCTTTCTCCCTCTACCCCCACTCATTCTCTCTCTCTCTTTCTCTCTCTCTCTAAAAAAAAAAAAAAAAGAAAAAAGAAAAGAAATAGAAGGTCTGATAAGCCCTACTGTATTAAACATAACCTGATGCTTACTTGAACTATTACAGGGGGAATCAATTTTTATTTTTAATTGTTATTAAATACTAGTAGGTCAGCTATAACATTTGCTTTGGGGAGAAATCGAAATGCGATTTTTTTGCATTTTTTTTCGATCTTTCTGTTTTGAGGTCTTAAAATGAAGTCTCATTCTGAATAGTGGTGATGGCTCATGTAAAATAAAAAGGTTAATTGGAATATAGAAAATAATTAATGAAAATCTATACATGGTGAGTAACCATTCCAATTAATTCCCTCCCATTCTTATAACTTTGAAAAATACTTTAAATTGTTGATATTAAAAAAAACTGAAGATATCTAATTCTGAATACATGTAATATTTTTTTTCTTTTTCTTTTAATCACAGGAAGACCATTTTCTTGTGTTTTACATGACAGGGAAGCTTCTTTTTTTTTTTAATGTTTATTTTTGAGATAGAGAGACAGAGACACAGAGTGCAAGCAGGGGAAGGGCAGAGAGAGAGGGAGACACAAAATCAGAAGCAGGCTCCAGGCTCTGAGCTGTCAGCACAGAGCCTGATGCGGGGCTTGAACCCAGAAACCATGAGATCATGACCTGATCGGGAAACTTCCTAAGTAGTTAGGAATACATACTTAATTAGTAAAATGTCTGAGAAACAAAGCTCATATTTTGTTTGTTTTCTTTTCCCTATTGTCCAATTTTAAAGTTATTTATTTCTATTTGCTATTTCCAAATTACTAGCAAATGGAAGAAAAAGTGAAATATGTTTCTTAAAAGTCATACGTTATTTATGATATCTTCCACAAATGCCAAAGTTCACACAAAACTCCTTTCTCATAAGTAATAACTCTCATAATTCCTTTTGCAAGTCTTTGCCTGGCTTTTCAGGTAACTTTAACTGAATAAAGGGTGTAGTTATTAAATATACTTATTTCTTCTCAATATTTCCCTAAACAGATGAATTTTAGGGACTGGCTGAAATGGTACAGAAACCCCCCCAACATGATTCTTGGTTGATCTTTCATCTGAAATGCTTTTAATGAGATAGCCCCATCTTTATACCCTCTTTCATGCATCATTCTGCTCTTATTATCAGTTCATCCAATTTTTTCTATACCAGTCAGTATCATCTGGGTGCTCTGTTGAATGACTGCTTTCCAAAAACTGTCTTACCCAGGGTAATCGTCTAACAAGAAGTGGGAAAGAATCCATATATAAAAGCATTATAGCAGTTCTGACTAAATAAAAGGGTAATTCAGTTATTCTTTGCAAAGATTATTTCAAACTATATAGCTTCAGAATAGTTTTTGATTCAGAATAGTTAAGGGAATCTGGACTCAGGGGATGCCATTAAATGACATAACCTCTCAGACACAGAATGGTTTCTCAAGCTCCTAACACATAAAAATATATAAATGCATGTCAAAAAAAGATGGTCCAGTTTCAAAATAACCACTTTCATAATAGCTTGTTTCTAAAACATCCCAGTATTTTTTTAATGTATCTTTACCTAGCAAAATGTGGGAGTATTTGATTAAGCAAAAGTTTTTTTAATCCGAAGAGGAGAGTACAAAAACATATCATTTTTACAATTATAGGACAAATACATTTATATTTTAACATGTAGAAGGAATAGCAGCAGAAGGTGAATGAGAAAATACAAGTCCTCACGCATGTAATTGCATGACAAGTAGAAAGTTAGGGCACAATTCAGCAGTCAATAGGGAATATTTACAAGTTGTAAGTCAGAAAAGTTACATGAGGGGCCCCTGGGTCGCTCTGTGAGTTAAGCTGTCCGATTCATGAGTTTGGCTCAGTTCATGATCTCACGGTGGTGAAATGGTGCCGTGGGTAGCACTTCACGCTGGATGTGGAGACTGCTTGGGATTCTCTGTCTCCCCATCTCTCTGCACCCCCTTTCCCTCTCTCTCTCTCAAAAAAAAATTACATGATTAGAATTGAGTTTTAAAAATATAACTCAAGGCAGACACCATAAGGAGATTCTAAAAAGTAAAGGTAGGTTAAAAGACCATTTTGTTAGCACAAGAAAGCATAAATGGAGGTCTGATTAGAGATTGCAGTCTTCAGTGTGGCAAGGCAAAGAACAATATGGGAATATATTTCATGTGTAGAATCAAGAGGGCATGGCTTACCAAATTGTGATGTCATGAAAGGATGGGCAAAAAAAAAAAAACAACAAAAATTCACCAAATTTTATTTCTTTAGAAAAATATATGCAATAACTTATAGGAGCCCTTTAGATTTAGAAATTGAAACGTTACTGCAAATAGAATTAATGTCATAATAATGATCATGAGTCGGATTTTCAGAAAATTTTGAAAAGCATCTTATTTCCTGCCTAAATAAAGCATAAAAGTCTAGCATGAAACTTACTGCCTTCTGGAAATAGATCAACCCAGTACCGCACATCTTCCCCCACCACATAAGAACTCACATACGTAGCCACAATATTTTATTACAAAGATGTGTGGTGTTAACCTGATGTTTTCTTCCACGTGGAGAGATACTGAATAATTTATATCTCCTGACTGTTCTCTCCACTTCTCACACACACTTCCCAGTATCAATGAATTATCTTGATACATTTGGTAGGAGAAATTCATTGTATATAGACCAGCAGCTTCTTTCTTCTTTGAGGAGACATGAAATTGTGTTTTCTCCTTTGCTCCTATACATCATGAAATTTAACTCCGGTTCATTGTGGCCTCTATTTTGATAAGTAAGTATATACAATCATGGGTTTTAGTATTAGAAATCTTAGAGGCGGTAGCTTCAAATCCAGCTGTTTTTCATACTCAATACATTAGTATTGTCATTTTTCACACATTAAATATTCATCAAATATCTACTATGTGCAGCACTGTTCTAGAGATGAAAGATACAGAAGTGAACTTCACAAAAAGCACTATACAGATCTCACTTGATACGCGTTAAAAGGGATATGTGGGCTCCTGACATCTTCCTTGTCTTATTCCTCAATTGTTTTATAATTTGACTAAGAGAAAACAGTGTTATTGAATCTTATCCCCACTGCCCCTCACTCCAAATCATCTTGCTTTTAAACACTTCCCTAAATTCTATTCCTACTGTCACATCTTGACTGTGTTCTTCTCTACTCTTCCTTCCTTCTTCCTTCCTTCCTCCCTTCCTTCCTCCCTTCCTTCTTTTCTTTCTTTTCTTTTCTTTCTTTCTTTCTTTCTTTCTTTCTTTCTTTCTTTCTTTCTTTCGTTTATTTATTTTGAGAGAGAAAGAAAGAGAGAGAATTAGTGGGGGAGGAGCAGAGAGAGAGTGAGAGAGAGAATCCCAAGCACCCTCCATGCTGTCAGTGCAGAGCCCAAGATGGGCTTGATCTCACAAACTGTGAGATCATGACCTTAGCCAAAATCAAGAGTTAGCCACTTAACAGATTGAGCCATACAGCTGCCCCTCTACACTATCAATTTAATCTTTAAATCTAACTTGCCACTACTTCAAACTTTGTCATTGTCAATGAAATTGTTTTTTTTATGCTCCTCTAAATGTTTATATTTTAATTATTTTTACTATGTCTTTTATGTTATACACAATTAAAATAGAGAAATGAATAGATTAGATAGATAGGAAGAAAGAAAGAAAAGAAACAAAGAAACAAAAGATAATTTTTATTATGGAAAATTAGAATATATACAAAATTTTGTATGTGTATACTTTTGGTATATTGACTGTATCAATGTGTATACTTTTGGTATATTGACTTTGGCATATTGACTGTATTGACGGTATCTTGAATATATTGGTGTATTGAAATTCCATGTAATCAACACTTGGCTTTAGTGTATTATTCGTGTATTTTATCCAAACTCTCAATAACTTTTACAAAATACATTTTGAAATGAATATAGACACCTTATCATTTAATTAGTAAATATTTTGGCATTAAAAAATATTTTGGAATCTCCTCTAAAGAATGAGAACTTTAAAGCACTTTAAAGCACATATCCACAATGTCATTATCACTGCTAAAAAATAAACAGAAGTTTCTTCATATCTTGCAATCAATATTGCAATGTTCAAAATTTTAATTGTCTCATAAGGTATTTTGTGTGTGATTATTATTTTAAGTTCAATTTTTTTGGGGGGGTGGGAATTTAGATTTAACCAGCAGGACTCAGGTTTGATTATTTCAATTTTGTTGGCAACATCCAAAGCCATAGAACATATACCTTCTTCTCTCCATCTGACCTGATCTTGGCCACATCAGTGTCATAGAGCTTCTTCACAGCATGTTTAATCTGGTTCTTGTTGGCTTTGACATCCAAAATGAACACGAATATGTTGTCTTCTCTTTTCTTCATGGCTGGTTAGGTAGTCAGAGGAAACTTGATGTCATAGTGGTCAAACTTGTTTCTTCTGGAGGTGCTCTTTCAAGGATATTTGGGCTTCCTTTGGAGTTGCAGTGTCTTGGGCCTTTGGAAGGTAGGTGATTTTTTTTTTTTTAAAGTAGGCTTCATGCCCAATGCAGGGCCCAACACCAGGCCCAACACAGGGCTTGAACTCATGACCAGGGCTTAAACTCATGACTATGAGATCAAGACCTACGCTGAGTTCAAGAGTCAGATGCTTAACCATCTAAGCTACCAAGGCACCCCTGTGGATCTTCTTTTTTGTGTGACTGTGGACATCTTTCAGCACTGCTTTCTTGGCCTTCAAAACGTTTGCTTTGACTTGGGCTTTGGGAGGGGCAGGGACTTCCTTCATCATCTTCTAGCACCATCTTTGTGAAAAGCAAGTTTGACTAAATCTTAATCCAAATGAGTCTATATATTGTGATAGATTGATAAGTCATTTAAATTTCCTTAATCTATAGGTTCTCACTATATCTCTTCTTTTTTTTTTTAATTTTCAATTTATTTGTTGAAGAAATGAGGTCATTTTTCCTGTAGAGTCTCCCACCTTACAAATACTGCAAATAACACCTTTCCCCCATCACTGCCCAGGTGCTAAAGTATTGAGCATGTTCTTCTGCCTTCTGTATTTCCTAAAAATTGTACTTGAAAATAGAAGCCTGATTTAGCTTATGTTAACTTTTTGGTAAGTCTATTTCATAAATGGTCCTTAATTCTTCCATCAATAGATAAATTTGCCTGCTTATGTTAAGTGATAGCAGTTGCTGAATATCAGTGTCAGATTTATTAATTCATATATATTGTAAATAGTAATATTCTTTTTTTTTAAATTTTTTTTCAACGTTTTTTATTTATTTTTGGGACAGAGAGAGACAGAGCATGAACAGGGGAGGGGCAGAGAGAGAGGGAGACACAGAATCGGAAACAGGCTCCAGGCTCCGAGCCATCAGCCCAGAGCCTGACGCGGGGTCTCGAACTCACGGACCGCGAGATCGTGACCTGGCTGAAGTAGGACGCTCAACCCACTGCGCCACCCAGGCGCCCTGTAAATAGTAATATTCTAATTCTAACATTCCTTCTCCATTTACTGGTTGGAATGCTAGTCTTTATGTACTTATAGGTTAGCTAGTAGTTTCAAAAGAAAAAAGAAGTGTTGTTGTTGTTTTATTTAAACATTTTTCAAAAAGTTGTTCTTCACTATCAGGCATGGCAGTGACAACTAGTTGTTTGCTCATTGTGAAATTATGGATTCATTATATGATGTCTTTTAATCTATTGCATTTATTATACAGCTTAGTAACACAAATTTTCCACCATTAGCCAATGAAGCATTATAACCTTGGCTCCTGGGTAATTTTGGTAAGATTGTATTGGTCATTGATTTCATCCTCATAATCCAGTATGAAATACATTACAAGTTCATCTTCTACACCTCCTACTCCACCTCTATGAGGAGTTGTATTTCAAGGCATTATATGGGCGTTACAGGATTTATTGCTGCCAGACCTATCATTCTTAAGAGAAGGATGCAAGCAGGAAAGAAATGTATATGGTATATTACTGTTCGGCTAATTAGGGCCAGATATGTACATATAGGAATATTTGCTTATAGTTTTAAAAAATATAAGAATGAAATGAAAATATTAAAAAAAAAATAAATGTCTTTTGGGGACCTAGTCTGGTCAATAAACAAACAAAAATATAAAATAAAATCTTAAATTATTTCTAGGTATAAGATATCTGTTATTAGTAAACACGTTGTTCTGCGAGTATTAATTGTGAATAAACTGTGAGATAAAGCAGCAAAATATTTTTTTATTCTATTATACCAAGTGCTTCTGGGAACTAAAAATTCTAGCATGGAAATGAGAAACATACCATGTAAGATAGAAGAATCTAAAAAAAAAACATCTTAGTTGTTAATGGTTATTGGAAAATGGTAAATTTGAATAAAAATTTATGATATACTTCTATTTATATATGTATATGAAGAATATATACTTCATAGCTCTACTATTTGAAACAAAAGATCTTTTGGAAAGAAAGAATTCCATGTGATTTTGTTCTAAATCATTTCCTATTTATATTTTTAGTCTTCTTTCCTTTTTGGAAATCCCTTTATGTAGATATAGCTTAGGATTCTCCTTCTAAAGTAGATGCTCAAAAAAATCTGTTTTTTGAATTGAGCCTAGTTGGCATTAAATTCAAGAGACTAAATAAGAAGTCATTTTTTTGAAACTTCTTTCAAAGTATGCCCATAAATTTGAAGGTGTCTTGGAAATATATGCAAAATGACAGACATGAAACTCACTCCTATCTTCTCATCAGAGTAACTTTGTAAAGGCATATACACATAGCACTTCTTTTTTTCACTAATATTTACCACCATATTTGAACATAAAAAAATTTACTCTTTTAACTCATAATTTTAAATATTGTTGTTAACTTTTTGTCATAGAATATAAGAACTTAGTCATTTTCACACCCAGACAATGCCATCTCTTTCACTGCCCAATATAGATGAATCATAGATTTGGGCCAAATCAGTTATTTATTGCTGTTCCAATTAGTGGTTACTGACTAATTTATCATTTCATAACTCTCCCCCTGGATGGATGGATGGATGGATGGATGGGTGGATGGATGGATTTGTTTATTTGTTTATTAATTTATTCACTTAGTTTCATATGTACTTACCAATACTAATTCCAAGATTCTCAGACATAACTTTTAAAGCTACTGATCATCATCTTTGATAATATTAGAAATACCAGTAAGTCTCTCAGACTCTATTTTGTCTTAATTCATGGAGACATCCCAGGTAAAATACTCTGTACCCTTGTTCTCCATACCTGATTTTAACTCTCATGGTGAATTTACTAACTTGTAGTCTGTTTTGTCTGACTCTTACTTTTAGATTTACTTCTTCCATACATTAGGGCTCTTCTCTGGTAGACCATTGAGAAGTAACTACTGAAAGATACATTTCTTTTAGTCTTATATGTCTAAAATATCATAAGTATAATATTTGAGAGACTGGTTTTCTAATTATAAAATTTCAATTTGGAAACAATTTTCTTTACAAAGTTTCAAGACATAATTTTATCATAACATGTACCTTAAAACTTTGTATGTTATGCATGTTATTTATAATATTTCCTTTGGTAGATTTTGAATTTTTTGTCTGGCAATAAAGTTCTGCAAATATATTAAGGAGTGACTTGGCATGGTGTTTCCTCACCTCAATTTTTGGTGAAGAAGTTAGCTGTTTCCAATTTTTTAAAACAAATCATGTATTTTATTTTTAGGAATTGATTTTTTGTATTCTTTCTTTGAAAAGAAACAGGAAACTGTAATTTTTATAGATTTTTCTTTTTGAAATATCAATTAATCATGTGATAAAACACTTTGAAAATCTCATTTTTACTGTTTTAGACTTTTCTGTAATTTTACTCTGGGAAGTATCAACATTTTTTTCTAAATCACTGATTGTGCTTTTGAGGTTTACAAACAGCAACCTCTCCTCTCTGATTGTCCCTGTTAAATTACATCTTTTTTAATGGATTCAATACTTTATATATCTGAGAATATTACAACTATTACTAACAGTTTCTTTCTGTTCAATTTCCTGTTTTTTGTTTTTGTGAATTCATTTTCTTTATTTTATTTTATGTTTGTTTTCCAAAATTCATATGGGTAAAATGCTTTCATTAAATCTTTAGCATTCCTTTTCGGCTTTTTTCTTTAAGAAGCATTAAAACCAATTATTGGATACGGTCATGAGTATGTTATTTGTAACAATTAATCAACAAATTTTGGCTCTTCCCCTTCTGAGAGCATAGGCACTTGGGCATCTTACTTTTCACTAAGAAACTTTCATTAAAAAAAGAAGAAGAAGAAGAAGAAGAAGAAGAAGAAGAAGAAGAAGAAGAAAAGAAAAAAAAAGAAAAAAAGAATAATTTCAGTAACCTTAGGAAATATGTGTTTCCCTGTCCTCTTCTGTGACTGTTATTTCATGGAATGGACCGTTTCTTTTTCAATACTGCAAAGAATAAAACTTCTGTCACCTGCACGGTTAGAGTCGGTTTATTTATACCAGTAAACTGGACAAGGAAAAGCATTTGGGGGCATAAATCTTCTTTAAGATAATTTTTACCGATTCTTGTCTTTTCTGTATCATTCCTTGCCTCAACCGTTCACATTTCATGATGTTTTCCATATCTGCACCTGTCCTTGGTTCTGTGATATAGATTGGCATAATCTTATTGGCATTCTTTTATAGGTACTTATACTTAGTTCTTTAATTTTGCTAACTACTCCATCTGCTGTCTAAGAGTCAAGAATCTTATAAACTTTATTTTCTAAGTATTTGTCATTTAGGTTATAACTTTTATTTCTCTATTCATTTTTTTAAGTGAAAGGTAAACATATTGAACAGAGGTTCAATTCCCACTTTTAACTGGAAGTCAATGCTGTCTTTCTAGCTTATAGTTCTTGGTATCTTTGATTTCCCAAATTTGTAATGTTTTTGTATCTCCTGGATTTTTGTATGATTATAATCACATAGTATTATAATCAATAGTAAGGAAGAAATCTAGGAAAAGTCACTATTGAAAAGGTTATTGCAGGTGTGCATAGGTGGCTAAACATGTGACTCTTGATTTTGGCTCAGGCCATGATCTTATGGTTCATGAGACTGAGTCCTGCGTTGGGCTCTGTGCTGATAGCATAGAGCCTGCTTGGGATTCTCTCTCTCCCTCTTTCTCCACCCTTCCCCTGCTCATGTTCTCTATCTCTCCCTCTCAAAATAAATAAATAAACTTTTAAAAAATATATAAAATAAAAGGTTATTGCAGAATTTGAGTACAGTCTTAAAATTAATTCACTTAAATAATTAATTCAGTTAGCATTTACTGCCTAAAAACACTCCAAAAAGTAACATCTTAAAATAATAATCACGTTTTAGCCCATAGATCTGTAGGTGTCTAATTTTGTCTGAGCTGGACTGGATTCTTCTTCTGGTCTGAGCTTAACTCAGCTGTTACCTGGTACCTCAACTGGGAACACTTAATCTCACATCATCCAGCATGCTGTCAGGGCTACTTTACATAGTAGTGGGAGAATTTAAGAAGCAGCAAATGTATAAACTCCAATGAATATGCCAGCACTTACTATATTTGTATGTTACTGTCCCATCATATATTTTACTGTCCCACGGACTAAAGCCAATCAGATGGTCAAGTCTAGAGTCAGGGGAGAGAACAGTAGACTTCACTATTATATGTAAGATGTTGCAAAGTTACATTGCAAAAGTAATACAAAAGGAATACAAAAATTAGTGGTCATTTTCCAATTGGCCACGTGACTGTGTATTTTATAAGAAAAAAGTCCAATGTATCACATAGTCTTAAAAAGAGATATAAAATTTTCTCCTACTTACTTTTTGGTAGCCAAGCCAAACCTGTTAATATTTTTCATACAGAACTCTCTATAATGTGGGGATATTATTAGTATTCACAATTATAGCCCACAGTCAATTATAAGTGGCTAATCCAAGATAAAGGACAATCAACTAATATTTATAACCACCAACGCTATATAGAAATATTTTTAGGCAAACATATTATATTTAATTTCCAAAGTGTGTTTGTATTGAAAATTAAATTCATTTTTTTTTTGTAGAATAAAATCATAAGGATGCATTTATTCATAGAAAATCTAGAAATTGATCTCACAGACAGTTTCTCATTACCTTTTCAATATGAATGGAATGCAATCCTGGAGGAGGGATTCGATTACTCTGTTTCAAGCATAACATAAGAGAAAATTGAGATCTAAAGTGCTAGTACGTTATAGGAAAGCAGGTAAGAAGTTTCCTCCTTGGTTACATATTCTACTTTATTTTTTAAGTATTTGTGGAAATGATATAAAGAAATAAAATGCTGTGTCAGCTAATTACAGCATTTTCTGGGAAATATGTGTGAAATAGGTGAAGAAAGCAAACCATGAGGTGGACATATATCTGTGGAAATAAAGAGATTAAAATAAGGTACACAACTTGTCAGAAAATTGTAGAAAATACGATATATCATACAGGCATAGAAATAATATTGTATCTTTAAAAGTCAGCATGCCCATGTTAAGATGTTATTTTTTTTGCTTTGCCTTTTTATTTTAGAAATTATTTTGCTAAGGAATATATGAAATATAAATCAGAGGGAAGATAATCAGATGATTAAGGAATATAATTAAATACACATATAAATGAAGTTATATTGTATTTATCTTTTTATGTCTGACTTATTTCATTTTGCATAATGCCTTATAGGCCCATTCATGTTGTCATGAATGACAAGATAGATATAGATACAGATATAAACACCATATATCTTTTATCCATTCATCTATCGATAAGACCCTGGGGCTTCTTCCATATCATGGCTATCAGAAATAATGCTGCAATAAACATAATGGTGTATATATCTTTTCAAATTAGTTTTTTTTTTTTTCAGGTAAATACCCAGAAGTGAAGTTCCTGGATCATATAGTATTTCTATTTTTAATTTCTTGAGTAACCTCAATACTATTTTCTATAGTGACTGCACCAATTTACATTTTCACCAACAGTGCATGAGCATTCCCTTTTCTCCACATCTTCCCTGACACTTGCTATTTTTGTCTTTTTGGTATTAGTCATTCTGAGTGGTGTGAGATGATATCTCATTGTGCATTTTATTTGCATTTCCCCGACGATGATGATGACTTGGTTGGCCATCTGTATGTATTCTTTGGAAAGATGTATATTTAGATCCTCTGCCTATTTTTTAATAGGGTTGCTTAATTGGATTGTTAAGATATAATTAACATTTTAGAATGCAAGCATATGGAAGATAAAAAGAAAATCAGATAATCTAAAATTACTTTTCATTACAAAATAAAAGACACTACACTGATATGAAAGGTTAGGCACATGTGAGCATACAAATGATTTCCAAATCAGTCCTTTTGGTGATCTACAGAACTGTAGGACTCTTGGTGAGATCTCCCTCAAATAGCACACAATGATACCACAGAGTATTTTCTTTATTCACTGAGTTGTACCACAACCAAAATAATATCAAGAATGGTTTAATAGTGATGAATTAAACCTTATATATTCATATTCATTTATAATTTAAAAATTACATACAGAGGCAAATATGAAAATATTTAAGAGATATCAAATGTACTTATTAATGAAATATATCTCTCCTGGTGAAATGTAACCAAAATGATGTTCTTTGGGGATAGATTTTTTTTTCTTTCTTTTTGAGAGAATGAGGGCAGTGAGGGGCAAAAGGGGGAGGTGAGAGAGAATCTTAAACAGAGTCCATGCCCAGCACCGAGCCCATGTAGGGCTTGATCTCATGAACCATACGATCAGGACCTGAGCCAAAATTAAGAGTTGGAGGCTTAACCGACTGAGCCACCCAGGCGCCCCAGGATGATGTTATTATTTAAAATCTGTAAAGTCATAATTTTTTTTTTCTCTTTGCTATCTCCACCACCTAAAACATTCCCTGGCATGTAGTAAACATTACATTTTAAGAAAAAATACAGTAAATTATCAATCTTTTCTGTATATGTACTGTATCATTTTGCAAGTTTATCCTACAAGAAAAAACTTATTCAGAACTTACTTTAGGTGGATCAAATTGGTATTATTGATCCATTAATTAATAGTTTTCAGTTGAACTCCAAATTTTACATTGCTGTTTTTTAGCTGTATTTATCAGATTTTGCACAGTATTCTGTATCTACATGCTGTCCTGAGTTGTAGTGCCATTATTCTTCATTAAGCATCTGAAATGAAGCTGACCTTATCTGCACACTGATTGGTACTTATCTTTCAACTTCAATATTAAGAGATCATTTATCTTTGACATTCTTGTTATCACTTGATTTATGGTTACTGAGGAAAAAAAAGTGCCTAGGTATAAAAAAACCTTGAGTTTTTTTCCTTAAATTTGTAAATGTTTAATTTTTTTTTATTTTTAAACATTAGTAGTAAATTAAAATGTCAAAACTAAACTGCACATATTGAATAATAATATGCAAGTATAGATAAAGATGTGGATATATCTCTGAAATCATAGATACAATCAAAACAAGAAATATATCTATCATGTCCTGAAAAGTTCCTCCATCCTCTAACTTCTCCCTGCTCCCTTCCACATTTTCAAGCAACCATTATTCTGCTTTCTGTTGCTATACATTAGTTTGCATTTTCCAGAATTTTATGTATTTGGAAGCATGCAGTTTGTCCTCTCTATTTGTTTATTTACTACTTGATGTCTTCTTCTACTGTCTTATTGTTATTGTTTCAATTTCCTTCTCCTAGTAGTACTAGTCTAAACTTTACTATTTGTCATCTTTACTTAAAATTGTGAATAGAAAATTAGTTGGGAATGAAAGGTTTCTTAGAGAAGGTACAAAATCTGATGTAAAAGTAGATACGTGATTATGAAAAAAGAAAAGGCAGTATAACTTTCAGAAATCAACACTGTAGAGATAGTTGGCAAATTTCATTATATTGATGAAATCGCAGAGTTTGTATTGAAGGAAAATTTTCTTTATTATAAAATGAACTCAGACAGCTCTCTGCTTTTCAATACATTTGAAGTAAGATATACATATTAATCAGAGAACTCCTGGAGAGTATCTATTGAAATTTCTGCTTTGAAGATTCATTGATTCCACAAGTTGCTAGCTTAAACATATCCTAATGAATCAGGAAAGCCTTGGGAGAAATTTGGAATGCTGATCAACTCAACACTTAAGACTTCACAGTTTCAAGTTCTTTAATGTGTGCCTTTTATAAACATTTTTTTTTCCTAAATGAAGATTGAACAGTGTACTCATGCAAACACACACCCACACCCATACCCACACACCATATATCCATTAATCCATATATCCATTATCCCATACCCACACACCATATATCCATTAATCCAGGTTTGCGGATAAGTCTAAATTATTTATGCCAAATATATAAATACTATTTTATTAACACGACCTGGTATGCAACTGCCTCCAGATGAAGACGGAACACCTAACTATGGGAAGTGAAGTGACCATGTTGCCACTGTGCTTATTGAAAGAATAGTGATGTAGACCATAATTGGTATGTTTAGTTGGGCCCACTAGCAATCTAACATGTGATAAAAGTAGTACATTCAGGACTTATTATAAGCAGGAAAAGAGGGGAAATGGGAGCTACATGAGCAAATGACAGAGGCTAGGATTTTACACTACTTGCAATGTATTCAGTTAACCCATTACTGTTTTACTGATGTAGACAGAAGACACAAAACTCCTGACACATACAGCAAGGAGTTTTTCATTCATGGCACAGTAGGCAGCATGATATTCTTGTTAGCATGGATTCCTCTTATCCCCCAAGTCCTGGAGGAATGACACAGAAAGAAGAAGATGATTACTACACTTACTGTGCAACACCACAGCTGAGAAACACTCACATTGTTAACACTCTTTTAAAAACACCCTTTTTAAACATTCTTTTAAAAGCAAGCCTGGTCCTTGTTCTGGGAGAAACATTATTATCTCAACCTTCAAGGTTTCTGGCCCAAATAAAGAATGGTCATGATTTTGCATTCTTGTAATATTCAGGAAAACATGTAGAAGCATTGGAAATCCAGGGAATATTGTACCTTCAATGAGCAAGTGGTCCAGTACACCATGTCATCCACCACAATTTTGACAGTGGTCCCCCCTCAGGTCACACAGCCACATAAGGTAGGTGTTTATGACCAGTTGACAGAGGAAGGGAAAGAATGGTTTTGGTACATACATCATTTGTTTTGTTGTATAGATACAGTTTTCTAAAAAATGGACTGCTATTATGCAACAGTTTGATTCATTTGTGTGTCTGAAAGATCAGTGAGGGAAAAAAAATTCTCCTAGTGGGCATAGTTCCAAGTAATGAATATGGTGTAGAAAGAGAAGTGACCTGAAGTACGACTATAACGTGATTCAGGCTCATTGGTAAATAGCTTAGCAAGTTAATCAATGGAGTAAAGGAGAAAGATTGAGAGTTTGGTGACTAGAAGGTCCACAGAGGAAACATACAGATGGACATATGAAAAAGTACACAAATCATGATCGTAATATCACACATCCATCATAGAACATCCAACATAGAAGACATGAAAGTAGAAACGATGTCCCTGTCATCAGTCCCCTACACAAATGGCAGTGTGTTCATAAACAGTAGAACCATGTTGGCAAGGATGGGGAATATTTATGACCCCAATAATACAAACTCTTATCCAAGGGTAATCTAGTTAATAAGACACCATAGTGTCCTACTTTCCATCAACAGGGACAAATACAAATGCGAAGCCATCAGTATGACAATACCTCTCAAAAAGTTCTAGGAGCCACTTGGTGATAAGTGGCTTATATTGATTCTTTCCACATGGAATGGATGATTTATCTTGACTGTGAATGAGACACATTTGGCATATGGATTTATTTTTCTGCCTACAGGGCCTCAGTTAACAGTCTTTCTGAAGACTTACTTAGTGTTTACTCCAGAATGCCAGGAGCGACCAGAATCTTGAAGGAGCAAAGGATAATTTTTGAGTAGAACGTTTGTAGGCATCTTGGTCCTGCTGACGCCTTCATTTCAGACTTGCAGCCTCTACAACTACAAGATACTAAACTCCTTTTAAGTTACCACTAATTTGTTACCACAGCCTTAGGTAACTAATACCCATAGAGGCAGTGGCCCAGATTAGAGGAATCTCCAATGGGTGAAGTAGAAAGGTGAAAGGTATTAATTGCCATTTTGCTGTGATAGTTTCTCCTGTGTATCTTACTTTTTGAAGTTTCCCCAGAAAAAGTCCAACCAGTATTCTGGAGAAACATTTCCCACAACTCAAGAAAATGGACTTGAGTGCCCCAAGAGAGGATCACAGAGGATATTGTAATGCTCAACCCAGATCCTCTTTCATATTGAAATGCTCATCCCTTTATCCGCAGGGAGTGCTGCTGGTTTTGTGCTACAAACTGAAACCTTCTCTGAGAATTGTTTTTCATTGAAAAGACACACCCAGCCAAGGTCATTTCTCTCTCTCTCCACAGTGCTGCCTGTACATAATGACAGGTACCTGTATGGTGCAAAGGCCCAGATCCCCGCCTGAAAGTCAGACAACTGGGAAAAGTTATTTCAGGTCCAGAATGGCCCATGAGGTAATGTCTGCATCACAGTGCAAGTTTCACTATGCCCAGTTCAACTTTTGTTACACCCTCAGAGGTGTTGACCCTACTAGTATTTGCCAATACACTCGGACGTGTTCATCTCCATGCTTCACAGGAAATCCAACCTAACAAGTTAAATTTCACATTTTCCTTAATGACTTTTGATAGATCAGCAGGATTATTTATTTAAGCTAACCCATGTAGAAACTGGACCATCAGGTAAGCCATAATTTTAATATAGTTTTAATAATTTAAAAGTTTTTTAAGAGAAGGCAATTTATGGACATTATTCATACCACAATTTTTTCCATATTAGCATATTATCAGCCTTTTAAAAATTTTTCTTCACTTACTGGTGGGTGAATTTGTAGGCAAAGTTCTGATTTGGGACCATACCCTCTGCAGTCCTATTTCTAAATATCCATCTATTATCCAACATCCAGCTTCTGAAACGTATGCAGAACTCTGAAGGTGATGATTTATTTTTAGCTATGTTATTAAGAATTTAAAATATTCAAAGAAATAGATTCTGGGAGAAGGAAGAAAAATAAACTCAGATGTTCTCTTTTGGCATATCATATATATGACTCTTCTCTGTGGCTTATTTTCTAGGGTAAAAAAAAAATCACTGTCAATCTTTATGCCTCTGGAGCCCTTCATTTTCATGAATTCATTGGATGGCATCTCTCAAGGATTTTACATTGAGTAGTATACAATGACCTACAACACTGTCTTATTTGCATTTAAATGGTAAATACACTGGTTTATGTATTTAAACATACAAAGTAAAGCAGTAGATGTATTTGGAACAGTCAGTTTATTTTTGAAAATAGTAAAGTACTATCTTAAAATATATTTACAAATGGATATGATGTTTATTTTTAAAATTTTGTTATAATAATATTATTCTTTAAGGAAAATGCTATGTTGTCTTTGGAGCACTAAACAGTTGGATGAATTCTCCAAAAAGATTATCTGGATCACTGGAGCTTTAAAATGTAGGCTAATCCCCTGCAAGAATAATTTGGTTTTTGGAATTTTTGAAATGATTTTGAATAAAGGATTTAGTATGAATAGTCTCTGAATTTATGCTGATTCACAGTAATAATAGTGCTTTCACTTTTAGTTAAAAATTAACTTTGGGTAAAACTACCACATTATAGCCTTGAAGTAAACAATTAGAGATCATTAAACATGTGGTTTTAGATATATCTGAAGTTTATATGTCAGTTAAATGATTCAATGGTGTATATAGCAAAAGGATAAATAATTGTCTCTATTCTAAACAAAGAGCAGTTCATGTTGTTCTGGATATTAGAAGGCTATTGCATATGTCCCTTACTCCAGTCACAGGTAGAAAGGATGAGGTGATTTCTATTAGTTCAATTTCATCACAAAGATTAAGAACACAGGTTTTGAGTAAATGACCCAGTGCTGAGTTCGAACTATGGCCTGCCAATATGTAACTGAATCATTTAATAGCTTATGATCTATATTTTTGATGTGCATATTAGGGATTGTAGAGCCTGTTATGAATATTAAAGATGATAATCTATGTAAAATGATTAGTATAATGTGTGGCACACATGCAGATATTAAAGCCAGTTTATGTTTTGTTCTCGAACTGTTACACAGTATCTCTCAGGGAAGACAACTAAGTTGTTGAAAGCCTTGATGAATATGTTGTGCTTACAAAGTTATGCAAATGTTTAAGTAGAAAAGGAAAAGCACTTACTTAAGTCCCTGTCTATATATTTTCAAGCCACGAATTAAACTTATTAGTCAAAAGTATACTTTTGGTCAAAATGTATTAAAATATGGTTTCCATAAGAAGTAATTTTATAGCAGAGACTGTGACAAACACACAGCTAGGGAGAGAAAGTATAAAATTATGATAAATTTGGGTTACATTTTTGTTCAACAGGGAATCAGAAACAAGATACAAAATGCCTCCTGATTGTGGAGTATGACAAACTGTTTCCCCCGCCCTGAATCAATGTTAGTAAATGTAGTTTAGAATACTATTGAAGAAAATGCACACTGTTGATATCCATATTCGTTGAGAGCTTTTAAAGTCTTATAAACTTATATCTCATTCAGAAGAATTCATGACACTTGTAGATATTACACTTTATGTTAAAATAAATTTTAGAGGTATGCAGCTTTAATTTATATTTATTTTCTCATTATTTGTGTGTGAACAAAGCTACTGTAATAGCTATTTTCAACTGATGATACATAAAGCAACATAATATTTCCTTTCCACTACCACCTCTAACTGAATTGGGCAAAGGAAACAAAAATATACTCAGACTGTGAAAACATCATCTCAGAAATTTCTCTGAAGTCAGGTGGAATGAATCTGCCAAATGAACAAACGTGAGCCCCAGCTGCCGCCCCACAATGGATCTATTTAGTAGAATATATCTGCTTAATCTCTCATGATGGATCATGACACAAAACGCATCTTGACATGAACTGAACTTGACATTTGCCAAATTAATTTCTCATTTTCTCTCCAGAAACAAGAAATGTTGCTAATTTGTAGCATATTCACAGCATATACCAACATTTATGCAATTACATAACATATGGCAAATGATAAAATGGTCTATGGGATACTATATTCAAAATGAACACTCATTCAAATAGAACTTAACTATTCAATTCAAGTTAAGTGCCTATATGAGATTTCAGCAAAATACTTGGTTCTGAACGTATTTGTTGTTGTTCTTATTCTTTATTTTTCTAACTCCTTGTCAGTGAGGCAGATTTGTTCAACTGTGATCAATGTTCACATAAAATTCATGTATTTTCATATAAATGAAAGTATAAGGATAAACAATAAGAAATTATAAAATAATTGAAAATACTATGGGGATTCTTTTTTCTTTCTTTTTTCTTTTTACAAAGTAAAGCATATTTCTGCCTAGTGGTGTGTGTGTGTGTGTGTGTGTGTGTGTGTGTGTGTTTAAGGAAGATACTATATTAAACTTATGGTTTAAAATAAATTCTGAGCATTATGCGGGGCAAAGTTTAGAAAGAATAAAGTCTGAAAGCAAAGGAACCAAGAAGATAGATATTTGAAGAAACCAGGTAAGAGATAAAAGATGGTAGTGTATTGTATGCGTGTGTTGTAGTACATAGAAAACATTTATAGATTTAAGAGTAGGAATGTTTTGGGAAAAGATGAAGAGTTAAGTTTTGACATGATGGCTTTCAGATGGCTAGATTTGAATTTGCTAAGCTAAAACAAACAAAAAACATTGTGTTAAGTTGGTATAAATTGCAAAGGAAAAAAATGTGAGTGTGAGTTTTGTCTCTAATGCATGATTTTAGTCACTGAGCATAGGTGAGGACACTTAGGCAAAAAGAGTGAGACTCTCTTCTATACTGTGTGAATTCTTTCCTCAGAGTTTTCAATAGTAGTTAAGCTGCTGTTCATAGCTTACAGACCAATTTACATAGACTAATAAGTGTTCTGCAACACTGTAGTATTGGTTATTTGATATTCTGATCTAATTAAACAAAAGAAAATAAACCAAAGAACTGCCATTCCAAAATAAATTGCTTGTAAGTGACATACTTGAAGCTACCCTGTCTTGCTAAAGAATTCATTAGACCATGTACTTTATCTTGTGAAATTACTTCTTAATAATTTACAATTTAGTTTGATTTATATATATGTAAGGGGAAGGAATGCTATTTGGCCATTTCAAAATATCTCATCATTTCTGTTTCTGAAATATAGGTAGACTGTATCAGACCGAGCTCTATAGAACACTTATAAACCATGGGAGACATTTTAGAAAGCAATCATTTATAGGCTTGTGTGAAAAAAGAAACACACACACACACACACACACACACACACACACACACACACACAAACTAAAAGAGAAATATAAGAGAACCGAGGTCGAATATTTGAGAATTCTTACTTGAGAATGCTCCCTATGCCACAGGTGTCAGAGAAGGAAGCTGGGAACTCAAACAAAATGCCCTGGTTTTCTTGCAATGGTAGCAAGATATTAAAATTAGGGGTTGTCAGAGCAACTGAAAGGTGAAGATGAAAATTATATAAAGAAAGGAACTGTAGATGGAGAAGTCCCAATATTTATATAAACTCCACTCACTTTAAAAATTTTTTTAAATGTTTATTTATTTTTGAGAGAGAGACAGAACACAAGCAGGGGAGGGGCAGAGAGAGGGGGAGACACAGAATCCCAGGCAGGCTCCAGGCTCTGAGCTGTCAGCACAGAGCCTGATGTGGAGCTCAAATTCATGGACCGTGAAATCATGATCTAAGTGGAAGTCCGACACTTAACCAACTGAGCCACCCAGGTGCCCCTCCACTCACATTTCTTGACTGATCTCATAAACTGTGCATTTATAGGGGAGAATCCAATGAGCTAGTATACTGAGTGAAGATTCCAGCTTCTAAATATTGCTGGGGAAACCAAGTTACAGTTTTAGTCCAGCCAAGCTTTCTTCCTAGAACCAAATCATGCACTTCAGGAAAAGATAACCAAATATATTACTACTCACAATATAGTGGATAAGGTTAAAAGAATACCATGCTTGTTAAAAAATAGGAAAGGGCAGTATAACAATACAAAACAACCTAAAGGTAACTGGGGTGTTGGAATTACAAGACAAGAATGTGAGAGTAATTACTGAATGTTTTTTACTACTTAAAGGTAAATATAAATCATAATTAATGAATGGATATCATGAGAAGAAAAACTAAAATAGATGATAGATGATAGAGAGAGAGATGATAGATGATAGGTAAGTAGATATATAGATAAATGATAGAAGATAGAATTCTAAAACTAAAATATGCAATAACTAAAAGAATTAATGTATTGGTTTGGCTTACCACCAGATTGGAGGTGGCAGATGACAGGGTTGGTGAATTTGAAGATGAAGACTTTCTTCAAAAAAAAATAATTAAAAAAATTATGAAGATAATTACAGTGACATACAGGATAATACCAAGCTATCTAATATAGATATAGATATAGATATAGATAGATGATACAGATGAGATAGATAGATAGAGATAGAGACAGAGATAGATAGATACAGATATAATGAGTCCCAGAAGGATAAGAGTGAGTGAATGGGACAAAAGAATATTATAAAAAAATCATTGACTAAATATTTCCAAAGGTCTATTTTAAAACCGCATTAGTTTACAAGTCTAAGAGAGTCCATCTCAAGAAGGAATTAAACAAACAAAAAGCATCCCTAAGCTTATCACAGTCAAACTGTTGAAAACAAAACAAAACAAATGAACAAAAAAAGGATTACAATCTTGCATACTTCCAGAAAGCTGAGAAAGAAAAGCAAAAGTCATTCACCTATTCACCTATTAATTCACATTAACAATATCGACATCTAGGGGCACCTGGGTGACTCAGTCGTTAAGTGTAGGCTCTTGATTTTGGCTCAGGTCATGATCTCACCATCTGTAAGTTTGAGCCCTCCATCAGGCTGTGCACTGATGGTGCGAAACCTGCTTGAGATTTTCTCTCTCTTTCTGTCTCTGTGCCCCTCTCAAAAAATAAATAAACAAACATTAAAAAGAATAATATTGACTTCTAATCAGAATAATGGAAACTAGAAGTCAAAAGAATAAAATATTCAAAATACTAAATTGAAAGAAAAAATCAACCCTGTGTTCTATATCCAGAAAAATCATTTTTCAAAAATAAAGGCAAAAAAAAATTTTTCATATAATTCTAACTGTAAGAATTCAGTTGTATATTGTAAAATGAGCCAAGGGAAGTTTTTCAGGCTGAAGGAAAATAATACAGGGAGAAAACTCAAATCTTCCTCTGGAAGAAATGATGAGCAATAATAGACATGGGGAATTTAAAATTTCATTATTGTATTTTTTTAATGTGTGAACATAATATATGTGACAATAACTACACAAAGGACAGGGCAGTAAATTGAATTGTACTATTAAATGGTTCTTACATTTTATGTGAGGTAGTAAAATATTAACTCTAAGCAAACTTGATAGGTTAATGATGCATATTATAATCCTTAGATCAGGCACTGAAAATAAGGCAAATAAGTATAGCTTAAAATTCAATACAGTAATTAAAATACAATACTATTTTTTTAAAAACTAGCCTAGGAAAAGGAAAGAAAACCTAGGAAAAAAATAAGAGGAAAAATGGAATATAAATAAAATGGTAAATCTAAAACCAACTAAAACAATGATTACATTAACTTTAAAAGTACTACACTTAAAAAAAATTAGTGTTTATTTTTGAGAGACAGAGATAGAGAGACAGACAGCACCAGATGGGAAGGGGCAGAGTTAGACGGAGATACAGAATCTGAAGCAGTCTCCAGGCTCCAGTCTCTGAGCTGTGGCACAGAGACTGAGGCGGGGCTTGAACTCACTAGCCATGAAAACATGACCTGAGCCGAAGTTGTATGCCCAACCATCTGAACCACCCAGGAGCCCCACTTTTTTTTCTTTTTCTTTATATCTTTTCTTTTATTTTCTCTCTGTTTTTTTGTTTTTTGGTTTTGTTTTGTTTTGTTTGTTTGTTTGTTTTTGAGAGAGAGAGAGGCGGGGCGCAAGTGAGCAAGGAACAGAGAGAAGGAGAATCCCACGAGGGGCAGAGAAAGAGAGGAAGAGAGAGAGAGAGAGGAGGGGCTTACCCAAGACTCATGTTTTACCCAAGGCAGGGCTGGTGTTCACCCAATTAGGGGCTTGAGCTCACCTGATTAGGAGCTGGAGCTCACCCAAAGTGGGGCTCGAGCTCACCTGATGTGGGACTTGAACTAATAAACTGTGAGATCATGACCTGAGCCTAAGGCAGATGCTTAACGACAGAGCCACCCATGCATCCGAAAAAGACTATACTTTTTAAACAAAAATATAGAACCCATGTTGGAGAAAGATGGCGCCTTTATTCTCTTTGGTGTATACTTTATGTCAGTTCTTACTATTGACCAAATATCTTCTATTTTATTACTATGCCATACCGTGCCATGCCTGTTCAATGAACATTAGTATTGGTAACCAGAGCCTGCTCTATTCCTGATCTTTGAATTTTGTAGCTTGTGAAAATTATTCGCAGATTCATGGTCTTTATCAGTCTTACATTGTAAGTTGTATTAGGAGTTTTTAGTTTTCTGTGTTATATTTGTACAAAGATTTTAGTAAGAATTTGGAATTGATTGCAATACAGCCAGTTCTATGTATATCATTTGATCCAAATATTTCAGCCTATTATGATTTTATTTTTTTACAACTTATATAATCAATACATTTTATTTTATTAAGGATAAATGATGATTTAACAAACACTTTCTCATATTTTCTTAAAATATTTGCCTATATTTTCCTGGTTTTAAGGTATAATTTTCTGCATTTTTAAATTTTATTTTTAAAATTTTCATTCTAGAGGGAAATTCGAGAGAGAGAGAGAGAGAGAGCATGTACACAAGTGGGTGAAAGGGGCAGAGAGAGAGAGAGAGAGAGAGAGAGGATCTTAAGCAGTCTCTATGCTCAGTGCTCAGTGGGAAGACTGATGTGGGGCTCCATCCCACAACTCTGGAATCATGACCTGAATGGAAATCAAGACTCAGATATTCAACTGAATGAGCCACTCTGGGGCTCCAGGTATAATTTTCTTTAAATTTAGATTGCAAAATTCTGGATTTTGTATTAATAAATGTAAATGATTTAGCCCAGAAATATGTGCTATCAATATTACTATTACTTTCCACGTATGTTATATAGTTTTAATTTAATTTGCAATTGTGTGAGGAGATAACCAGGCAGATGTTTAGATATATACTTGGTATATCAATCTCTGTCCCCCACTTCACCAAACATCTCCTTAATGTTATCCCAAATATAGTAGACAATGTGGACAGGTTAGAGTAATGGCTAAGTGCACATACTCTATAACCAAAATGCCTATATTTGCATCCCACTCCACCAATTGCTGGAAATGTGGCAGATAGGAATTAATATATTAAATATCCATGGTCCCTCAGAGGACAGATAGGATAACTCTGAAGTACTTGCTCTAAATGATCACCAATGTCCTCTGCAACTAAGTCTCAGTTACCTACCATGGTAACTGGATTAATAATCCCCCTTATTGGCTTCTTTTCATTTTCTGTCTCAATTACCACCCCTTTTGCCATCATTTCTGTGGATGACTTTTTATTTTTTTTTAATTTTTTTTTTAACGTTTATTTATTTTTGAGACAGAGAGAGACAGAGCATGAATGAGAGAGGGTCAGAGAGAGGGAGACACAGAATCCGAAACAGGCTCCAGGCTCTGAGCTGTCAGCACAGAGCCCGACGCGGGGCTCGAACTCACGGACTGCGAGATCATGACCTGAGCCGAAGTCAACTGCTTAACCGACTGAGCCACCCAGGCGCCCCTGGATGACTTTTTAAATAAATTATGTGAATTATTATATTCTCTCACTTCAGTATTTCTTTTTAGATAAATTTCTTCATAATTTTAGTATTAAGGGCAACAGTTAAGCAAGACGTGAGGAGGAGATTGTAAATCACATTCTAAAGGAGTTCTGATAGAATTTGATAGCAAAAAGAACATGTGCTAAGCCAGAACTTTATCATTCATTCCAACACTAGCAATTTGGGATATTTTGAGTATTCAGTGTAACTAATAAAATAATAAAGGAAAAAATAACTGCATTGATCCGAACAATAATAAGAGAATACTATGAACAAAGCTGCACCAATAAAATTATTAGCCAATCAGATAGCAATAAATAAATACTATAAAAAAAAACAAACAACAAAACTGATCCAAGAAGAAATTAATGACCAATACCTCTATATGTGTTAAAGAAATTTATATTTAACTCATAATTTTAAAAAGGTTATGTAAAAAAAAAAAAAACAACTTCATACCAGGAGATTTAAAAAAAGAAAGAAAGAAAAAAGAAAGATAAAGGAATAAATAATTTCAAACTTTTGTAGGAAGCCAGTATAATAACCCTGATATCCAAATCACACAGTGGTAATACAAGATGCAAAATCTGTACAAAAACAAAAGGAAAATTATGTGTGTCTTCTAAAGTTACCCAGATTTGTTTTATTTCATAAGGTGTGGTAAGACATGCAAACATGAAAACTGTCGTGAAGGAACGAGTTTTACTACAGTTCCCTATAAACAGTTAGGCATGGCACACTCCAGAGGGCCACCTAAAGAAGAACTTGGGTCAGCCAGAAGGCAGAGAGAGAGGGAAAACCAGGGGCAAGAGTCTTTATTGTGGTTTCTAGTGGAAGAAACAGTCAAAGCTGAGTATGTGGACTTGGAATTGGTTAGTTTAAATAATGTCAGCAAGTTCTGGGTCATAAGAGTTATCCTGAGTTGTCTAGAACCTGGCCCTGAGAGGAGTAGGGTAGGTGGATGGTGGTCCAGAGTATGAGAGCCTGATAAAGGAGATGGTTGGGTATATGGACACTGTATTGATTGGTTTGAATATCAAAGGAAAGGCATCCTTCAAAGGCAAGTTATTTACTGTTTCTAGGAATTAGCTAACCCAAGGAGAGATAGTCCTTTCAAGGTCATCAAGGTTCTAAGACATCAAAGCATCAGAATATAGAAAATAAAAAGCATGATGAACTGTGGTTTTTATAAGCATTCAAAATATTTTATATGACACTGTCTTCTTTTTTTTTTTTAGAAAATATATCTGTAGGGCACCTGGATGGCTCAGTTGATTGAGCATCTGACTCTTGATTTCAGCTCAGCTCACTATCCTAGGGTCGTAAGATTGATGGAGCCCTGTGTTCTGCTCCATGCTGAGCGTGGAGCCTACTGAAGATTTTCTCTTTCCCTCTGCCCCTCTCCTCTATTCAGATGCTCTCATTCTCTCTCTTTCTAAAATAAGAAGTAAATATACATATATCTGCAATTTTTAGGAAAAAGTGAAATACACTTTTCTCAATGGACTAGAAATGATGAAACTATTCACCTTGGAAAGCAATTTGGCATGACCGAGGGATATTTAAAAATGTATATTCTCGGGGCGCCTGGGTGGCTCAGTCAGTTGAACGTCTGACTTCAGCTCAGGTCATGATCTCGCAGTTCGTGAGTTCAAGCCCTGCGTCGGGCTCTGTGCTGACATCTCAGAGCCTGGAGCCTGCTTCAGATTCTGTGTCTCCCTCCCTCTGCCCCTTCCCTGCTCATGCTCTGTCTCTCAAAAATGAATAAATGTTAAGAAAATTTTAAAAATAAAAATGTATATTCTCTGAGTCTGACATCCTACTTCCAGGCACAGAGTCTTTAGGAAACTCTCAAGACATATGCATAGTGTTTGTCACAGCATCATTTGTTATAGCACATATTAGAAACCAAATTATTACTTATAAATAAAGAAATAAAATATGATACATTAATATAATTGACTAAATACTGTAGCTGAGAAAATGGCCTATGACTATACACCAAAAAGCATACAGCTAATAAAAGAATGGAGCATATATGGGATGCCTGGGTGGGTCAGTCAGTTAAGCAACTGACCTTGGCTCAGGTCATGATCTCATGGTTTGTGAGTTTGAGCCCTACATTGGGCCCTCTGCTGCCAGCGTGAAGCCTGCTTATGATCCTCTATCTTCCTCTCTTTCTGCCCCTCCCCTGCTTGTGCACTCTCCCTCTCTCTCAAAACTAAAGTGAACATTTAAAAAAAAGAATGGATGATATAAATATTATGAACACATTCTTGTAATTTTCAAAAATAGTAAAAATATTAATTTATAATGAATACATTTATGCATATATAAAAGCATAAGAATATTTAGAAAGTTTTCATATTGAACACATGATATAAATTATATTTGAAATAGAATAGAGAGAAAAGGAAAAGAAAGAACAGTAAGGGATCAAAATATAAATCTAAAATTATTTAATCACTTTTAGCATAAAAGACTTGAAACACACAAGAAAGTAATGCTTGCGTTCAATTCCTTTAGTGAAAATATGGTAAATTTTTTGGTGTCTCTGTTTTGTCATTGTTTTCAATATTCAAAATTAGAGCACACATGCACATGCACGCAAAAACACACACACCATGCATACATATTTATACCATGCATATATATGGACCAGGATCAAGACCAAGACAATATATAAAATTCAGCTTTTAAAAGAATTTACTGCACACTTTTTGAAGCTACGGTATACATTTTCATCTATTTATTCTTAAAAAAGATATGACATGGTAACATAATAGATGGAAAGGGCAGTACGTTACTGGTGGGAGAGCCCGCACTGCGTGAACGGAGTTCTCCATCTTGGATTCCCCACAGAAGACATAAGTGAGGATGATGTACGGGGTGCCCCGGTGGCTCAGTCAGTTAAGTAACTGACTTCAGGTCATGGTCTCATAGTTCCTGAGTTTGAGCCCCACATTGGGCTCTCTGCTGCCAGCACCAAGCCAGCTTAGGATCCTCTCTCTTCTTCTCTTTCTGCCCCTCCCTCCTAACACGGAGCTCTGACTACCCGCAGAGGGTGTTTTGGTTTGGGACAGTAACATAGATTTTTGTAATTACAAAGCTCTTTAACCTTCACTTCATTGAGTAACTCCTGGGTTTGTGATTATTGTATTCATTTTGCAGAGGAGGGAACTTACCAAAATGGATAAGTTGAACCGTCACAAGTCATACAGCTGGAAACTAAAGATGGAAAGCTCAGTAGGGATAATTGTTTTATTATATATATCAGTTTATTAGGATATTGATAAAACTATTGCAACTAAATTTCTTTAGTATTTTGTACAGTTGTGCTGTAGTTATGGTTCCAACCCTGAAAGCCAATAGCAGTACAGTTTCTGGTTCCTTCTTCTCACCTTCAATCAATTTCATTTCTAGCTCTATTGTTGATGTCATGAGTCACATCAGTGATAAAGAGAGGCCCAGCTAACACAGGTAGTCTATTAAAATACAATTCATTTCTCACTTGGGTTCTTATTTTTCAACAAGTAATTTCATAATTTATAATTGGAAATGAAATTTCAGAGCATAGTTTTTTACATATGCTGATAAATTAAAGAGCTGAATTAATAACTTATACTTCTAACTTAACAATATGGTCTGGCAACTAACTATTCATTAAAAATAGGGTTTTGATTTTGAATAGGTGATGTTCATCTCACCTTCAGTAGTAAATGTCACTTGGTATTTGTAAATCTATTTTGATATTAACAATGTGTGATAAATGTTTTAAGATTAATGATTACCTTAACTCTACAATGAATGTATTATTTCATATTATTAAAGAGATTAAATCAAATTTTCTAATATTCCTTTTTATTAATGCAAATTTTAATGATAATAGAAAGTTGAATGAAGACAAGTATTAACTTTCAGATTAATATGTATAAACCTTATTGGTGAGACATTCCCAAGTAAAATTTTAAGGTATATAATTTTTTTCTATATGACATAATGAGTTAAGAGGTAAATATAAGACCTGTAATGGTTAAGAAGTTTGAGAACAGATATGAGAGAGTAATGTACTTACTCTAAATCCTGGAATATTACTTATGACATTATCTGATAAAAGACTAAATCTTAAATCAGTTTTCCTAGTGCCTTGGAAATGTTAATGGTGCTTCTTGACACACAAACACATAAGCATACACAAAAATATTCACAAATATGGCAAGGAAATTCTTATAAACCGTGAAAATAAAAACATATAATGATATAAAATTGTGTTTATCAAAATAGTTGTATTTCTACAACTCAGGTGTTATCTAGGCCTGGAGGAGTATTAATTGAGATTAGAGCTGTGGAAGGTTACTGAAAGGGAGAAAGAGAAGTAAGAAATCATGATATGAAGAGCCATTGAATATATTTCCAACAGTGATAAAATTTGCTTGTTAATAAAAGTGGCTATTTATTAGGAATAGGTAGAAGTGTTTCAAGTTTGATGTGTATCAGAGATAAGTCTGTGAATGTTTCAAAATTATATACCTATTAATCTTGAGTAGGCAATACAGGCACATGGTACAAATAGCAAAACTTTAAAGGGCTTATAGGGGAGACAGGACTGTCAAACTTCTCTTATTCCACCCAATCAGAGGTAACTACTGTTATCTGTTTCTTACGTTGTTTAGAGATCTTCACAAAAATACCACATGCATCTATGTATATACAATTTTGTACATTCTTTTGTCTTTTCTTATTTTTGCACATTCTTTTGTCTTTTCTTATTTTTGCCATATCTATTTACAAAATTTTTATTTCTCTACTGTTACACGTGGAGCGGACTCATTCTTTTTTAATGGATACATACTATTTCATTATGTGGGTGTACTATATTTAATATACTAAATATTCTATTGGTGGACTTTTAGTTTGCTTGCCTCCTTTTGCTACTACAAGCCTTTTGTGGTGACTCTGCTTGTAGAAACCTCATTTGGTACATGAGTATGTGTATCTGTGTGGCAAATATCCCTGAATAGAATAACTGGGTCACAGTAAACGTACGTTCAAAATTTTAATAGTATTTTTCTACATATAGGGCCTACTAACTTACAGTCTTATCTGCACTGTATAAGAGAGGGGTATCTTTGAAACCTTAGCTCCTAGAAGAGTACACATACCTTATTTTTACAGATGGATTTGCATTATGCATTTATAATCCCTTATTCTAAATGAAAATGTTTGTTTTACCCATAAATATGTTATATCCCACATGACCTCACACCTTATTCTTTTGTCCCACTGGAGCCAAAGACAAGTGAAGTTGTTGAGTGAACTCTTACAAAAGGGAATATGCAATCCATATACACATCAAAAGTCTCAACAAAATATTCTTTCAGGAATTTGAATTCAGAGATACTAAAAGAAAAGCACTTACTGTTACGATATCTGCATGCTACAATGAATAGGGGATTAGTTGGGCGGGTGTTGGTGTAATCTGTGCTAACTGTGATTATTTGACAGCAGGGACCATGAATAACTAGAAGAATCAGAGGATTAAAGAAAACTGAGCAGATGCATGGAAAAAAATTCAGACCCTAGGTGAGCCCAATGCCATTCTGTGGAGCTGTCTACATTCCTGATAGATTCCTAGGTTCAGGCCTAGTCTCTATGAATGGAAACTTAACCCTTTCTCTAGGGTTAAGCTGAAAGTTGTTTTCCTAGCTACCTTTCTCATTTTAATGACACCTAATTTTTTAGAGGAGTTGATGGCTTACCCCAGGTCACATCACAAATTTGTTACAAAATTGGGCTACTGTTAAACGGTGCTCCCCAGTGATGCTGCCAATATGTGAATCTGATCTGTCAACCTCCTACAAAATGATGCAATAGGAATGATGCACATGAAATACAAACTCTTTTGATGGCTAAACGATCTGGCATGCCTCCCACCTAGCCTCACTCTGGGCTCATACATTTCTACTTCTTTGTTTCAGCTGTAAGAGGCATTTTTTTCTCTTTATAAAATGTGATCTCTCTTTACTTACATTTCACTTCTTTTTCCTTTTCTTTTTTTTTTGCTTTCTTTTTTTTTTTTTTGGTTTCAGAAGTAGAATTTAGTGATTCGTCACTTACATATCACACCCAGTGCTTAACATAAGTGCCCTCCTTAATGACCATCACCCATTTAGCCCACCCCTACCCTTATATTTAATTTCTAAGAACACAATTTTCTTTTCCATTTCACCTGGCCAGCTCAATCACCTTTGAAATTATGAAAAGTCTTTTATTAAAGAGGCTTTCTCTGGACTTACTCAAGACTACCCTTTTCACCCTCTCCACCCTCTCTTCATCTGCACCATCAACTATAGAGGACCATAGCATTCCACAGCATCATCCTTTCAATTACGTGTTTGGTGTTAAGCTTCTCCACTAGCCCAAAAGCTCCATGAGTGAAGTGGCTTTATGTTTGTACAATGTGGCAAACTCAACACCCATCATAGTATTCTAACAAAGAAGAGACTTTTAAAATATATGTGCTAAATAAATAAAACTAACATGTATTACTGCATGTCAGACACTGTTCTACAAATATGATAGATTAGATGATAGATAAATAGACACAGAGATTTTAAAATGTATATTTTTACAACACCAATCTATGATGTAAATGTTCATATTATCTCCACTTATAGATGAAGAAACCAAGGAAGAGAGAAATTAAGTAATTTGCCCAAGGTCCCACACCTAATAAATGACAGAGCTGGAATGTAAACTAGGTGATCTGAATTCAGGGACTGTGCTCTCAGCCAATGTAAAATGCACCATATTTTCAGTAGTTGCATTACCATTATAGGAATCTCAGGTGGGAAGTTTGTACCAAGACAGTGATTCAGAACAACTGCAGATTTTTAAAAAAATGAGAGAGATGAAAATCTGTATTTAAATAATAAAATGCATATTTAATAAATATACACACAAAGGCATAATTGCCTCAGAATATATAAATAAAAGCTTTTAGTTTTAATCTGCATGAGTTTCTCCTATTTTGCTGTAGAACTGAATTCAGAGAAAGACTCTTTTGTATTCAGGCAAAGGAATAGTATATTGTTTCCTTTTCATTGTTTTTCACTAGCATGAAACATTTATTTTAACCATCTTATTTGAGGTGCCCAGGCATGCCACATGATAAATCAGCTTTGAGCATCCTCTGGGACTTCATAAAGCTCACTCTTTATTCTTCTCCTTCAGTTTTAAGCTGGTGGTAGCTCAACATGGTGTTTTTTAAAGACTGGAATCCTACTAAGAAAACATCTGTTCAAATCACTTTCTCTTTGTTTTGAAGTTATTAAAGATAAAATATTTGAATATGAATTAAAATGTACAATATTGTTTTAATAGCAATATGAAGTTTTCTGCATATTAAAGATCTTGTCTACATTTATCATTTAAAATTACTTAAATATTTACCAGTTTTAAAATGTTTTTCTCTTTCTGGGTGTGTGTGTGTGTGTGTGTGTGTGTGTGTGTGTGTGTGTTAAAAATGTGGGTTAAAAATTCACTAGCTCCCCAATATTAAAAAGAATGTAATGGAAATGAAATTCTGTAAAACCAATGTAACTATGACCAACTTAATTGCTTATTTAATATATATTTGTACTTCAATGATCGACTTAACTACTTATTTAGTATATATTTGTACTTCTAAAGGATATAACTTTATTTTCCCCATGTCTCTTTTACATTTTATGTACTATTCAAACTTAGTATAAGTTTTATATAATAATTATTTCATAAAATAAAACTTATAAATAGACTCCTTGGAATTTTAGTAAACTACTTTAAATGATTTGTTTATAATTTATCCAAAATGAGAAGTAAATATTTGTAGTAGGGTAGAAATATTCCTATTTCATTTTGATGCTTATGCTAATCTTGTGACAATTGGACTAGTGTGGATTTTTATTGCATCCATTATTCATGTAGCAGAGATAACCAGCTCTCCACCAAAATTATTTCTCCCTTTCACTCATATTACTAGATGTACCAGTCACATGGCTACTATATTTTAGAATCTCATTTTCAGTTGTGTGAAACTGTTAAAGAAAAATTATTCTGAAATTTGTTAAAATGGTAAGGAAGACATTATTCAAGTCTACTGCAGTGGGACCATTGCAGTAGGGAAGAGAGGTCAAGCTCAACTTGAAATATGAGGATAAGTGGGGCTTTTTAGCCAAGGGACAGGGTGAGGGGATTAGTGGAGGGAAAATTACTAAGAGAAGATATCAAAGGAGGGAAGATTATTGCTAAACTGACCTAACAGTATTCTTGCTAAAGACAGTACAAGGACTTTGATATCAAAAGTGAGGGATGGGGCACCTGGGTAGCTCAGTGGGTTGAGCATCTGGTTCTTGATTTCGTCTCAGGTCATGATTTCACAGTTGTGAGATCAAGGCCCATGTCAGGCTCTGGGCTAACAATGCAGAGCCTGCTTGGGATTCTCTCTCACTTTCTCTCTCTGCCTCTACCCCCACTCAGGCTCTCTTTCTTTCTCAAAATAAATAAACTTTAAAAAAAAAGTGGGGGATTAAAAAAAAAGTGGAGGATGAAGAACTTGATCCAATATCAAAGGTGATTGGATATCAAGGTAGGTGGTGGTTCTTAGTAAACTGATTTAGTAGGATTCTTGCTAAGACTGGGCTAGGCAGGCTGAAGATAGGATGGAGGCCAATTATCAAGGCTTAGACTGGGAAAGGGCTTAAAGGAACCTGACTCAAGTTTCATTGAGGAAAGAGTTTTTAATAAAGCCAAGTTATTTCCAGTGGAAGGCAAACAGAAACGGTATGTATGACTTCGAGGAACAGATCCTTAGGAATAAGCCACACTTGAGGGGCCTGGGTGGCTCAGTCAGTTAAGTGTCCGACTTCAGTTTAGGTCATGATCTCATGGTTTGTGGGTTCGAGCCCCACATCAGGCTCTGTGTTGACCACTCGGAGCTTGGAGCCTACTTATATTCTGTGTCTCCCTCTCTCTCTGCCCCTTCCCCATTTGTTCTCTGTCTCTCTCTCTCAAAAATAAATAAGCATAAAAAAAATTTAAAAATAAAGGAATAAGCCACACTTTCTGCAAATCTTCTTTCTCTTCCTTTAAGCCACAGTACAGCTGTGCATGTGACCAAGCTTCAATAATGCAGATAATGATACTGTCCTATAAGCTGATCACGACCATAAAACAAACAAACAAACAAACAAAAACCATAAAAAACAAGAAAACAAGGGAAAACTAATGTTCTGAATGTTAACATGGAACTAGATAACATTCTATATAAAAGAAGGAAAATTCCATTTTAGGGAGCTATTGTATTTTGGGTCTTCTAGTTAAAGCAGATCAACATGTTGGAAGGGAGACTGTCCATCAATAATATAAAATATGTTCCACTGGCTTAGCAATTTAACAGTAGAAAAAGAAGAAGCAGAAATTGCAGGTGGAAAACTACTTACAGGAACTAGGAAGGTAATCCTACCATTCCAATAGCTTTGAAGGAGTTGGTAGACACAATCAACTATTAGTATGAAGGTATTTAGTAAATTTTACAAACAAACAAAAACAATAATGCACAATGTGCAGAAAGATGAAAGAGGATGGAATCTAGAGATCAAGGGACTCAAAGATTTGGAAAGTCCAACTCTCCAGGATCCAAAAAGTGGGAGATTAGGATGATCACTAGACTTTTCCCAGCCGTAGTATTTCAGGTGAGTTCAAACTAATGGTCCTAATATGAGAAAGAAAGAAAGGTATAACATGCATCTTCCTGTGTTACAAGCCACTCCAAAACTTAGAAGGTTAAAACAACAATGATTTATTATCACTCATGATTCTTTGGGTTGTTTGGGATCATCTGAGCTATCCTTTTCTTAAGGGTAAGAGAAGTCACTCATATAGCTGCATACAGCTGACTGGAGCTAGAACATCCAAAAGTCTCTTTCCCCTGCCCCTCCCCTTGAAGGATCTTTATCCGTATAGTACCTCATCATTGAGAAGCCTAGTCTGAGCTTCTTTTCTTCATCACAGCTAGATACTAAGAAGTGCATTCCAAGAGATCAAACCCCAGTGTGTAAACATTTACCAGGACTCTGTAATACACTTGTTAATATCTCATTGATCGAAGAATGTCACATGGTCAGAATCAGTGTCACTGTGAAAGGAATACACAAGGGTGCAAGTACCATGAGCTGTGTTTTACTGTAGGCTACCTGACACAGTCAGAGCTAGTAGGTAAAAGAATAAGGTATATGCAAACATGATGCATAGAAAAGAACATGGAGAAGAGTCACTGACTGGTACATGGAACAGACTGGAAGCAAAGTTACTATGAGCCTACAAAGTTGCTGAGGAAAATCTATTTCCTAAGAAAACATGAGCCTCTCTTACAAAAGCCAAAAATAACTGTTAGATTGCCCAATTGTTTCTAGCAGGAAGCAGTATATAAAAGTTATATGACCCTTAGTAATTTAGACGGTACAGTTCTGCTTCAGTTATATTTAAGGAGGAAATGAGAAATGAGAACATCCCAAAGGACAAGCTATGTGGTAATATTACCTTCTCTCCTTCCTTCCTTCCTTCCTTCCTTCCTTCCTTCCTTCCTTCCTTCCTTCTTCCTTCCTTCCATCCCTTATTGAAGAAAGGCTAATATAGTTTTTCTTTAGAAAATTCAACATAAATCATAAATTTAATGAATAAATTCCAGAAAGAATGTTTTTAGCATCCACGAAAGCTATGACCAGCAAATCTGAATAAGGATCTTAATGTGTCAGAAATTCTAGTAACTACTCAGATGATCCATATACAAACTACACATATATTTGTATATGTATATTTTAATATATATATTATATTTCTGATTCTGTGTTTTCATCTTAGAGATTCATAGAATTATTTAGGGAACTAGATATTAGTAATTTTTTAGAGTACACAGAGAAAACTAATATGTCATGAAGCTCACCATGAAGGTGGATACATTTAATCCTTTAATGTATTCACTTTAGAATCTTTTATTTGTAGAAAAAAAAGTGTAAACAATGTATTTAAATCAAATGCATTGGAATTGGTACTTTAAATGAAAATTTAAATCACTAATTTACATGAAATTACTGATTTTCCTTATATAAGTATATTCTTTAAACATAATTTATAAAATTATGAATGATTTTTTCTGAAGAAAATTCTATTTTAAGATGTTTTAAATGTTACTCTCAGACAAAATGAGGAAATGGGGTCATTTTCTCATTTTTATGGAAAGAATGATAGCTTCATATGAGTACTTTTTGCTTAACTACAGAATAAAATTTGATTTCTTTTTATTTAAATCATAGATAACATGTTAAAAATTGTGCTGTCAAGTGAATCCAAGATATTTCCAACACTACTTTTATTTTTTTAATGTTTATTTATTTATTCTGAGAGAGAGAGAGAGAGAGCACATGCATGTGGGAGGCATAGAGGAATAGGGAGAGACAGAATCCCAACCAGGCTCTGTGCTGACAGCACAGATGTGGGACTCAATCTCACAACCGATTGTGAGATCATGACTTGAGTCAAAATCAAGAGTCAATGCTTAACTGACTGAGCCACCCAGGCGTCCCATCACTAATTAAAAAAATGATAATAATGTGCATTTTTACTCAAGGCTAAAATTAGGCATTATTATAAAACCCATTATCTACGAGGGAATTGTACTAGAGAAACTTTCTAGAAAGTTTATACTTATTTATTTTAAATAAGCAGTACCTTCCTTTTCTAATTTCATCCCCAAATATCCACAAGGAGGTATGTACACTCAAAAATAGTTCCCTTGTATGATTTTGTATCCTTGAAAACAGTTGGAAATACCTGTAGATCTATTTAGTGAGATTCATTTATCACTTAAATCATACTTTCCTAGAAGAAAGAATGAGGAATCAGATGAAAGGATATTAATCAGTCTAGGCAGTTGTTATTCAGGCCAGACAACATTTGATGTAGTGGGAAGAACAATAGATTAGAATTAAGATCCTGGTTCTAAAACACAATTGTTAATTATGTCCAATGCATATTTTTTTTTTTGTTGTTGTTATTTGTAGATTAGTCCTTTTTTCAAAATATGTAGCTTTGGAGGATCTCATAAAATAGGATAAATTACTAATAGCCAGGTAATATATTTCAAAGGTAAATTATCATGGAGAACTAATTGCAATGTAGTTTTATGCTGAAAAAATATATCCTAAGGACCCACTTATTATAATGGTAGGTAAGGGGTTTGTTCTGATAACCTCCTGAGAAGGAATAAAAATATATATGAATGGCATTATTGAAAAATCTGTTTGAAGATGTGTAAGAGAGATGCAAGTAACAGGAATTGTGGAACCAAGATCCAGGTAAATCAAAAAGGGAATCTCACAAAAGTTAGCTGAAGATGTGGGACCATATTTTTCTAGAATTGCCTACTGTTTCTTTTGAGAGCTGGAATACCTGTACAGAATCAGAACATTCTGATTCTTGACAAAATCATAAGGCTAGAGGAACAAAAGTCATAGATCAAAATTTCCAATGAGAATAGTTCCTTTAAAAAAATAATAATGACTTTTGATGCCTCAGAGGAATACATCTACAGAGAGAGAATAAACGAGAAATAATACCAAGACTAATTCTCTTTGGATGAAGTGATTATTATTGCTGGAGAGCTTGACAGAAAGAAATGCAAATATGTTGGGATTAAAGAAAACATTATCCATAACTTTAAACTAATTGTAAAATTGTTTTAATAATAAACTTTATTTTTTAATGTTAAAATGTTTGTAGATAAATTGTGAAGATAGTATAAAAATGTCTATATATTTCCTGCCCAGTTTCCCCTCTCATTAGTGCCTTATATTAACATGGTATATTTGTTACAATTAATGAACTGATACTGACACATTATGATTAACTAAAGCCATAGTTTATTAATATTTACTTTGTTTTTACCTAATCATTTCTCTAGTTCAAGATCTTACCCAGAATTAATACATTATATTTAGTTTGTCATATTTTCTTGGGCTTTTCTTGGCTGTGACTGTTTCCCAGACTTTGTTTTTGATTATCTTGATTTTTTTTTTAATGTTTTGGTTAGATATTTTGTAGACTAATCCTCAGTTTAGAATTTGTTTGATGTTTTTGTCATAATTACACTGGGGTTATGATTTTGGAGAGGAAGACCACAAAGATAAAGTGATATTTTCATCACCATTATCTTAATGGTACATTCTATTAACATAGTTTATAATGGTTGATGTTAACCATGGTCCTATAGCTGAAATAATATTTGTCAGGTTTCTCTACTGTAAAGTTATCTCCCACCTCTTTTTCCACTCCATTTTACATATGTATTTTTGGGAAGAAAGTTAGTATGTATAACTCAAATGAAGAAGTGGGGAGTATGTATTTAGGATAGAGAATCCACATAATTTTTTTGATTTCCCTAACACAGGATACTTGTCTCTTCTTCTGCATTTAATGATTCAGTTATCAAGTCAATTATTAAGTCATAACAGAATATACTAATAGTTGTGTATTTTATATCCTCAGTTATAATCCAATGCTACTGTATTTATTTTACTGCTTATATTGTTACAGATTTGGTCTTTGGGAGCTCTTTGAGATGACCTCTGTCTTTCTTTGGTCTACTTCAATCATTGTGGGCTTTTGTTTTGATTTTTTATTTTGTTTTGGAGCACTACTTACCCTTTCGGGTTGCCAGATGCTCTGGGTTCATCATAGGTATTTCCTACCCCAGTCCTAGAAGTAGCCATTTCTCTAAGAATCTCTGGTTTCTTTTATTGAGAATAACATTAGAAACCAACATCTGTGGTCTAGGTGTATTCATTGCTAACAAGGGTATCATTGCCTTTAGGCCATCTCAACTGATAGAACAAAGAAATACATGTGTATATATATATATACATATATATACATATATATATATATATATATATATATATATATATATATATATTAAACTATTATGGACACATATCCATAAAAATTTCTATATATAGTTACACATACACACACTCAGACATATTTTTTAAGTTTATTTATTTATTTATTCATTTGGAAAGAGAATGAGCAGGGGAGGGGCAGAGACAGAGGGAGACAGAAAGAATCCCAAGCAGATTCCAACCATCAGCATGTAGCCCAATGTGGGGCTCAAACTCATTAACTGTGAGTTGATGACCTGAACCCAAACCAAGAGTTGGGCACTTAACCGACTGAATCACCCATGCGCCCCCCACCCCCCGCATGCCGCCGACACACACACACACATATTAAACTAAACATGAGTTCGTACTGATGTTTCAAACTCTATTCTATTAATGGATAGATCATTCTAGAATCCTCCCTTTGGTTATTTGTAATTCCATGTTCCAACACTGAGAAGTCTAACTGTAACCATTTGCCATCCACTAACTTAATTGTTCAAGTATACATATATTGCAGTTTTAAAATTATGGACTCCTTGTTACATCCCTGGGAAATAACTTTATAAACTAAGGCATGGTGCTTATCCAGTTTCTTTTGCCTTAGTCTTATATTACTAATTTAGTAATTTCAAAGTTACTAAGCTCAGCAAATTTCCCTCTCAACCTCTTCAGGGAGATTGTTTCATACACATGTAATACAATCACATTGTTTTGTAATAAATTTTGTTTGCACACATGAAGATTCACTCCTTGTTCTATTGCTCTGTAGGTTTTGGCAAGGAAATGGTATCATGTATCCATAACTAAAGTATCATACAGAATTCTTTCACAGCTCCCCCAAATTCCCTATACTTCACCCAGTCAATTATGTCTTTCTCCAAACCTCTGGGAACTGATCTTTTCACCATCACTCTAGCTTTGAATTTTCTAGAATGTTATATAGCTGATTCATAGAATATGTTGCTTTTTCAGACTGGGTTCTTTCGCTAAGCAGTATGCATTTGTGTCTTTTATGTATTTTTGTTGCTTGATGGCTCATCTTCTTATATTGCCAAATAATATCACATTCTATGGCTATAGTACAGTTTGTTCATCCATTCAACTATTGAAGGACATTGTTGGTTGCATCCATTTGGGGATCATATGAATAAATACGTTATAAATATTCACATGCAGCTTTTTTGTGTCCACATAGGTTTTTAAATTAGTGAAAGCAATACATAAGAACATGATTGCTTGATGATAAATTAAGACTATGTTTACTCTTGCTAAAAACTACTACTGTTCCAAAGTGGTAATACCACTTTGCATTCTGACCAGCAGTGATGCCGAACATCTTTGCCAGGAGCTGTTATTATCAGATTTTTTTTTATTTTAGCCATTATATATATTTTTTGATTATGTATGTAATAATAATATATTATTTATTATATATTTTAAAATATTATTTTAATTTTGAATTTTAAATTCTAATTGCTTATTGTTGGTATGTAGGCAAATACTTTATGTACATTTTATATGTGTCTAGTATATATATAACAATTACATGTAACTATATAACTATATTTATAACAATTCACACATATAAATCTTATATCCTGAGACCTAGCTATAATCATCTAATAATTCAAGGAGTTTTATTATCGTCTCTTTAGGGTTTTCATCATCTATAAGCAATGGCAATTTTATTTTTCCCTTGCCAATCTGCACAATTTATATTTACTTTTCTTTATGTTGATTTGTAGTATTGAGTCAACATTTTACCTGGTCTTAGAAATAACCTAGTTTTTCATCAGTTTTTAATATATATTCTTTATCGAGTTGAGGATATCCCAAACTATTTTTAGTTTCTGATAGTTTTTGTCATGAGTGGATGTTGGATTTTGTCAAATCGGCATCAATTGATATGATCCTATTTGATCCTATTATTTTTCTACTTTACTCTGTTGATGTGGTGTAATTGATATTAGAATGTTATACTAGCCTGTATATCTAGAATAAATCCCACTTGTTTGTGTGACTAGCTACTTTTATGCATTATTTGTTCAATCTGTTAATATTTTGTTGACATTTTCCACCTATATTTATGAGAAATACTGGTCTACACATTTCCTTTGTTTTAATATCTTTATATGACATTGGTACTAGGGTAATGCTTACCTCATAGAATGAGTTTAAAACTATTTCCTCATCTTCTATTTTCTGAAAGAGATTGTGGAGAGCAAACGAAATTTCTTCATTAAATACTTGATAGAATTCACTAGGGAAACCATCTGGGCTTGCTGAACTTTTTTGAAAGGTGGGTAGTGACAGATTCCATTGTTTCCTTATAGATACTGACTTTTTCAGATAATTCTTCTTGTGTTCAGTTTTGTAGTTTATGTCTTTGAATATATGAGACTATTTCATGTTATCAGATTTGTGGGCCTAGAGTTTTTCACAGTATTACTTTATTATCCCTTTATTGTCCTTGGAATAAAGAGTGATGACTCTTTTTTCATTACTGTTGTTAGAATTTGTGTCTTCTCCTAATTTAAGTGGCTAGTCTGGCTAAAGGTTTATCAATTTTTTGACATTTCCAAATAATCCAACTTTAGATTTTGGCTTTATTCATTGTTTTACTTTTTTAAAATTTCTTGGATTTCTGTTCTATTTTTAATTTATGTTCGTCTATTTGCCTCAAACTGAAAATGCTCTTCTTTCTCTATATTCTTGAGGTGATCCATCTTAGATTTTTCTTATTTTCTAATATATAATTTCCCTCTAAGCACTGATCTGGCTGCTATTTTGGGCCAAACTCTAACTATTTTGAGATGTTTTACAAACTATCTGTTGTATGTAATCTAATATAATTCCATTATGGTCCAGGAGGACACTTTGTATGATTTCTATCGTTAAAAATATGTTATAGTGTGTCTTATGGCACAAAAGATTGCCTATCTTATAGAATTTTCATGTGAGCTCTTTTTGGCCTTCTCTGATTTTAATTGAGAATTATATATAACTTATTCTATATCCATTGGAATCATGTTAAATACACTTTGTTATACTTTACCTTGTTTAACTAATCTATTTCCACAATAAAACGATATTATTAGTGTAGGCAAACTTATAACTGGGAATTTTAATTCTCCCCTTTTATATTACTATATTGTTATTGTCATTCATTTCATTTATTCACATTCTGTGATCAGCCAACAATTTTTCAATACTATTACTTTAAACAGGTAAATTTTACATCAAGAATAAGAAAAATGTAAGATTTATTTTATCTTTACTTTGTTGTTTTTCTTCCTGATGCTCTTCCTTTTTTATATAGAGCTTATTTTCTGACCCATATAATTTTCTTCTTGCTGAAGAATTGCTTTTAACACTTCTTACAGGGCAAGACTTCTAACAGTGATTTTCCTCAGTTGTTGTTTGTCTGAAAACTGTATTTATTTCTCCTGCACATTTGGAGGATAATATTACTCAGCATAGAATTCTAGATTGGTAATTTTTTCTTCCTTTCAACACTTCAGATATTTCACTCCACTCTTCTCTTGATTGCATACTTTCTGACAAAAAATACCCTGATTTCTCATTCTTGTTTCTTTCAAGTTAAGGTGTTTCTCAGCCTTGTTACCACTGCCAGGAGTTATTTCAAGATTTTCTCTGTTTGATTTTTAGTTTGAATATGATATGTCTACATGTAGGTTTTTTGGCATTTATCCTGCTTGGTGTTTTCAGAGATTCCTGGAACTGTTGTTTGGTGTCTGTCTCATTTTAATTTGGGAAAAATTTCAGCAACTATTACTTCAAATATTTCTTTTGCTCAATTTTCTTTTTTATCTCCTTGTGGCATTCCAGTTATTTTTATGCTACATTTTTGTTGTTGTTGACATATGTTCAGACTCACTTATTCTTTCCTTAGCTATATGTAATCTCCTGGTTAGCCCATCAAAGACATTTTAGTGTAAAGAATTTTCTTTTGATTTTTGTCTTAGAGATTCCATCCACTGCTTTAGAGATTTCATCCCTCTGCTTACAATTTCTGCCTGTTCTTACATGCTATTTTTTTTCTAAATTCAGAGCTCTTAACATATTAATCATATTTACTTTATGTTTTCTCTCTGGTAATCTGTGCCTTATTAGGAGTATGCTTCTGATGCCTGCTTTGTCTGTTCTGACTGGTTTTTTTTCTGTCTTTTAGCATCTTCTATATTTTTTTGTAGCTTTGTTTTACAATTTTGAAAGCCATACATAAAGTATCAGAACTGAGGTAAATAGGTCTTAGCCTGATAATTTATGTAAATATTTTTCGGAGTTGGCACTGTTTACTGATTATTGTAACTGTGTGTGTTAGAAGCTTCCAACTCTCTAGTATCCTTCATTTTCAGCCCCTCTGTTGTCTTTGGGATTCCATAAGAACCTTTTTTTTATCGAATACTCTGTCTTCCTGGTCTTCAGTTGTATTCCACTGTTATTAGGGTGGTGCCCTTTTGATGACCACACCAATAGGTGTAAGGTTTGTGAGAAGATAAATGTTCTGTATCTTATAATTAAATGTCACTATTTTGGTTGGGCTTGTCTCTGGGACATTATCTTCACATGTATTTTTTTCCCCACACTTAGATGAGAAAGGAAGGTTAAAGGGTGCTGGACTCAGAGAAATTATTTTAGCTTACAAGTGATAAAGCTCTGGAAAAGTGTTTTACCCTAGAAGGGAAGGTATTTTAAATTCTCTGGGCACTTTTCCCAATCTTTGCTAGGGCCACTGAGAAATCATTTCTGGCTATTCACAGTGAGAAATTTGTGGAGATTTTGAAGATTAAATCCATGAAAATGTGAGCCCCTCTAAGATGGCAACTCCCACTAGTTTCTCATTCTCAGTGTAGTCCACAATCAGCTCTTAGCAGTTTATCCGAATTACCAGTTAAGTATCCCCACTAGTTTATAGCTTCACTTGCTAGAAGGTAAAACCTTGCCCTAGGTTAAACCTAGGCTGTAAGTCCTTTTCCTGTTTGTCCAGATTCCACAGTGGTGATTTGCCCTGCAATCTCATTTCTTTGAAATTAGGTACAAGTAAAATTGTTAATTTTCATTTTGCTCACAGATTTCTTTTTGCAGTGATGGGAGTGATAAATTCCAAGTTCTTTACATATTAGAGCTGAAATTAGAAGTCCAACTGTGTAATTTTCAATTTGGAATTCATAGGAATCTGTCCAAATTAGCTAGACATAAAAGAAGACAGAACAATATAACCAATATTAAGAGAAAATAGGAAGAAAAACTACAGTGAATCAAGTAACTGGATTCCTCAATCAAGTATTTCAAATGACTATGCTTATTATAATGAAGGAATTGAAATAAGACTGATAATTTTATTAGAGGAGATGATAAGAACTTTAATGGAAAACAGGAAACAATAATAAAGAGCAAACTAAAATTATAGGAATGATGAAAATAATAACCAAAAGTAAATTACCCAATGGTTATGGTTAGCATTAGTTTCAAATTCCTAAAGATAAAAGCGTCAACTGGGGTAACGTTCAGGAAAAAAGATTCACAATAACACATGAAAGAAAGAAATGGCAAAAAACCGAGGGAAGTATGGTAGTATGTCTATGGTGAAAAAGGTTTACATACATGCATTTTAAGTCTCAGAAGATGAAATTTAATAAGGCAGAAGTATTATTTGATTAAATAATGGCTGAAAATTTTTCATTGTTGAAAAATAAATTAATCTACATCTTCAAGAACACTTGCAATTCCCAGAACAGTATATATGCTGATATATATGCTGATAATAGAAAAACAGCTGAAAAGCAGACACTAAAATAAAATATTTTGCAACAGTCTGAGGAGAAAAAAAAAAGATACTATGTTTCAAAAGAGAAAAAATAAAACTGACTTTTGCAAAAATAATATAAGCCAAAAGACAATGGGTTGATGTATTTAATTTCTAAAGATAACACTTAAAGTGTAACAATTGAAAATATTTTTCTTTGCATATGTTATATTTTTCTTGTTTGCAATGACATAAGTACATTTTATTCACAAAAAAAGAAATACATAAAAATAAAATCTTTATTATGGATTAAAATAAAAAGAAAAATATGCTAGAAATTATTGTCATTTTTAATTTATTTTATTTTATAATGTCAAATATGAAATGATCCTTAGAATATTTACCACTACCTTTTAAATTTCCTCTGAGATGGGCAGGACAGTGTCCAAAGTAACACTGAATATTTGGGATCAATATTAAAGGGTATAATTTCTCCTTAAAATGAAGTAAAAGTATACACTGAATGTGTATGTGTTAATATAAGTTACGAAATAAATATAAAATCTCTTTTCAATGCACAAGTATTAAATTAGTATCTCTTTGCAGCTTGCTGCCATGTAGTGTTGAGAGAGGCTCTACATAGATTGATCAGGTAGAAGCTAGGAAGTTGTTGTTTTGGATATACGATTTTATAATTTAGGCTCATTTTACAGCAACTTTCAAGAGAGTATATAATCTCTCATATCACTATAAATTTTCAGGATTAATAAATTTTTTTACTTTGAAATGGTAATTGAAATTTCCTACAATTGATGGTGTTATGGCCTCTCTGTTAAGGAGATTTATAGATTCAGTAAGGTATGGAAGAGATCTCATATATCCATGAACCAAAGTGAGAACACTTATTCAACCATTTCTGAAATTTGCAGTTCATAATTCACCACATTAGGGCTATACTGTGGGTAATATTATCCTGGAACGTACATACATTCTCTTGCCTTTTAGAGATAAGGATAAATAAAGAATGCACAATTTTCAAATAATTAAACATTTCCAAGGGCAGATTACTTACTGGTTTGTGTGTCTGTGTATCTTTTTGTGAGCTTTGCTTTAATTGTGTTTCCCTTTCCTTCCTGAAGTTGTTTTGATTCCTTGGATAGCATATAATATCTGTGAGTTAGGGTAATTAGTTCCTTTGATTTGTTGACTCAGTGTGGTTCAGAAAAAGATAAAGTGGAAAACTTTTTCCCTATATCTGTTCAAGATAAATAAAACCTTAAGACCAAAAATGTCCATTATGATCTTCAGAAGCCTCTCTAAATCAGGCTGCCACCTTTGTGATTTTGCATGTAATCTAAGAAGTCAAAATTCTGTGCAGAAATAATACCTTAAGACAGTCATTGTGACCTTTACTCTGCCTAGAAGAGTAAATCTCAAAGCTTGAACCATTTACTGCCTATTTCCAGATATTTGCTTAGATTCCTTTGGGAAAAATGCAAAAATATGCATTTATTACAACTTTTCCAAGTATTCTTACACATACCAAAATTTTAGGGCCTTTGGTCTCAGATAAACATTTCCTCATTCTATTCCAAAGACCTTAACTTCAAACAACAGCTCAGATCTTTTTCTCTATCAATCTTGAGAGTCAGAGTCTTGAGCTTCCGTGTCACTTGATAGTAGTTTCTAATTGCTCTTATCACTTAATGGTGATTTAATGGTGTTTGAAGTTAGCCCTAATTACATCCACACCATGTGAAATGATTAACAATATTTAAAGTACACTTTACAGTTTCATTTTGGTTATCCTAGTAAGCCTTATAGTATCGCTATTGTTCTTATATAGTATTTTCACCTATATTTTTCTATTGGATACATCTGACCTGGTTGCTAACAAATTCAGCTGCTGGTTGAAAACCTGTTCTAAAAAGAAGGAATTGGGGCGCCTGAGTGGCTCAGGTGGTTGAGCGTCTGACTTCAGCTCAGGTCATGATCTCACGGTTTGTGGGTTCGAGCCCCACATTGGGCTCTGTGCTGACAGCTCAGAGCCCGGAGTCTGCTTTGGATTCTGTGTCTCCCTTTCTCTATGCTGCTTCCCACTTGCGCTCTGTGTCTCTCTCTCTCTCAAAAATAAATAAAAATTTAAAAATTTAAAAAATAAATAAATAAAAAGAAGGAATTAAGAGGGATGACTGTTATATCTGACTTTTTTCATGTTTCATCTTTGCTTATAATGCTGTCCTACCCAACGTATTATTTCTTTTTAAATACTAAAATTGGCTGATATCAATTCTAAGTGCATCACACCCCTTGATGCCAAATAAAACACTGCTTGCTGCTCATTCTTTGGGTTAACTCTAATTGTTTTAGTTCCCTGGTTGCCTGGCCCAAATTTTCCCCACTCTCACTGGCGTTGACTTCTTAGCAAACTTCTTGGTTGAGATTGTAATTACTTTTGACAGTACATCTGACAGAAAGAGATACAAGTTGGGAAAATTAGATTCCCATACAATATACAACACTTATCTTTGATTAGAAACACAGAATTTCTCTTAATCACTTCATATAAGTTGCTGTTGAATTAAAATAGGTCATGTTTAAAACTAATTTTATCAGGGGTGCCTGGGTGGCTCCGTCGGTTGAGTGACTTCGGCTCAAGTCATGATCTCATGGTGAGTTCAAGCCCCGCGTCGGGCTCTGTGCTGACAGCTCAGAGCCTGAAGGCTGCCCCAGATTCTGTGTCTCCCTCTCCCTCTCTCTCTGCTTCCCCTCTGCGCACGCTCTGTCTCGCTCTCAAAATAATAAATAAACATTTAAAAAATAAATAAATAAAAATAATTTTATCAGATGTTTTGCTGCTCATTTATATATATTATATATGGATATACTATATATGTATAATCATTATATTTGATTTTATTAAAGGGAATAATTTTTCCTTTAGACAATTTTTGAGCCTACTATTTGTGTTACTTATGAGTGATCATAATGATAGGCAGAGATATGCCATACGTAAGTAACATAATTTTTTTTTTTGGCTTACATTTATGTTTATTCATTTAAGTATCTTTTTTTAGTTGTACTCAGAAATAATTGACATATATTGTTATATAAGTTCAAAGCACACAGTATTTTGGTTTGATTTTCATATATTGTGAAATGATTACCACAATAGTGTCAATGAACATCCAGTTTTCAATATAGATACAATAAAAAGAATAAAAGAGAAAAAATTTCCTTGTGATGGGAAAGCTTAACAAGTCTCCTGTATATCACATAGGTTGTTAGCTATAGTCATCATATTGTGTATTACATCCTACTCCTTATTTATGTTACAATTGGGAGTTTGTACCTTTTGACCACCTTCCTCCAATTTACCTTCCCCCTGCCCTCTGCCTCTGGTAACCACAAGTCTGATCTTAGCTTGTGTATGTGTATGTGTGTTTAAGATTCTACATGTAAGTGAAATCACGCAGTGAGGACCGTGTACTATATTCAGTGGTAAACAAGGCTTTGAATTAGCTTCTCTGATCTGGCAAGTGGTAGGACAGGGCCCAGAAATGTACAATTCCATGTTTGGGGACCCAAATCCAGTCAAGAATATGCACTGAATTCTCTGGTCAGGTGAAGTCACCAGTTTTGCCCTATCGATGAGGGGAGCCAGAGGCTGTGCTCTCTATTCAAGTGTCCCTGTGAGAAGGGCTGTGGAGGCACCCGGGTGACTCTGTGAAGCATTCTGACTCTTGGTTTCAGCTCAGGTCATGATCTCACGTTTTGTGGGTTCAGGCTTTGCATGGGGTTCCAAGCAGACGGTGTGGAGCCTCCTGGGGAATCTCTGTCTCTGCCCCTCCGCTGCTCATTCTCTCTGTCTCTCTCAAAATAAAATCAACTTTAAACAAATAAAATAGAAAAAAGAAGGGCTGTGGAGTGGGTTATGTAGCTTCCTCTGTGCTTTGTTTAGGTTCTTGGCTAGACAGACTGAAGGCTATATTCAGTAATAAGTGGTGCTAAGAATTAGATTCTCTGCCTTAAGCAAGTGTGAGAAGAGCTCTGAAGCTGGCAAATCTCTGTTTTTGTAACACAAGCTGACCCATGATCTAAGTTCCCTGACCAATTAGGGACACTGGCCTTGCTCTGCAAAATATTGGCTCTCCTGCCCATCTCTTGGTTCAGTGCTGCTGGGCCCACAGCTTCCAGGAGTTATCAGGCCTTTGGGTCAGATAGAGCTAGAAGACACTGTCCACAATGGAGAGCTATGTGGCAGCTTTCTCGGCTGTGTGGGAGGGGGCAGAGCCACTCCAGGCTACTTTCATTTTCCCCAATAGGCTTTCTAATAGGGAGTGGTAGGAAGGTTCCTCAGCCTTGGCTATGAATTAATCCCCCCATCTGTGAGTAGCACAGGACTGATCCACTCTCAATATGGGCTTTGCTCTGTGGGTGATCAACAACCACCTGTGTTTCAGCTCAAGTGCTGCTGTGCCACACAGTTCCAGAAGTTGTCTTCAACTCTTCTGATCAGATGGGACTGGAAGACATTCCACAGTGGATGGGGCTGTGAATCAGTTCCTTGCCTAGGCATGGGCATGCTGGGTTCCACAGACAGCAAAACTCCTCATTTGAGGATATGAATCAGGCAGACTGCATCCCATTGAGTTTTCTGGTAAGAGTGTTCCTCTGACTTGGTCCTGCAGATGAACAAAATCTTTGGTTGGAATTACTACTTGGGTACTGCGGGTACTACTGGATCTGACAAGATCCGTGTTCTGGATGTTGCAAGCCCTTTCCCTCTTTTCCATCACAGTTTGATTTCCAGTGGTTGAGCCCCATAGATTCCCTTGGAACCCACATGGTATAAGATTAGCATAGGTGCTCCCCACAACGTGGCCCGATGCTGGGGGCAGCTGACTGTCTTCCTTGGTTTTCTTTTCCCACTAGAAGTTCTTGAGGCTCAATGGGTCCTCCCCACATGGTGCTGCACTGGCTGGAGAGAGGGCGGTGTAGGCAATGTGTAGCAGCTTTGTTTACCTTTGCAGTGCAGTCCGTTTTGGTCTCTGTGGTGTGTGCAAGTGCTTTAGCCTTGATTCATGTTCTAGGATTCTCTTAGTGGTGTCTTATTCTTGAATAGTGGTTAGTTGTTTTTCTTATGGGAGCAAAGTCAGGAACGAACTACTTTGTCATCTTGGTGACATCGCTCCTCTATATTCTTATGAGATGACATAAGACATTTTCCTAATGACTTTAAGCATTCTTATAATAGAACACCAGGTATTTTTCATCTTCATCCCAGAAACACAAATAGGCACTTAAATACTTTAAAAAAGTGTATTAAGTAAATAATTCCCCATATTCTTAGCTCATCTTTGTTAATACAAATTACACATATTAGGGAAGGAAATTGTATTCAATATGTAATCTAATGTTCTGACCCAAGTCACTAACCAAAATTATTGTTGAATTCCCCATAATTATAAAATTTTATGAATGTTACATTTTAATCAAAGTTACCTTACATTATAATTATTCTCTTTTAATCTATCTCTCTCTAAAAATGAGAATTTTGAATATATGTACATGGGCCTAAATGTATTTGAGTATATTAGGTAAATGAATCTCAGTTCAAGAAGAATTTATGAATTCTAAGTTTATACGATTTGCTGAAAGAAAGACATTGATAGTTTTAGGTTCCTTTAGGGGAATGCCAGAGATTTTCATGCATTTATCAATGATGACTGGCTAGTCAGCAGCCTATTACTAGTAGAATTTTAATTTCAAAGTAGGCTAATAAGAGCTGACTGATGCCTGCCTGTGCACGTTCTTAAGTGATAATCAGTATAGAATTACTCGTTGGTAGAGGCTTATATCATAAGCTAACTGTCTAAATGATGAATACATAATGAAATTAAACAGAATTGAGACAGATGGCTCTAACTTTTGATAAATGTGCATATCTTCATAATTAGATAATAAGTCCGTTGTCTGGAAGATCAATTGGGACATAATAACTTTTAAAACTAAATCATTTCATTGTTTGGCATTTATGAGACATGGTAAAAAACAAATTCTATTTTATTTTACTTAAAATATTGCTTATTTTCTTCCTAAGCACTTGATTAAAAATGGAAAGGCAGATATTGTCATTTTGCATCCTCATAAAAAATTATGTATTTGTTATATAGACTTTAGAAATCACTTCAAAATAAAATTTTGTAGATTGATGGTTTCTATTGGGTAAGAAAGAGGAAATAAAGCATTTAAAATATTCTAAGTCAAGTAGCAGATATTAAAAGGAGAGAAAAAGTGAATAGCATTATAAAATTCATCTGAAATTTGTTACTGTCTTTATACAAATTATGAAATCTAAGCAGATCAGTATGTTCTTATTTTTCTGGGAAGAGGCTTGGATATTGAATATATTCATATTTGTTTTTCTATAGTGATTAAACATTTTCAAATAAAATACACATACAAGAGATAACAATGTAATTTTCAAAAAAGTTTTAATTGGGAGTGACAATATCCACAGTCAAATAAGACATCCCTGGTTCACTACTAAACACAGTTTAGCATCTATCCATGGACAAAAGTGCCCTTATGGAAGATAAAGGGTCCTGCATCATTCTGCAGGGGACCCAGGAGCAGTCTCACCCACTCATGCATCAGATTATAGGCCTATAGACCTTGGTCCCAGCTGTAGACCATAGAATGGACTGTGAACTGGTTCCAGCCTCTCTCAGCCATGGCCTGGCAGCCCCTGGAAAACACTGATTTCAGAAATCACCCACTGATAAAAAAGCTTCTGTAGAAGTCCAGGATTTCAGCAGAAAAGGTCTAGCACATCATCAGAGTAAAAAAATCCAAGACTGGACACATTGGAAAATGTAATAAGAAAACTAACATTACTCATGTCTCCCCCTCCACCACAATGCACCGCTAAGTGCCAAGAAAGCCCTTCCTGGTCTTGATTTCTCCTATGGGGAAACGTGAAAGCACATTAAGTGCCCAATTTCTCAAGCTGTTTCATTGTAGCCACAGAGGCTCTCGCACCCCATCCAGAGTCCTGAGTCCTGAGCTACATGACTAAGGGGCCGTTAGCAGCTGGGAGTATCCCAGCCAGGGCTTGTAAGTTATCAAAATAATGTATATTCTACTAACCACACCTACCTCCATCAGTAGGCCAGCCCACAAGCAGTCAGAATGTCTCACCTGCGGATACTCATGATGGGCCCATAGGTACCCTCAGCATTCTGCTTGTCACACCCACACATCCCCCAACTACCTTGTGGCTGTGCACTCCAGGGGCACTGAGAGGGGCTTTGTCAGATGGCTAATGAGAACACATAAGGATTTAGTTCAAATCTGCAGACCAAGGAGAGACTGCAAATTTGATTATCTAGCCCTGTCCTTGGAAAAGCAAAAGAGAGAGAGAGAGAGAGAGTCAGCCCTCAGACTGATGTTTTACAGGATCAAGAGAAGGCCTGCAATCTTAAAAATTCTGCACAAGAGGGAGCAAGGAAAAAGAATGGAACAGGTAGGTGTATTCATAGAAGATCTAAGAAAGTATCAGAATCCCTAGCAAGGCTGATGGAAGATAATTCTCTTCCAAACTAAGTCAGTAAAGACTGGAGGAGGTGACTGCTACTTCAAAAGGAAACACAGCAATGTAAGACAGGAAAACCAAAGGAGGTAGGGCAGAAATAATTTATTTATTCTTTATTTAAAAAATAATGGCCAAGAACTCCTAGAATCTCAAGAGAGATTTGGCCATCCAAATTCATGAAGCTCAGAGGCCTCCAAACAAATTCTACTTAGAAACTTTTTCTACAAACACATTACAACAAAACTGTCAAAAATCAAATACAAAGAGAGAATCTGAAAAGCAGCAAGAAAAAAGAAGCTTATCACTAACAAGAGACCCCTCTTCCCCACACTGTCCCTGCCCAAAGCTATCAGATTTCTCAGCAGAAACCTTACAGACCTGGAGAGAGTGAGATCATAAAAGTGCAGGAAAGCAAAAAAACAAACAGACAGACACTTCTGTTAATCAAGAATGCTTTATTCAGCAAGGTTGTTCTTCATAAATGAAGGTGAGATGAAGATATTCCCAGGTGAAGAAAAGCTGAGGAACTTCATCATCAGTAGACCTCCCTCACAAAAAAATGAAAAGAGTTTTTCAAGCTGAAATGAAAGGATACTAGCGACATGAAAACATATGAAAATATACAACACACTGGTAAAGGTAAGTACATAGTCAAATTCAGAATACTCTAATACTATATAGTATGATAATGTGCTAATCACTTAATTAAAAAAATATAGGACAAAAGTATTAAAAATAACTATAGCCAATAACTGGGTGGCTCAGTCGGTTGAGCGTCCGACTTTGGCTCAGATCATGATCTCGCAGTCTGTGAGTTGGAGCCCCACGTCAGGCTCTGTGCTGACAGCTCGGAACCTGGAGCCTGCTTCGGATTCTGTGGCTCCCTCTCTCTCTGCCTCTGCCCTGTTCATGTTCTGTCTCTCTCTCTCTTTGTCAAAAATAAATAAACGTTGGGCCGCCTGGGTGGCGCAGTCGGTTAAAGCGTCCGACTTCAGCCAGGTCACGATCTCGCGGTCCGTGAGTTCGAGCCCCGCGTCAGGCTCTGGGCTGATGGCTCGGAGCCTGGAGCCTGTTTCCGATTCTGTGTCTCCCTCTCTCTCTGCCCCTCCCCCGTTCATGCTCTGTCTCTCTCTGTCCCAAAAATAAATAAAAAACGTTGAAAAAAAAAATTTAAAAAAATAAATAAACGTTAAAAAAATTAAAAAAAATAACTATAGCCATAATAACTTGCTAACGAATACATAATATAATAAAAGGTCAATTGTGATATCAAAAACCTAAAGTTTGGGGGAGTTGAATGGTAGAGTTTTTGTATGCAATTAAAGTTAAGTTATCAGCATAAAATAGATTGTTATATCTGTAAGATATTTTATATGAGCCTCATAGTAGCCACAAAGCAACAAGTTACAATTAAGGAGATGTTGTCAAAGGGTAGAGATTTTCAGTTATAAGCTGAATGAGTTCTGGGGAGCTAATGTATAACATGGTTACTATAGTTATCAATATTGTTTTATATAATTGAAAGTTGCTAAGAGAATATATCTTAAATGTGTTTCTACACACATACAAAAGGTTATTTTGTGAGGTGATGGAGGTAATACCTAACCCTATTGTGGTAATCATTTTGCAGTATATAAGTGTATCAAATCATCATGGTGCACACCTTAAACTTATAGATGGTATGTGCCAATGATATCTCAATAAAGTTGGGTGTGGCGGGAGAGGAAAAAATCTAGTACTTAGCCACTAAGCATTTTTCCTTCATGCAAATCACAAATATTCACTGGAATGAATATTTATGCAGCCTTTTTTCTTAGAATGGCAGAAATTCAAGTGTCAAAAAGACAGAGATGAATATCACCTAATCACTGTCCCAAAGGAGCTAATGATAAAGTGAAAGTCTAGAAACTTAGGTACAACTAGAAAACATTAATAGAAAGTGAAAATATGGATTAAACTAATTTTGTAAGTATGCTTTGGAATGTTTCCATATGTATTGATAAGAATGAACTATGGGTTTCTGACTAATACATAACTTCTTTTATTTAAAGATGTTTACTATGATTAATCGCAACTGATTCTCCTATAGTTTTAAAGTCTAGACTTGACAACTACTTAATATGTTAACAGACAGAAGAGTAAATTAATTTTTTCATTAGCTTTGTGAACATGCCCCATCACTCCTTCTTCGGGGACCTTAGTTGCCTTAACAGTAATATGTCATAATTTTAACATATTAACATAATATTTGTTAAGACCTAACATAATATTTGTTTTGTAGCCTTCATCAGATTATAAGAAGCAAATTGAATAACATATTCAAAGTGTAAACCATAAAGTAACTAATAAGGGTAATAAGCAAGTATAACTTCAAAAATAAATAAATAAATGTAGTTCTACCAATGGTTCTGTGGGGGGAAAATGATTGAATTTCATTCTGTGTGCTGTCAGTACAAGTACTCAAAAATATTTGTTGAAGACACAATCTTAGATGTTAATTATGATGTGCCTGCATTTATATTTTAATGGTTATTTGTGTATATATTTAATTTAAATTAGTAGTAAAAGATTTTATGGTTTTTGGTTTGATGACACAATGTAAGAATATATCTTGAAATTGGGAAAACACATAACACTTTTTTTATTAATTTTTTAAGCTTATTTATTTTGAAAGAGAGAGAGAAAGCAAGTAGGGGAGGGGCAGAGAGAGAGAGAGAGAGAGAGAAAGAAAGCACGCTTTGCATTGTCAGCCTGACATGGTTCCACCTAATGAATGGTGAGACCATGACCTGAGCCGAAATCAAGAGTCGGTCGCTTAGCTGACTGAGCTGCCCAGGTGCTGCAACACTATTTTTATATGTTGGTGTGAGCCCCTTCAAAATTATAAAGAATTTTTAAACAATTAAAGTTTAGAGAGCAACCAAAGTGCCATTTGATTCCTACTTTTCATTTTATTACTAAAGAAACTGCCACAGAGGTGACCTATGAATGATTGAATGCATGAATTAACTCCAATATTGATGAATGATTGATGGAATAAATAAATAATTATTTATATCCTGTTTAAATAGTTCATGAATGGTTTATAATATTTCTATTAGGGTGTTGCAGAACTTTTGTTACAACTATTCCTATGTATTTCACACTTTTGTTGGCTATTAAAAACTATAATTTAAGTTATATTTTTTTAGACTTCTTTTATGTTCTAAAGAAGCGTATGTTTGTGCGTGTGTGTGTGTTTATTTAAAAATTGTTTTATTGTTTATTTATTTTTGAGAGAGAGAGAGACAGAGGGTGAACAGGGGAGGGGTAGAGAGAGAGAGGGAGACACAGAATCCGAAGCAGGCTCCAGGCTCCCAGCTGTCAGCACAGAGCCTGATGCGGGGCTTAAACTCATGACCTAGGAGATTATGACTTGAGCCGAAGTCGGACGCTTAACTGACTGAGCCACCCAGGCACTCCTGTTTGTTTGTTTGTTTTTAAATAGGCAAGAATTTTGTGACTCTCACTAATTCTACTAATTTATCTGTAATTTTTTTTGTATTTTTTATGTCAACAATCATATATTTGTGACAACCTACATTATCTCTTTCCTTTTTGTCTATTTTTAATGTTTCTTTCTTTTCCTTTTAAAAATTTATCTAAATGGTACTGCAGGTCACTGTGTTGGAATCAGTTTGCTGATAGCAACCATAAATATCTGATAGTTTTTTTTTAAAGATTTACTTTTGACTTTTAGTTTGTTGAATGCTTGCCAAATAGTATCAAATTTATTTTCCACCTAAACTGAAATTAAAATATGTATTTCCCTCTGAAATCACTTATTTGTTAAATTAAATAGATTGTATAATGGCAGATTATGTATATTCTATAGATAAACCCTGTTTAGATGGCATACTTCCTTTTTATACATTGTTGGTACTTATCTTTCCCCCAGGTCTTTTTTAGGACCATAAGTCTATCTGGTTAAGCTATGCATTTTTATTGTATATGATGAGGGGCCATGAGTATATCATGTGCCCCCAAATAACTGGATTGTTCAATTCATGATGAACTGGTGACTTTTAAATAGTTAGTTACAACTCATATTTATTAACATATTTAGAGTGCACCACCAGGCTTATGGCCACGTCTTGGGTGCTGGCTTACTGTTTTAGCAATATCTAGCATAAATTATCATCCACATTTTAAATTTAAGGAAACTAAAGCTAGGGTATTAAGGCAATTTTGCCAAGATCACACAGATATTACTAAAATTTTTCCCACAGGTGAATAATGTTGAACCACAGTACAACATTGCTTCTCATCATCAGTTTGAGAAAGTAATTGCCAACCCGTACGTTTAAGAATATTCTCTATGTAATCCGTTAAAATCACTGGCTATCAGCAATTTGTGATGTGAACACTATAAACTGGCAATATTTAAAGTCACTTAACAGCTGTGGATATGCTTATGATCACTAAAAAGGGTTTGCTATTTTCATTTGACAACAATTGTGTAGGTATTTGATGTCTTATTCACAGTATTGGAACATAATATGCAATGAGAAGCAATTTTGAAGACACTATATTGCAAAGACAAGAGGAGAGATAGTTTTTAACAAACTAGGAAAAACTTGAGATTCATACATTGTTAAGTAAACAATATTCATTCTAGCAAATTGCTGGCTTCTATTTGAATTGAAAATTTTCCCTTGTGCTTTTTTGAAATAGTTAGAAAAAGTTTGTTAAGAAAAATGTGACTAGCAAAGTGGTGTTGTTTAAGGCCTTTTCAACAGACTTTATCATTCCTTTAGACAAATGTTTTATTTAGATGCTTGAAAAGGTACCAGAGTAGGAGCCATGTTTTTCTATTAATGTAACAGAATGCCTCGGTGTTTGCTTTTCTTGGCACACAATCATGGTATTTCATTTTTTCATAGATGTTCCCGCCATCCTCTTGCTGTATCACTATTCATCAACTAGTAAACACACTCTCTGTAAATGTATTCATACCACTCAATTTTGATATAACACTTGTGCAGTTATTTACACTTTTAAGGAATTCAGAATTGCACTTAACTTTGCTGCATTATTTGACACAGAAATAATAATTAGGTCTATTTATCATGAGGTATAAAGTGTATTCGTTCCTGCCTATGTCATTATCCTGAATACATATAGTTTGTCTAGAAACTGATTCATTAATATATGAATAAGATATAAAATAAATATTTAAAAAATTAAGAGCTACAGATACATTTTAATGCATCCTTTGTCTCTTTGCTGTTATCTTTTTTTGTTTCCTTATCCATGTATATAGATATCCATGTATATGTGTATGTATACGATCTATATCAATGATATAGATCATGGTCATTATTTCTAATCCTTGAGTAAATCACCACTATTAGGGGTCTTAAAGGGAGGAAAATGTCACATTTTAAGAAAACATAAACATTTGTGAAAAAAACAACCAAGTAATAAGAAAAGTGCAAAAGTACTAACAGAAATTTATTATAAAAAAAATCTCTTCCAATTAAGACTGTTTATGAAATTTTGAAAAAAATTAGTAAGAAATAGTAAATAACTATTCCAATGTTGAGTAGAGTGGTCTCACATGTAAAAGTTAATTTTAAGCTAAATTTGCCATATCTATGTATTTGAATCTTAATATATGAGATTATGCCATCATACCCAACAGAGAAAATAAATGATAGACTCATGATTGAAAGAGAAAGCCAATATTAAGCAAAAACAGCTGTGGTAAATTAATGCTCTTTCAAGATTATAGTCAATATTCTATATGAATGTAGATATGAATGGATAGATGGATTGATGGATGACTAACCAGATGACTAGCCACTTGATAATTGGCAGGAAATTATTGCAGTGACGCCAATTACCAAAATAGAGCCTTGCATTTTTGTTATTATCAGTGAAGTTGAAGAGATTTTACTTTTTCACTATTTCTTCTGTATTCTGTCTTCATTGCAATAAAACATATACTTTTTGGAAAAAAAAACCCTCCTATTTATTTTTTCACACCTGTGCACCAGTATGTTCAGTAAATAAAGAACATCTCTGTGTCCTGTAACTCAGTTATCCTTTGCTCAATATCCATATTTGCTCTATAAACAGCAAACTTGTCATAGTAGTTACATTTGAAGGCTGAGGTTTGTGCCACATGCGCGCGCGCGCACACACACACACACACACACACACACACACTTTAAGATGGTAATAATAAGAGGAATGAATAATGGAAAGGAAAGGAAGATACATTTTAAAATAAAGTAAAATTCAAATGAATTGGATTTAGTGTTGAAATGCACTGATGTTTGATCTTCAGCTGCCACCCAATATTAAGATTTACATTAAGTATACAAATTATAGTGTTTTATTGTTTGTTTGTTTGTTGGAGGTTAAACTTATTCCTATCATCCTAGGAATGTTTGGCCAGTTAGGTTAAATCATTATGATGAACATTTTCATGAAAACTTTTAAAAAGGGACATTTTAAATATTCTTTGTTTATAAAGTCAATAAATGGAAATAAGAAGCTTATAATTTTTTAAGAAAAAAATTATTTTGTTTTTAAGCTACATCATTACAATGTATAATTTTAACATTCTTATGCATCAATAATGCTATCAGCAAATTACAAAGAGGATTTTATTTAATGATTCAACATTATTGCTTATGAATACCTAATATTACTCTCAAAATACTGATCTACTTTTGTAGATGTGTTGTTGGTAGCTGATGTTGGAAGAGTTTTCCACCTATTTTCTTGTCAGGCACTCTGTCAGAGAATCTCCACTTTCTTTAGGTAGATTTAGTTAAATTTAAAGAACAATGGTATTTAGACATGCTTCTTTTCCAAATTAGTTTTACCTAGGATATTCTGTTTTTAGCACCCAGATTGGCAATTTGTGTAAATTAGCCTCCCTTATTTCTAATGACTATCAAATTGACAAGATCTAAGTGCTGATTTTATTCTTCTACAATCCTTTTTTTGTTGGTGTTGGTCTCTTGTTATTCTTAACATCAAAATGCTGTTTTTTGAAATGTCCTCGCCAAATTCTAGTAATTTATACCAAAGAAACCCCATTATTTCCATCACCAAACATATTTTTCTGGAAATAAAGTAGCACATATGAATATTTAGTTTTACTTCATGAAATGTAAGGCTCTAGAAGTAGAGTCCTTCTGAATTTGGAAACATACGTAATCCTGAGAATACCAAAAGATGTGCAGAATATAAAAACACTGCATTTCTTAAGCATTTTGGTAATGCTAAGTATTGGATGGAAGTGGGGGTGGGGATTAATATACACAGGTACGTTGTGTTATGGAATGAAAAGAATTTTGAAAAATGTTGTTTCACTACCTATTAATAAAGGCAATTCTGTTTTAGAGTATCTCTGTTTCTGAGAAAGCAGTTTTATTTCTGATTGCTGGAGATGTTTTTTGTTTTTTTTGTTTTCTTGTTTTGTTTTTTTTTTTTTTTTTACAAGTTCCAAGTAGTTACTTGATATTTGGTATGATCTTGTGGTGTGCAAAATTTGGAATTACATGAATTAATTTTTGTTCATTTTTTCTTGGCATTTGTGTTCATTTCCTAGGGCTACCATAACAAAGCACTACAAATTAGGTGGCTTAGAAATTTATTATCTTACAGGGGCACCTGGCTGGCTCAGTCAGTTGAGCATCCAACTCTGGATTTCGGCTCAGGGCATGATCCTAGGATTGTGGGATCCAGCCCTGTGTCGGGGTCCATCCTGAGCATAGAGCCTGCTTATGATTCTCTCTCCCTCTGTCTCTCTGCCTTTCTCCCTCACTCATGCTCTCTCTGTCTCAAAAGAAAAAAAAATAAATATTCTCTTACAGTTTGGCTAGAATTCAGAGCTTTCCTCCCTCTGTGCTTGTACCAATCTGTGTCCACATTTCTCATTTTTATAAGGACACCAGTCATTGGATTAGGGCCCATCTAATGAGCTAATCTTAATATGACTACATCTGCAAAGACTATTTTTCCAAATAACATCAGATTCTAAGGTACTGGAGGTTAGGATTTCAGCATATCATTTTGAGAGGACACAATTCAGCCTTTAACAACATAAAATAAGGTAATCATAAAAATATTATTTTCCTACATTTTTTTCTCCCCTGGTACATTCTTCTGCTGCTGACATCTTGTATTTACTAGATTACCTACCTCATTTCCAAAGATATAGTTAATATTAATTCATGTTGATATCCCTAAGGTAAAAATTTTATGCATGCACACACAGACACACACACAAACACACACACACACCACTTCCCATTTGTTCTATTACATGCTTTTATCCATGTCTGAAATTAGGTTCTCCAAAAGATGATGAAGAGGTGGAATCTGCTTTTAATGCCAATATATAAAACATTATGATCAAGTTAATATGCACATTGATGTTTTTAATTTTCAGCTGAAAATTCTTTAATACATTATACTTTTCAATTAATTTATGCAAAAGATATTTATTGCCTGCCTGCTATGCACTCTAGGTACCAGGAATGTGGTAGTGAATAAAGCAGAAATGGCTCAACCCCACATAGATTACATTCTCATCTTGTGTAACCAAAAGTCTGGAAACAAGCAAATACATTGAACTGAAAAGTGCTGGGAAAGAAATGAGTGGACATGATGATTTAGAGAGGAAGCATTCTGTATTTAGAGAGGGAAGGGCATTATGATTTAGAGAAGAGGCATTCTGACACAAGGAAGGGCATTGTCAAGAAATCTTCTCCCACAAAAGATTTGAAAGATCTGAATGTTTGAGAAGTAGCTGGGCAGTGTGTGCTTTAGGAATAGGAAAGAACAAAATCATAGGACCTGAGGTGAGAATAAGGTGGTGTTATTTGAATACGAAGAATTTTAAATTCGCTGGACTCCAATCTATAAGACGAGGTTGAAATTTTTATCACGAGTTTCCTAATTCTAAAGTGACTAAGAAGTTTTAGAAGTTTTTGTTTTATTCTGAGAATGTGAGGAAGCTCTTGGAGACTTCTAAGCTGAGGAATGACATGTTTTATATTTTAAAAAGAAACCTCCACCTGTGCTTTGCAGATAGTGATGAAGGAGCATTTTCCCACTTTTCATCCCAGAGATCATTGAAAACAAAGGGGAGGAACTAACAAAAACTCAAACTCCATTATCAATAAAACTAATGTAGTTCCAAACTACAGATTCAGTAAAAGCACTGTCAAAAGTACAAGTCGCTGGACAGAGTTACATAAGAAATGAAGTTGAGAGTTCATGATTATAGACCTCAGGAAAAAGCTACTAAGGAAATTGAGACCAGAATTAAAACATCAAGCTATTTTATAAGAAAAGATAAAGAAAAAGGGAATAAAGGAGCAAGCAAACACAGTCACAACATGGCAACTTATTAAATAACAATAAGAATAAAAATAAAAACCTCATGTTGGTATATACCTGATTCTGTAAACAGGATAGCTGTGCTATCTTTTTTTTTTTAATGTTTTATTTATTTTTGAGAGAGAGAAACAGAACTTGTGCAGGGGAGGGGCAGAGAGAGAAAGAGAGAGACAGACAGAATCCAAAGCAGACTCCAGATTTTAAACTGTCAGCATAGAGCCTGACACGGGGCTTGAACTCAAGGACTATAAGATCATGACCTGTGCAAAGCCTGATGCTTAATCAACTGAGCCACCAAGGCACCCTGAATAGCTATGCTATCTTGGCAAGCCACTACAGTCTAGATTTTGTCTTTGTTTTTGTTTTGTTTTTGTCAGGGAAATAAGGCAATGACCAGATATATTATAAAATGCTTCATTTTAATTCCAAAACAAGGTATTAAACACTCTCTCTCTCTCTCTCTCTCTCTCTCTAATATACACCATAGGCCTGGAGTTCCAAAGCTGTTCTGATCTGAGACTGTTCTACGATCCAGCCTGTAAGGCTTACCTCATAACACAACTTCTCTCTGTGCATCTGCTCAGTTTTATTTTCCTATCTACTCCTTCTGCTTATTACTATGTGTTCTTGCATCATAACTTCATCCTGCACATGGCCTGTCACAGTCCTGCCCTGTCTCATTTTACATCAAACCCTTTTAAATGCTGCTTCTTGTAGAGGCCGGGGAAATTTTAGGGAGATAAGTGTAATGGAGGTGGTCGAATCAGAGCCAAAGGTGTGCCTCTTCGAAGATTAGAAACTGCTAATGGTCCAAGCTGCATTCGATCATAACTGCCCCTTCAGATAAGTCAGCACATAATTGAGTACCTGGAACATTCTAGAATACAAGTGATAGAAACCTGAGCCGAGCAGTCGTGTTCCTGCTTTCAGGGTAACTCTGCCACCAGGAAATGGTGCTGGTAAAGGCTGCTCATACTGAGAGAGGCAATGAGTAGAAACTGGCTAGAATAAATGGGACCTGCATGTAACAAGGCTTTAGGGTAGAAAGAAACAAAGGAAACAGCCCACCTGGGGCTGAAGTGAAGAGGTAGGCTGGAGGCCAAACATGGAAGGTCTAAATAGCATGGAAAGTTAATAAGGTGGGCAAATACTTTAAAAATGAACCAAGTCTAACTCATACCTGAAGAATAAATAGCAAAAAATAGAAAAAAAAAGAAAAAGAAATTTTACTTAAACATTAAAAATAATTTAGCAGCTTAGTCACTGTGTTTTACTTTCATTCGTAATAAGCTGATTTTCTCAGGGTAATCACTTTACAGAAACATTACTTCACAAATACATACAGTTAGGTTGGTTTTATAACACAGCAGTACCTTCAACATATTTATTGTTTAAAACATAGACTTTTAAATGCTATGGTTTTAAATTAAAGTGATACATATATGACAAATGAATTAAACTTTCTGTAGGAAATATCAGAATAGTATTAGTATTAAAGTGGTGGTCATAAGGGGAAAAAGTAATTTAGTTAAGAAAATAGAAAATACCCTTAATGACGTAAATGATAGAATAGAATGTCTAGTGTTCATGCTGTGTGCTTTATATAGGTATTTCCTTTTAATGTCAGGCAATGGAGCAAACAAGATATTTTTATTAGATTTTTTCCACGTATTCTCATAGAGAGGCAATTTGTATCTATTTGTAATTAAAATGACATTAAGCAGCCGGATTTTCAGTTACACAATATTTCACAGTAAAGATCTCCTATAAAAAACCTTCACTAAGTCTACGGACTCAATTACATAATAAGTATTACTGGGTCCCTGTGAGAAAATAATGATAGATTATCCAATTACTTTCAAAAGAAGATTTCAGTTTGGGACTTACTTATATACTGATTTTCATTGTTTTTTTTTTTTTTTTTTTTTAATGTTTCTTTATTTTCAGAGAGCAAAAGAGAGAAAGTTCATGCACGTGGGAAGAGAATCCCTAGCAGGGTCTGGGCTGTCACTGCAGACCCCAACACGGAGTTCTATCTCACCAGCAGTGAGAGTAAGACCTGAGCCCAAATCATCAGTCCGAAGCTTAACTCATGGAGCCACCCAGACGCCCCTTCAAGGTTTCTTGATTGATTCATGCATGTGAATTTCTGTTACTGACAGTCAACTATGGTCTGGAAGCAGATGATCCTCCTTCTGAAGTATAGTCAGAAGAGAAGGTCAATAGTAGCTTAATGCTACCTACCTCATTCACCTTCCCTCGTGTCGTCTGTAAGCATTTTACCACCTCGCATCATCCAAAGAAGAGTGAGTACAGTACAATAAGATTCTTAGACCACATATACCTAACTTTTATTACAGCATATTATTATAATTGTTCTACTTTATTATTAGCTATTGTTAATTTCTTACTCTGCTTGATTTATAATTAAAATTTATGATAGCTGTGTATGAATAGGAAAAATACAGTATGTATAGGGTTTAACTGTAGTTTGTGGCATCCACTGATGTTCTTGGAACATATCCCACTTGGATAAAGGGGCATTACTGTGTCTCTTTCTCTCTCTCTCTCTCTTTTTTTTTTTTTTATTCTACAAATTGCGCAAAACTTTAGTCATCTGATTAAGTATCTTGGTTCTGGAAATTTATTTCCTAACCAGTGCCAGAGCTCCATCTAGGTCAAGTCATTGGAATGCCGTTTCTTCCTGCGCAAATTAGGCTGCTTTGCATAAGGAAACAATTGGCCTCTGAAATCTGAGACCCCAGGATCCCCAGGAACATCAGGCCTCCCAACTCCACAACAGCAGCTTCCTCTGTCATCCTTGTGTCTGAAGGACAGGAGCTGCAAAACCTCTCACAGAATCAAGTGCCCCGGTCACATTTCCAATGGTATTAATCCATTAATATTCTGCTTTTTTGCCCATATCTAATGATGTCTTCCTATTAGTATGCAAATGATTAGGATTTACCATAGATCATCATCAGAATGAAGAATTACCCCCTTTTGTTTAAAATTTCAGAAGAGTGCTAAATTTTCTACTACCAAGGGATTGTGACCAGAGATATTGAACTCATTATATTCTATGTGAAAACTATTATATTCTATGGGAAAACTGATTGCAGAGTGATGTCAGAATTAGAACACTCATGTAATGTAAAATTTCACATGCCGTATTATCCTGCACTAGAAGATCACAGCAGCAAATCATGTATAATCTATAAATCTTTTCCATAGAAGATTTTGTGCTAAGTTCAGGAATTCTTTTCTGACTAGTTCAACTTCACTTCATTCTATTTTGGCAGATACTCTGCACGTAATTCCAACAATACCTGTTTCTTGCCACTACTGTGTTTTATTGAGACCTGCCTCTGTGAAGTGCACATGGAAGGATACATTTTGCCATGAATGTCCATTTTGCTCTTGCTTGTTCTACCAGCATTCTAAAAAAAAAAAAAAAAAAAAAAAAAAAGATGTCTGTTGTAAATTGGATAATGTTGAAGAGTTTGCAGCTAATTGACCTTTCCTTTGGGACTTTATCCATGCTTTTTGGCAATAACCTCCACAGAAAAAGAGTTAAATAGCTAATTTGACTTCTTGTGAATACTATTCACACACAAATCAAATATTTCAACCTCAAATATATCTTTACTTATTTCATTTGCTCACTTTAGGCTGAAAGGTAGTCATCCACTGAGACAAATTTATGTCTTAAAAAGCATAGCTACATGAAGCTAACACAGTTTTCCTGTAGAAACAAACACAAAAAACAAAAGGCAATTTACACAAAGTCAATTTCAAGTTCCTTAACGTGTATTTTCTTAGTGCAGAAGAAAAGTGTTTTGCTAGTTTAACATAGTTACCAATTAGACTATTTTAGAGCTACAATATGTACTCTTTCTTATATGTGCTTCTGCTATCCTATCTTTTTATCTTAAATGCAGGTGTAAGGTGCTTTTTTTAAAAAAGTAAAATAATTCTAGAGATGCGTGGGTGGCTCGGTTGGTTAAGCACCTGACTCTTGATCTCTGCTCAGGTAATGATCTTAGGTTCCTGAGATCAAGTCCCCTCAGTCATGTGTGGGTGCTCGCTCTCTCTCTCTCTCTCTCTCAAAATGAACAAATAAACTTAATAAAATAAATAAAAAGTAAAATAATTCAAAAACCCAAATTATGTTAGTCTATGCAATGCTTTCTAAACCAATATAAAGTATAAGCTAATAAATTCATTTTGTATTCTTGCTTGAGTTTTTCTCTGAAATACATTCAGAGATCTTCCATCAAATACAAATTTAATTGGAAATTCAATGAAAAATAATGCTGATTAAACTTTACAAATTATACCTTATTTTTTTTATGGGAAAGAGGAGGGCATTTCACTGATACATTTAACTGAAATATCTTATTCTAGTGGATTCTGAGTCAAAAGAAATCTATTATTTTAAAGAATTTTATCAATCTCCATATCATTTTTTTCTGCCTATTTACAAATGTAGGAACTCAAATTTGTGTTTATGAATACATTTCATTTCAACGAGATAAAAATGTAAAATGTATGTATATAAGAAGCATTTAAATAGCAGGTGGTAAATTATAACGTGCTAACTAACCGAACTAGAAAGGGGATAACTTGAGCATCACAAGAAAAACTTATGATCTAGTGATTTGTGCTTTGAAAAACTTTAGGATCGATTTACACAAAATATTCTTGCAATCACTTTTCCAGTTTATATCTCTATTATCCACACAAGCTTCCTAAACTTGTTTGAGAAACTACCTCCCAAAAGTAGTAATCATAAAACCTTGTCTCTTCACCCTTCATTCTTTTTGCAAAAATGTATCCTTACTGGAAAAAACAAGACTGTGGTGAAAAATCACACCTATTGTAGTGTTTCTTCTAGCACATGGTTTTATACTGAGAAAAATAAATAAATACGGTACCTTTTAATTTTAAGATGTGTACATAGCAATGATATGTACCTGATGTGGCATGCTGGTAAACGCCTGAAACTTGGCTCTTGGTTGGAAGACCTTGATTTGTATGCCAATTTTGTGGCCAAAGGGCACTACTGAAAGGAGAATTGAAAAGAGATACATGCAAGAGGCACTTACAAGCTAGTGCAAGCTTTCAGCAAACCTCAAAGAACAGTTGTGAGGGAAATAAATTGTAATTTTTCCTAAAGAATTTTGTAGATGATGGTATTACAGAATTTATTGTAATTTAGGCACTCTTCAACTTTAGCTTGTTTTTAAATGTTTTTATTTATTTTTGAAAGACAGAGAGCACAAGTGGGAGAGTGGCAGGGAAAAAGGGCGACAGAGGATCTGTAGCAGGCTCTGTGCTGACAGCAGTGAGCCTGATGTGGGGCTTGAACTCACATACAAGGAGCTCATGACCTGAGCCGGTCAGAAGCTCTACTGACTCAGCCACCCAGGTGCCCCCAAGCTATAGACTATTTTAATCGTTATTACGTATTGATTTTGCTGCTTAAAACGTCCCCCTTGCTATGTTTTTTAGGATAGCTTTCAGTTTTCATAAGGTAGTTGATTGGTAGTAGTAGGCTTGCCAAAAAAAAGAGGAGTTGAGTTACCATATGGAAGTGAAGCTAACAAATTTCTGCTAGTGTAACCTTAGTGTAACCTTAAGGATCATAGTGTAACCTTAAGGCAGTACACCAATAGAACAAAGGGAGATCTACTTGAATGAAATATTCTACCCATATAAAGAACAACAACTATACAAAGGTGTGGAATATGGAATTTGATAGGAATTTGAGTTTACACAATTGTGCCAACGAGTTGAACATATTTTCCTTTTCATCTGGCTAGGTGTGAATTCAGAAAAGCAGACAATTGGAAAGGAAATGTGGATGTGTAGTGGAGAGAACAAGGAAAAGTTGAAACCTGTAAGAAAAAGCTAGACACTGTGTTGGTGTCCCCCTGCTTCTAGGTTACCAACATTGGTAATACAGAGGCTGGACACTTTCATCATGAACTAAATATGCAGATGGTCCAGGAGTTGGAGAAAATGAAGAACATGGGGGATCCTGGAGGGGCTGTGGACCCAGATGCTGCTGCACACTAACAGAGTGAACTAGCATTTCATCAAAAAGTTAATGGGCTGCAACAGAATCCGGTGACTGTACGTATCTTTTTAATAGGGTTGTTGCTTCACTTCTGCCTTCCAAAGCTCCTGCAGGTTTACCTGGCACATGTTTACCCAAAACAATATATGGATGGGAATTCTCTGAGAAGAGATATTTACCTATAAAATCCCAAATTTCCTCAGAATATAGTGGCTATCAGATGAGCTTGTCCATTGATGACATTCTGATGAGAATACAGGAAAGGAAGAAATATTAAAATCCACAATTGTGACATGACTTGTAAGGATACTATGACAGGAAGTCGCCTGCCAGACTTATTTGATCCGTAGACTTTTGATCCTGTCCACTGATCACAACTGAGTTGCTTGATGTCCACCAGCATACCTCTCCTATCCCCAGCTTCTGGAACTAATTTCAGTGTGAGGTGGTTGATTCTTTGTTTTTTTTCTGTTTTGTTTTTTGATTTTTGTTTTTTGTTTTTTATTCATCACTTATGTATAACACCCAGTGCTTGTCCCAACAATTACACTCCTTAATTCTTTCCAGATCAGCAGTCTTTGAGAAGTCCTGCACTAAATGTCTATCCAAATACTGATGACTGTGATTAATGGAATCAACTATACTTTCTTCTCTTGAATACCAAAACAAGATATGGATTAGTCATTTACTTAAGTTTTTAGTGGAGCAAAAAGCTAAAAGTCACAAAGAATGTAATGAGAAGGCAATGGAAGCCTTGTACAAGTGGAATCCGTGAATAAACAGAAATAATGAGTGAACAGAAGGTTTAAGCAGGAAAAATACTCTTTGTCAATAACCATAACTCAGAGATGATCTGCTAAGCAGCTATTGCTTTTATCTACATGTTTAGAGCAGAAAGTACATGCATCGTGAGTGGACATTACAAATAAATGGCTAATTTCAGCCTTTGGGAATGTTTAGTGTCTCATCCCTAAACATTTTCATGAGTGCTTGTGTACACTTCTTTTATTTCCCCGAAGTTCATAACACATATGAGGTATTTATTTTACCTGTTTTAAATATATTCTATAAGCCACTTGATTCTATTCATAGTGTCTCTATTTTCTATATTACAATTGAGTAATCTTAATATAACAAATACACATGATAAACATATTGGATTTGTTTTTTTTCCAGGCATAAATTATATAGTAAAAAACATTTTTTTCCATCAGAGAAGAAAAAAAAACATTTTTAAAAGAATGAAAACATATTCAGTTCTTAGTTATACTATACATAATGTAGTGTTTAATAGAATGCATTATTTTAATGACCATATTTAAAACTTGGGGTGTACAAAGGCATTTCTGGAGTGATAGAGTAAGGGACTCTGTAAAGCCACTCTTCCATGAAAGCAGTGAGAACACTGGAAAAAAAGTGAAAACTGTCAAAATCAACATTTTCAGAACTATGCAAGTTAATTAAAGTCTTTAAGCAATCTGAGGAGTGTTTCTTTGAGAAATGTGTCTGACTCCTAGGAAGAACAGAGAACTTTGTATCACTTGAATTTGCTTCAGTAGTACCCCACTCTCTTCAGATCTGTGTTAGCCTTGAACAACAGCAGTCTCATGGCAACTGTGAAAAGCAGCAGCCTAACAGCCCCTGGAAATGACAGAATGGTTTTATAAATCCCCCCAAAAGCCCCACTCCCAGATAACTATTTGATCTGTCTGGAATCACTCAGGGGAAAAAAAATCTCAGCAATTGCTTTTATTTGATCTGAATCAGCTTCTTCACTGAGAAATGCTATTCTGAAATCATTTGCTGAAAATAATTAGCCTAAAATTATTTAACATTGCAACTACCCTAGATGGTGGTACTATTTTTTTTTTTACAGAAAAAAGGCGGCTAAAGTATTTAAAAGGACAATTTAGAGAATGAGATGTCCGTAGGGGGCTTTGGAAAGCTGCAAAATATTCCTTGGGATGTACAAGGCTATGTGCACTTGTACACTGTGCTCATGTTTAGCAAATATCCAAGAAGGCCCTAATCTCTCAACTCTGGGTGATTTGAGGCTCATGGAAATTAAGAAGTGGAGGTCAAGGTCAAGTTGCAGACTGCTGGAACTTTGAAAGGGTGCCATACCACAAACATACAGAACGCCCTGGCAAATGGTGGGAGATATACTGGTGAAAGGCATGTAATAATTAGCTGATGAATAACATAACTAAACAGAGCCTTCAGAAGCAGCACATGACAAAAATATAGATATTATAGAAAGAGTCCAGGACAATTATTAAACAAACAAATAACAATGATAACACAACAGTAACAAAATCCTCTGGTAGATTATTCTGACTTCCAGAGTTGCCATGTTTGTGTATGTCTGTATATATGTATGTATTTTCATGTCCAGTTTTCAACAACAACAAAATATGAGACATACAGAGAAACAGAAAAGTATAGTGCATAAACTGGGACAAAAAGTCAATTAAAAAGGAACCCTGACAAGGCTGACATACAGGAATTATTAAGCAAAGCACTTAAATCAGTTGTCATAAATCGTTTCAAAAAACTGTAGGTAATCACATCCAAACAGTTAAAAGAAAGGATGAGAACAATGTTCTACCAAATACAGAATAAATATAAAAAGTGACAAATTACTTAAAAATAACCAAATAGAAAATGTGAAGTTGAATAAATAAAATAACAGTAAAATAACTGAAATGAAAAGTTCACTAGGAAAGCACAACAGTAAATTTGACCTTTCAGAGGGGAAAATGAGTGAAATTCAAGATAGGTCAATTGAGAATATTCAGTCTGAAGAATTTCAAGGCAAAAAATATAAAGAAAAATGAAGAAACCCTCAGAGATCTGTGAGACACCATCAAGTATAAACACACATAATGGGACATCCAGAGATAAGAAAAACAGAGAAAAAAGATTATTTGAAAAATATTTTTAAATCAAGGAAGCTCAACGAACTTCAACTACATTCAAATAGACCCTCAATTACAAAACAGTGAAATAGTAGAAAGACAAAGACAAAGAAAGAATAATTTATTACATACAAGGAATCATCAATAAGATTAATAGCTGACTTCTTATAGGAAGCTTCAGAGGCCAGAAAGCACTGGGACACCATAAAGTGATTTCTAAAAACCTATCAATGAAGAATTTTATAACAGCAACACATTTCTTCAAAAATGAAGGAAAAATTAAAACAAATTAAGACAAAATTAGAAAGAAAACATCAAAAGCAGATCTTCCCTACAAAAAATATTAACAGGATCCTTCAGGCTGAAATAAAAGGACACTAGAAAATAACTTGAATTGGGGTGCCTGGGTGGCTCAGTTGTTTGAATGTCCAACTTCGGCTCAGGTCATGATCTCGCAGTTTGTGAGTTCGAGCCCCTTGTTGGGCTCTGTGCTGACAGCTCAGAGCCTGGAGCCTACTTAGGATTCTGTGTCTCCCCCTTCTCTCTGCCCCTCCCCTGCTCATGCTCTGTCTCTTTCTCTCTCAAAAATAAATAAAGATTAAAAAAAATTAGGGGTGCCTGGGTGGCTCAGTCAGTTGGGTGACCAACTTTGGCTCAGGTCATGATCTCGCAGTTTGTGAGTTCGAGCCCTGCATTGGGCTCTATGCTGACAGCTCAGAGCCTGGAGCCTACTTCAGATTCTGTGTCTCCCCGCTCTCTCTGCCCCTCTCCTGCTCATGCTCTCTTTCAATAATAAATAAACATTAAAAAATTAAAAAAAAAAAAGAACTTGAATCATCATGAAAAAGTAAGGATCACTGGTGAATATAAAACAAAGTACAAATGTATTTTTATCTGTGACACTTTTCTTCTGCTATATGGTTTTTAAAGAAAACAGCAAAAAGTAATAATTATATATGTTTTGGGATTAAAATGCTTTAAGTTATGCTTTGTATGATAATTATAGCATGGGGGGGGAGAAGGCAATGAAGCTATATTGGAACAAAGATATTGTATATTACTGAAATTTGTTATCAATCTGGACAAGATTGTTTTAAGTTAAGATGTTAATTATAATTGGAAGTACAACCATTAAGAAAACAATTTTAAAAATATGGCACAATACAAAACATTATTTAAAAGAAAAGAAGGCAATAATGAAGAAATAGAGAAACAAAAACCCATAAAACATATAGAAAGAAAATAGGAAATTGATTAGTATAAATCTTAAATTATCAGAAATCAGTTTAAACATAAATATAATAAACACTACAAACAAAAGGCAGGTATTTTCTAAAATTAGAAGTAAAAATAAAAACTAAGATTGGGGGTGCCTGGGTGGCTCAGTTGGTTGAGTGTCTAACTCTTGATTTTCGCTCAGGTCATGATACCAGGGTTGTGGGATGGAGTCCCGGGTCAGGCTCCATGCTGAGCATGGAACTTGCCTAAGATTCTCTCTTCCCCTCTGTCCCTCCCCCCTCTCAAATAACACAATTAAATAACTAACTAACTAATTAATAAAAGTTAAAAAAAAGGAAAGTTGGACTACATGCCATATATTAGAGATATATTTTTTTTTCAAAGATACTTTTAGATTGAAACTAAAAGTTTGGATGGGACGCCTGGGTGGCTCAGTCGGTTAAGCGTCCGACTTTGGCTCAGGTCATGATCTCACAGTCTGTGAGTTCGAGGCCCGTGTCGGGCTCTGTGCTAACAGCTCAGAGCCTGGAGCCCGTTTCAGATTCTGTGTCTCCCTCTCTCTCTGCCGCTCCCCTGTTCATGCTCTGTCTCTCTCTGTCTCAAAAATAAAAAATAAACGTTAAAAAAAATTTTTTTAAAAAGAGTTTGGAAAAATTATACCATGCAAACAGTAACTATGACAGGGTTAAAGGAACTATGTTGATATTAGAAAAAAAGACATTAAAATTAAAAAAAATATTACTATAGTTGGGGCACCTGGGTGGCTCAGTTGGTTAAGTGTTTGACACTTTTGGTTCAGGTCATGATCTCATGGTTCGTGAGTTTGAGCCTCATGTAGGGTTTTGTGCTGACAGTGAAGAGACTGCTTCGGATTCTCTCTCTCCCTCTTTCTCCGCCTCTCCCCCACTCATGCTCATGAGCACATGTGCTCACTCTCTCTCTCAAAAAAATAATTAATTAAAAAAATATTTTACTAAAGGTAAAGAAGAGACCATTTTGTTATGTTTTGGAGTATAGTACAGTTTTGTTTTTAAAGCAAATTATGTAATAGTCTTATAGAGAAAAATTGTATATACCTTTTAATATTTACAATGAGTAGAATTTTCTACCGAACAAATATTCCATCCACTATAAATAGAATTATAATGGAACATTCTAAATACAGATTATGAAATAATGTATAATATGCCAGTTCTTTATGAAAATTATCCCTCCTTCCATTAAGAAAATTACAGCAAAATGTTCCCCATTAAATTACTTAGGTAATTCATCAGAAAGGTTATGGAAGATGGAAAATTTTCTTTAATGGAAATAAAATAAGTGTGAGTCAAGTGGAAATTTGACAAGATATTTTTCATAAAAACCATTAAATGATATGGTGATTTAGAATAAGATGGAAGTAAGTTATTTCATTGTTTAATGATGCAAAGAAATAATTCTGATGAATATTGATACATATTTACAAAAAAAAACAAAGAAATTAGAAGCTAAATCATTCAGAACCTTAGGCTCAGTGGACAATGTGGGATAGAAGTCACTAACTTTAACGGTTAATTTTATCTATCAACTTCACTGTGTCAATGTGTGTCTAGAGATTTGGTTAATATTCTGAGTATGTCTGTGAGGGTGTTTCTGGATGAAATTAACATTTAACTTGGTAGACTGGGTAAAGCAGATTGCCCTTCCCAGTGTGGATGGGTTTTATTCAATCCACTGAAGGTCCAAATAGAACAAAAAAGTGGAGTAAGAATAAATTCACTCGCTCTGCTTGAGTCTTCATTCTGGGACATCATTGTTCTGGCCTTTGGACTAGAACTGTAACATTGGCTTGCTAACTATACATCTTGAGGCTTCTTAGCCTCCATTATCACCTGAACCAATTTCTTCTAATAATGTGTGTGTGTGTGTGTGTGTGTGTGTGTTGTGTGTGTGTGTGTGTGTGTGTGTGTGTGTGTGTGTGTATGTGTGTGAGAGCTGGAAAGATATTTAGAAAATAAGTATAATAATACAAAAGCAGGAGAAATATTTTTAATCATTTACTTAACCCCAAATCAATATGGAGATAAAGTTCAGATCTCTTGCCTCACAAATTAAGAATCACTATTGTAGGCCCTGTCACTTTCTATATTAAACATGTATATCAACTGATTTATTTTATGTCAAAAACAAAAAATGTACAGCAAAAGGTTAAGCAGGCAAGGAAGACTTTATTTGAATTTGTTGCTGCAGTGTAGAGAGGCCAGAATGCAGTCTGACCTCAACTCTGCTTAAACAAAGGTTGGAGAGTTTGTAATTGTAGGAATCTTGACCCTAACCAAAGGAAAAGTAAAGTTTCTCCTGTCTACATAACAAGTGACAGTTTACAACTTGGGGCAGGGCACAAAGACTGGAAATCAGGGTACTTCCTTCTTGATTTCATTTCAGAGAGATGCCTCTCTGTTCTTGAGAAAGAGATCCTAGATTGTGAAACTGGCTAGGATCTTTTTAAAGGATTTACATTTCAAAGAGACAAACAATTTATAATTACAAAGGATTTACAATTACATGTTTTTTGTTTTCATTTTGTTTTGTTTTAAGTTACTGCTATAAGAAAAGGGAGGTCAGAGTCCTAGAGTCATATAAGAGCCAGTCTAAAATTTCATCAAACTGAGGGGAGCATTATTAAGGGAGGGATCAAAATAGATCAGTTTCTTCATCTTTTTTTTCATATAGCATGTCAATTTTCTCAAAACTTTGAAAAATGGATAACAAGAGCTAAACACTTGTAATACATTTAAAGCTCATCTTGCAATAGTTGGGCTGTTTTTCGTAAGTGAAATAAAATTATAATATTTTAAATAACTCCATCAAAATTTCATTGCAAAATTCTCAAAGATCCAACAGCTTATTGAAATAATGAATACTTCCAATTTCTTAATGTAGGAATATTTTGAAGATGAGTGTGCCAGTCTTTATTAATAGCATTTGCTGTTCGAGGGAAACTAACAAATCAGGCTGAGGTGGGAATAAAGAAACATGGCTTAGCTAATTAGAGTTATTTAGAGACATGTTTAAATCTTACATAAGGTCCTCACAGACTGTATTGTACAGACCATATTAATACACTGCATTCTGTTGTTTTGGTTTTCCAAATTCCTTAAAACTACTGAACTAGAAAGCAGTCTCTACAGTAGATATACTGTTTATTTGTGGGCTGATACCTTGGGAGAAAGAAAATCATTTAGCTGTATCTTTGCATCACTATCCCCTGTTGTTTAGTAGTACAAAGATCACACTGGAATAGCTGTTTGTCTACTTCGCCAATTTGAGAAAAGATGTTGTAATAAAAGTGAGAGCCAACAGGGGTAAAAAATCTCACGTGTGTCTTAAATGTTCTTATTGGAGTGGAGAAAGACAGCACTCTTATTGCTCTTAAATTCCTTTTTTATTTTATCTGAGCATTCCTCTGTGCACATTCAAGCTCAGCAGGGAGTTTCACAAAGAGGCAATAGAAAAGAGACTTGATAAACCAATATCTGAATAATTTAGGTGGCACTAAGGAGACCTGGGAATCATTAAGAGAGGCAATATCTAAGAGTAAGAGCTTCAAGTTTTGAGTACTATTAGTAAGAGATCCAATATAAAGTAATCAGGAATTCCCTTATAGGCCTGGAGATTGAAACCACGGAGCATAGCTGTTGTATAAAATGCTCCAGTTGGTTATGCCTAGAGCAAAACCTGTCTTTACAAATGCATCCAAATTTATTCACAGCCACCTGTGAGCTGCTGCTTTCCTTAGTTTTTATGGGAAACTCTGTATTAAGACTAAGGACAATGGCCTATTTTTCCTGCAGTTTAAGTGACTATGGGATTGGCTTTTTCACTGGGATGTTGTCATCTTCCTCCTCCTCCTCTTCACCATCATCATGAAGGTCCTTCAAAATGAATTCACATTTTTAAATCAACCAAAACCTTCCTTCCTGCCATTCACCACCTCCTGCTTCACAAAAAAAGAATCAAGATTTTATATGCACAGGATTTGGAAGCATGTGGGAAATGATACAATTTATTATGGCCAATAGGTATGAGAAGCTGAGAGGAATTTATACAGCAGAGATGGAAAGACAAATGGCAGCTGGTTTACAGCTCTCTTCTTAGGATAGTGATAACTAAAAATGTTAATGTCTTTGGACCACTGCTACCACTTGTGCCTCACTGATTTGAAATTCCTGAAGGAAAATTGCATTTAAATTAAAATCTATTTGCATTAACAGCAAGGTGTGAAAACAGACATTAGTGACTAAAGGCAAAATTAACATCTAATTTAGACTTTTTTTTCTTTTCAGTCATCAAGAAAATACCAGGAAGAAGAAATGTTTCCTTCAGTACTAAGAGAAATGTAGCCAATGGTATGGAAAATGACAATTAGATTCACTTCCAGACCAATTGAAAACAAGTAATTGTTAGTGAATTCTATTCACTAGAAAATAGTGTGTTAGAATGATCTTGATGCTTTGTTATATATTTGGAAGAATTTTCCCTGTATTTCAGGGAAAGTTTCTTGGCCACTACTTTTCTTTGTGGGAGGTGTTTTGTAATGAGTTCAATATTTTTTAATAAAGGAGTGTTCAGTTTCTCATTTTTTTTCCTTCTATTGATATAGCCAAGTCTTCTTTTGTTTTATGTTTTGAGGGATTTGTCCAATTTATCTAAATTGTCAACTTTATTGGGATAAAATTTTTCATTTCTCATTATTATCTTTCAAAATGATTTAAGAGTCCATAGTGACCACACTTTTATCCCCCACTCTGTTTTTACTGATAATATTAACAATTACTGACTTATTTATTTCTTCCATTTTCTTTCTTTCTTTCTTTCTTTCTTTCTTTCTTTCTTTCTTTCTTTCTTTCTTTCTTTCTTTCTTTCTTCCTTTCTCTTCCTGCCTTCCTGCCTCCCTGCCTTTCTTCTAGATCATTCTAAGGTATAATACATTTGTTTAATGGATCAAGCTTTTGGCTTAATTGGTTTTCTTTTCTGAATATTTGTTTTCTATTTCACTGAGTAATCATTATTATTTTATATCTCTGCCTTGATTTACTAGACTTTCTAGCTATAGAGATGGTAGCTCAAATCAATTATTTAAAATCTTCCTTTTTTGTTATTTGTAATTATACTTTTGTACATATTATATATGATCATATATTATATATTATACATTTAATTATATATTATTTACAAGTAATTGCACAATTATATATAACTGTACTTATAAATTTCCCTTTAGTCATTATTTTAGCTGCATCAAAGATATGTTGATAGATACTGCCATCGATACTCAGTTTAAAATACTTAAAAACATTTTTTTCTGATATTGCTCATTTGATTTTTTTACTTAAACCATAAATAGTTTAGATACCTATTGTGCTATTGTCATCTAGTTGGAGATTTTCTAGTTGTCAATTCCACTGCGGTCAGAGGATGAATCTCATAAGACGTACCACAATTTATTTATCCATTCATCTCTTGAAGGAATAGATGCTTCCAAGTTTTGATGAATTTGAGTAGAGCCACTGTAAACATTCATCTGCAGGTTTTGTGTAAATGTAAATTTTAAACTCATTTGGGTAAATAAGAAGGAAAGCAAGTGCTAGATCATATGGTAAGTGTATGTGTAGTTTTGTAAGAAACTACCAGTCTATCTTCCAGAGTGGCTGTACTGTAACTTTTTAAAATATCTTTTAGAAGGAATTTATGGACAGAGATCAAGGTCAGATATTGGGCCCAGCATATTATGAGGAGTGTTTACCAGTGAGGTCAGGAAATTGCACAAAATCAGAACTTCCATTATAAGTAAGAAAATTAAATACTAAATATAAGACCTAGTGATGAAGGGTGGGGCAAGCTGAGAGCAAAATACAGGCTGGCATACTACCCCCTCCCAGGTGGAATATGTGTGATATTCCCCAGAAACTCCTGGCTACCCAAGAACAAAGGAAAGGGGTTTCAGTGCTTGCCATGGTGATATGGGAAACTAAGGCAAATAAAAACTTAAATTCCCTTACTGCTTACAGCCCATTGGCAAATCCTTGAAACCCGCAGAGTGACCTCCCTCTAGGAGCTCCACTGCCTCCATGATGACACTTTGCTAGGGAAAAAAGAGACCTTAGCTTAACAATATCTCAACCTTGAGGATCCTATAAGCCTGCTTCTTTTATCTCAACTGTCCCAAGATATATGCTGACAATCATATTCCAAGATTATGGCCCCCTGATTTACATCTGAAGGGTCTTATGACTGAGGTGTTTATTAGCTGGTAATAAATGGTGTTTCCCTAGCACCAGCTAGCCCCTCAAGGTCCTGGAAACCTTGCTTCCAAAATTCCTTAGACATTACTCTATCCCTGACCCCTCCCAACCTGAGGGTATATAATGAGTTACCCATCAGGACCCCAGTGCATCTCTTCCTGCTCATAGGTCCTGTCCTTGGGCTTTAATAAAATCACCTTTTTGCACCAAAGTCGTCTTCAAGAATTCTTTCTTGGCCGTTGGCCCCAGACCCCATGAAATTCCCATCACCTCAAAACTTCATCACTAACTCTGGGGGATAGACAAAAACACCTGATTTCTGAAGACATGGTTGCTAATAAAAAAACAGAGAAATCAAGATGGAGGAAAGACTTGTTAAAAAAATAACCAAGAACAGGATGAACTTTCTGAGAAGTGAAAAATTTTTACCAGGGATTGAGGTAAAATTATGCATTTTTTATAAGCACTTCCATCTTATAAGCACTTCCTGTTAGTAGCTTCCCCTCATTATCCTAAGTGAATCTTTTCCTGTGATTACCAAGAATTTCAGCTGCAGCCCTATCTGCATTACAGAATAGAAAGCACAAAAAATAAATGCACTCTCCTGAAAGTTAATTACACGTTAATGTAACAATGTGAAAAGGGAATTGCAGGTCTTTGCCATCTTCACAAGATCACATTGGAGAGGATAGGAACTTTTGCCAAACTTTGGTCATTGCCACTCTAGTAGGTCTTCTAGAATACAAACATTTTCATTATTATAGTTGGCTTTCAGAAAAAAAGAATACTGAGATCTTTTTAAGAAATTTTAGAACTATTCTTCTTTTCCAGTTAAAGAAAATTGAGAACCATAATCATCCCTTAGTTGTTATCTGCTAAGTCAGGGATAGGTGTTGTAGGACTCTTTACCTCAATACCCAGGGTTCTTGTCACACCACTTCAAAGAATGAGAAGGTGGACACAGAATTAAATGAGCACCAAGCAAAAGTTTATTATAGTATAAGATCAGAAAGTAAGAATATTATGAAAGTGATGAGGCACCATGAGGCAGACTGAGGGCCAAGCACAAGCTAGCATTCCTCCCCGCCGCACCCCCCCAGCCAAGGTGGGATATATGTGACATTCCTCAGGCACTTCTTGCTACCCAAGGACAAAAGAAAGGACAGAAAACAAGTGGTTAAATTAAGAATCTCCATCAGTTTACAAATATCATAGTAAATTACAAGAAAAAGACAATCTTATCAATAGCCTAATCTCCAGAAACTTATAGACTCAGTTTCCTGGAGCCCCAACATCACCTTCCCCTCCATAGTGATGTGGGGGACAAAGGCAAGAAGGAAATGTCAGATAAAACTGAATTTCCTTTTAACCTGCAGCCCATTGACAAATTTGAGGCAGGCAGAGTAAACTGTTCCCCAGGAATTCCCTACTGTCTTAATGTTAATGCTTTGCTAGAGGGAAAACAACCTTAGCTTGACAATAGCTAGGCTCCAGAAAATCTCTTTTGGAAACTTCCCCTTGGACTTTACCTCTCCCAAGTCTATAGTATAATACCAGTAACTCCACAACCCTGGTGCATCTCTTTCTGCCCACAGGTACTGTCCCTGTGCTTTAATAAAACTGCCTTTTTGCACCAAAGATGTCTTCAAGAATTCTCTCTTGGCCATCAGCTCCGGACCACCCCACCATCACCCTAAAACCTCATCAAAAGCTCTCTTCACTTCAAAAGTGAATACCCCCGACTAAAGGCAAGGAACTGTGTTTTAAAGGATTTTGGTAGGTCCCTTTCCTTCTCCCTTGTTCCTTCTCAGGTTCTACCCTTATTGGCTTGGTAATTCTAAATGCCTAGTCACTCCTTTTTGATTGGCTTGTTTCTGACTTTTGCGGGGCGGTCTATAGCCATATGGTTTCATGTGGGTCACATGTTTTATGGTCTACTTGTTTTTCAGTGAGGTCTTTTGTTTGTCAAATTCCTGACGGAAACCTGGGGTGGGGGTGGGGTAGGTGGTATCTATTACATTAAGAGGAATTTTGCACCTGAGGGAGTTTGCTCAAGGTTAGACTTCCGGAAGAGAGGTTTTAAAATATGTGTTTTTCCCCCACCAGGAGAACTTCAAGCCCTTGCCTTTCTCTTTCTGCCTACTGAATCCTACCTTTCCCTATTATGTAAGTAAAACCACAGTAATCACTGACAGAGGGAAAACAAGGCAAAAATAATGGGAAAATGACTCAGACACTTAAAATATATTTCTTCTTTGAAAAAAGAGTGCTTTAGTGTTTTTTTAAAAATATTTTTTAATGTTTATTTATTTTTTTGAGAGAGAGAGAGCTTGAGCATAAACTGGGGAGGGGGCACCTGGCCTCCAGGCCTGGGTTCTGGACTATCAGCACAGAGCCTGATATGGGGCTTGAACTCATGAATGGTGAGATCATGACCTGAGCAAAAATTGGCCACTAACTGAGTGAGCCACCCAGGTGCCCTGAAAACACAGTACTTTAAATGAGCTATAACACTGATATGAGAGACAAAGTTACTTATTCTCTCTTTACTGACTAAGGAAAAAATAGTTAGGCACTTATGAAGATTAATAGAAAATGGGGAGGGATACTCATGTTAATTCAGGTATTGGCAATTCATGAAAAATTCAGAAGTATATACAAGTATATACAATCTAAATTTTTGATTGAACTAGAGAACAGATGTGATTTAATATGGAGAAATGAATAATTATGCACACCAAGGGAAATAATTAGAATTACTTGCACACATATATAAATTAATCAGAAACTCTCTGGAGGTATAGCAGAGAAACACTAAAGATGATTGGATAGAAGTATTTTTTGACATGATCCAAGGGCACTTCACACATGCAGTAAGAATTTTACTACGTTTAATCCAAAATTGATAACTTCTGCAGCAAATTATTCATCGTATTCAAAGACATATATTAGTCCAAAGTAATTCACCAACTAACAAATACTTATTTTTGATCAAATAATTAGTTGACTAATAAGACTTAAGTACTGATTCATTTTCAAATTTTCTTTATTTCCTTAGAGAGTTTAATATATGGCAACAAAGGTGATATATGATGAGGTTTTGGGGTGATGGCAGTTCAGAGCTGACAGCCAAGAATTCTTCAAGACATCTTTGGTGCCAAAAAGTGATTTTATTAAAGCACAGGGCAGGACCCATGGGCAGGAAGAGCTGCACTGGGGTTGTGAAGAGTGACTGGTTATATACTATGGAGTTGGGGGAGGTAAAATCAAGGGGAGGTTTCTTAAAGGGATTTGCATATACTAAAGAATACTCAGAGATTACTAGAAGCTTAGCTATCTTTAAGCTAAGGTTGTTTCCCTCTAGCAAAGCATTAATATTAAGACAGTAGGGTGTTCCTGGACTTTAGGCTATTGATAAGATTGCTCATTTTTTGTAATTACACTAAGATACTTGTATACTGATGGAGACTTCTGTCAAATTAAACCATTTGTGTTGGTCCTTTCTTTGTTCTTGGGCAGCCAGAAGTGCCTGAAGAATATCATACATATCCCACCTGTGGGGAGGAGGGGTGGTGGTGTGCTAGCTTGTGCTTGGCCTTCAGCTTGCCTTATGGTCCCCTCATCAATATATACACGCATATGCCATGTAATAGTTTACAAAATATCTAAAATAACCAAATGGAAGAAGAGGAGATGTTTTAAGATTCCTGGAAGACCACTATATAGTACCTTTGTAGTGAATAGGTTTTATTTTCTTTAAATATTATTTATTATTAATAGTACTAATATTATGGAGGTGTTGGAGACAGTTAGGTTCTAACAGGATGCCTAGAGGCCAGCAAAGATAAAGTCATGGCCAGCTATGGGGAAAGTCAGAGGCCTGCCTTGGCTGCACTCCAAAACAAAGCCACAAGAAGATGAATCAAACCAGATAGGCCCAAATGGCTGGCAAAGTAGGCCGGAAACCTCTGATCAATTAAGGAAGAAAAGGTGCAAAACTCTGCTTACATGAGATCCCCACCTGAAGTAATGAATATGCCTATCCCTTGTTAACAACTGTTGATAAAAGATAGAAACCCAATCCCCAGAGCATGCAGCACCTAGTGTCTGTGCTCCCTTGGACTTGCAACCTCTCTCTCTCTCTCTCTCTCTCTCTCATTTCAAGTGTGTACTTTCATTATTTCATTTTAATAAACTTCCCTGATTGTGGCACTCATCCATCATGTTGTGTCTGTTCTTGACATCTTTCTTGTGACAAGACCAAGAGCCTTCAGCAACATCTTTGGGATGGGCTAGGTGGTGTCCTCATGGCCTGGGGTTTCCCAGTCCACCAGTCAATGAGGCACCATTTCATAATTTAAATATTCAGTGTTTAATTTTGTCCATTTTTTTTAACTAATAGAAGTTATTTTTAGAACAGTTCCAGGTTTACAGCAAAAATTGAGAACATGATACAAAGAGTTCCTGTATACTTTCTACTTACTCTTTCTATTATTAACAGATTACATTAGTAAGTTACATTTTGTCATGATTGATGTACTACTACTGATACATTATTACTAACTGAAATCCAATTTTTTTTAATTGTACATCACTTTTTACCTATTGTTCTTTTTTCTAAGAATTCATCCAGGGTACTACAGTACATTAATTTTCATGCCTCTTTAATCTCCTCTTGGTTGTGACAACTTCTCAGACTTTCCTTGTTTTTGTTTTGTTTTTTTATGACCTTGGCAGTATTGAGGATTACAAAGCCTCATATTGTATAGTGCTTCCCTATTTATCATATGTTTTTCTCATAATTAGCCTAAGGGTAAAGGTTTTGGGGATGAAGATAACACTAGGGAAAGTGCCAATTTTATCACATGATATCAATAGCAATTTTTACCAACATGATTTATGACTGCTGATACTGACCTTGATCATTTATCAGATTTCTCTACTGTAAAGTTATACTTTATTCATTCTGTCCCCTACTATTTCTTTTGAAAAATAAATATGAGCACCTAAAATTAAGGATTGGGAAATTATGTTCCATTTTCTTAAGGGTGGAATATTTACATGCTTTTTTGGAATTCTGCACACAAAATTCATCAGTTGACAAATAGCTTTCCATGCTGTAATAATAGCTTTTTTTGTTACTATGTATTTTTAGTAGCCTGCTTTTATAGTTATCTAGAGGCTCCTTGAGTTCACCCACTACTTCTGTTTTGAAATTCAAATTTGTGAATCTGATATAGGTTGACTAATAATCATAATTTTTAGGGCTGATGTTAAAAGCATTCCTTATATACTGAAGAGATTGCATGAGGTTCTCTAATGTCCTTTCCAGTGTCCATATTCTATGAATTTTGTGGATCTATCAGTCTTTCAAAATCAGAAATCACTAAGGAATTTGACCTGTAATTAGAATACTTCAATAATTTATTGATGCTTTCAGCTCCATCCTGAATGTGTCTTTCAACTTATTCTGTTATTGTCACTTGTTAATTACTTTCTAAAGCATAATTTTGGTCATTTCAATGATCTGTTTTAAAACTCCAATGACCCAACACCAAATATCTAGCAAATATCTAAGCAAAATCCCATATAACAGAAGACTTGTACAAACACATACACACACAATTTGTACCATTAATATAAATCCTATCACATCGTGACATATATCTTAATCTTGTCATCTTTACAAGATTATAAACTTGAAGATAGGGCCCATGCGTTGTGTACTTTCATAACCAGGACATCTCTTAATATGTTTACTTGGAAATGTATTTCATAGGTGCTCGGCAAGTTATTTTTCCATTATGTCCTATATATCAGTTTCTGAGAATTTGAAGTACATAAAAGCTTAAAAAACATATAGTCTATTATGGTCAACTGGATACAGAGAGATATCTTTAATATTATGTGATGACTCTTGTAAAAAAGGCATGAAAAATCTATGGTATAAGTGAATGTCAAGAGAAAATCACAATTCATATTATAAAGAGGAATATAAAATTTTCCTAGATTGGGAGAAGCATAACATTCATATTAAAAGAAATGATTTAGGACTATTTAAAATGAAATGTAGAAAGGGGGAAAGGTATTAGGGAATAGTGAACATCATGAAAATAGCAAATTGATTGGGTCAGGAGGACAAATAGGGAAGTAAACAGAATCAGAGATTAAAGAGATCTTATAGGTAATGCTATATAGCACAACATTATCCTGAATATTATGGCAACTCACTGAATGATTTCTAAGTAGAGTAATAATTTAAATAGTTGTTTCATTGATATGTTTGTTTGTTTCAAAGTATTGTCTTTTGGTAGTTGGTTGGAGGTGGTAGCTAGAACAACAGGACATAGGTGGTTTGTTAAAAACAACTGGGATAATTCAGTTGACGAAACACTAGAGTTTTTGCAGTTAGATTGTGATTGTGTTACAAGAATTATATATACATTCCCTCGCCTTGTGAATTTAAAGTATCTCCCACTAGGACCAGTAAAGTATATTGGCCTTGTCCATTGATAGTGAGCTTGGCCATATTATATGATATACCTTGGCCAATGAAATGTAGGCAAAGGAACAGTGTGCTAATTACTGTGGCCAATAACTTAAAAATCACAGGTTTCCACTTGCCTTCAAGTATTTATGCCATCCACTGTAAAAAGAGCTTTCAAAATAGAGTAAGCAAGCCTAAGAGAGTCTTTTTTAAAAATAGTATTGGGAGGCCCTAAGGGAGAGGGAATTTGTGAACATGAATAACTATAAACTTTTTGAACTTTCAAGCCAGTCTCAAAGCCCTCGGAGTGGACTTTCCCTTCACCATGGCAGTTGAATAATCTGAATTCTTCATTTGAAACAAGCCCATTCAGCTTAATAAACCTTACTCCCTCATTTGCATATTAACTCAACCAATCCCAGTTAACTTAATTTCAATCCATGTTTTGCACAGAAGACCTAAATGAGAACCAGATTTGTAACTTTTTGCACTTGTAACTGCCCCCTCTGTGTTTCTTGGAACATAGTTCAGGTTTTCTACAAGAATTTGTGTCTCCCAAATTGTAACTCTAATTACCCAAATAAATGTCTGTTTGCTTAAATTTTCAGTGAATTTTTTCTTGGTAGACATCAGCATGAGAAAAACATGTATTAGAAAGCCTCTAAACCCGGGCTGAAGAATTATGTGGAACAGACTTGAATCCAACCTGTAGTCTGGATTAGGTCTATCAGATCCCAGCCAAATATAAAATCATCTGCAGACCTTTGACAAAGAAATAAATGTTTTTGTTTTCAAAACACTATATTTTTTGTTGTGTTTTGTGTTTTGTTCTTGTTCTTGTTTGCTTGTTTGTTAGTAGCTGAAAACTAAGTAATACAAAGGTAGAGATGGAAACACTTCATAGATATTTTATTATGGTGGTATAATTGACAAAACACATATTAAATTGGAAGTGGGTTATGAGGGAGAAAGCAGGGACAAGCTTTGTCCTCAGATTTCTTTCTTGGAAATTTAATATGGAAAATGAGTGTTAGTGATATATACTTAGCCCTTCCCTTCACATCTGCATTTAATCTCCATCTCTATATTTGCAACATTTATTGCCTATTAAACTTTTTTTCAAACTCTGTTTAACCCTAAGATGTTAATATTCTTCTTGTCATCCTTCCAAAAATAAATTGGGTCACACTCCAATATCATTGTGAATATCTAACTAACTAATATTAACCATAAGGTCAATGTGGGCCTTGTAAATAGGCTTTATATCTATTTTGTAAATAGTCTATGTTCAATGCCTACTAGAAAGCAGACACTAAAAACATTTGATATGCACATGAATAAATGAATGAGGTATATATGAAAGGGAGTGAGAGAAGAGAGGAAAAAAGGTAAGAAAAGTGACAATGGTTATTATACAATATGAAAATTATTATTTGTATTGTTATATTGATTTGGGATATTTGGGGATATATTATAGTAGACTTAGGATATTTTGAAATAAACATATATTTGTGTAAAACATGCATATATATCATTTTTCAAACACAAGAATATTACATATATTATATAAAATAAACTGTAATAATTTAAAGATGAGATTTTAACTGAAATAACGTTTATACTAGACATGTTACATAAAGAATATATGTTACAGAAGTAAATTATAAAAATAAAGTGTTAAGCAAAATTACCTTTAATATATTTTCTCACTACCAAAAGGTCATGAGGAAAACTCCCCACAAGTTACTTTTACTAAATATCTCTCTCATAATTAATTGCAGTTCATAAACAAATCTTCAAATAATTCCCAAACCCCAACCTGTTTGAAGTTTTAAACCCTAATCTTCTGTTTTACTGTGTATGAATATATGAATCATATATTCAAGAAACCATATAAAGAACCATAGTTGAAACCCCCAAAATTAGTTTTAATGTCTTAGAAATAAAATTCATAAACTATTAAATCAGTTCATTGATTTATTTATCATATATGTATTAAGCATCAATTAGCATACCAGAAAGGTACAGAATGCTGGGGATATAAAGGTGTCCTGAAATACTTCACATTTAGTTCAATTTGCATGGGGCTAGGGGGAAAAATGAAAAGTATAACATATAATTAAATGCTAAAATAAGTTTAAGCTCAAAAATCAATTGGACGCGAGAAGAGTTGTAGTTCAACTCACTTAGGGAAGTTAAGCCAACTTTCTGCAGTGGGTGGTATCCTCAATAAAAGTATAAAATAGGAAGACATGAATTAAAGGAGCCATCAGAAATTAGTTTGAGAATTTCCACAAATAATTTAAGTATAGAGGCAAAATACTGGATGGGCAAATGCAAATCAAAGATTCTATAATAGATATATCTTGATCCTCACTGCCACGTGTGTAAACAATTACTTAAAACTTAAAACAATAAACTTAAAACAATTAAGTTAATGCTAATTAACTAAAAGAATGCTAGTGGAAGCATTCTTTTGTAATATGTTGTCAATTTAAAGAGCAAATTCTAGGTAGTGTATTAAAGTTAAATAATGAAATTTATATATATTTATGATAGAGTTTTATATTGTAAAGTTATTGAAACTTAAGCTTTTAATGAAATTTATATAATTTAAATAAGTATTATATGATATACTTGATTGTAAATACAATTAAAAGCATCATAGACTGTCATGTTTAGGTAAAACGTGACATCATATTTTCTAATTTTTAAGTGTAAATGACCTCTTAAAATTGGAAATAGGAAAACACATTACACAACTATGAATATGCATTTATTTTTTTAACTGTGATTCATTTCCCATCCAACCAGATCAACTGTTGTTTCATCAGCTGAATTTGGACAAAAGACTATACTTGAATAGAATTAGACAGCAAGAGATGAAGAAGGGAAAAGCCAGCGTAATTTTGTCTTGCTTTCTGCTTTGACCAGTGTATTGTGTCCAGCAGTGGTTATATCCCTTCTATGGTTCCTGATTTTATCATGTACCTGTAGCCTTTTTATTTTTTGTCTTAGCTTCATGCTTTATTCATGATTTCATAACCAAGTCATGTTTGATTTGACTTTTCACCCTTTTAATTAAATTCTTGCATTGAATTCTCCTCCTTTGAACTAGTCATAGTTATTTTTTTTGTTTTCCACTTCAGACTCTGACAGTTGTTTTATGTGCATATATTTAGAACATTTCTAAACAGAAGGCAAGTTCTTATGTACACATTTGAAACAGTTCTGAGTAACAGATAACTCTCTATTTCACAATAAGAATATTTTAATTTTTTTGTCCTTAGAGGGAACATTTGGGTGATATAAAATGTTAGGCATATAGGTGAAATAGTTAAGTATCTACTTGTAATATCAAGCATACTAATTTATGTGTACATATTTTAAATATACTGTACAAAAATATATTCACACTGGTTTTTATTCTTTCAGTTCATGTAATGATTTTAGTTAAAATTCCTAATATGCATCTTTGACATTAGTGATTTTGTCATCATTAGAGCTTCTTTCTATTTGCGTATCTAGTGATTTTGTACAGTACATCATCTTCATGTCAAGTGTAATTGTTTAAGTTAGATTTTTTTTTTGGCAGATGAGAATTTAATCCCATGCCACAAGCAGACATTTGCATAAAATTTTGGCAGACACATTTCCACTTGTTCTGCTGGTGTTTAAACTGTATTTAAAGCATATTTTTATTGCTTTTAGTAATAATCTGTAATAAAATTCAATTCCTGCATCATGTTCACATTATTATGAATAACTATTAAATTTATGTTATAATTGAGCACTTTCTTTTTATAAAATCAATTCCAACAGGTATTCCTCTTAAGCAATCGGTACTAGAAATGACTGAGATCTGAAATGTCTTATTGAAATTTCTTCCAGCAGAACTTGGTTGTTTTAAATGCATTAACTTTGAGAGCACTTTCTATTATGAGGACACTTCTTCGGAATACTTTTTGAAATAACACATAATTTTTCAGGAATATGTCAAGAGTAAACCTACTCTTTATCTATGTACTATTTTGACGCACAACGTGATGCTTTAAGTTGCATTAACAATATATAAAAGCATTATATAAACTTAGCAAAGTAAGAATGGAGTAACCAAACATTGTTTGGCATATTCACACATTTTTTAAAATATTCATTAAAATAAGATTTCTTTCTTTTATAATTTCTGTCTGGGAAAAAATAAAAATATATGATAAATTACATCACGGCAGTTATGTAATATAAATATTATTGTAGGATATCATAGGTTTACAACAGATGCCATTTCATCCTTTATTTGTCCTGAGAGAGTTTACTCAAGAAACAATCCCTGAAAGTGAAATTCTATGTATCTTGTAACCAACCTTACTTTCATCGTATAATTGAACAAGTTGGTTCAACCTTCAATTGGATTGTATCTCCTAGGTATTTGAAACTGGAACACCAGGAAACTGAGTCAGTTTATTGAGCAGCATAAAACAGTCTTCCCTATGAAATGTATCTAATTACTAATAACAGTGGTAGTAGATGAAGTTAAGATTCCATGCATGGGGACCCAGGAAGTGTCTTGGGTTCTACACTTGTTCACCGGTTCAGTGTTTCCTTAGATCTATGAAGTATACCTTCTTATAATAAACTTGGGATATTTTGAATGACTTTCCAATCACTGGATTAATATTTCCCTAAAAAAAGTCAGAGAGTTAAAATAATTTATTTGGATGAAAACCCATGCTTTGGCCATCTTTGCTTTACAAGATATACTGCTTGTTTGTTTTTCCCCTATGTATGTAAATAATACATAACCACCACCAAAATTTTTACACATATTTTTATATAAAAAACAGAAGTCATCTATAAGCCAACTGCATATTAAACATTGCACTACAAAAGCTTATACTTTATTATAGAATAATTTTGTTCTCATTTCTTAAATTTCGTTCTATTATTTTTTTCATATCACTTTACTTAGCTATTCTGTATGCATAGCTATAGAGTCACATGTTCTTTCTTTTCCTAATGGGTTTCACTGTAACAGCTATTAATGGCCATTAATTTAACTGTATCTGTTTACTGTATCATTATATCTGTATCATTATATACTGTATCATTACTGTATCATTATGTACACATGTATATGTGTACACATACACATAAATATCCATCAATTTAGCAGATACTTGCCTTGTTCAAATATCAACATGATCTACTTTGTCCAATAGGCATATGAGACAATTCAAGTGCTTTGGGTTTTTGTTTGTTTGGTTGTTTTTTTTTCTTTTATTTTAGAAAGTGGGAACATGAGCAGGGAGAGAGGCAGAGGGAGAGAGAGAGAGAGAGAGAGAGAGAGAGAGAGAGAGAGAGAGAGAGAATCATAAGTAGGTTCCATACTGAGCATGGCTTGATCCCACAGCCCTGGGATCATGACCTGAATCGAAATTGAGAGTCAGATTTTCTGCTGACTGAGCTACCCAGGCGCCCCTCAAGCACTTTGAATGTGGCCAGTGGAATTGACATGTTCTGTGAGGGCAAAATAAACAATAGATTTTCAAGGCTTAGATTACAGTTACAAAATATTATAAAATACATTAATATTTTATAGCTCAGGTCACAATCTCACGGTTGGTGGGTTTGAACCCCGCATCGGGCTCTGTGCTGACAGCCAGGAACCTGCTTGGAATTCTCTCTCCCTCTAATCTGCCCCTCCCCCACCTCTCAAAATAAATGCACTTAAGAAAAAAAAAAGGCGTGTTTACTTTCGAAGAATATGTAGACCACTATGCAATAATCATGCACATAACAAAAATAATATCATAATGTAAGCATCATATATATAGGTAATCACAGTGAAAATTAAATTTGAGTTGAAATTTGAAGAGTAGATAGGAGTTTATGGTTAAAAGCTAGACACCTATTTATGGCACATCTGATTGTTAACGGATATTCTAAAAGACTTATGTATGAATGATATGAAGGTGAGTAAGAGGTTAGAGACATATGTAACCAGCTAACTGTAGTGCATCTAGGGAATGGTCAGTCTTTTAGATATGTTCAAAGAGGCATGATAGTTCAGAGTGACTGTTCCATAGATATCTGAAAGATATTTTTAGGAGTCAATATTTTTGACTCAGAATTGTATTTTAAAATTTAATCTACTGATTAAGTCCAATTTGCTTAAATCGTTGGAAAATGTACACAATCCATCTTTCTTTATATTTTTATTTGCTACTTCTCAATGTTATGAAGTTTCTTAAAATGAATATAAGCTTGGGCACTCACAGTATATGATACATACATGAAGCCTAGTTACTTGGGAATCTAATAATTTCCCTCTAGCTTTGATATTTAAGAGCATTAAATTTTGAACTTAAATGGCCAAGGAAAAAGAAAATAACACTACTAGTGATTTCATGGTCTTGTTTTACCTCATTAGATCTTGTTGAGTCTCCTACTGTTTATAAAATTGAAAAATCATGCTGAGTCAAATGCCCAATGGCCTGAATAAAATCAATTTTAACATTGCGCATCCCTCATCTAAACTTAGTCATTGACAGCAAAGAAAAAAAATAGTATTATAGTCAATTTTTTCTTTATGCACTACATCTGTGACTGCTGTTTGTTTATGCTATGAGTTTGCTTTGTCACTAAAAGAATTAGAGATTAGGACCACCATTCAAAGAAAAAAACGTAAGACTAAGACAATTCTCACGCCTCTCGTTAAAATGGTATCAAATGACACCTAGAATTTAATAATAAAATAAATTTTAGAATAACTATGTACTCTAGATAACAGAATTTGTATTATTTACATTTGAAGGAGATGGTAAAATATTGAGGCATGCATTATTAAAAATTCACGTTATTTCAAAAATACTTTAAGAGATGTCAGAGATGACGTAGCATATTAAACTAGAGAAAGTAATTCTACCCCTTATCTGTTAACTTCAAACATATATAAAGGTTGTAGGTAAATTTTTGTTTCTTCTAAATAAGTGTAAAATCATGCGTCAAGTAAAAAAACAGTAATGACAGGAGAAAATGATTTTGCTTTATTTTGCACATCTGAAACAATCTCAAAATTATAACTGCTGTAAGTTTTACCATTAAATTATTATATTTTGCCTTGAGTAATTTTATATTAATTTATTAAAAGAGTGTGACTTCTATTTCCAGAATCTAGGGGCAGGATTTTATTTTTAAACCAAAGTTCAAAACCCTGTCTCTTTGTGATAATAGGATGATACTTGTTTTCTAGACTCTGCTTTAAGTTGATTAAACCCTCCTGCTATTTGGAAACCATTGTTCAGGAATTCTTTTTTGTACTAGGAAAAGAAATATTACTGCAACATTTTCAGTCCTATAGAGGATGGTCCACTGGGAAGTTGGATCCCAGTGTCCCAGAAGCTATTAAATATAAAAGTAGCTTGGCACTGATTCACCTTAGCACAACTGCTAGAAAATTAGTTCACATTAAGCAACATTTAAGGAATTTAGTGTAGTAATATCTTTCTCTTAAAACCTCTCTAAAAATATGCTGAATGTAAACATAATAGCCACACTTTCAACTGTCCCTAGGAGATTTTGATCCGTCCCCTGATTCCATGAGGGTAATCAAACTAGATATGACAATTTGAAAACCACTCATTGCAACATATTTTGTAGCTTGTTTTTGGTATTATTGCTTGTTTTAACAATATTTACAAGGGACTTGACAAAGACAACTTTTTAAAGTAGTCTCATTGATCTTCATAATAGAGATAAGAGTAGTGTGGATATCTGATGAACAATTGGGTACAGAATACCTTGAAACTTGAAAATGCAGCATGAAATGTAATTATTTTGTAATGAACTACAGAAACATAATATTACATGACTATTGCTAATTTGTTCATGCTATAACCTAATCCATGCCCATTGATGATTGGTGGGAAGAGATTGCTTTTCTTTTCTTTTCTTTTCTTTTTTTACTTTATCAGAGATAACTATTAATTACTTTTTGAAAAAGTAATTTCTCATCTAAGCTTTACAAAAAATCTTTCCAATGTTTGATATCAGGCATAATTGTTCGTCTTCAAGCTGAGATAAATATAATTTGTCCCAATCAAAATGTATTCTTGGAAGTAAAGAGACATTTCCTACTCTTATAATGATAGTAAGCAACATTAAGTAATAAATGTCTACCAGTTCAGGTGTCCAACTTAAAATTTCTCAGTAGTCTACCTTTTCTGGGGTGAAAGGTAGAAGTTATGTTAGAGATACTTCTTTCAGTATTAGATTCTCTCTGTATTATTTATTCTTATAAAGATACATACGCAAAATCATGTAACAGGCCAAAGTGTCATATATGTTTACGAATTAATGGGAGGATTGTTCTATGTCCAGATTTTAATTTTTAAAGCTATGGCTGAGTACCAATGTAGAAAGGCCAATGCCATTTGAAAGCATATATTATTTACATTTCCTGAGAAAAGGGGGAATGCCATAACCATGCGGGGCCACGTAGGAAAAAACCAGATGTGAGTCAGGAGGCAGTAGATAGGAGTGAAGGGAAAGCCTAAATGGGGCCTTAATAGGGATTTCCACAGAAAGGCAAGGCAGATCAGGGTATACAATTTACTATGGTCCGGTTGGAATAATTTCCTCTGGGCTTTGGGTGTAGGGGTGGTTTCTTGTTGCCTTTTACCTGGCCCTGGGATTTAGGGCAGGGGAAATGTTGACTTGGTATGTAAGAAGCAGATAAGAAGGTGGGTGGGAGCAAAAGCCTTGGATGAAGTGGTCTGCACAAGAAAGGCCAGTTTCAGGCAAACTGGCTGGAAAGCAGTAAACACTTTAGCTGATATTTTGTTCCTGTGATTAATGGATGCCAAATGACATACCGAATCTGAGAAAACACAGTTTGGAACGATGATAAATGTGGCAATTTTAAGTATGGCACAAGACAAGTGGAGGTGGTGTCCTTCTGTGTGGAAATTTCTCTCAATGCTCTTGTCTAGTTATTTCTAAAAACAACCAGGTGTCTGGCCATTTCCAAAAGAACCAGCCTGCCAGCTAAATAATGAAACAAACAAAAATACTCAACACAGTGCTCACATGCAGGACGTTCCAATTCAATTTACAGTGTGGCCTAAAGAAGGAATTGAATAAAACTATGTTCTTGAAGACTCTGCTTGGGAAATCTGACTGAACTTCAAATCTAAGCTCTGGCAAAAGCTAGCCATATATCTGGGCAGTTTAAAGAATCTCTTGTCCTTCTTTTTAAAACTAGTAAAAATAATAATAGTAATAATTAAACAACATAGTTATTGAATAAAATCAAATGTAATGTATTTTTAACAATGCTTAGATTTATTCCTTGCTTAAAGTAGGGAAGTGATAATTAGCTCCCTTTGTAACTAAAACTACTACACAATGTGACTAGAGAGGCATTGATGTTCTCCACATCTTGCCTTTAGTCAGGCATTCTGTTGACAGGGCAGGCTATTTTTTTTTATGCTAGAAATGACATTTCTCTTACCTTGAAGTCTGTAAATGTAACCTCACCAGAGAAAATAACATAAATTGTGTTGAACATAGAGTTTAAGTTAAAATAAATCAATATAAATTAAAAATGTCTTTAACTTTAAGGGCACGTGGGTGACTCAGTTGGTTGGGCATCCAACTTGGGCTCAGGTCATGATCTCACAGTTCATGGGTTCAAGCCCCGCACTGGGCTCTGTGCTGACAGCTCAGAGCCTGGAGCCTGCTTAAGATTCTGTGTCACCCTCTCTCTTTCTGCCTCTCCCAACTTGCGCTCTCTCTCAAAGATAAATAAGTAAACATCAAAAAAAAAATCTTTAACTTTATAAAGTTATGGCATCAAAATTTTTAAATTATTTCAAATTGTTAAGAACAAAAGAAGACATTACCTAATCTGTTTATTGGTCAATGTATGTCATCTAAAACTATAAGACAAAGCATTAAACATATCTAGAGTTATAAAAGGAACTACAGTATCATTAAAAAATAAAGCTTATCATTTTCTTGTATTACAGGTTAAAACAGGAAATTAAACTTTCCCTCTTTTAACTCTAAAAAGAACATCAGAATGAATTAGCAATTTATTAAAGAATACTTAACACTTAGGTGCTTAGTATTAAGAAATTACTAAAACCCAAAACAACTATAAATCTGCCCAACAGACAGTATAAACTTTAAATATACTTGTTAATTTCACTTTCTCACGTTAGTAAATAATGTAAGAGAAAGTGAGTCATTGCAACTAAGATAGTATCTGGATTACATTAAGCATTGGTACAGCATATGACCACAATAGGTACTTGGAAATGATGTGAGATTATTTTAAATTCATACATATATGTTGAACAATATTGTGTTTAAGGTACTGCACTAGGTAGTATAGAGTACATGAAGAGGAAGAAGATAAATTACTTCTTACCAACAAGCACATCCAAGCAGGGCATACACTTAATGTAAGCATCATCTGTTCTTTTACAACTTTTTAATGAATAAATAGACATTCTTAGAGAACAAATATAAAAATAAATTTTACCTAATCAAAGATGCACTACAGAAGTCCCGAGTCTTTCTAGACAATTACTTTTCAGCAGGCCCACTATTATTTTTTTTTTTCTACATCAGATATAGCTAATAGTCTGTAACATATGGATGACTAATTGTACCAAATGGTGGTGGCAATGATGAGTTTAACAGAATATGGTGTGATTAGTATTAAACAGTTTTAGACTTGATTTAGCATTTTGTTTCCTAGCTGGTGAGTAAGGAAAAAAAAAGAGCATTTAATATTTTTTAACAGAAAAAAAAAAAAAAAAAGATAGAGCACACTATTTTAATCTTTTTTAATTATTTATTTTTTCAAAGCTATTGAATTTTTAATATTTTCTTACTTCAGGACTATAAGAAGAAAGATGTAGAATTGATGGAATTCATGAGAGAACAATTATCTACAGTATCATTAACTCACCTTTGGTTCAAATACAAACTTGAACATGAAATTTTATCATTGTTCTTTATGCAGTGAAACACTATTATTTTACCTACTACTATCACTGAGTGATTTTTTTTTTTAATTTTTATCCAAATGTCATATATCACACTGGCAATGGAAACAAATTTGTTAGTTTCTGGATTTCCTCTGCAAAGTGTGATAAAGAACAGAAACTCAATTTCCAATTATCAATCCCAAGAATGCTAAAATTTATCTGGTGTTTGGATGTAATTCAAAGAAGGGCATAACACAACACTTGTCCTTTTGAAATAATTTGCTCTCAACTTTTATAATAATCTCTAAGGCATAAAACAGTAACTCTCACTGAAGATATCATTTAAAAACCAACTCTAGGGGTTCCTGGGTGGCTCAGTCAATTAAGTGTCTGACTTTGGCTCAGGTTATGATCCTCTGGTTCATGGGTACGAGCCCCACATTCCAGCTGTCAGCACAGAGCCTGGAATCTACTTCAGATTCTGTGTCTCCCACTCTTTCTGCTGCTCCCCTGCTCACTCTGTCTCTCTCTCTCTCTCTCTCAAAAAAAAAAAAAAAAAAAAAAAAAAAAAATATATATATATATATATATATATATATATATATATATGTACACATCTTGGCTGCACCCAAGATCAAAGAGGTTTTTGTCTGCTTCCTCCTCGAGGATTTTGATGGCTTCCTGTCTTACATTGAGGTCTTTCATCCATTTTGAGTTTATTTTTGTGTATGGTGTAAGAAAGTGGTCCAGGTTCATTGTTCTGCATGTTTTCCAGTTTTCCCAGCACCACTTGCTGAAGAGACTGTATTTATTCCATTGGATATTTTTTCCTGCTTTGTCAAAGATTAGTTGTCCATACATTTCTGGGTCTATTTCTGGGTTCTCTATTCTGTTCCATTGATCTGAGTGTCTGATTTTGTGACAAAAGATAAATAAATATTACAAAATAAATAAAAAATAAAAACCTATTCTACTAGCAGTTTAATTTTCAAAATCTACTCTGCCCATAAAACACGAAAGAAATTTGTATCACTAAGCAATTCTAAATTTGAGATTATTCAGATTTATTTAGTTTTTAATTTAAAAAAATGTATGGAGAAGATAATAGAAAATATTAAAGTGTGTTATATATATCAAATTAATTTCTCAATATTTTCAAGTGTTTATTTGTCCCTATCAATAGAACCAAGCTTTGACAGGCTTGATTACAAGCATATTTTTGACTACTGGCAAACTGAGATATTAATATCTGTTTATGATTCAAAGGATTTAAAATTTTTAATTATTGTTTTGCTCTATATTCCCAAATATTTCTACATTTTTAAAATTTTTTTTATTTTTTTTTAACGTTTATTTATTTTTGAGACAGAGAGAGACAGAGCATGAATGGGGGACGGTCAGAGAGAGAGGGAGACACAGAATCTGAAACAGGCTCCAGGCTCTGCGCTGTCAGCACAGAGCCCAATGTGGGGCTCGAACTCATGGACCGCGAGATCACGACCTGAGCTGAAGTTGGACGCTTAACTGACTGAGCCAGGCGTCCCTATATTCCCAAATATTTTTAAATTTTGGAATATTGTTTGTTAAATGTTTCCTATGTCAAGATGATTAATTTTTTTCATTATTTGACAAGCTAAGTATTTCAATAACTTTCCAACAAACTTTAAATAATCTTTCTTAGTGTACTTATTACATTAGATATATCCAAATCTAATTGAAAATGTACAAATTCTGGCTTTTTAAAACTAAGTTAACTTTTAAAAGTTCTTTCAATGTGAATTCAGTGAGACTATCAGTTATGATTGGACATTTAAAAATATTTAGCTGATGTCAATAGTATTTTATTTTTTATTTAAAAACAACTCTGGTTTTTAAATAAAAATTTATCTTTCAACTTTTTATGAATGGCAAGACTTGGCCATTCAGAACCTAGAATAAACACTAAAACTGGTGAAAAAATATTTTTATGATATTTCTCTTGATACCTTAAATATTTTTTAAATTTGACCATCACAATTTATGAAAGGGAAAAATGAAAATAGCAATAATAATGAAAATAAAGCAGAAAATTTTCTGCTTTATTTGTCAATATACTTAGGACTGTGGAAGTAAAGATGGGTAATATTTATTGGGTTTCTTCCAAGCTCTAAGACCTGGTTATAAATATTCTGATATAAATTTATAGCTTCAGAATTGACTGCTCTCATGAGATACAAAATGCCTGGTTGATGTATATACTTGTTTTACTCATAGGGTTCTCAAGTTAAAATTTCCAAATCTGAATTCTTTTTTTTAATGTTGTTTTTTTGTTTTTTTGTTTTTTTGTTTTTTTTTTTTGCCTTTTCAGAGAGAGAGACAGAGCACCAGCAGGGGACAGGGGACGGGCAGAGAGAGAAGGAGACACTGAATCCGAAGCAGGCTCCAGGGTCCAGCTGTCAGCACAGAGCCTGAGGCAGACCTGACCAAAAGATCATGACCTGAGCCAAAATTGGACACTTAACCGGCTGAGCCACCCAGGTCCCCTTCCAAATCTGAATTCTTAATTCACTGCTGCTAAACCTATTTGTCTTCCAGTCTTCACCGTCTCTTTAGAAATTACTGTCATTTACCCACCATTTAATTAAACTTTGATTATTCCCATTCCTTTATTCCACATGAATGTCATCAGTAAATCTTTGTCTTCTTCCCAAATTATAATCCACTTAATTCTATTGATTTTTTTTAAATTTACATACCAGTCCAAGACACAATCACGCTCCATTTAACAATGACAATAGCCATATATTCCTTTCCACATTTGTTCAACCAGAAATATTCCATTCATGATAACCAGAGTGGTCTCTTTAAATAGAGTATAAAGCTCATATGACTCATATGACTTCTAATTTACCAAATAAAGTATAAAACTTTTAATCTGGACTACGATTACCTCCATTATATGATTCCTTTTAAAACTATTCTCATTTATTATCAGTAAGAATAGATTTTAATAAATAAAGTGTGGAACAGAGAGATAATTAGGGAAGTGATTATAATAATCACTGCAAGAGATGCTGGTGACTTGGACCACAGTACTAGCAGTGAAGGTGGTGAATGGCTGTCATATTCTGTCATAACGTGAAAGAAGTGCCACCTGGCTTCTCTGGTCGATTGGAATTAAGGTGAGAGAGAATGAAAGGCATCAAGAAAGACTCACAAATTTTGTTCTGAGAAATTGGAAAAGTAGGTTTTGCAATTTGCCAATATGAGCGAAGGTATAGGAGACCCCAAATTAGAAGTAATGTTGCAGAGATTAGGCATTTCTTTTAACACAAAATAATTTTGAGAATCTTATTAGATATTAGAATGTAGATATCAGAGAATCATTTGACTATGTGTGCTTCTATTTCAAAGATGTATACTATAAAGTTGGGAGTTTTCTACACAGAGATGATATCTAAGATCTGGGGTAGATCACCAAAGAAGTCAGTTGCTATGGAATGAATATTTGTGTTCCCTTCAAATTCATATGATACAATCTTAACCCCTAATGTGATAGTATTAGGAAGTGAGCCAATGGAAGATTTTTAGGTCATGAAGGTGGAACCCTCATGAGTAGGATTAATGCCCTTTTAAAATAGACCCTACAGAACTCTCTCCTCTTTCCACCATGTGAGGACACAAGAAGTCAGCAGTCTGCATTTTGAAAGGAGAACATACCTGAACCTGGCCATGCTGGCATCATGATGGTGGACTTCCAGTCTCTAGAACTGTGAATAAATAAATTTCTGTTTATGGTATTCTCTCTTTTTTTTTTTCCTTAGTATAGCCAAAGGATTGTCAGTTTAGTTGACTTTTCCAAAAACACAACTTTGAAGTTTTGTTGATTTCTTTTTCTATTGTGTTTCTAGGTTCTATTTCAGTTATTTCTGTGCTAATATTTGTTATTTCTTCCCAATGTCTAATTTAGGCTTAGTTTCTTCCTTTTCTAGTTCCTTGAAGTGTAAATGGAGGTTGTTTGGGGAAGGAGACAACATGGACTTGCATTTCAATGGGTACAAAGTGTCAGTTAGGCAAGATGAGTAAGTTCTAAAGATGTCCTGTACAACAGTGTGCCTAGACCTAACAATACTGTGTTCCTATACTTAAAAATTTGTTAAGAGGGTAGATTTTTATGAATGTTCTTATCACAATAAAAAAGAAAAAAATTATTAAGGTGATGAATTTTATATTTTGTATATTATACCACAATAAAAAGATAATGCTAAGCACCCAAACCTCCCCAAAATATTAGGTTTGCATTTCCTTATTCTTCGGTAATGTGCAGAGAGAGCATTACTAAGAATGACTTTGCCCTTATTAGAAAAATCTTATGTCACCTAGGACTCTGGCATGAATCAATTGCACTTGTTTCCACTCATGGCTTTTATTTGTTTTGCTATTTAGATAATATTCGGGCTCATATTTTGAAGTTATAAGCTTTAGATTAAACAAGATATTTTTTAGAGATAATTAATTCAAGTTATTACTTTATTTTATTATTTAATTAAAATATTTTGGGATATAAGACAAATCTGCATTCAAATCCTAGTTTCACTAAATATTATCTTCACTATTCTTTCATCATGAAACTGTACAAATCTTGACTACTTTCTTTTTTTAGTTTTCTGAAACAGAGCAGTTATATAGTATTCATCATATGCACTAAACACATGAGTTTTCAAGCAACATAATGGATTACTGAAATTGAAATAAATATCAGTATATAAGGAATTTAATAAACTTAATAAATTTAGGCAAACTATATCAAGGAGATTATTCATCTTTGCAAACTACTCTTTACTTAGGAATCCAACCCTACTTATGTAACTGTAGAAAAGATTGTTTATAATATTTTCTAAATGCAATATATTGTATGTATGTGTAAACATATGTGCTTATTTGTATGTGTAAATAATCATGTTATCAAAATTTTTTTTAACTTTTGCATCAAAATACAGAGTTGATAATCAGGGTGTTTTCTTTTTTAAGTCGAAAAGTTGATGAGTGATGGAATAATTGAATTCAAATAAGTTGGCATATTTCTGGGATAGAAGTTTCAAACTATGATAAAGGAAGAAGTCCATTTGCCTAGACAAGCCTTTGCTTCTGAGATTCATGTTACACCTTCCAATACATGTTGGAACTCCATCTACAAATGGACAAAAACACTGTACCATCTAGCACCTGTTGCAAACCACACATATGAGAAAAATGACCAAGTACATAAAGTATATAAAATTGACTATGAAAAAGTGACACAGCTTCTCTCGATTCTATCTCATCAGCTTCATAGTGAGGGTAATACTAGTAGAAATTCATGTTCATATTAGGCTTTTGAGTATACATACACACATATCAGTAATACATGTAATATATGATCATATATATAACAATATGTTATATAATCACTTAGTAAGATCTCAATAAATGTTAACTCCTACTATTATTTATTCTGATAGCTCTAGTTCTGACATAAAGAAACAAACAGAATGTGGGTGGGTGGGTGGTTATTTAATTGTGCCTGTGAGGGGCTAGAAATCATTCAAATACATACATATATATATCTTATGTATGTATTTGTCACTGAAACAAAAAATGTATTTTTTACAAACTTATATTACTTAGAGTGCAACATATTATATTATTATTATTATTATTATTATTAATATTTCTACACTCTTGCTTTCCCCTAGAATTGCCTACTACCTTCCCTCCAACCTACCTATTATCTAGCTTTTTCCTTCCTACCTATAACTTCTTTTCAGAAGACAGTCTGGATTTTATCAAAGGACTGACTAGAAGCTTCTCAGGAATAAAATACAATTCTCATTTTCTAATAAAGGATTTAAGAGCTCAGAAAATATTTCTTTTATGACTGAATTTAGCTCCATATTTTAAGGGCATCTTTTATAATTTTCATGCAAATGAGCTGAGGAGGAGACAAGGAGCTATTTGGAAATTACTTCTTGATGGTGTAAAGATAATTCATGGCATTTATTATGTACCATAGTCAGAATAAAGGTGTAGAGAGGTACAGATTAAGAGGAAAGAAAAATGTAAAGTATGACAAATCTTAGAAAATATAAATAGTGATCCCATAACATTTTGAATAAAAAAAAGGTAATAGCAGTATTGTCCATAATTTTCTTTGTAATTCAAGAATGTGAGACAGATCTCCAGTCTATGCAAGGGTAACAATTATTAATAAGCCTTTAATAAAGGCTTTTTTTTCTTTTTTAATTGGGCATGTCAGTTCTATATGAGGTAAAGGGAATTAGTATAATGAATAATCTTGAGAAACGAGGATCACAGTCATGTATCAAGAAAGTGGAATTTAATAAGTCTCTGGTTTACCCAGAGGTTCCATGGTCCAGAATTCAAAGTGTAACAGAACTGGGTAGAAATGACAAACATCAGACAGCAGACATTGTCAGGGTAGCAAAGGTAAATTCCTGGAAAATCTACCTTTAGAAGCTTAAATTCCATCCACTTATAATTCTTTGCTTTGGTCCCCAGTATTATAGTAGCATAGCACTGTGTTGAGACTCCTTCTTAATATTAAGACTTGTGAATAGTCTAGAATTTCATTCTACTTACAAGTTCTTAAGCTAGCCTGTGACTGCTTCATGGGTGCTGGCAGAAGACACAAGACTCCTGAATCAGGGACAAAGGACTTTATTACTCATGGTAAAAACAACAGCCAGGACTTCATATTAGTTTGTGTCAATTCCCCTCTTTCCCAAGCTCCACAGGGGTTAAAATGGCCTATAAAGAATGCCTCTACAGGCAATGGGTTGAACTACAGGAAAGGAACACTGCATTGGAACAGTCTCTGATTTTACAGTGAGTAGAAAAACCCTGCTCTCTACTAGAGGAAGGCACAACTTCATTCCTCAAGGTTGTTTGTTGCAAGCCTAATACTGAAAAATGGCCCAGCAAATGAGCGGCAAGGGGCTTACATTCTTAGTGGAGTCAGCAAGAACTTGCAGGGAATCTCAGGCCCATGGCGGATTGCTTACACAGCCGCTTAACAGCTATTGATATAGCCTGTCAGGCACAATGTTAACTCGAGCTAAAGAAAACGAAGATAGACTGAAAGAAGTGTGGACTTTAATTACCACCAAGAGGGATAAAAATGATTGCACACTCAAGCTATTCCACTATGTGAATAACGAGGGAGATAATAGGTATAGCCTCTTATTCAGAAATGTCATTTTTAGTAACATTAATTGGAAACCAAAGAAAATTCACTATATTCAATATTCTTTTAGTCTCCATGTATAGAAATCAACATTTTTTAAAACATCATAAATTTTTCTCAGATGCCCTGTATTACTTTGCTTTAAAAATGCATTTGGAACATTTTCAAAGTCACTATCTGGGAATTAACTTGCACATAGCAGATCAAAACCTAAAATGATATTGAGAAACCCTTCAAAATAAATAGTAGTTTTTTCATATTGAAACATATCTTAAAACATTTAGCTCAAGTAGTTTTGTTTTTTGTTTTTTTGTTTTGTTTTGTTTTGTTTTTTGTTTTTGTTTGCTTGGGGTTTTTGGTTAATACTATTCACTAATAAAAAAAAATGCCAGTATATCCTTTTCAGAGAAATATTCAAATCCTATGCAAAAAAGTAGCATACTATAACCTGTACTCAATGGTCAGGACCAACTTTTAAATAGCAGTTTCTAAGTTGACTGATCTAACCTCTCCACAGAAAAATGTAAAGTATCAAAGTTTTCACCTAAACAAGAATTGAGAAGCAATTAAGCCATTTCTTACTATTGTCATGTAAAAGGTTACAGAATACATAAAAAATTGAATAGGATAGATGCTGTTTAATTAGAAGCATTATATTGTTAATTTTTTATGATGAGCAAAATATTTATAATAAGCGTTATGTAGAAACATATTTAAATTTTAATTTAGGATTTAATTTTTTAATATTTATCTTTATTTGGTGAAAGCCAGAAGATTAGCTAAATGCTTCTAACTTTATTACTAGCCATATAATATGGTAGTATTTTAAAGAAAGTTTCATGTAAAAAGGAAAGAGAATGGTCTTAATATAGTTTTGTCTTTTAATTTTTAATTAATTGGTAATAGAAAAGAAAATGATCCTTAGAGTTTACAACTTAGATAAACATAATAACTACCCAAAACATTTTTTAAATAAATTTTTAAAGAGAATTTACCAAAATTACTTTGGTAAAATCAATAAGAAATAAAAAGAATGCATTAAATGCATTATCTATTGATTTTATTTATGCTATAAAAATCAATGATACCTATTAAACAATTTTAAGTTTGATACATCATGTGATGCAAATACTTTTACCCATTACTTATATTCTTTATATTATTTTAAAATGACTCTTATAGAGCATTTGCCTGACCACCATTTTTTTTTCTTATTTTAATAAAAAATTTCTATCAAAAGAATCCATTGTATGTGAATCTATTAGAAACTTTGTCAACTAACTGGCTACAATTGTATCAGAAAGGCTAGATAGAGTTTTTTTGTTGTTGCTGCTTGTTTAGGCCACAAACTTACTGGCTTGAAACAACACAAATTTGTTACCTTATAGTTCTGTAGGTTGGAAGTCCAAAATGGGTCTCACTTGCCTGAAATCAAATTGTTGGTAGAGTTGGTTTAAGTCTCTGGTGGTTCTAGTGGAGAATCCCTTCCTTCTTCCCCACCTGTTGAAGGCCACTCACTGCTCTTGGCTCATAGCCCCTTTCTAATAAATAACTGCTTTATTGACATATAATTCACATATCATTCAATTTATCCATTTAAAGTATACAATTCAATGCTTTTTAGACTCTGCACTATATCTGCTCTATCACCACAGTCATAGAACATTTTCATCAACCCCAAAAGAAATCTTGTATCATTTAGCTATCACATCCCCTGCCCTTTCCCCCACCCCCACTCCTAACTCCCCAGCCTTAAGCCCTCATCAATTTACTTTCTGTGTCTTAGATTTCCCTATTCTGTGCTTTCATATGAATGGAATCATAGTTAAAGTAGTCATTTGTGACAGGCTTTTTTCACTTAGCATGTTTTCACGTTTTATCCTTGTTGTAACATGTATTTTTATTGCAGAGTAATAATCCATTACATAGATATACTGCAATTTTTTTGAAATCCATTTGTCTTTTGATGGACATTTGGGATGTTTCCACCTTTTGGCTATTTTGAGTAATGATTCTATAAACATTTAGGTAAAAGTTTTGTGTGATAATATGTTTTCATGTCTCTTGGGTATATATTAAGGGTAGAATCACTGAGTCATATGGTAATTCTACATTTCATCATTTGAGGAAATGCCAGACTGCTTTCCAAAGCAGCTCTGCCATTTTACACTCCTCCTAGTAGCCTATGTGTTTCTGATTTCTCCACATCCTTGTCAACACTTCTTATCTGACATTTTTTATTGTAGTCATCCTAGTGTGTATGAAGTAGTATCAGGTTCAGGTTTTAATTTGCATTTCCCGGATGACTAGTGGTATCAAGGACTTTTTAAGTTGCTTATTGACCTTTTGTATACATATTCCTTGGAGGAATGTCTATTCAGATCCATTGCCCATTTTAAAACAATTGTTTTTGTTGCTGTTGAATTGTAAGAGTTTTTCATATATTCTAAATACAAGTCTCTTATCAAATATATGGTTTTCAAGTAATTTCTCCTAATCTGTGGATTGTTTTTTCACTTTCTTATGGTGCTCTATGCAGCACAAAAGTTTCTAACTTTGATGTAATCGACTTTATCTAACTATTCTTCTACTGCTTGTGCTTTGGGTCTCATATCTAAGAATCCTATGCTAACTTCAAGTTTACAAAGATTTATTTACCTTTATATTTTCTTCTGAGGAGTTATAGTTTTAGTTCTTAAGTTTAGATCTGATCCATTTTGATTATTTTTTGTACTAGGTGTAAAGGAAGGCACAATGTTTTTGTGTGCTTGTTTGTTTTCATTTGGATATCCAGTTATCTAAGCAGCATTTAGTGAAACACTATTTTTCCCCCCACTGGTCTTGGCACTCTTGTCAAAAAATCAGTTGACACTTGATGTATTGATTTATTTATGTATTCTCTTTGGTCTATATGTCTATCCTTGTGCCAGCAGTCCATGTTCTTCATTACTATTGTTTCAATAAGTTTTGAAATTAGAAAGTGCAAATCCTATTTTGTTCATTTTTTTCAGGATCATTTTGGGTTTCTGCATCCTTTAAAATCCCAAATGACTTTTATTTTTATTTTTATTTTTATTTTTATTTTTATTTTTATTTTTATTTTTAAGTTTATTTATTTTTGAGCGAGACAGAGACAGTGTGAGTAGGGAAAGGGCAAAGAGAGAGGGAGACACAGAATCCATGGCAGGCTCCAGGCTCTGAGCTGTCAGCAAGGAGCCCAATGCAGGGTTTGAACCCACAAACTGTGATATCATGACCTGAGCCGAAGTTGGATGCTTAACCAACTGAACCACCCAGGTGCCCCAATTCCATATGACTTTTAAATCACATCATTAATTTCTACAAAGAAGTCAGCTGGAATTTTCACAGAAATTACACTGAACCTGTGTATAATTTTGGGAACATGTCCATTTAAAAAATTTAAGTGTTTTCACGCATAATCATTGGATATTTTCCATTTATTTATATCTAATTTCTTTAAACAATGTTATATACTTTACAGGGTATGTTTGCACTTTTTTTGTTACTTTTCAAGATATGTTTTACATTTTTTTTTGTTAAACTTATTTTATAGTGTTCAATTTTTATGATATTGTGAAAGGAATTGTTTCTTGGCTTTATTTTTTGGATTATTTAATTATGAGTATATAGAAATACAATTGATTTTTGTACATTGATCTTATATCCTGCAATCTTACTTAATGAATTTAGACTTCAGTGAATTTCTTAGGGTTATCTATATTTAAAATAATGTCATCTGTGAATAAGGGTCCTTTTATTTATTTTTTTCTTTCCAATCAGGCTGGCTTTTATTTCTCTTTATTGCTTAATTTCTCTGGATAAAATCCCCAATACAATGTTAATATAGAAGTGTTGAGAGTGGATATCCTTGACTTAATTCTTGTTCTTACAGAAATGTATTATGGCTTTCACTAGTAATTATGATGTTACCTGTGGGTTTTTTTTTTTTTTTTTATAGATGCTCTTGATCAGGTTGAGAAGTTCCCTTCTATGCCTACTGTGTTGATGGTTTTGTCACCATTTGTCACTTTTTTTTATCTGTTGATATTTCTGATACTACTAATTTGAGTTTCTGTCTTTTTTCATGGTCAATCTAGCTAAAGATTTGTCAGTTTTGGGGTGCCTGCGTGGTTCAGTCGATTAAGCATCTGACTCTTGATTTTGGCTCCGGTCACAATCTCAAGGTTCATGAGGTCGAGTCTGATGTTGGGCTCTTTGCTGACAGTGCAGAGCCTGCTTGGGATTCTCTCTTTCTGCCCCTCGCTCACATTCTTTCTCTCTCTCGAAAATAAATAAGTAAACATTAAAAAAAGGATTTATCGATTTTGTTTGATCTTCGCGAAGATCCAGTTTTTGGTTTTATTTATTTTTCTCTATTTTTTTTTTAAATTCTGTGTTTCATTAATTCTGCCTTAATTTTTATTATTTACTTCCTTTTAATTAATTTTGACTTAGTTTTCTCTTTTTTCCCCCAATATCTTATGGAGGGAGATAGGTTATTTTAATTCTTCTTTCTTAATAATGGCAATTACAACCATAAATTTGCTTTCAAGCATTTTTTAGCTGCATCCCATAAGATTTTGTATGTTTCATCTTTATTTTATTCATCTCAAAGTATTTGATTTCTTTTTTGTATGCCTGAACAGTTATTTATATTGTTAATTTTTAAATATTTATGAGTAACTCAAATATTTTCCTGCCATTGATTTCTAATTTCATTCCATTATATTTGGAGAACAATTTTTGTAAGATTTTAATCCTGTGCAATTTATTGAGCTTTGTTTTATTGAAAATATAGTATATCCTGGAGAATGTTCCATGTGCACCTGACATCTGTACATATACTGGTACTGCTGGATGAAGTATTCTAAACAAATCTTTTGGGTCTAGCTGGTTTATACTATTTTTTCAAACATTTACTGATATTTTGTCTAATTGTTCTATTATTGCAAGTGGGATAGTAAAGTCTCCAACTATTATTGTTGAGCTGTTTCTCCATTTACCTGTCAATTTTTGCTTCATGTACTTTGGTATTCTTTTACTAGGTGCATAATATCTATATATTTTAATACTCTTCTGATGCACTGACTCTCTTATCATTGTAAAATATCCCTCTTAAGCTCTAATAGTAATTTTATTTGTTTTACAAATTTAATTTGTCTGATTTTAATATAGCTGCTCCAGTTTTCCAGTGGTTCCTACTTGCAAGATACATGATTTTGCTTTGTTTTGTTTTACTTACAATATATTTGTGTCTGTAAATGTAAAGTGTGTTTTCTGTAGATAAGATGTAGTTGGTTTATTATATTTAGTCTGACAGTCTGTACCTTCTGATTGGAATTATAAGTCTATTCACTTTTAATATAATTGTTAATATGGTTGGATTTATGTTTGCCATTTTACTTTTTGTTTACAAAACAAAACATGATATTCTTCTACAAACTGGCAGGCCAACATTCTAGGCTGCATCTTCCATAGATTGATTGATCTCCTTCCCAATTTCCTTTTAACATAACCTCCTCTGTTTTTGAGAGATTCCAGAGGTTAAAACTTTTTAAAGCTTTGCTACAAATGAAGTCAGTTCCTTTGAGAAATGATTAGGTGTCCTGTTCTGTGGCTGTTTCTTTCCCCAGTCAAAATCTGTCAACGAGGACTTTGGAGATAGGATAAAGGTACCTAAGATAAAGGCTGGAGGTAGAGACAGTGGCAAGCTTCTCTTGGAGTCACATTCCCCTCTAAGACCTCAGCACTTAGTGGAAGGTCGGCTCCTCTCAGCTTGCCTCTTCTGGCATGGAATCACCATCTCCTGAGCTGGAGAAAGGCAGTTGTAATCACAGTATTCTCAGCATGCCACACCCAAGGTAGAGCTTTCATTTCAAGAGTTGGGGTTGGGTAAAAAACGAGACCCCGCCTCTTAACCTGACTTGCCTGGGACTTAGCCTCAGCAACAGGCAGCAGAGAATAGGATGACAAATACTGAAGTAGTATTCCTTATAGGAAGAAAGCACACTGGGAACTGGGGAGAGAGAGACAGAGTCCTGTATTCTTGGCTACAGCAGTCTGGAGTAGTATCTGCACATTACCGAGGGATAAAGGGGATGGACACACATTCTACTGACTCTTCTTTCTTACTGAGTTTTTCTTTCCTTTCTTATTCTTAATTTTATTCTTATTATTTTCTTTTTATTAGAGAGAGAGAGAGAGAGAGCGAGCTTGCAAGTGGGGGAAAGGGGCAGAGGTAGAGAGAGAGAATCCCAAGCAGGCTCTAGGCTCAGTGTGAAGCCTGACATGGGCTTGATCCCATGACCTGAGCCGAAACCAAGAGTCCAACACGCAACTGCCTGAGCCACCCAGGTGCCTCACTTACTGAGTTTTAATAGATTTTATTGATACATATTTCTTCATTTGCTATTTACTCTTAGAACCATTTCCAGAGGCTTTGAGTGTTCTGTTGTTGTTGTTGTTGTTGTTTTTGTTTTTAATATTTTTCACCAGTTTCATTGGAGACTGTCAATCCTAGACCAAACTCTAGTTAGGATGCTCTGAATATTTTTCCATTAGACCTGACCTTTGTTCCTTGTCTTCAAGAACCCAGTTTTAGCAAGAATTCTGCTAAATCAGTTTAGGGAAAATCCCTCATCATTAATATCCAAACAAATTCCTTATCCCCTACCCACAATTTCATATCACCCTGGCTTGCCTTCAGCAAAAAAAATCTGTCAATTAAGTTTACCCAGAATCCTCTTTACCTTTGATGTGTCTTCCCTCTTAGTAATTTTCCATCCACTGACTTCCACTGTATTCTTGGCTATAAATTCTTACTTTTCCTTGTTATATTTAAAGTTGAGCTTGATTTCTCTCCCCTACTACAAGTACTCATTGTAGTAGTCCTTTTAAATAAAACCTTCCTTACCATATTTAAAGGTGTCATGATTTTTGTTTACCAGTTCTCAGTTCTGCAACATATTAGCTGTGGGGCCTTGGCCATATTACTTACTTCTTTGTGACAACAGAAAAAAAAAAACACAGATATTTATGTATCAGAGGTATTATGAATAAATATATTGTAAATAAATATAAAAATATGTATATGTTTGTGTATATATAGGCAAAAAACAGTATTTGGTTGGCATACACAAAGAACTGGTTAATGCTGAAAGATCTTCAGAGTAAGTACTTCCTTACATATTATACCTTGATCCCAGTATTTTGATCCCAGTATTTAATCAAGGAGACTAGAATTTAAGACTAGATAAGCAGCAAGAATTCATTGATTTGAAGACACTTCCTTGGAAAACAAGATAACGCTATGTAGTATAATTTATTCTTGTACTGAAAATGCTCTAATCTTAATTCTGGGAGTGTTTCGATATAGGACTTTGACTCTTACCTAAAATTAAGGCATTGGGGTTCACTAAATCATGTGTAAAGTTTGAAATTCCCCTGGGAAATCCCAGGGTCGGTATGTTTGCTGATGGTTTTAAATTGCATAACTGGTTAAGATGGCTTGACTACAAAAACCAGAAGGAGATGAAATCCTGCTGGGAACTTCTTTGATTTTTTACAAAGTAAGATTTGAGCTGAATCTTGAGGAATATACTGTTCAGAAGTTGAAGGTTAATATAAAGAAGAAATATAAGAAAGATATAAAGAAGGAATAATTAAATGTCATTTAATTTAATACATTTAAGTAGCAATAGACCATAAAGAGCTGGAATATAGTTGACAATGCTTGTACACCTGAAAGTATAATCATTCCTGGGCTGTATATATCATAAAAAAGGGAATTATTTACTTTTGCTGATCTCTTTGATATATATATATATATGTATATATGTGTGTGTGTGTATATATATATATACATATACATATATAGATGTATATATATACATCTATATATGTATATATACATATACATATACATATATATGTACATATACATATATACATATATGTACATACATACATGTATATACATATACATATATGTACATATACATATATATACATATATATAGATGTATATATATACATATACATATATACACACACATATATAGATGTGTATATATATGTATATGTATATATATATACACACACACACACATATATATATATATAAAAGGTTCTCAGATTTTTTTTCATAATACAATTTGTCATAATACCTAATATACCACTGTGTGATCTGAGCACTGTATCTAAATTTTGGGCTACAGAAATGAATATAAGAAATTGCACAAAACAAAGGGAAAACAAATGTTTTTCCTATTTATAACATTCGGTTTTTCACAGAAATTTTATTTTTGTATATTTTATACTGCTAATTCAATTTTAATATTTTAGAAACTTCAGTATTGGCAAACTACATTATTTCCTGATACAAAATTTTTTTTTCTTGTAACTAATATAGACTAACTGTATTGTCACTGAAGTCAGGTTCTTCCCTAACAATGACAGCAATGACGTGGACCCAAAAATGGAAAGGCACAGGCAAAGCTTTACTGGGGCTACAGCTAGAGCTGAAGGGAGACACAACATCAACAGAGACAAGTTAACCTGGCCTCTCCCAGCAAAGGGGAGGCCCTATTTTTGTAGAGAAAGTTCCCTTGAGAAGTCCTCACTTAGGTTCCTTATACTAATAAGAGATAGAAAAGTGCCTCATCCTGATTGGCTCATACTGGCAGGAACTCCTGCAGCTCATTGGTGCTTTTGAAGCTGAGGTTTTTCAGGTTTGTGGAGCCTCTGTTCACTGCTGCATCAACAGGGTGTGGCTGAAGCTGTTGGTCTTAAGTCTGGCTTGTATTTTGAGCCATTTTGGTTCTCCTTTGTAAGAGATGTGGTTAGCAACAACAGCCAACAGGAAGTGCCCCAGGTGCATGTTTTTCACATTGTCCCTGTGTCAATATTATAAATACCTGTAATATAATTTATTTTTTTCATTTTTATTCCTTAAGCCCCCCCCCCCCAAATTAGTAACTTTAACTTGTATATAGTGATTTTGCTATTTTATATTGAAACATATACACTTCTTGAGCTAGGAAAGGACAGATAATTTCTTTCACATATTTGAGGTACATTGCACAAACAAGTTTGGATGCAAAGTTGCTGGTAATCAAAGGAAAAATAATCTATACTCTTTGTTAAAATATTCATATGAGATTTATAGATTATGAAATCATCATCCTTTCCACACAGACTAAAGAATTATTATCAAATCAAAACTATTTTAAAATAAGTCATCAAATGGCAAATACAATTTGCAGAAGAAGCAAGAGATTTCTTAGGGCACAGCAGGAAGTTAGAGCTGTTCATTAATTTACAAAAGACATAGATGAAACTCTATGCTCAGTATAAAAGTACTTTGGAATCACAAAGGTACTTCATTACTACACCTAGCTTATTTAATAAAACTCTTAAGGGAGGCTATCATTTACATAAGGCACTCTTTAAAAATTTATTTTAGGTATCTGTAACTGAAATATAAAATTAAATGCTTTAACATGAGAGAACATTTTATTTGCATTTTATGTTACAATTTTATTGTAGCATTATAAAATATGAATATTTATTATATAAAATGATTCCATATGATTTGCAGTTTGGAACTGGGAGGAAATGTAGTCTGTTTAATAGGATTCAGCTTATTATTTGCTAATAGTTCAGGTATTTAAGTCTGCTTATCTCTACCTATTGAATTAAAATATTTCTGTTATTCTTAGGAGTAATGCAGGAGTTTAGCCAAGATGCTGAGTTTCATTAAGAAATATGACTTGTATTTAGTCAGAAGTAGATGACCTGAAGGTCTTTCTGTTAATCATGTGTATTTTTCTTTGTATAGATTTGGGATGAGTATCATGGATTTATAAGAGGAATGATTAAGATTCAGTCAGTACAGTGACATGGCATCGAATTAAATAAACTGCCCTATGTCAGTGATCTTATGACTAAAATTTTTTTAATTGAACTAATGATATATATATATATATATATATATATATATATATATATAGCTGGGTAAGATACCAAAAATCTAACAAAAACCCTGATAAACTCTCTGAAGCTTATCATATAATAAAAAAAAAAAAAAAGAAAGAAAAAGAAGAAATCATTTGGCCAAATATAAATCATTATTAAAAAGAAAATATCTATCTATCTATCTATATACTTGACAACAATTTTTTTTCTTTTTTGTTTTTACTTCCATTGAAAAATCAGCTTAGCATTTCTCCTCTGTAACGTTATTAAGAGTTTGGTTATCATCAGCTACTACTTCCAAAGAACAAACACGAAAGACTTAAATAACACCCAATACCCAAAAAGACCATCTTCATGATGAATCACTGGATTACCTTAATTGATAAATCATACTTTTTCTTGTGCTCTTTACATACCAGATCTTTTTTTTTTTTTTTTTTCTTTTTCTTTTCATTAACAAGCTGGGTCCTCTTTCACCTTTGGTATGTGAGTCTTTTCTCTGTCTGAGATTTTCTTCATCGTTTTCCTCCTTCTGAAATGCAGCCATGTGCTCTCCTACTTAGGTCTTGCTCACTTTGACTTAGTAATCATGGTGCAAGGAAATTCTCTTCAGGGAGCAGGAATATTGGATAAATGGCTTATTAATGTGCTCCCAGGTGTTCTGTGCATACACCCATCGCAACACTGACTATTTGATATTGCATTTACCTTCAACCACTACATCCTTCCACATCCTTCAAGAGTAAGAATATATTTTTGAACATTGTATCCCAAAGGCCTAGCAAAATTCCTGAAAAAATGTAGTTGCCTAGTAAATAATTTTTGAAAAATATTTATAATTAAATGAAAGTTGGAGAAAAAGTTTGATTCCAGATTAACTCTATAAAATTAGAGTTACAGTATTGGGGCCTACAAACCTATTGTCTCATCACAGATCAATGGAACAGGATAGAAAGCCCAGAAAGAAACCCACACTTAACACGGCAATTAATCTATGACAAAGGAGGGAAGAATATACAATGGGGAAAAGACAGTCTTTTCAATAGTTGATATTGGAAAAACTGGACAGCTACATGCAAAAGAATGTAGCTGGATATAATTGGACCACGTTTTTATGCCATACATAAAAATTCAAAATGGATTAAAGACCTACATGTGAGACCTGAAATCACAAAACTCCTAAAGGAAAACATAGTCAGTAATCTCTTGGATATTGGCCTTAGCAACATATTTATGGATGTGTCTCTTGAGGCTAGGGAATCAAAAGCAAAGTTAATCTATTGGGACTACAGCAAAATAAAAAGCTTTTGCATAACAAAGGAAACCATCAACAAAACAAAAAGTCAACCTACTGAATGAGAGAAGATATTTGCAAATGATATATCCAAGAGGGAGTTAATATCCAAAATATATAAAGAACTTCTACAACTAAATACCAAAAAAATAATCTGATTAAAAATGAGCAGAGGACCTAAATAGTTATATTTCCCAAGAAGACATACAGACGACCAATAGACTTATGAAAAGATGGTCAATATCACTCATCATCAGGTAAATGCAAATCAAAACCACAATGAGAAATCATTGTACACTTGTTAGAATGGCCAGAATCAAAGACAAGAAATAACAAGTGTTGGTGAGAATGTGAAGAAAAGGGCATCCTTATGCACTGTTGGTGGGAATGTAACTGGTGCAACCACTATGGAAAACAGTGTGGAGGTCCCTCAAAAAATTAAAAATAGAAATACCATATGATCCAGTAATTCCATTACTAACCATTCACTGAAAAAAAAAAACAACAAAACAAAACCTGAAAACACTAATTCAAAAGGATATATGCACCCCTATGTTTATTATAGTATTATTTACAATAGTCAAGATATGGAAGCAACCCAAGTGTTCATTAATAGATGAATGGGTGAGGGTGCCTGGGTGGCTCAGTCAGTTTAGTGGGTTAAGTGTCCGACTCTTGATGTCAGCTTAGGTCATGATATCTTGGTTCATGAGTTTGAGCCCCATGCTGGGATTCTCTCTCTGGCCCCCGACTTTGCCCCTTCCTTGCTCATCCTCCCTTTGTCTCTCTCTCAAAATAAATAAATAAAAGCTTTAAAAACATAGGTGAATGGGTAAAGAAGATGCGGTGTGTTTGTGTGTGTGTGTGTGTGTGTGTGTATGTATGTATGTATATATACATATACACATATATATATGAAGACAAAATGAAATATATAAATTATTATAAATATATACACATGATATGTATATATTTATATATATATTATTTTATTTGTCTTCATGTATTTTTTAAAATATTTTGATTGCTTCATTGACCCATTGATGTTTAGTATTATGTTGTTTAGTTTCCATGTGTTTGTCTTTTTTCCATTTATTTTCTTATGATTTATTTCTAGTTTTACACTGTTGTGATTGGGAAAAAATACATAGTATGATTTCTTAAGGTTATTGAGGCTTGTTTTGTGTCCTAAAATACAACCTATTCTGGAGTATGTTCCATGTGCACTTGAAAAGAAGGTGTATTCTGTTTTGGGGATGGAATATTCTGTATATATCTGTTATGTCCATCTCATCCAATAAGCCATTCAGTGACATTATTTCCTTATTGATTTCTGTCAATATCCATTGATGTAAAAGGAATGTTGAAGTCCCCTACTATCATTGTGTTACTATTAGTTACTCTCTTTATGTCTGTTCATATTTACTTTATGAATTGAAATGAAATCTTGCCATTTGCAACAATACGGATGGGCCCTCAGGGTCTTATCCTTAAGTGAAATAAGTCAGACAAAGAAAGACAAATACCAAATGATATCACTTATATGAGGAGCCTAAAAAATAAAACAAACCGACTAAATACAGTAAACCAACTGGTGGTTGCCAGAGAGGAAGCGGATGGGCGAAAAGCAAACTAGATGAAGCAGATTAAGGTATAAACTTCCAGTTATAAATATGTAAGTCACAGAGATGAAAAGTTCAATATAAGGAATAGAGTCAATGATATTCTAATAATGTATGGTGACAGATGGTGACTACATTTGTTGTAGTGAGCACTGAATACTATATAGAATTGTTGAATCACTATGCCATACACTTGAAACTAACATAACATTGTATGTCAACTATACATCAATAATAACAAAAAAATACCCACACATTCAGAAAAATCATGTCCCACGATTTCAGTCTCATTATTTTATTTTTGATTTATTCCAATTAAATGTATAGAAAACCTATGCAAGAAGAGTAAATTTCCTTAGCTACTTAGGCAGTAGATTTTAGTTTTCTATTTTTCATTTATTTCCTCGTTCTAAAAAATAGAAAATTCAGGATATGTTTATAATTTTATATCATATACACTGGTATTCCTGCTGTTGTGTTTGTGTTCTAAATTATTTTATTCTCTGAAATTAACTCACAAACTATACTGAAAATTTTGATGTCAATATCAAACAAATTACTCCCACTGCTGCAGAGGAATTATCTGGTATCTGGCCTCAGACACTATTGTCAAAGACAAGTCACTTACGTAGAAATAATTAATTAACACATAGCTTCTAAACAACTTGCCAGCTAATATTTGATATGTGACAAAAGCTTTGAATAGAAAAATACCTTGAGTAATTTTTAGCTTTACAAATATGTATATTTGTAGATATATTTGCAGCTGTTACCATAGGGCCACAAGATACATTCAGTGCATTGGATTTAATAATAAAGTAGAAAAAGACATACAAAAAAATTTTTGTACATACTTAAATTGGCATTTTATTTTTAGAGTTGTTTAATTATTTTCTCTTTGACTCTTCACATTAGCATTCAAGTAATTTCAGTACAACCTGAAAACATTACATGTTTTTCTTTTTTAAAAAAAAATTAGTTTTTTAAAAATTTTGTTTAATGTTTATTTTTGAGACAGAGAGAGAAAGAGAGAGAGTCAGAGGGCACACATGAGAGCAAACTGGGGAGGGGCACAGAGAGAGACAGAGTATGAAGAGGGAGGGGCAGGGAGAGAGGGGGATACGGAATCGGAAGCAGGCTCTGTCAGCACAGAGCCTGATATGGGGCTTGAACTCACGGACCCTGAGATCATGACCAAAGCTGAAGTCAGATGCTTAACAGGCTGAGCCATCCTGATGCCCCTAAATGCTTTTCATTAAAAAGTAATGACTACACTTTGTGTAAATAAGGCCTCCCAGGAGTTCAGAAACCAAGAATAGAAAAAAAGAGGAATTTGAACTTTTGCCATCCCCTGTCCTAGCAATTGTTTTCTTTTCTTTCTAGATGTATTGATGTCTAAGTTGTGATTTTACATTTGATCCATATTCATTTACATGTAACTATAGATCTTATAAAAATTAGGATGAATGACCAGAAATTTTACCTAATAAATGCAGTACTATTTAGAAAACAGTTATGTACAGTGTAACTGTTCTCCCATTGACTGATATTTTGTGTTAAATATTTGTCCTTTATTAAGATTTTATAGGAAATTTCTTAGGTAATCAGAAAATTACACTTGATCTTAGCCAAAAGGCCGAGAAGCGATAGGTAATCAGAAAATTAATTTAACAGTTCTAGTAATAAAAATTGGATTTTTATAAAGCAGTTTATAAATAAATTCTTCATATTTAGGGTTTATATTCAATCTGTAACTGTTATGTTTTATAGTTTCCAATATTTTCTTTTGACACTTTTTCCTACAAATGATTTGACTCAATTAAAAAGGAGACCTGGATTAAATCATATTTTCTTCTTTCTGGTGATTGATGTTTTATATTTATTGACATCAACTTTAAGATGTAAGTGAAAGTTCTTTTCTCAGGTCAGTCTATTATATATCTTTTAAATTTAAGACTACAATATACTTTATGTATATATATGAGCAAATATGTGTTATAAATTTATTATAGCAATATTGCACCTAGAATATCTGTTCAAAACATTTAAATATTTTGATAAAATTGTGAAAATTTTTGATGCCGGAGTGACAGTGTAACAGAAGTGAATTGTCAAAAACAGATTCCTGAACATTTGAATATCTCAGAATAAGTTTAAGAATAAAATTCGCTTTAGAGGAGCAGTGACTGATAGGCAAAGAAAAGGAAAATGAGGCTGAGGGAAACAAAAGGCTTAACATTCACTCCTGTAACACACAGCTGAGTGCACTCTACTGGACACTGTGAAGGGCACTATTCAATCAAACACAAGTTCAACACCCAGGAAATATAATAGTAAATAGAACGCAGACTGGAAGTAAGATCACAAAATTGACAAATGAAAGAGTACTGACATCCAACTGGTCCACATACACACATACTTTAATACGCAATAAAAAAGACTCTCCCTCTAGAAAAGCTTTCCTAAACCATCAAGATTAATGTGGGGACCCTCCTAAGGTCTCTCATAAAATCCTGTGTAGACAGAGAATTCAGTCTTCAAGCCCATCCAGATCCACTTTATCAGCTGTGTATGCACTCCTGCCACCCACACCCATACTCAGTGAGGAGCATCTATGACCCTTGTGATGCTTGTGGGCCCAGCAACAGTGCCCCTCCGGGGAAGGTTAGAAAGCTTTAACTCTCTTTGTCCTTCTGCTCTTGTATTATGCTCCTCACACACTGGAGTGGCCAGTGTCTATGGTCTGGGAGTTCAATGGCCCAGCTCTTGACTCCAGTTGGGATGAACTTTTGAATTTATACTTCAGAGCTCTTCCTGGGAATAGGTTATGTCCTGGACTTTCAAGTTAAATTCCACCCTTGCCAAATTTCTTCCCCTTTTCTATTCTGTTTCCTTCATATTTTTTCTGGGTCTTCCTTTGAGTTCTTCCTGCGTACATCATATTCACCAGAATCTTTAGCTTATGGTTCATTTAGAGGAGAACCTTACCTGAGACAAACATGTTTCTTTACTTATCAAACCTCAGTGTATTAGCTGTTTACTGGTTAATTTGGGATCATCCAACTCTCTGCCTTTGTGTTCTCAAAGCGTGACACAAAATAGTAAATATAATTGTATTAGTTTGTTAAAGCTGTTACAACAGAATATCATAGATTTTGAATAACAGAAACTTTGGAGGCCATAAGTTCAAAATTAAGGTATTAGCAGAACCATGCTCCCTTTGAAGGTACTAGGGAAAGTTCTATTCCAGGAATTTCTCCAGCTACTGGCAACATAACTCCAGTCTTCACACAGTGTTCTCTTGTGTATGTCTGTCTCTTCACATGTTTTTGTTTTGTTTTGTTTTGTTTTATTGGAACACCAGTCATATTGGATTGTGGACCCACTTTACTGCAGTGTGACCTCATCTTAAATCGGTTACATTCATAATAACCTTATCTCCAAATAATATCACACTTTGGGGGTTAGAACTTTAACATAAGATTTTTTTCAAGACATAATTCAACCAATAACACTATTTAATACGAATTGACCAAATACGACAGAATTAAAAATACCTGAGTATTGAACAACATAGTATAAAATAAAATATTTTTCAAAGAATTTAAAAGCTTAATCATTTCTCTTTTCATTTTATGCTTATTCTATGTCAGACAAAACTCTTGCACATCATATGAATTAGTTTATTTAGTCTTCATAAAAAAATGAAATAAAAAAAGGGGGCAGAGAGATTAAATGGGCATCATTTAATCTGAGTTCTTTATTTTCAATGTTTACTATTTACCCTCATCATACGGGAATGATTGGACATGCACCAGCATTTAATAACTACTAATATGCTCCACGTGCTGTATGTGCCCGAGTTAGAAAAACTCAATTTTCCACCTGTGTGTGTTCTTCACTATTCACACATAACACTTCACTGCTGACACTTCTGATCATCAAATGTCTGGAGGATTTTACCCACACCATGCAATTCTCTGAGACACCAACCAGGTGTCTTACTTTTTAGCTCAATTCTACCACTAGCTACCTGGAAATAATGTCAAATCTCATTCATTAAGGACTCAATCCCACAAAACTGGTCCCACCCTAGTTCAGATCTCAATTGCAATTAGTAGGTCCCCAGGTTACCCACGATTTCTGTATGCCAAGTCAGATTCCCACAACCCCCTTCACAGGTTCAATTAATTTTCTAGATGCTCATAGAACTCAGGGGAACACTTGGGTTTATCAATGTAGCAAAAGATGTGATAAAGGATATAAATGAACAGCCAGGGAAAGAGATATGTAAGGTGAAGTCTAGGACTGATCTTCTCTGTGGAGTTGGGATGTGTTACCCTCCCAGAATACAAATGTGTTCACCAATCCAGAAGCTCCCTAAATTCCCTACTATTGGGATTTTATGGAGGATTCCTCACATAGGCATGATCAGTTATTAAGTCCATTTCCAGTCCCTTCACCCTCTCTGAAAACCGGGGATGGGGCTGAAAATTCCAAGCTTCTAATCATGGCTTGGTCTTTTCAGTGATCAGCCCCCAACCAAAAGCATTTTCAGTGTCAACTCATCAGAAACAAAGACTGTCTGACACATAGGAAATTACAAGGGTTTCAGGAGCCCAGTGTCAAGAACTTGGATGAAAGAACAGGTATTAGAATAAAAGATACTTCTGGTACTTTTATCACCAAAGCAATTACAAGGGTTTTAGGAGCTCTGTGCCAGGAACTGGAGCAGAGACTAGTATACATTTTCTATTACCTCATAATACCTTACATCAGTTATTTTCTAAAAAAAGAAAAAAAAAAACAACAACAAAAAAACCCAGAGTTATGTACCAAACAATTTTTGCTAAATTTCAGTCAGTATTCTTTAGTAGTGGAACTTAAACCTATCTGATTACAAACCTATAGGCATTGCACTACAAGGAGTTTGAGTCATTTGCAGACCCTTCGTAAAGGGAAAGTAAAGTTTTCATGAACTCCTAAAGTTGAAAACTTATTTTAAATTTGTTTTTAATTAATGTTTTTTTATTTGTTTTTGAGAGAGAGAGAGAGAGAGAGTGTGAGTGAGGGAAGGGCAGAGAGAGAGGGAGACACAGAATCTGAAGCAGGCTCCAGGCTCTGAGCTGTCAGCACAGAGCCTGACGTGGGGCTCAAACTCACAAACTGTGAGATCATGACCTGAGCCGAAGCCGATGCTTAACCGACTGAGCCACCCAGGTGCCCCCAGTTGAATAGTTATTTTAATACAACACAGAATATCTACCAAAATAAAGACAGGTTTAAATTCCACTTAAAATGTTTAATTTTAAATTAAAAATAATAAATTATGTCAACAGAAATATTAATATAATTAAATATAACATTAATTTACTGTGAAACATCATATCATATTAAAAATAAATCAGTCATTATTTCTGTGGTTTAATCACTTTTAGGATTTATCTCCGAATACCTCCAAAAATTTAATACACATTTACAATAACCTCTATAGCATGTTTGCCTCTAGCTTAAAGACTTGTCATTATTGTAATACATCAACTAGAATGTGATTCTGATGGTGACCACAGGTCCTTAATTCTCCTGCGTTTGGACATCTTTAAGACTGCTTGTTATACAGTGATTCAGTTCTTTCAACACATTTCTTCTTTTCAACTACTTCAAAACCATTTTCCCATATAGTGCATTTCACTCAAATGAATTATTTTTGTTATATTGCTACCTATTAGCCTACAGAGACAGATAAAATATTAATCGCTGCACTACTAAATGGTGACAAAAGAAATATTTTTAATATTTAACTAATTTCTTAAATACTTGAATACATGTTTTCATATGTGAAAATGTAGTTCACTCGCAATTTATCACTATAAGTGAAATATTTGTCCATATACAGGAGTTATAATCATTCATGGTCATTTAAGTTAACAGAGATTGAGTGTCTCAAAGGCCTAGTACTATTTTAGGTGTTTAAGATATATTACTGAGAAAAAAAATTATAAAATCTCTGTGCTCATGGAGGTTACATAAAATGAGATTACTGATGTCATTGCCAAAGTAGTAGGAGCCATACACACTTACCATTGCACTGAATGTTAATTTCTTATTACAAATTTATATTTGGCAGCAAAGATATCCTCAGCTTAAACTAACAAAGACATTAAAAGTAAGTGCTAGTACTGTCTGCAAGTTTATAACCTAGAGGACTACTCATTAAGGTAAATAAGCTATCATTATTGTAATACAATTTCCAATGTTTATTAGAAACTTATAGAGGGGCACCCGGGTGGCTCAGTCATTTAAGCATCCGATGACTTCGGTTCAGGTGATCATCTTGCAGTCCATGGGTTAGAGCCCAGCATCGGGCTCTGTGCTGATAGCTCAGAGCCTGGAGCCTGCTTCAGATTCTGTGTCTCCCTCTCTCTCTGCCCCTCCCCCACTTACACTTGCTCTCTCTCTCTCTCAAAAATAAACAAACATAAAAAAATTTAAAATAAATAAAGCTTATCATGGAAATAAAAAATTAATTTTCAAATATATTATATAAAGCTTATTGATCATGACATAAATTTATATTTATGGAATCAATAGTCCAGAAAACCCAAATTTTTTTGAACAGGTCATGATTCTACTATGGTCATACTGACTTTGACTTGTCTGTGATAATGACCATATATATGCTTTTCTTATTATCCTTGAGATATAAAAATCAAGTCCAAAGTTGTATAGAAGAAATAGAATTGACTGAAAAACATTTGCAAAAATGTTCAGTTTACCTATAATTTGAAAATACACATTGAAAAAAGATTCTTTTTTAAATAAAATTCTTAAATTGATGGAGAAGTCTATTTCTCTCTCCTCTCTCATCCATTTAGCCACCTAAATATTTACCTCCTAATTTTGCTGACTATATGAAACTATGGGCCAGTGTTAGAGATATAAATTAATTTTAATATTTCTGAAAAACCTGTTAATATTTATCTTTGTGCTATTTACCCCTGATTCTCTCAATTGATGGAAATTCATCCGAAGGAAATAATTAAAAATACAGTAAATATTTGAGTAGGAAAGTATGTCTAAAGATTAATGTCATATGATTTCACCCATATGTGGAATTTAAGAAAGAAAAGAGATGAACATATCCTCAAAATATGGTGTGTACTTTACACTTAAAACACCTCTTAATGTGAACTATCCAGATTTCACATGTTTAAAAACATGTGAGTTTTCACATGTTTAATAACATGTAACCAGTTGGTACCACTTTGTATAATGTAGATTATAGAAAAATAAATATGATTTTAAAATGCTAAGGAAGCATAATATAAAGGAGAGAGAGTTAAATTTAGGTAGGTGATCTTAACTGGTCCTTTTTATATAGTGTGCCTATAAGGAATAATCTATTTTTACCTAACCTGATAATCCTATCATCTCCATTGTACATAATGTAACAAACTAAAAGTACTATTAAGTTACAAATTAATTTTGTAATTACATTTCCTATATATCCAAAATAATATTAACACCTGGAATTTATACTCTTTAGTTTAGAAAACACTTAAAACTCCAAGGGGGCCTGGGTGGTTCAGTCGGTTAAGCATCTAGAGCCTTGATTTCCACTCAGGTCATTATCTCACAGTTCCTGAGATCGGGCCTGCTTGGGATTGTCTCTCTCCCTCTGTCTCTGCCCCACCCATGCTCTTAGTCTCATTCTCTCTCTTTCTCTCTCTCTCAAAGTAAGTAAATAAATATATACATAAATAAATACTTTTAATTCTAATATATGGAAAGAAAGTCACATGTTTCAAGAATATTAATGGCAAATGGACAGACTGAGGGACTATATTTATGCAAAATCTGTTTGAAAAATAATCATATGTTGGGGCGCCTGGGTGGCTCAGTCGGTTAAGCGGCCGACTTCGGCTCAGGTCATGATCTCACGGTCAGTGAGTTCGAGCCCGGCGTCGGGCTCTGTGCTGACAGCTCAGAGCCTGGAGCCTGTTTCAGATTCTGTGTCTCCCTCTCTCTCTGCCCCTCCCCTGTTCATGCTCTGTCTCTCTCTGTCTCAAAAAAAAATAAACGTTAAAAAAAAATTTTTTTTTAAATAATCATATGTTAAAACAATAACATATATTTATTTTAATAAAGGTCCTCCTAAAATTGATGAGCTATTTTAACCAAAACAGTTCCAATTAAAATGTTTCAAAATCACAGATTTATAAATATGTAATGATTTCATTTCTTCTTTAATCTTTACTAAAAAAAAAAAAAAAAAAAAAAAAAGCATTATTACTTCATTCTTGACCACCAAGATTACCTGACAGAAATATTAACATCAAGAGTAATAATGATGCTTACATTCTTTGAACAACCTATATGCCAGGCATTGTTCTAAGTACTTTACGTATTATCTGATACATTTTCATTGTTTTCTGGGGCAACTGGATGGTTCAGTCAGTTAAATGTCTGACTTTGTCTTAGGTCATGACCTCGCAGTTCCTGAGTTCAAGCCCTGCTTTGGACTCTGTGCTGACAACTCAGAGCCTGGAGCCTGCTTTGGATTCTGTGTCTCCCACTCTCTCTGCCCCTCCCCTGCTCATACACACACACACACACACACACACACACACACACACACTATCTCTCTCTCTCTCTCTCTCTCTCTCTCAAAAATAAGTAAACATTATTTTTTTTATTGTTTTCTTATGAGAGGTGATTTCATAAATATGGAAAATATCAAAGAGAACAAACTGTTTTTGCAGTTGCCTTTTTGTGTGTGTAAAAGTAGAAACACCAAAAGGGTAACATTGGTAAACACAACAAATTCTGGTTATGTTGTATTTCTTATTTTTGAAGACTAGCTTTTTTTTTTTAATTGATTCTTTTTTTAAATTTTTAAAAATGTTTTTATTTATTTTTGAGAAAGAGAGACAGACTGAGAGCAAGCAGGGGAGGGGCAGAGAGAGAGGGAGACACAAAATCCGAAGCAGGCTCCAGGCTCTGAGCTGTCAGCACAGAGCCGAACACGGGGCTCAAACTCGTGAGCCATGAGATCATGACCTGAGCTGAAGTTGCAGGCTTAACCGACTCAGCCACCCAGGTGCCCCTGAAGACTAGCTTTTGGACATGTCCTTAAACATGTCTGTGATAGGGATCAAAATTCTATTTTAATTATAGAAGTTTGTAGCTACTTCTTCGGTATAGCCTGCAGGTAGAATGCCTGTCAGGAAATAATTGGATTTAATACCAATTATAATATAGAAAGACATGGGTTTAATTTTTTATGTATCAAAGACGCAGCAATTTACATTTTTAAATTTAAAAATGTTGACATAATCTCATTTATTCAGATACATAGAATCATTATTTTAAGTCTTACTTGGTCTCTTGAGTGACACTGAGTCGGTTTGCTCCTGGAGGAAACTATACAAAGAGGTAAAACAGTAGAGATGTTATGGCTAAATTGGGTTAAAAATGATGGGGCTCTGCTAGATACCTTATTCACCTCTTTCTAGACATGTGGCCTTAAGCAGATCAACTGACGTCTGTATGCCTCAAGACCAGTATCATACTCATCTAAACTGTGAATAATAGTCCTGACCTCCTAAGGTAAATGGATACCATATGTAAAGCCCTTAGCACATACAGCAAGGTACATAAGCACTTACCGGGTAGATGTAATGACTCTTGGGAAATAACCACCAGAGGATTAAGGGATAGATTTTCCTGGTAGGTAAATGAATATAGTGCTTCCAACAGCATCAAGATGAATCCTTTTCTAATGATTTAACAATGATTCTAATTGACCCTGCTTTGCTATTCATTAGGTGTGAATTAGTGAGGTTTCTTTCAAATAGATCTGTCTATATAATCATTATTTTAGCCTGAGTTCATTTTTAGTTAATGTAGCCTGAAATGTGAATCTGGTGAGTAATGCATTTTAGTTTCATTGCCAAGAATTCTGAAAAAATTCCCAAATTTGCTTGGCAAATGGAGTGTGTCTCCATAAGGTCACAAATTTAACACTTTGATATAAAAAAAGGGGAAATGAGTATATAATCATAAAATTTTGAATTATCCTAAAAATTATAGGTGCTGTATGGTAATACTTCTTTCTTTTAATTGCAAATGTAATTATTTAAACATTATTTTAAGTAAACTTAATCCTTACCCTTGCAAAATATAATTACATATGCGCTCCATTTTTTCTTGGAGTATATTATTATTAACATACATTCACAAAAAGGAATTAGTTTCAACACTTATTTTTTCCTATAACAGTATATCCTGGGAACTTTCTGCACTGGTACATGTAGTTATATTTTATTTTTTGTAATAGTATATAAAATCAATTCATCTATGCACTGGAATTATTTAACTAATAACGTTATAGTACGACTATGAGTTAAAAATGACAAACTCAGTGGAACAACTTTACTCAACTTTGCTTAAGTTGTGGATAAGCCCGTGCATGTTTTAAGTTCAGTATTTTGTACGTTAAGCTTCCGTATATTTCTCAGGGCAAATGCTTTATTTCCATACCACCAAATTTTATACACACAGTAGTTTCAAAACAAAAAACTAAAATTTTATGTTAGAAAAAAGTACCTAATCTCTTTTCATCTCTTTTTGTTTTAAATGTCCTTTAAATTGTTAACAAAAAAGATTAAACAAGAATAGAATGTTTTATGTACTTTGAATAATGACAAATTGCTGACACTACCTTTTGTTTTTTAATGCAAATTGTTTTTGGCTCTTTTGTCCATAGGAACCAAGCAGTAACAGTGAAAGTGCCTCATGTGTCACTAACAACATCAGAAAGAAAAGTAAATCTTCAAAAGTTTATTGTGGACCATGTTCTAAAACGATCCAGGATGAGTGGCATATAACCTTACATGTGGCAATACAGCAGTGTACTTTAGCTGAGACACAACTGTTCTCAAAAATCCAAGTGAAAATTGAGAATTAAAAAAAATCAACACTTGCTAAATAGATCATACTTACTTATAGAGCCTATAATTTACAAATGTTTTGAGACCGTTTCTATTTCCACAAATGCACCTTTAGGGAAAGGCCCAAATAATGGATCCTGCATTTTAAAGCAAATTGGTAAATTTGTATAAATTTAGTAAGGCCTCTCTTTCTCTTGCCATCTTTGGGAAATAGTGTGGGAGTTTAGGAGTATGTATTTCCTGAATAAAATAACTTTGTTTATCTATTTCTGTTAAAATATCATTTAGTATTGGTCACTTGGGTGGCTCAGTCGGTTGGGCATCTGACTTCGGCTCAGGTCATGATCTCATTCATGGTTCGTGAGTTCAAGCCCTGTACTGACTCTGGCTCTGTACTGACAGCTCGGAACCTGGAGCCTGCTTCAGATTCTGTGTCTCCCTCTCTCTCTGCCCTTCCGCTGCTGGTGCTTTGTCTCTCTCTCTCTCTTAGAAATAAATAAATATTTAAAAAAGCCAATTAGTATTAATAGATTGAAATATATCTTGTGATTTCAGTGGAATGTAATTAGCACACCTGTAATAATGATGGTCTGAGCTAATGAAATAGCACAGGAACTACATGGTGATAGCTGCATGGTGACGAATGTCATGACACTTGGATCTAGGAAATGGGGTCCTACACTGGGCCACATACTTTGGAGGGTTTTACATATATTAATATGAAACAAAAAAATAAATATAAATTTACATAGTCTATAAAATATAAATAATATATCTAATTATTTTTCTTTTCCTTCTCTTAAGAAAGCTTGTTGAAAATTTATAACTAATGAAGTAGATAAAATATGCTAGGGCAGGATCTTTAGGAGAACTTTGTGGGCCAGGCCGGAAGATGAAGCAAACCAGATCCAGTGAACATGTGAGCAGATGAAAGGGAAGAAAGACCTGAAGTTGCCCAGAGAGTGTGTCTAAACCACCCAGTTTCCCAGATAAATAGTGCTTGGCTAGTGGTGCTTTGGGAAATGCTAAGTCAGTTGCCCCATGGAGGAGTGGTACTGGTGTATACTGGTTTCTGGGGAGTTTGACCTTGTCAAGTCTTTAATAAGGATCTAGTCCTGTCCTAGGAGTCTGGGTCCCAAGCCAGCTTTCATGCTGCCAGGCCACAACACATCTTTACAACCACTCTGGCTGGCCCACAGACAGCAGGTGTGGTCAGGGAAAGAAGAAAAGAAGGTCCTATGAAGAAAATCCCTGGGGACGGGCCAGATGGGTCCCATTACAGCGAAGCAGCTCAGGCCATGAGTAAAACTGTATTTATAACTTTTAAGTGCTTAGATTTATATATATAGATTCCATTTTTATTCTTGCTCTGGAACCACAAATGTACTGGCTGAATTTCTCTATATTAAAGCAGTTGTGGAGAAGCTGGTGAGAAGACCCAGATTCACAGACCCTCCAACAGAGATAACTGATTGATTATATATAACGTGTGAGTGAAGGAGAGTCATCAAGGATGGCCATTTACCAAAATGGAGAATACTGAGAGCTTAGCATGCTTTGAGGAAAATGAGATTTATTTTTCTTATAACATGTTAATTTTGAGGATTTCAGAGGAGAGTCAGATTAAAGATGATATTAAAATCTGCGTAGCTGCCTATGATGACCTAGTACCTGAATATAGATAGAAAAGTCCTAGAGAATGTTAACATTTAGAAATTAATGAGAAACAAATAAAAATTTTTAAAAAGTAGCCAGTGAGAAAAGAGAAAAATAAAAGTTTTTTTTTTCAAGGATGAAGATGGATAAATAATGTTTTAAGTACTGCCAAATGGTGAAACAAAGTGAGGACTGAGAAATGACCTTTGAGTTAGTAATAAAGAGGTTATCAATGACAACAACCAAATGATTTTAATGCGGTTGTGGGGATTAACTCATGATCATAAGTGGTTTAGGAGAAAATGGGTGGTTAGGAAAGGTAATTTAATTATCAGAACTTTAATTTATAACATTGAAAGCTGGGAGGCGAACATCTCATTCAAATAAGACCAGCAGCGAATAGGCATGACTCAATATGGGTACTTTTCTCACATTAATCTTAATGGGGATATTTGTCTCCTCTCTCATGCTAATTTCTCTCCTAAAACTGTTCATTTATGGGGAGGATTTGCACTAATGCTAGCTTTGAAGATAATGGATGTATAGGTGAGAACCCGGCTCTGTCTCTCAATTCTAAACCACTATTTTTAAAAAAATGCACTGCTCCATCTGTAATTTTTTGGAAATCTTTAATATGGTTTTAGTTCTAAAAGTGCTATATGAAGCAACTTTACTGAATCTTTTGCTATCAGTCATTAACTGTTTTTTCTATCCAAATCTATATTCCAGATTATAATAATTTCAATAGGACATGAGGGATAATATACGTTGCTGAACATGAGTTTTAAAAAGAACAGATGTAACTTGATAAGAAACAGGCATAGACCGAGTCACAATTTCAAAGATTGATTAGTGGGTGTGCACAAATAAAAGACAGAAAACTGGTAGAACAAAAACTGAAACAGAAGTAGTACCTAATAAACGTTATTTATAAACTTATAAACATTTTGTGAAAGTCTCTGGAACCTGAGGATAATATTTTGAACTTGATACAGTAGGATCATTCAGGGACACTTAATAAAGTCCCACTGCTAGAAATATTTAAAAGTGACTTGAATAAACAGAAAACAATGTAAGGGATGGATCGAAAACATAGATACTAAGAATACAAGATTGGGATATTTTAAAATTTGTCCAGCTGTGAAAAAAGAAACATAAAGAGTAAAATGATGATAAGGAACTTTGAAGAGGGTTTAATTAATTAATTAGTTAATTAATTAATTTTACAATGGTGTGAAATAAGAAAAAGAGGAAAAAATTATAAAGACTTGTATTTGGGCTTTTCATACTCATTTGATTATAAATCCTTTGCATGATAAGGAAATAAAAGGATATGTGAATGTAAGATAATGACCCTATGATACCCAGGCATTAATCTTGGGGGAAAATGATAGGTACCCTCTGGATGGTGGAGATATTAAAAGCCACTGGCAGGGTTTTGGTCACCCAACACATGAAATATTTGAGCAAAACAAAATGCCAGTCAACAATATCAATAGACAAATGGCAATTTGAAATTTTGTCCTTAACCACCCCACCCATTTTTGGGTCCAGCCAAGAAAATAAACCAGAGCCTTTGGATAAAGTTGCAGTCGGTATTTGTTAAAAACTTGGGAGAGATTATGGAATATCTGTAGTTATTGGTCCATTTTTTTTAGAAATTTGTCTAAATTTGTCCAGAATTTTTAAAATACATGCAGCAAGTGGTACCCTTTACAACACATACACCTCCTTCTTTGGCCAATAAGGAACCTAAAGCTAAATGGTTATCCCAAACTCTCTGCACTAAAGAATCATGTAGCTGTTGCGTTAAGGCTAGGCCTTGACATAACAGCCCAATGTGTTCAGCCAAGGTGGCTGACAGGTTGGTATTTGCCTTAATAATTCATTGTTGCATGCCCAGTGTAGTGACACCTAGCCTAGTCCCTGTGAGAAATAGCAGTAGACCTACTCCCAATATAACGGGGATGAATACCACACACTTCTGATGTGAGGGGCAGATGGAGAGATACATTGGGGGTCTTGTTCAGTGATTTGTAAAGGTGGTTTTAGGGAGACTAAAGAGCATGGGAATGAACAGACAGTACTTGCTGGGAGTTGGCACAGAGACAAATACATTGGAGGCTGAGGGAAGGAGAAGTGTACATATGGAGAACCATGTGTGATGGCCCCAGGGAATTGGACCTACAGAGGACACCAGCTTGATAAGGAAAGCCAAAATAAACTGGTGATCCTCCCCCACCCCAGACAGCTGGGCCTCAAGGCCCAAGACCATGGGAATTGTGCTTCTTGTGGCGAGGTATAGGTCAAATATTCATCCCTGTGGTGTTGATGCCTGGAAAGATATGGAGGTTTAGGAAGGAATGTGAGGGCTCCTGCCACATACCATCTTGCAATACCATTCTGCATCAGAGCAGTCGTGCATCATAGCAGCTGGACAAGCTGCATGTAGGGTGTTCTCTGTTGAGCAAACAGACCAGGGTCAGTAAGTCAGTCAGGTAGGCTACTAACTTGGGAAACAGTCTTGTTGAGGCTGGCAACATACCCAGCAATTATAGTGGCCCCAAAAAATGAGCTCTTATTTCTTCCAGTTGTGTAAAAATACTAAGACTATTGGAAGGCTTGAGTGGGAGGATTGTGGAGCCCTGAGTGGTGATCATAGGGGAGGGTCTCATTGGGGTGGTATAAGGAGGTGACCTGGTAATTGTTGTCCTGGAGGGTGTCCTGGTGGATGCCGTGGTGGTGGCCACACCTGCAGCTGGGAAGGGGGTCTTCTCAACAGAAATAAATTCACTAATTCCCAGTAGGCCACATAATGTGGATTAACCTAATGGGTGTGGAGAAGGCAAGCAAATAGGTGGAATGTTTACTGGGGTTCCCACAGGGTTGTGAGACTTAATACATACGTTGGCCTTACAAAGCTCAAAGGAGCAACAGAGAGCAGCTTAGCAGTCACAGCACTGCCTGGTACTCCAGCAGCAAACACTTTATAAGCAATATTGCTCTGGGGTAAACACACAGTTAACTCTGCAAAATGCCACTCAGATAGGAAATTTAGATAAACAAGTATTCAGTTCAGCATCCAACCCCGGGGGAGTGCTTTACCATCACCAGCCACCATATCTTCCTTGGTGTCACCTCTGCTATACTAGAAGGTTATAGAAGCATCATTCAGGATGAGGGTCATGTCCAGCGACATTGTGGACTGGGGTGTCATCATCTACAGCATTATTGTAGGTGGAGGGAACCATTCAAGAGGGGTGCCTCTCCCAGGTAGCCACTCGGGATGGGGACTAATGGACCAAGGGGTCTATCAGGGTTGCATAAATTTTTGTTGCTCTAATTAAGGTTAGACTGCACCTTAATTAGCTTTGGGAGTGTTTCCTGGTATCACACAGTCTCATTAAATTTTGTGGGTACTCAGGGGCACTCTGGGCAAATAGCTGGGTGATATTTTCTTCTGAGGCATAGAAAGTCTCCATCCATAAGTAGTAAAGGTTGGAGACAGATGTGTAGCCTTGGTTTAAGTAAAATTTGGTTATATGCTCTTGACAATTTAATATTTCACACTGTACTACCAGAGATGGGTCTGAACTGCGTAAGCCTATCAGCCAATTAGGGTTCATATGAAGGCAATGTGATGATTGGTGCCCAGACATCAGGATGACATTGACTGCTTGGGCAGGGCTGCTGCCCTTTAAGCATTTGTGCCATTGGTCCCATTTAACTTAAGGATTGAATTGTCTGACTAGTATCCACACTTGGTGGTGTTTCAGGTGAAACCCCTCTAGGGCTGACTTCTAGCACTTAACCATCACACCCCCTATCCTGGGATGCACTTATGAGTGCTGTGTAGTCCAAGATACTTTCTAGTATTATCTCTCTGGGGTTGAAGAATAAGCCCCATGACTCAGATGGCACAAAAGGCACAGAGTAAGGTCAGCAGCAGTGGGCATCTGCATTTTGTAGTTTTGTGATTGCCTTTATGGGGCCATTCATTGGGTCTACAGCTTGTTGGTGGCCTCCTACAAAGTGAGGTAGGGACAAGTGTTTTAATCGTATTGCCATGCTGTCATCTTCTAATGTTGCTGGTGTCAACCAACCTGAGTGACTCTTTTCTCCTTTTGGAGATATACAGTTTCTTATTCCTGATGGATTCCAAGTGCAATTGTTTCCACTTCCTGTGAGGAAGTATGGTTAGGAGAAATGAGCCATCCACTAATACCACTTTACACTGGAATTAGAGCTGGAATTTGCATGTCAAGCGGGTCAGAACATTAAGACTATTTTTCTTTTTTTTTTTTTTTAACGTTTTTTGTTTTTTTTGTTTTTTTTTTTTTTTATTTATTTTTGGGACAGAGAGAGACAGAGCATGAACGGGGGAGGGGCAGAGAGAGAGGGAGACACAGAATCGGAAACAGGCTCCAGGCTCCGAGCCATCAGCCCAGAGCCTGACGCGGGGCTCGAACTCACAGACCGCGAGATCGTGACCTGGCTGAAGTCGGCCGCTTAACCGACTGCGCCACCCAGGAGCCCCAAGACTATTTTTCTAATGGGCCAGGAGTATCTATGATGAGGAGGTCAGAGCTAACCACCTGTCCCTGACTGGGTTGCAAAGGAATATTGCAAGGCAAGACAACTGACATTTTAAATCTGTAAGTGGACTCAAAATTGTAATTATAATTATAGTTTGGCTCTCCCAGACATGGAATCTTAAACCAGTCAATCAGGGATCACCTGATAAGCATGCTTAGGTAATCGGATAGACTCCTGCCATCCCCTAAAAGAAAGTAACCTTGAAATAACTAGTTCATTTTGTGCCTGATAGAACTTCTTGTTCCTTCTCCCGTCTACCTATCAGCCTTTCATTTTGTATAGCTCCTCAGAGCCCCTTTCTATTTGCTACATTGGATGCTTCTTGATTCATGAATTGTTGAATAAAGCCTAATAAGATATTTAAAGTTTACTCAGTTGAATTTTGTTGTTGTTTTTTTTAACACTAAACACAAAAACTAACAGTTTATTTGGAAAGAATACAAACAGCATTTTTAAAGCTCCAACAAATATTAATTTTATCATTAGGTGTTTTATATTCTACTTTATTTTCCCAACTTATCCATGTGCTAAATATTGTTAGTGTATTTTTTTTTAAAGGAACAGGGTTAGACAATTTGACATCACAGAGTCAAATGTGATTTGACATCACAACAATTTGTGCTATCACAGAGATACTAAGTGTAAGAACAGATTTTGGAACCCAGGTCTGAAAAGATTCAAAGGCTTTTTATACTTAAAAAAATGCTATCTGCTTCTTAATTATGATGTTCAGATTTGGGATGTGGATTGAATCTTGGACATTAACTAACTAGAGGTAGACTCCACAAAGAAACTCAGTTTTCCTTCCTTATTTATCTTCAACTTCCTGATTTTTGTGAGAACCAAAAAGTTAACAATATTTACTGATAATACAGTGCCTGGCACAGAACTGTGCTTGTGTTTAATTAATATTTCTGTGCTACTTTATTAATTGGATATTCAATGAGTGAAGCTATTTTAGAAAATATTTCATTAACATTTTTTTCTTGGTTTCTGAGGAAATTTATTCTGAATACTTTATTAGGCTGCAAGTCTTTATTCGTTGGCAATGTGTTTGAGTTTTGAAAAAAAATGAAAAGCCATTTAAGCTTCACCTGATTAATAGATTGGACGTTAAAACTTGCATGCTGAATTTTGGTATTAAAAATAAGATTACGGGGGTGCCAGGGTGACTCAGTCGGTTAAGCATCCAACTCTTGGTTTTAGCTGGGGTTATATACGATCTCACAGTTCATGAATTCAAGCCCCACACTGAGATCTGCATTGGGCGCTGTACTGACAGGGAGGAGCCTGTTTGGGATTTTCACTCCCTCTCTTTCTTTGTGCCCCTCCACTGCTTGTGTTAGCACATGTGCGCAGGCTCTCTCTCTCTCTCTCTGTCTCTGAAAATAAATAAATAATAAATAAATAAATAAATAAATAAATAAATAAATAAAGTATACAAACAATATTACAAAAAGATGAAATATTCACTTTCACATTTTGTGATCTTGCTCTGGAGACAATTCTAAAATGAAAGCTCCAAATATTTCAAGAAATCACAGCATCATTTGAATATATTTATATGTATATTGTAACATGCACACATAAAACATGGAAGAACCACACCATTTCCATGGTATATTATCTGTTACTTTTTTGATAATCTAATCAAGTCTAAAGTCACTATGTTTGTGTTTGGGTGTAACTATCCCTTAATCATATTCTGATAGCCACAAGAATTAGTCTATACCATCACAATTTATCACCCCATTGGGCTTAACAAATAGCATTTTGGCATGCCATTATTTCTTAATGAGGACAGTGCCCTATATAATTAAGTCAGCACATTAGGTGATAGACACTAGAGCTAGCAGGGTAACAGTCCTTATCTTAGTTAAGCATTGATAGAAACTGTGCTGAACTTTTTCTTGCTTCAGTTAAGCTTACTAAATTTCAGTTTCCTCTCTGTCCAAATATAACGTGAGACAGGTGGTGGTTATGTCTAGAGTCATATGCAAATGGAGTGCTAGCTGATGTGTATTCCCAAACAATCCTGTTAATGAACCACATCCACAGCTGACTATATCTCTATGTAGTAGTAGTACACACTGCCCTACCCCAAAACCCTTGGAGAAGGCACATTTGGGATTTTTCAGCTATTTAGAAAGTTTAAATGTACACATATGAGATACTAGGCAACAGACTCATCATAGTCTAGGGCAGTATCTCATGATTAACCAATATTTCTACAGAAGAAAACATAAAATTGTTCACAATAATGAATAAAGATATAAATAGCAGCATGTCAGACTAGGTCAGATTCATTTCCAAATAAACTATGAAACATCTTATATTTTCTTTTTTTCTTTCTCTTTTTTTTAATATGAAATTTATTGTCAAATTGGTTTCCATACAACACCCAGTGCTCATCCCCACAGGTGCCCTCCTCAATGCCCATCACCCACCCTCTCCTCCCTCCTACTCCCCATCAACCCTCAGTTTATTCTCAGTTTTTAAGAATCTCTTATGGTTTGTCTCTCTCCCTCTCTAACTTTTTTTTTCACTTCCCCTCCCCCATGATCTTCTGTTAAGTTTCTCAAGACCCACATATATTTTCAAACTTCTTGGATTTTGAAATTATAAAAAATGTACTCTAAATGTAGACTTCAGAGATCCATTTGCTCACACATTTAAAAAACTTTTTTAATATTTATTTATTTATTTGGGAGAGAGAGAGAGACAGAGACAGAGAATGAGCAGGGGAGGAGCAGGGAGAGAGGGAGGCAGAGAATCCCAAGCAGGCTTCACGACATCAGCACAGAGCCCGATGTAGGGTTTGAACCCAGGAACCGTGAGAGCATGAGCTGAGCCTAAATCAAGAGTTGGACGTTCAACTGATTAAGCCACCTAGGCACCCCTTTCAAAACTATTTTAACACATACATTTTATTTACTCATAAGAACACACATCTAATGATAGTCTACCTAACTCTGTGACTATGTAATCAATAGCAGGGACTTGTTCTTATTTGCTTATTATAAATCTTTATTTCCAGAATGGTTGTGCATGATTAAAGCTATATAGCTACTACTCTTTTCCTGTTTCTCCATGGCATGCTACCAACTGTATGGAGGTAAGAATAAGAGAAGTCTCCAGAAATCCCAATTTTATTTTATTTATTTATTTATTTATTTATTTATTTATTTATTTATTTATAAATAGAATTTATTGTTAAATTGGCTAATATACAGTGTGTAGAGTGTGCTCTTGGTTTTTTGGGGAAGATTCCCTTGGTTCATCGCTTCCATACAACACCCAGTGCTCATCTCAACAAGTGCCCTTCTCAATGCCCATCACCCATTTTCTTCTCTCCCCACCCTCTCATCAACCCGCAGTTTGTTCTCTGTGTTTAAGAGTCTCTTATGGTTTGCCTCCCTCCCTCTTTGTTTATAACTATTTTTTTTCCCCTTCCCTTCCCCCATGATCTTCTGTTAAGTTTCTCAGGATCCACATATGAGTGAAAACATATGATATCTGTCTTTCTCTGACTGACTTATTTCACTCAACATAACACCTTCCAGTTCAATCCACGTTGCTGTAAATGGCATGATTTCATCCTTTCTCATTGCCAAGTAGTATTCCATTGTATATATAAACCACATCTTTTTTTTTTAAATTTTTTAACGTTTATTTATTTTTGAGACAGAGAGAGACAGAGGATGAACAGGGGAGGGTCAGAGAGAGGGAGACACAGAATCTGAAACAGGCTCCAGGCTCTGAGCTGTCAGCACAGAGCCCGATGCGGGGCTCCAACTCACGGACCGCAAGATCATGACCTGAGCCGAAGTCGGCCGCTTAACCAACTGAGCCACCCAGGCGCCCCTAAACCACATCTTCTTTATCCATTCATCAGTTGATGAACATTTAGGCTCTTTCCATAATTTGGCTATTGTTGAAAGTGCTACTATAAACATTGGGGTACAAGTGCCCCTATGCATCAGCAGTCCTGTATCCCTTGGATAAATTCCTAGCAGTGCTATTGCTGGGTCATAGGGTAGGTCTATTTTTAATTTTTTGAGGAACTTCCACACTGTTTTCCAGAGCAGCTGCACCAGTTTGCATTCCAACCAACAGTGCAAGAGGATTCCTGTTTCTTCCCAATTTTAAATGGCCTCATAGTTCAGGAAGTAGTCTGAGGTTTCTGGCGATGTAATTTTATTGTTTTAACTTCAGTTTAATACAAAAACATTTTGTTATCTTCCCTACAATACGTTTTCAATCGATTTCCCTTTCATTCTTTTTCCCCATTGTATTTGTCAAAGTTCAGGCTTTGTTCTTTATATGTAGTATTTTACCAATAGCCTATCCTAGTTCACTTCAGCACATGCTCTCATTAGCTTACAATAGTCCTCATCTCTTTCAGTTGATTTTAAGGAAGCATGACCCTGTTTCTACTAGCAGAGCACTTGCTTCATGATTCTTACCTGGATTCAAATCCAAACCAAACCATGACACTTACTACTGGGTGACTTAAAGTAAATTAAATATCACTGTGCCTCATAGTTCTTATCTGTGAAATAAGGATAATGCTAATGCCTATGCTATGTGATTGGGAAAAGATTAAATTAAACCCTTTAAAAAAGTAACACACTTATAAACAGTGCATGGCATAAACTAGGCCCTATGTTAGATGTTAAATCATATTATTTTATTATTTTATCTTTAATTATTGTCAAAAATATCACCATCAGTATCTTTCATTTATCCTCAAACTGATCTCTTTCTTCTATAAATCTCCCATATGCCACCTTGATTATCTTTACAAAATCATCCCTGGTCATTATCCTCTGATTTCATAGAGGGTAAACTTTACAGTTTTGGATCAGATGTCTTTTTCCTATTTCAGCCTTCTCTATTTTAACTGAAGAGTATTAGATGTGACTGATGTGGTGTGATTTATATTTAGTGAAAACCAAAAGAACAAAGAAAAGTACATAAAATGGGGACCAATGTCAACCTTCAGGGAATTCTCTATGGAAATAGTATACGTTCCCTAACTAGGTGGAGTAAACCATGATGTCAATATTAACATATAATTGGAAGGAAAAGAAACTCAAAAATTTTGAAAATTAAACATGACATAAATGTAACTGAGAATGTCCCCACACTATGCCATTAGGATTCATATAAAACCCTCAGATGGTAGTTCAGAAGACAAAACAAGTCAAGATTCCTTCTCTCTCTGAGACAGTAATAGAGCTAACCAAAGTTTCCCTTGTAATAGCAAAGTGAGAAAAAAATCTTGGTAAAATTAATATAACAGAACTATCAAACTAATGGAACAAAAACAATCAATATTCTACTAGAAGACAAATATTTAGCACCAAGAAACAATTTTTCCCAACTGAGAGATCATCCTATATTCCAAGAAAGTCTGATTCAGAGAACTTTAAGTGGAAAAAAAAAGGACGTTTATAGTAAGAATAGAAAGATTATTACCAGGGAGTATCTGAATAACATTTAGAGCCAGAGGACAATAACTTTTTTTGTAGCCAAAAATTAGTTAGTATTATATATAATTGAAATTTGTTTTGAAAAACAAACCACAATGACCACAAACTAAATTCTTTTCATTTAGCATGACAAAGATGTCTTAGTTCACTATTTTTGCTTTGGTGAAGGGACATTTTTTGAAGTATAGCAGCTGATTCTTTGATTGTTTTCTGTTGATTTCAATTTATATTCTATTTGATAACATGCACAAGATTGTCCAGTTCTTTATAAAAGTATTTTTAAGCATCAACCTACTCCTCTATATTTATAAAATAAGCAGATAAAAATATCTGGAAAGTAATGTTGTTAAAAAATAATTTATTTTTTCATGATAGATACTGGGGTTTGGGATTTTTTACACTTATTTTTATATTTCCTGATGCTCTAGTTCATTATAATAGGTATCCATAATTTTTATAAGCATAAAAGCATGGATTTCTGTAAAATAGATTAAAGTCTCTGCTCATCAGAAAGCTTCCCATAATTATAAAATTATTTCTTTATGTGTCTCTCATTTACAACTGAATAGAATTAATTTGTAAAATAATGAACAAAATTTTATCTTTCATATTCTCTCATGCTTCTTGAACCATGTACACTTTTAAGTCATACTTTGTAATGAAAATAAGACTTTAAAAAATCAAGAACTTAGAGATATACATTGTGAGTTACAATGAAATAAAGAGTAAGGAATATAGGTAATTATTAAATCTTGTGGGGACCTGGGAAGCGAGGTACTCAACATGTTCCCTGATTTTTTCATTTGACAAAGAGAAATTGATAATTGTGATTCTTAGAGAAAAAAAAAGTTGCTATGTAATGAGAAAATATAGCAAGTGAAAGCCATTTGAAGTTTTACTCCATAAATAAAGTATGAAAAATTAAAGCATTTGATTTATCTGTTGCATTTAATATTACACCATGACAGTGATATTCATTGTATCTCCTACCAAGATTATAATGGCACTCATAAAAAATAATGTATTTGAAAACAAAGAGTTTTTGTTACAACTAATAGAAAATAGGCACAAAACTTAAATACATATGAGCACCAAGACAGATGTTAATTGCTTTTTTTGTCATCCAACCATTAAGTATTTGTTATAAGCCTGCCACCACATATGTCAACTAGAAATGAAGGCTGTGGAGAAAATAAAATAGGGTAAGGATAGAGAAAGTGCCAGAAGGAAATGGGTTTACTTTATTTATTTATTTTTTTAAGGTTAGTCAGGGATGATTGACTAATGAGAAATCTGATTTGACACTGGGAAGAAATGAGAGCAGATGATGCAGGTGTCTGGGTGAGAAGGACTATTTACAGGGTAAGAAGAGAGTAAATGCCAAGATCTTGAGATAGGGTGATATTTGGAGCATTCAAGGAATATCAAAGTGGCCAATTTGTCTAGAGAAAAGTAAATGAGTGGCAGAGTGAATGAAGGTAACACCAGAGACACACCAGTAGGCTAGATCATAGGTCCTGTTGGGGCAAGGAAAGTACTTTGGATTTTACTCTGACTAGAATGAGAAGACACTCTCCTAATTGGAGAATACCAGTTAGGAATTTCTTAACTTACATTTTAAATGGATCATGCTAGCTTCTGTGTTGGGTGAACACTGATGTGCTGAGGTACAAAGAGGGAGATTGGAAGATCAATGAGAAGAACACACTAGGAATTCAGGTGATAGAATTTGAGAACTTGGACTAGGTAGAGATAGTGAGAGGTGGTCAATTTCAGTATATAATTTAAAGATAGATCCAGCGGGGATTACTGGTGAGTAGCATGTGGATAGTGAAAGAAATAGAAGAGTTGGGGATGATTTCAACAAACTTTTTCAATGAGAAATTGGAGCAAAGGAGTTAATGTTTGGTTATTTGAAGAGGAGTGTGGGAGAAGCAATTCAGGTGTTAAAATACAAAGTTGAAAGTTAGGTACAAACTTAAGCTTAAGATGCTTGTTACACATTCAAGTGGCCATGACACTGAAATACTAAAGTCTAGATTTCCAAGGAAAGGTCTGGATTGGAGTTACAGCGTAAGAAGAATTGTATTTAAGAAGAAAAGTATCAAATTAGCTATATGTTGCTAAAGCGACCAAATCAGAAGACAACTGAGATTAACTGTCAGAGTAAATGGCATTGACAATGTTTGTCAGACTCATTTCTTGCTCTTCCTTTCTCCCTCCCAATTAATAAGTCTATATTTAGGAAAGAACACTTATTTCTACAATATTTCTACTTGATGATAATGTATTTAAAAATATTTCTAGATAAACCTTATGGTGTATTGTTTGTATTTTGTATTTGCAGTATTCTCTGGGTAAATCTTGAGGTAAAGAATGTCCAAAGGAAATGTAGTTTTGCAATATAAATGCATATTGAAATCGTGTGCTAGATGCAATGTCTACCTGAGAAATTAAGGTTGATAGAGCATCATTGATTTTTTTTTTACTGAATGTAATTAACATATAACATTACATGAGTGCCAGTTGTGTAGCATAATTATTTGATATTTGTACATATTGTGAGATGGTCACTAGAAGAAATCTTGTTAACATTTATCACCATACATGGTTACAGAATTTTTTTCTTGTGATGAGAACTTTTTTAAATTTTCTTAGCAACTTGCAAATGTGCAATACAGTATCCTTTACTATAGTAGCCATGCTGCATATTGTAGAACTGGAAGTCTGTACCTTTTGTCCCTTTCACCCTTTTCACCCACCCTCCAACCCCCATGTCTGGCAATCAGCATTATGTTCTCTGTATCTTATGAGCTTGTTTTTTTCTTGTTTGTTTGCTAGATTCTGAATATAAATGAGATAATGTGGTATTTGTCTTTCTCTGTTTGACTTATTTCATTTAACATAATGCCCTCAAGACCTAACTATCAATTGTTTTGTTAAAAAAATTCATATATATATATATATATATATATATATATATATATATATATATATATATAGTAGGGCACCTGGAGAGCTGGGTGGCTCAGTTGGTTAAGCGTTTGACTTTGGCTCAGGTCATGATCTCACAGTTCATGAGTTTAAGCCCCACATTGGGCTCTGTTCTGACAGTACAGAGCCTGCTTGGGATTCAATCTCTCTCTGTGTCCTTCTCCTACTCACAGTATCTCTCTACCTCAAAATAAATAAAACTTAAAAAAATAATAAAAAATCTTATAAAAGCAAAGAAATGACATAAAACTAAATGTTTCAAACCATGTACAACTATACTGGAACAAAATGAATGTTATCTGAGCCATCTTAATTTGTGTGTTTTTAAAGTTTATTTTTGAAAGAAAGTGGGAGAGAGTGTAAATGGGGAGGCAGAGAGAGAGGGGGACAGAGGATCTGAAGCCTGCTCTGTGCTGACAGCAGTCAGCCTGATGTGGGGCTCAAACACACAAACTGGGAGATCATGACCTGAGCCGAAGTCTGACGCTAAACCAACTGAGCCACCCAGGTCCCCCTAAGTTGTGTTTTGAAAAGGAACATTTCAAAATGTTTTGTACACAAAATATTTAGGAAGCATTTATTAAACCCTGGGTAGAACCAGAAGTGGTGCTACTTTTGAAGCTTGGGTTCACATTCATAAGACTTCCTCGTTTCAATAAAATGCATAAATATTACAGTATGCATTATCATTTTCATTTTTATGATATATGCCTTTGGGTTAATGTGATATTTGCATTTTCTCAGGAACTCCTTTGTCCCTTTAAAGGAATGCATTTTATTCCTTTATTGTGTTCCTTTTGTAGTATTAGAAGTTAGACCCTTTAGGGAAGACATTACTTATGAATATAGAAATGAGATAAATTGTAATATTCTCAACATCCATCTAAGATTAGAAAATCTTTGTTTAAGGCAGATGTTTATGAGTTATTGAACTTAAATTCTGTAATATCTGAAATTGTCTTTGTCTCTCATTCCACTTGCATTATTATTGCCCTTGAAAAGAATGAAAACAAATCAAAACAAACTCTCTGCCGCTTTATCTCTTAAATCTATTAATTAGTGTTTTTACTATTCTCTTAATACGTTTTTCCTAAATATAGAAATATTCAAAATGATTCTTGTATTTATATTGTAATGTATGAAGAATAAGTGCTTTATTAGAAATTAGTATTTAAATTTAATCACATTGGATGCATACCTCAGTATTTCTAAGCATGAAACTGAAGTTCTTATTCTGGAAAATATATCACAGGATTGTTTTGAATATTTAGGGAATAGTTTCAGTTCAGAACCATATTTAGTACGTACAATACAAAAGAAAACCTGGATATTTCTCTTTTCTTATTATGCAGTCACCATCTTTAATGGTCATGGTGCACTGTGGAGAAGGTTCAGGAGATTATAGACCAGGAGTTCTTCAGAGAGACCCAGCATCCACCTCATTCATATTCATCTTAGAATTGAGGAAGAGTCTGTGAATCTTCATGACAGTAACTCCAGTTAAATTTCTGTCCACCGGGATTAACTTTTTATTTTTATATGTCAAAAAGATCTTCAACATATGCTCCATTTTGGTTGTTTTGGCTTAATTCTTAGGGACCCTGAAATCAGTTCATACCACTCTAAATGTATCCTATCCCTACAGCTTATTGTTGTGACTCTATTCTCATTTTCTCTAGCTGTTTCGTGCCACCACTCCAGGATCTCATTTCATCCACTCACCCTCATCTCCATCTGTGGTTATTCAAGGACAAGGTGCCCTCACCAAGGCAGTTTTAATGTCTTGGAGAAGATGTCCTCCAACTCTGATGAGGGTATAGTTAAGGTATAGCTGAGCAGGCTAGACATTTTAGAGCTATTTTAACAGTCACAATTTTTTATTCTTACTCCCTTATACACTAGCAAAATTCTGGCATTTCAACCTATGTACCATAAGACATGATGAAGCATAGGCTTCATTTAGTAAAATTAGTAGACTATAAAACATCACTCCCAGGTGATCAGTGAGAACCACTGAATCCTTAAAACCTTGTTGGTAACATCTGAAAGAGAAACTGAAGGATTGAGAGTTTTTTACTTGGTCTTGGCAACCATGGCTTCCCACCTCCTCTTGCAAAATGACCTTAATCTTGAACTGTCCCTCCTCAACCCCTCCTGGTAAGTCCAACTTGACGAACCACAACTTCCACCTCTTCTTTCTGAGAAACACTTTTGCTCAACTCTTTCTGAAATGAACTGAAAATGAAGCCTTTTACTAAGATTTTGTAAACTCACTCTCCCTCTTTCAATCTCTCTCAAATTAGAAAAGTTTCTAATGTCTGGCTTTTTTTTCAATATGTAAAAACTCCCACAGTTTTTAATCATGTGCAGCATCTTCTTCTGATCACTGTAAGACCACTTCCATGAGGATAAGACATACTCAAAATCTTTTGACATCTGTCCTCAGAATTCCAGTGACTATAAAGCTAAGTCCTGCTTCTGACAAGTGCCATTTCTTATGCTTTGAAGTGCCCCCAGGCTTCTCTTCTCTTTTTTTTTTTTTTTGTCCCCTTAATACTGGCTTTTTGATTTGCTTTGAATTACTCACAGATTTGATATATATTAGGTGGGATAGGACCAAGAACCTCAGTTCCTGATTACTTTCATGGTGTTTGTTTTCTTCATTTGAATATTGTGAATTACTAGACTTTTAATAAATCTCAGGTTATGGTTCCAATAGTCTTACATATTCCAAGTTTTGATAAGATTCTACCAAGAAAAATTTAGAACTTCAGTGTCCACTCTGCAGAATTTAAAATAAACCTATCTGTGTGCATTACAATCAAATATTTTAAAGATTTTAAATATTCAGTGGTCAACATTTTTAGATTGGCATAAAGAGACCACTGAAGGATAGGACACTTCTAAAATTATTTATCCTAGGGAGTCATGAATAAAAACAAATGAAAATGTGGAATATCTAACACCCAAACTTAACCACTATTGACTCTATTCTGATCCGACTCTGGACTGGCATCCTATTTTCCATACCTCAATTTCCTCCCCTCTTTACATTTTCTCTTTCTCTTTCACTTTCACCAGATTCTTTTCTGTTTCATGCACTGGCCTTTCCTAAACATACGCCTGACATTGAACATTATCATAATATCTCATACGGTAGCTGGAAATAATGACCTATTCTCGTTTTTCATTTGAAATCTAGCTTGAGATCATATTAGATCATAACTTTATTGAGGTAAGGAAAGACAAAAGTTCACTGAAGAATTCAGTATTGCTCTATAAACTTTTATTTCAGGATTCTCTGATCTCTATCACTTTATCTCTGTGGATTCTGGACATGTGAAAATTTGATTAGAAAAGTAGGAAGGATTGATGTGAAAATGTGACTATGGATGGGTATAAAATGAGTACAAGAATAGGACAAGTATTTCTAGTAGTTATATCTGAGGTCTTTGTTTTTCCAAATCTGATTGATGAAAAATTCAGTCTGGTAAATGGAGGAAAGAAGTATCCATTGAAGAGTCCACTTAGATACCACTTTTGGGAACACACTGCTAAAGATAGGATTGAAGGTATCACTGGTATTGCTGGGTTCTTGAAATATACTTTAACTCAGAAAAAAGAAAAAAATCCATACCAATTAATCCAAATGAACCCTTCAAGTAAGTAGGCACTCTTGTCTGACCACAATTTCCCTTAATACAAAAGGAATGTAATAACTAAAATCAATTCTGGGAGGTATCAACAGTACTATCTACCATAAGCCCTCCCTTCTTTCATCATTCTTTCCTCAAGATAACAAATAACTCAGTGGTACGAATCTCAAAAAATTTTTCGATTTGGGCTTATTTGAGCCACTTCCTGTGTCTGTAGTCTCTCATGAGTTAAAACAATTTTTTTGTTTGTTTTGTTTAGTACTTTTGCTTTGGTGAATCTGTTAGAAAGATGATTTATAATTGTGGTGCCATTTTAAATTGTGGACCAGTCTCTTTCTAGAAATCCTAGAAGGTGAAAAATCACTGATTTATAATTTGATTATGGGCCACATTGGTTACTCTATTAGTTTCCCATTGCTACTGTAGCAAATTTATACAATCTTAGTGTTTTAAAACTAAGATTTTAATAATAAATAATAATAAATAATAAATAATAATAAATAAATATATATATAAATTATAAATAAATATAATAAATAAATAAATAAATAAAATAGATAAAATAAAAATATAAATAAATAAATAAATAATAAATAAATAATAAATAATAAATAATAAAAATAATAAACTTATTATTTTATAGTCCTTTCTGGTTTTATAGTCACACATTTTTTTTACTTTTATCCTCTTGACTACCTTCTATAAAACCTTGTGATTACATTGTGTCCAATTAGATAATCCAGGATAATCTACGTATCTCAAGATCATTGATGTAATCACATTTTCAAAGTCTCTTCTGCTATGTAAGCTAAAATATACATTGTAGTTTAAGATGTAGGCTTCTTCAGTGGGTTATTACTCAGCCACAGTTAGCATCTGTAATCATCTTAGAGCTTGAATCTGTCCCTGATTATCCTTGCCCCAAAGACAGTTCAGATATGGGAAACATAACCCTAAAAGTTATTGACTGATCTGCTTATGGATTTAACAAAGTGTCCTATGGGTGAGGGGTGGAGGCTTGGGAGAATGAGGCCCACTGCAATTGCACACTTCCAGAAAGGACTCATTAATCATTTTATTGGCCATGCAATATCTTTGTTTTTTAATTTAAAAAAAAAATTAATGTTTATTTATTTTGAAGGACAGAGAGAGGAACAGACCCTCAGCAGGGGAGGAACAGAGAGAGAAGGAGACATAGAATACAAAGCAGGTTCCAAGATCTGAGCTGTCAACACAGAGCCTGACCCAGGGCTCGAACTCATAGGCTATGAGACTATGACCTGAGCTGAAGTCGGATGCTTAACCAACTGAGCCACCCAGGTACCCTGAAATCTTTGTTTGTTTGTTTGTTTGTTTGTTTTTTCTAATCAAAAAGATGAGATTACGATTTTGAGTAAGATATAATAATGGAAAATATTTGACAAGGTTAGATGTTGAAAGGACTCAGAAGAACCCACAGAAAAGTTTTCATTTAAAGTTTTCATTTAAAGGCAAATATAGTGTAGCCAAAGATAGACAGTAGAGGCAATACTGGGGTCTGAGACGCTTCCAGGCATAAGCTTTCCACATGCTTATGGACACATGTCCTTACATGCATATGGACACATTCTGTCTCCACTGTAAATTCTTTCCTGTGGGATGAATCTTAAATTTGGGAGAGCCCAAAGCAGAGGTGCCCAACCAGATTTTTGGTTATGTAATTGAGTTAGGCTGTCTAATCGGTTAAGCCTTTGGAAAACCATCAGTGAAGAGATTGACCCTAGAGGCTGCCAAGTAAATTTTCTACCTTAAATAGCATCTCATACATTTCACTGTCCTTATCTTGGCCAAGAGTCAAAACCATCCATCTTGGTAATCCCAGAGACAAAGGTAGAGTTTATCAGTTCAGCTGTAAATGAATTCTGTCTTATGAAGTCAACCACCTGACACTAGAACAAGTCATTTTAATTATGAATTGCTATAATCATTTTTCCATGTATATTTTGCAATATTTATAGAACAAAAAAAAAAAAAAAGCAAAAGGACAACTGTCAAATTTTGCAACATCAGATGAGATGTAGGTGAATCAGTGAAATTATTCTTATCAATTACCCCAGTACTATACTAAATACCAGTTATATTATTAAACTATATTTATTACAAAAGAAGTCATTTGGAATTCCAATAGAATTTTTTTAGGGATTTCTAACAAAAGCAGTCCTTGTCTGTATAATCAATGCTGTCATGGATTGTGATATGACTCAAGAGCCAAATTTTTGTTAATTCTGGATCCCAAATCTCTTGTGGGGGCCATATGACCTATGCCATACTACAAGATTGTACTAACCAAGGTTTCATGATGAGCTTTACATTTAAGTAATGCACCCCCCCCCACATATACACATATGCTCATACACACACAAAGTAAATTCTTGATTAAATTGAATAGGTTTCCAATTCCAACTGTTCTATTAGGCACATCTGGTTTGTGTTTCTATGTGGGGCCTTGGCAATTGAAGTCACCTACACAATTACATTCTCCATTTATGAATTCCCACAGACCAAGGGGAAGGGTATAATATCCCATAAATCCATTGTTTTTACTTCTTTTGCCCAGTTTCAGGCCATTGTCCTTGAGTTGCCTCTGTTTAATCTGAAGGAGCATACTTAACAGTCCCCCTTGGTTCAGTGTCCGTGCTTTTTCCCCATATTTATTCCTATCATGCTGTTTAACTATTTTTTGAGGTTATTTTATCCATTTTTAAAGTACTATAATCTGTCCAACTGCTTGCATCTTTTCTTTTCTCCTTTCTCCTGAAATAAATTCTCTTTTAAGTGGTCAATAAAGGCCAATAAGACCTTTTTCTCAGTATGTCTATCTTTGGAAATATATGTTCAGTTTGCTCAAGGACTCCTAGACTTGTGACAGTTTTCTCCTAGAGCTCTTTCAGGTAGGATATTTTGGTCAATGTCAGTTTATCTACCAAATATTTTGTTGCCTTAGATTGCTTGTTTTGTAATTACAAATTGAGTATATATTTTGGACTTGAAAATGTCGAATTCCTTGAGACAATATCATATGGATTGCAGTCACCCAAACTACATTTCAGTTTGAGTGTGTTAAAGAGCCTCTTACAGGTGTCCTTGACAACATCTGGCACTATTAGAAGCAAGAATATGTGCCACCATGTCAACCCTATACGAATATTGGTTTTTGTTCTCTCAGTAGTCTCTACCTTAGCAATTTCCCCTCCACCCTCTAAACAAAAACAAAAACAAAAACAAAACCCTGCTCTATATACAGTAAGACACGTGGTATCTGTTAAATCAGGAATGGAAGGGGTGTTTTGACAAAATGGGTATCTTGAATCTTAAGATAATTTTGTATCCCTCCGTAATAGAATCAATTGCAACTAAAGCCCTGATAACAAGCTAACAATTTCCTTTTAAACAGTATATACTTTGAAATTGCAACAGTAAATTTATCCAAAATCCCAGTGGTCTCTGCTGGGTGGCAGTAATAGGCTTTTGCCTGACTGTCCAGTCATTATGGCTATAAATTTCATACACTTCCAAAATCTTTGAAGCATGGGGTCTGCACATGTTGGGTAAAACCATGTGATGTTTAAAGCCCCTAGAAAACCTGATCTTCAGGAAAAATCACATTTAACCATTTTCCTGGTAACTTTGTGAATAGGTGCTAATAATATCCCCAAATATGACATGAGATATCTTCAAAAACTAAACAACCCAATAAATCGGTATGCCTCTTGATTGATTTTGGAGCTGGCAGAGATAATAATTTATTTTTGATTATCTGGGGCAGTTCAAGTGATATCAAGGAATTGTATCATTTGTTCTGAGCTTTACACTTTTATTTGGGTTAATTAGCCACAGTCTGGTGGTCATATGATTAATAAGTGTTTTTAATTCTGTCTTGGCTAAGTCTTCTGATTGGCATACCAACATTCTATGATTTACATAATGAATAATAGTACTTTCCAACTAAATCCAATCTATCTCTCTTCTTACCAGGTCATGGCAATCAGCAGGGGAAATTAAATATTCCTGTAGTTACACAGTAAATGTATATTGGAGCCCACTCCAGATGAATGCAAATCAGCTTCAACTTCCTTCTAAATAGAGATGCAAAAGAAGGCAAAAACCAAACCAAACTATGTCCCTTAGTTTGTGGCAAATCTTGAATTGTTGGTATCATACTGGATAGAGCTGATACTTTTAAAGCCACCACTTTATCCTGTTATCTATGATCTATAGTTAACTTTCAAATTCATGAACTTCTTACAGGTCATGCTGGACTATTAAACAAGGAGTTTTGGAATACTAATAAACTTGCATCTAATTGTTCCTTTATTAAACCAAAATACCTGCAACCCTCTAGTATACTGTATGTTTTAAATTTAGCACTCGAGTACAGATTATTCTATAATGTTCCCCTGTAGACTACCCAGTTAAACCAGCTTATAGAGCAGATTTGCATAATATTTCCTTTTTCTATGCTTTGGATAAGAGAGAATTCTCCCATTTAGACATAACATATATTCCAATAATACAGCTTGACAATGGTGAGCCAATACCCTTACGTACCTTTTGTTCATAAATTCCTACTTTAAGCCATAGTTTTACCTGAAAAAGTATTTTGCATCACCACATCCTGCTAATTTTTATTTTCTTATCACTTTTCATTAAAAGACTTATAAAGAGCAATACACTGAATACCAGTGTCCAGCAATCCTGATGAATTTTCTTCACCAGCCCCAGGCCATTTGACCTATCTCAAAGCAAATGACCTCGGGTTCCCTCCTGGGTATTGTGCCAAGAGACCCTGGCCCTCCTGTCACTCAGATTCTTTATCCTCACTGTTTTAATTGGCATGGACTCTGAAAAGATTACAGACCCTAATTTTTCATCATCAGATTTTTATTTTAGTTTATCATGGCAAAGATAAAGTAAGTAAATATGTCACAGTCCTTTTACAACCTTAGTAGTTGGTAGGGCTGGATGACCTAATCTCTTATGGTGTGATTCATTAAAATTTTAGTAGCTACTCCATCTATTTCCTCCTTTTTTATGTCATTTTTAATTGAGCCTCTGAAGAATTCCACATAGTTCAATTATCTCGAGGTTTTCTCTTACTTTTTTTTTCTCTTATTGCTCTTTCTTTTGCATAATTCTGAAAAATTTCCCATTATTTAGCTCCATTTGGGGCTTAAAATGCATAACAGTTTCCCACACATCGACTTTTCTCCTCAACAATAAAGTCACATATAGGGTCCAAACAATTCCTTTTATCACAGCATCAATCATCACTGGTAAACAGAAGAGAGGGAGTGGAAATCTTAAAATCATACAGGAAGTTCAGGTCATAATTTTGCAGTGCTAGCAGCCTTTAGCTACTTACTCTTACCTTCAATTTTACTAGGACATATCAAAAAAAAAAAAAAAAAGACACCACATTGTTGGCTGATTGAACTGTTTTTTTTTTTCTTGTTATTGTGTTTTTGTTTTCACTTTATTTTGTAATGCATTTACTATCCACCTAGCCCTGGGTCCATGCACTTCAATTTCCTTTATAATTTTCCTCATATCAGTGGGTGTGGGGCTTGTGAAGCCTAAACCCAGGCATGACAAGGAAGTCCATCTGTCAATAATGATTCCTCCCGCTCAGCTTTATTTCTCCCAAACTGAATCTTAGCCCTTATTACTTAAGTTGTATTGTCAGAGATGGTTTCAGATATCTCATTCTCACTGCCAGCTGCAAAGATTCCATAAATTCAGAATTTAAAAGGCCTTACAAATTGTGCAGAGCACCCTCATGTAAGGCTTTTTTAGAGCCAAAAGGAAAGAATACAGGAAAGCGATGGGGATCCAAGAGGCATCCAGGTGCAAGCTCTCAGGATTTGTTTAGGGACAATTTAAAGGATACTATAGTTGACCTTTGCACAGCATGGGTCTGAACTGTGTGGGTCCACAGGAGAAAACTATAAATGTGTTTTCTCTTCCTTATGATTTTCTTAATATACTAGAACAACTGTAATTAAACTCTTTGATTGATATTTGTGAGCAAACTATATATTTGCCACAGTTAAACATACCCTACCTATTATTATTCAAATTATAGTTGACCCTTGAACAATGTCAAGGTTAGGGACAATGAACCCCTGTGCAGTTGCCTATACACGTATATCTTTTGACTCATGCAAAACTTAATAGGCTGCTGTTACTAGAAGCCTTACAATAACGTCAACAGTTGATTAACATGTATTTTGTATGTTATATGTATTATACCCTGTATTTTTATAATATAGAATCTAGAGAAGAAAATGTTATGAAGAAAAAATTAACTTTAAACTGTGCCTTATGCAAAAACTTCTGATTTGCCACTGGCCACATACATGTAAGTCTCTGGTTCATTATATATAGTGTAATTTGTACATGTATATTTATTTGTTTATCATATATATGTATATATTGGTTTTCTTAATGAATGGAATGATAAATTCTTTCATATTATTGTATCCACTTATAGTGTGCTTTCCTGATATATTTCAAATAATTACTATTTGCTTTAAAAAAAAACACCTTTCTTTAATGCCAAATATCCAAACTAAATAAATTTGTACCACAACAAAGTTTTCTCAATGGCTCAGTCTATTAGCCTGGTAAGATCACGAATACCACTTAAGCACATATTTTATAATATAAAGATATCATCATAAAACTATAGACTTGAAGTCCATCTGTGGAAATATAAGGTTAAAATTAAGGATGTCAGTAGAGAAGATGGGGAAAAAATGCCTTGTGAAAACACAAGTGAAAAAAAGAATTACCCATGTTGTTTCTTGAATATTTGCATGTGAAAATGAAACCACAGACTTCTCCCCCCCATGAATCTCCTGTCACCTCGAAGTTAAATGAAAGTGAAATATACTTTGTGCCTGTGTATATGTATTTGTGATTCAAATTAGATCAATATTATTTTTTGTCAGTTGTGTTTTATGTCTGTCTGAATGGCTATTGGTGACATCTGCTGAGGGACCAATGAGAATAGGGACCTGGTGAGTCAAGCCTTTTGACTTTTGTTGTGCTGAATGTGTGTGCTTATGATCTGTCATTCCACAAAAAGATAAGTTTCTTTTAAGCAGAACAGACTCTGCCAGGGGAGTTTTGCTGTCTTAGCATATTATTTTTAAAGTCATTTGAGGAAACAATCTGTTTGGAGAAAAAAAAAATAGATACCATGTTGAATAAAATGAGTGGTTCTTAATGTAACTCCGTTTTGGGTCAATCTTGAACAAAATAAATTTCTACAACCTAAAATATTTTCAATATAAAATGAGAGACATCTTTCTTTCTCACTACACAATGGATGTATTATAAAAATTAAATAAGATTTGGAGCACTCTTACTACTATCCCTTGTTAAGCTGTGTTGCTTCTTAAATGTCAAAGCAACAGAAAGAGGAAATTATCTAAACGAAAACGCTGGGATGAGAAACAATCCATAAATTAAGGAATTGCTCATATATTTAACAAAAGAGCTTAAGGAATCCATTAACTGAATATTCTATTCTTTTTTTAAAAAAAATTTCAAACGTTGATTTATTATTGAGAGACAGAGAGAGACAGAGCATGAGCATGGGAGGAGCAGAGAGAGGGGAAGACACAGAATCTGAAGCAGGCTCCAGGCTCTGAGCTGTCAGCACAGAGCCCAAGGCGGGGCTCAAACTCATGAACTGTGAGATCATGACCTGAGCCAAAGTCAGTCGCTTAACCGACTGAGCCACCCAGGCACCCCCTGAATATTCTATTCTTTCTTTTGTCCTGTAGTTTGGCAGATTCTGGTACTCTTTCCTTCTGCTCTGTGTCTCCAGATCCAGAGGCACACCCCTGAGTTGTTTGGTCACCAGGTTGTGCTAGTTACAGCTTCATTAGGTAAACTTTCACTTTTAATTTATTCTTCTGTGGATTTACCTGTGTCAGTTCCACACCTCACACTGCCTCCAGAGTTATCTAAACCCTCTAAATTCCTGATCCTGTACAGACTTCTTCAGAATGAACTGTCTTGATTCACAAGATATCTCATGTGGCCACCATTTAGGGTTCCTCCTGTTCTACTCTTCTAGGAGAGTATAGATTCTTCCTTCCAATTTCACCCTTCAAAACTGTTGATATCTCTCATCACCTATTGTCTCTTTCATTCTCTTCATCCTTTAAAGTGAAATTCAAGAGGAAGGGAAAGTACAAGTATGTGTTAATTTTCCATGTTTAATAGGAAATCTGTGAATGTTACCAGCACGCAGTAGCCTAAATTAAACACACAGAGTACACAATATATGGAAACTTTTAGAGCATGTAAGATAATAAAACATAACAAATTTTAGCCTTTCTATGTTGATGAAAAAAAATATAAGTGAATAAAGAATGAAGATTCTAGCAGTCTTCATTTCTTTAAACCCTTAGTTGTCCTACCGAATAGCAATATGAGATCTTCGTTGGCTAAAATTCTGACAGACTGATATTTGCTGGAACTAAAGGCTCTGTAATAGACTTCTCGTTTGTAATGGAGAATACAGTGTTTATTTCTCTATTTCCCTTTCATTATAATGAACTCTAAGGCATTCAGTAATATGTTACTGCTTAGGAAAAAATGCTATATTTAGGTCTTAGGTTGAATAAGATTGATATATTTAACCCAGACATTTTAGAACCAATAACATTCACATAGTTCATTTTTTAAGTACATGAAACCTTCCTGATTGCCCTATATTCAAGCACAAAATTTTTTATTTCAATTACCTTAAAAGAAATACATTTATGAGTACATATATTCAATACACTTATGGTTATTTATATTCATTTTTATTGAATATACCATTACAACTAACTATACACATTTAAATTATGAATTCAGACTGAGTTAAACATCACAATATCTACTAAAATGAACTCCTAAAACTAATCATGTGGGAAGTATTTTAGTTTGCATTTTTCTGAAGATAAACTAATACTACTTCACAGGTAAGTTTTGTCAGAAACCTTTTACTCATTAATTACTGTGATATTCTGTTCCTTAATATAATTGCCTTATTCTGGCACCAAATACCACACACAAAAAAATGAAATTTCTTGTTTGTAATCTGATCACTGATTTGCCATGCAAAATCTGTGAAAACTATAATACCTTAATAAGTGACTGAAGTAATATATTCCCTATAATTCTAAGCACTTTTCCCACCTCTATACAGAGTATATGCTGGTGGTGAATGGTTAGCCTTTTCATTGAATATATATATATATATATATATATATATATATATATACACACACACACACACACACAGTAGTGATACAATATTGAGAGGAACTAACGTTAAATGTAATACACTGAACTTAAATTCAAAAGGTTTGATTTTTATTGAGAGTTTGACTTTCTATAGTGAGGAGATAATGGGAAGATAAAGTAATAATATAGGTGAAATTATTTGTAAATTGTACAACATATTGTACTCTAAATAAAATTCTAGTGATTTTTAAAGATTTTTAGATTCTTCTCAGACAGCTTGGATTTAAGAAGAGCTCACAAGTACCTAGAATTTAGCTGTGTGAAATTACCATTTAGAACGTGTCCTTTAGGGACTGAACACATGTTTAAAAGCATTTAATAAGGTACACAAAGTTTTAAACAGTGTATTAAGAATTTGTGTTACAAATGTTTACAAATTATATCCTACCAAATGACTATTTTTTTTTCATTAAAGATCTTTATTCAAAGTGTGAATGATGCAATGTAATTTGAAAACAGGTTGACTTGAACTTTATTTTCCTGGAATTAGTATAATGTATCATAAAACTTTCATATCTCTCTCTCTCACACACACACACACACCCACACACACCCCCCACACACACACATACCTCCTTAGGGCAGGTAAAATGAACACCTCTTATCTCCAGGGCATTGAATAATTTTATTTTTAAAGTTTATTTATTTTTATTTTGAGAGAGAGAAAGAGGAAGGGAGAAGGAGAGAGAAGGGGAGAGAGAGTTTGAGCGAGGTAGAAACAGACAGAGAGGGAGAGAGAGAATTCCAAGCAGACTGTTTACTGTCAGTGCAGAGCCCGATTTGGGGCTTGAACCCACAAAGTGGCAAGATCATGACCTGAGCCAAAACCAAGAGCCTGATGCTTAACCGACTGAGCTACCCAGGTGTCTCTGAATATTTTTTTAGTTTATTTATTTTTGAGAGAGAGAGAAAGCATGAGTGGGGTAGAGGCAGAGAGAGAGAGAGAGAGAGAGAGAGAGAGAGAGAGAGAGAGAATCCCAAGCAGGCTCCATGCTATCAGCACAGAGCCCTACATGGTGCTTGTTCCCATGAACCACAAGATCATGACCTGAGCTGAAATCAAGAGTTAGATGCTCAACCCACTGAGCCACCCAGGCATAGGGCACTCTAAACTGGTGTTACTTTGCTTTGCATTTACTACAACTGAAGTCAAAGAACAGTGCCTCAAACTGACAAATATTGTGTGAACCACATGTGAAATAATGAGCAAGATTGAACAGATAAGCCAATAAATATACTATAAACTTCCAGCCAAGTTATAACCCGTATCACTGGCAGAAAAACATTTTTTTAAGCATACATCTTATGTCAATGCCCTGTATAAACTCTTACATTTGACTCCCATTCCAAAAGATAAGCGAAATCCGAACTCCTTAAGATGGAAGGAAGAATCCTGTACAGTTTGGCTGTCTGCCATCGCCAACCATTTCAGCCTCATTTGTTATACTATTTCCTCTCCTTTGTACGCTCCAGGCACAAAACTGCTACTTAGTTCATGAAATATGCCAAGCACGTTCCTAACTGAAAATTTTGACTCTTCCTGTTTTCTCAGTCTAGAACACTTCTTCAATCTCTTCAAACACTTCTTCACTAACTCCTACTTATACTTTGGGATTCCATAGTACTTCTTCAGAGAAGGCTTACTTCTTGCTTCCCCACCAAATCAGTTCTTATTTGTTCTCCACTAAATCTGTTCTCAATATTACACTGTTTTTTCGTTCTTTCATAGTACTCTCCAGAGTCTATAATGATATAATTATTAGTGTGATTATTTATGGTTATTTCTACCACTGGAGTGTAAGTTTTCAGAAGGAAGTGATTTTTAGTCATCACTACCTCTCTAGTGAGCTCCTTACAGTCTGGCACTTAATAAACATTTACTTACATATGAAATAATAGCAATGATAGTAATAATAATAATAATAATAATAATAATAATAATAATAACACAAACATATAAATATAACATAGCTGGGATGATAATATTACTGAGTGGTTATTTGTGGGCCAAGCTCATGTGCTAGATTCTGAAGGAACAGGTAAATAATGGAGAGCTGCTCTTCTGCTAAAACTTATAGTCTGATAAAATCAAACAAATAGGACACATTTGTTGTATACAGAATGAAATATTGAGGCTAGTCTCTCTGGTGGTACTATAGCATTTATTAACACATGACCTCCCTCTGAAACAATGGTTCAGTATTTATTAATTACAAATGGATGATGTTGGAAAGAGTATATAACCAGCATTGTCAGAAGCTCCATTAAAAAGGGAGCAAAGAAAATGTGTGCAGTTGAATTTTATCTTATAATTCATAGGAACACACAAAAAATTAAAGCAGAAACTTCATGAGTTTGTGTGTGTGTTAGATACTTCTTTTTTTCAAAATTTTTAATGTTAATTCATTATTGAGAGACAGAGAGAGACAGAGCATGAGCAGGGGAGGGGCAGAGGGAGAGAGAGGGAGACACAGAATCCAGAGCAGGCTCCAGGCTTTGAGCTGTTAGCACAGAGCCCAACGTGGGCTGGAACTCACAAACCGTGAGATCATGACCTGAGCCAAAGTCAGACGCTTAACCAACTGAGCCATGCAGGCACCCCTAGATACTTCTAAGAATAGAATAAAGTCTTCATAAATAGAGGTTGGGCCTCATACCAACAACATGAACATCTTCTGGGAGTTCGACAAAATGGAGAATCTTAGACTTTAGCAGAATTATTGAATTGGAATTTGTATTTTAGGAAGATCGCTGGTGATTTTTGTACACTTCTAAAGTTTGAGAAGCAATGCTATTAAGGATGGGCTTGGGGGAAGGAAAGATTGGAATTGAGAACAAATGGATAAGGGGTTATTTCAGAGGTGCAGAAGTTTAACCAGAAACAAAATAGGAGCATTTAGTTTTCAAAAGGAGGTCTAAGTTTAAGTTTATGTGAAACGTAATATTTCTATATTGAAGTCCATGTCTGAGTAGCCCACATTATTCCACTGTGGGAGATTAGAATATTCAGCAAGCTTTATACCCTCTTCTCATCTGCCACCCTCATGGAAGGAGGTGCTGATGCCATTAAAAGATATACCTTATCAATCTCAATCCATGCTTATGGTTGCTTAGTTCCCTTCTGGCATTTCCAAGAGAAGAACTGGGGGAGCAGCTGTAATGGAAGAAATGAGAGACACATGGAGGCAACCCAAACTGCATAATTATTTTCAAGTACAGAGTGGGTACTCTTAGACATTTTTATTTGATATACATTTTGGCAGATCCTTTGCCTTGAAAACTGTAACAGCAACGACAAAAACCTGCTGGACTCCTGGATGAATAACATCAATTTTATTAATTTGGGAATATTGGAATTTTGGGGGGGATAATAGAATTTTTGTATTAAGTTTTCTCATCTAAGAATATCTAATTTTATGTCATTTAAATATTTTATATTTTTTAATATATGCCACATAACATTTTAATACAGGTTATTACACATATTTTATAACATTAATGATAATTTAAATGGAATATTTTGCCCTCCTAGGTAATTTTCAATACAGATAGAAAAAAGCATTTGATATTTAAAGTTTTTCTGTATTCTCCTTGCTAAATTGGTTATGTTTCTCCATAGAACCATGAGTAATACAAAGGGGAAGGGATTGTCTTCCTAAAATTGTTATTCCTCTAAATATAAAGCATTTCATTTTTATTATCTCTTGTGAGTTCTGTGGTGCAGGAATTTTGAACATGCTTCCCTCAACTATTCTCCCTCAGGCAGCAGCTGAATAGCAGGTGTCTACCATAGATGGGGACTGGCCCTGGCTGGTTGTCTCCAAATCATCATGTAGTTTCAGTGATTTTCCATGTTCCATTTGGGGTGCTAGCAGAGTACTCAGACTGTGTATAGGAAAACTCAGGACACCAGGACAAGTGATCTATAGGGACAGGCAGAAGTTGCCCAGCCATTTGGGACATAGATCTGGAAGGCAGTCGCATCACTTCCACTACACACTATGGTTAATAACCACTCAAGTTAGCAAACTTGCTACTGGTCTAGAAAAGGGATCAATATAATTTATAGATATATAAAGTAATCACTGAGGCTTTGAATTTGTTGGAGGAAGGGCGATCATGTGTTTGTTTGTACACAAAAGTTAAAGCTCATTATGCACATGCATGGTTTCATTATAGTTTAGAAGTCAGAGAGAGGCAGAAGGGAGTTTAGAGACACCACTATGGTGATGGTTTTCAACTATGATGGTTTTTCAACTGTTGAACTCTTTTTACACCCTCTCCTGTAGAGCAAGGGAGAAGCTTGAAAATCATGTTCTATAAGATATTTTGCAAGCAGAATTAAAACTGTGATTCAGCCAGTGAAGAGATATTTGTAGATTTTGAAGACAGGGTAGAAGTTGAAAGTATTCTTAAATCAGAGCTGAGGACAATTGCATTGGAACTTGGCAGAGTACTGATGGCAGTGGCTTCTGGGCAAATATCCCCTAATCAGTTCTGTGTTACAGTCTGGGAAGAGTCTGCACTTTCAGATTTCCTAAGCAGTATTTTAGGACCCAAATCCTACCAACAATTGCAAAGGCCTCCAGTGCCCTATAATCAGTTCCTTATTACTGGAAAAACCAAAAATTTTCAATTTTTCTGATAGAATCTTGCCTGATCAAACACAGAAACAACATACTTCAGAAAATTGTAGCATTTACCACTTATGAGGATCTCCGTGATATTTTCCATTATGATTTCTCAGGCCTACTTCAAAAGTTTTAGGGAACACACAATTTACACATAACAAAACAACCATACAAAAAATTAAATATAAAAAAAATGAACTCATCTTGGGACACCTGAAACATCCAATTCTTGGTTGCAGCTCATGTCATGATCTCATGGTTCCTGAGTTCAAGCCTCATATCAGGCTTTGCGCTGACAGTGTGGGGCCTGCTTGGGATTCCCTGTCTGTCCTTCTCTCTCTGCCCCTCCCCTGATCATGTATGCATGCTCTTTCTCTTTCTCTGTCTCAAAATAAATAAATAAAACTTTAAAAAAAAGAACTCTTATGAACCTTTCAACAATTCTCTTTCATCTGTCTACCCAATCGATACCACTTTTCTTACCTATATCCCTCTTTTACTACTTTTCCCAAATGCCCTTTTCTTTAAATCTATATGAATATAGGTATGAATTAATTCCTATTTAAGTCAATTTTTATCCAGTTTTATAGTATTAAGGCATATCCATCCCTATTTATTAGTCTTGAAATATCTACAGTTAGGGTTTCCAGAATATGGAAGACATATGAACATTTTTTTTCTGTGAGAACAATCTATGTACCTTTTATAGATTCAAAATGTGTAATGGATTATTAAAGGTTCTGAGAGTCTTTTTGTCAAATATGTCATGATTTTGTTCCAGCAGATGTCCCTGAACTATTTTTGATAAAGAACTCCTGCTAAGCTCTTCATCTTCAAAAAGGCTGACATAGAATATTTGATCAGAGCTGTCAAGTATTCTAAATAATTAACAGAAAAAAATTAATTTATTTTCAGTTTTTTTTAACTACTTACACTATGTCAACACTACCCAAAGTCATCACATAATCACTGTGCTGTGAGAATACAGTCAAAGGCATTATTAAATGTGTTTATCAGTAAACCTTAGTGTGAAAGGAGAGAAGTCTTATAGGGAAAAAGACCAGCTGCTTGCTCAGAAAGAAACGGAAAGAGCGAGAGCAGGAGAGTAAGCCAGAGAGCAAGAGAGAAAAGCAGGTCTGCTTATTGAGCACATGGCATTCCCAGGAGGAAACTAAAAACATATCCTAATATGTAAATATTTTAATATGCATAAGTATCCTAATGAAATTAGCATTTACATAGTGCATAAAAATATTAATTTTATTTCAAAGATGGTTCCTGAGAACCCAGTGAAGTCATTAAAGTATACAATTTCATAATCATCTTCAGAGTCTCGCATTGTTATAGACCTGCTTCTTAAGTTAACTACACAAGATTCATTAGCTTACAAGTCTGCTACTCATTTTCATCAATGTTTGAATTCTTGATTGAGAGATGATATTTCACTCCTGCTACTATATCAATCTGGAATCTTTTCAGAAAGAAATTAAATTAAAATTACAAAGCCTTATTGAATAAAATAATTTATGACATATTAATTAGTTTCAAATTAACATTTAACTATTTTTGTCCTTTGAAGATATTAATTATAATTGAAGCTTCTTTGCCCAGGAATTTAAAAATCAAAATTATTCCTGTACTTCAACCAGAACAGGAAGGAAGAATGTTAACAAGGTATTACTTTGTGGAATAAAATCTTATCTATGGGAGAAAAATGATGTCAGTGTCCTTTGCTAATCTGACGTACCTAACATTAAAATAATTTATTGTGTTTAAATCCAGTGTTTTATCCCATGAAATTATATTCTATATTGATGTCCAAAACTTTTCTCAAATGCTAATCTTACTTGGATACTTTGTCTGACAGAAAAAAAATATTGTGTATTCACCAAGCCATTTCCTTTCCCCGCTGGCTATACAGAAAAACTCCATTGTCTAATTCACAACTGTCAGTCAGGTCCTTGTGACTGAATTCTGGACATTTGAAAACGGATATGAATTGTATATACCAATTTTGTACCCTAAAATTTCCATGCAATATTCCATGCTTCTTTCAGACAGATGATACCAGAATAGCCTTGAAGTCACGTGCCAATAATGACAGACTAGAGCATTGAAGACACCTCATTTCCTGATCTAACGCCTGAAGCAGGGTCATCTTTTCCCTTTCTCCACCAAATACAAGGGCTGTGTGGGGAGGGAGTAACATGTTCAGTCTGCAAACAACCTTGAAATGTCTGATATTATCAGATACAGAAGCTTTCATTAAATACCCTAATATGATTCCTAATAGATCACATGTAGACAGCGATTTGCTATTACTCTAAATGATAATAGTATAATCAATTGGCAATACTTAAAAGAATAGTAACAGGTTTGTATACAACATTTACTCTTGCTTGAATCTATCAGAAGTTTCCAAACAAGCAGGACACGTATTGATTTAATCAATAAGATGAGTTTCAGAGAAGATAAAAATTGTCTCAAGGTCACATTTTGCAATATAGCAAAAATGCTACTAGAACATATATAGGGAGCGCATGGGTGGCTCAGTCAGTTAAGTGTCTGACTTCGACTCAGGTCATGATCTCACCATTCGTGAGTTCGAGCCCCGCATCGGGCTCCGTGCTGACAGCTCAGAGCCTGGAGCCTGCTTCGGATTCTGTGTCTCCCTCTCTCTCTCTCTGCCCCACCCCTGCTTGCACTCTGTCTCTCTGTCTCTCAAAAATGAATAAATGTTAAAAATTTTTTTTCAAAAAGAATATATACAAAATATATATAGAGAGGGAATATATACACACATATGTATAAACAGTTTAATGTAGTTTTCCTAAACAAATTATGTTATTTTCAGTTCTTCAGACTTTCAAGGTTTTTGCCTATTTTGTCTCTTCTATCTGCATTCAGTTCCTTGTCAACTTGGTCTGCCAATATTCTAAAAATCATTCAAAGTAAAGATCAATTGTCATTTCTTTCCTGTGAAATTTTCTGTTACTTCTAGTCAAAGGAGACTTGTCCCTTCATGGTTCTGTAGATTTTTTTCTTTATTAAACATCAGATACATATTCCATTGTTTTATAATGATTCCATATTTAACTCTCTCTTTATAAATGGTGCAAGAAAGAGCTAAAGTATCTTGACATTTCTATTCACTATTTTGATATTGACCTTTGATACTTTTATTACCAACTGATAACCTTGTGATGTATTGATAAAAGGGAAAATAAATAGATATATTTAGAGGCTAAAACTAAGCATAGGATGACTCAGTTCCTGCTAAAATATAAATGTAAACTAGAAAAGGTGAAAAATTATTTGGAAACTCATTTACCATTTATTAAAAACAATTTAGGATATGAAGTATCATTTCTCAATCCATGTTATTTAGTGTTATTGTCCTTACAATTTTCCACATTTCATTATTGTAATATTAAATTTAACCCATTACCCTTGACGTTACATTGTTATTATTATTTTTAACTTCGTGGCATCGCTCTATCAAAATATTTCTGTGATATAAATGAGCATATACTTATAGACTGAATTTCAGTGAAATAGATGTTTATTTTTCCTACTCTAACATTAAATTGAGTTATAGTTCCCTATATATTCCATAAATGTTATAACTATGTTGCCTAAAATGATAGATAAAAAATTCATCAGTAGGAAATGAGTAGTTTCAGGTATAAAGATATATTAAAATTAACTCCCATTTTCTACTATCCCTAATTTTAATTTTAGGAAACCAAATGAATGAACAAAATAACTCTTCCAAAAGTAAATCTACATTAAAAGGAATTTTGAATAGTTTTTCAAACTTTCTAGGATCAAGAATCAGGAAACTTTTTTTTAAGTTTTCTTCTAAACCAACATTGTTATAATATAAAAGTAAAGTACTAGAAAATGAAATTAAAAAATAAATTTATATGAGATAAAAACCAAAAGTTTTCATTACTTATCTGCAGACATAAAATTATGTTTCAACAAATATGCATTAAAATACAGAAACATTTAAAATTTTATATTTTTTGAATGTATATTAATTAACAAAGGAAATTATTAATAGGTTCCTAAATGTTGTTCCATAATTGTAACTAAACACGTTTTTAAAAGTTTATTTATTTATTTTGAGAGAGACAGCCTGAACTGGGGAGGGGCAGAGAGAGAGGGAGAGAATCCCAGGCAGGCCTTGCGATGTGTAACGCAGAGCCTGACTCAGGGCTCCATCTCATGAACCGTGAAATCACGACCTGAGCCGAAAGAGACGCTTATCCGACGTGAACCACCCAGGTGCCTCAGTAAAGAAGTTTTTTGAGTAAAACACAGCATGGCACAATAAATTTCTACATACACTGTACACAGTTTGAATGAAAACATTTTAAGGGTCAAAAATACACTTGATTCTTGCCTGTTGGATTGACGCAAATGCTATTAGAAGGATACTTTATCTATAAGCTTTGTTTATTTTTAAACTATGCTAATTGTGTTACAAATTACATGTGTTGGAATTCACCTATTTTAAGATTACAATCCAATGGTTTTTAATAAATTTAAGATTTGTGCAACCATCACTACAACCCAGTTTTTGAACAGTTCCATCCTTGGCAAAAAGACTTATTTTGCTCATTTACAATTGATCTATCTTCTTACACTTAGCCTCAGGTAAACACTAATCTATATTCTGTTTCTATATATTTGCCTTTTCTGTATATTTCCTGTAAATTAATTTCATATCATGTGTGAGTTTTCTTTTGTTATTATTGTATTTTTTTAAAAACCCTAAACATCAGATTTTCTAATGTCCTGACTTAGAATGTTAAGACTTCTTTTTGACCCACCAGTTATTTAGATTTGTAAATAATTGAATTTGAAAATATTTAGGGATATTCTAGATACCAATCTCATTTTATTCTGTTATAGCATGAGAACATATTTTTGTTAACTGTTAAGTTTTGTTTTATGGATCAAAATAGGTTCTATCTTGTTGAAAGTTTTATGTGCATTTGAGAAGAATGTGTATCCGGCTGTTAATTAAGTGTTCTATACACAAATTTAGTGCTATTTAGATCACCTGAATCCTTACCAGTTTTCTGTCTACAGTTGTTTGTTTGTTTGTTTGTTTGTTTCCAACTATTGGGTAAGGAGCATTGAAATAAAAAAAAATATGTGATTGCAGTTTTATCTATTTCTCCTTTGAGATCTATTTTCACTGAGCATGGAATTGATGTTGCTAGTTTTCATGTTTTTCAATACTTTAAAGATGTCACTGCACTGTCTTTTTGTTAGCATGAGTTCTGATAAGTCTGCTGTAATTCTTATCCTTGTTTGCTCTGGATCTGTTCATGTTTGTCACTAAATTTCTTCAAAATTTCTTCTGCTGCATTCTCTCTCCTTTTTTGTGAGATTCTGGCTATGAATACACTAAACTTTTTGTATTGTTTCGGATCTCTTGGATGATTGGTCTATTTCATTCTCTTTTTCCTTTTGTGTTTCAGTTTGAGTAATTCTATGGACTCATCCTCACAGTCACTAATTTCTAAGCCATGTCAAGTCTGTTGGTGAATCTATTGAAAGCATTTGTCATCTTTTTTATTTTGTATAGTTTCCATCTCTCTGCTAAATTGTACACCTGATCTCACATGTAAAATATCTTTCTATCAGAACTTATACTCACCATGGTTATTTTAAATTCCTTGTCTGATTGTTATAGCTTGTGTAACATAGTCTAATTCTGATGATTGCTATGTTTCTTCTGATCACATTTTTGGGTTCTTTGGAATTTGTTATTATTGTTGTTAAAAGTTGGACATGTATAGCACACTAGATACTGAGTCAAATATTTGGTGTAGCTGGAGATGAGCACACCTTTATTCCTGCTGGGTCTGTTAGTCTGGCAAGGGATTGGTCTGAGTTTGGAACTTGTGTGTGCTATGGTTGGTTGGCCTCCATGCATCTGAAATCTCAAACCCTTCAGAAATTCATTTTATGTATGCACTGAGGTTATTTATCAAATTATTTTTTCTCTTCATTATCTGTTCCATACTCGGCGTCAAGTTTCCATGCCTTTGGTCTTCTCTTTGTACCTCTCCTCAGAAAGAATCTGTCTCCTGAAGTTCTTCCTATTATATTCTAGTATTATTTTTTATTTGATTCTTGTTATTTTGTTGCAGGGTAAGAGAGTTTAGGTGTTCTATGATATTCTGTCTAACCCTCTTTTTTAGGTAGACACTGCAAACCTAAGTCCATTGGTATTAAATGTGCTTACTTATGCCACTGGATTAAAATATATCATGTTGCCGGCTGATTTCTATTTATTCTGTCAGTTCTTTTCCTTCCCCCCTCCCCCATTTCTTTCTTTTGTCTGGTTAACTTAATTTAAATTTTTTTTAAGTTTTATTTCCACTTTGGGACTATTTAAATTATAAGTGGTTGCCCTATGGTTTACATATAAACCTTTAATTAAAAATAAGTCTACCCTGGGGTGCCTGGGTGGCTCAGTTGGTTAAGCATCTGACTTCACGATCTCATGGTTCGTGGGTTTGAGTCCTACATTGGGGTCTGTGCTGACAGCTCAGAGCCTAGAGCCTGCTTCAGATTCTGTGTCTTCCTCTCTCTCTGTCCCTCCCCCACTTATATTCTGTCCCAATCTCTCAAACACAAATAAACATTAACAAAATTTATATAAAAAAATAAATAAGTCTATCGTCAGATAACATTTCACCACTTCATGTGTAGTACAAAGACTTTAATCTATTTCCACTTCCCGTCTCCTAACTTTTTTATTATTTTTGCTAATACTATTATTTTTATGTCTCTCTTTTTTAAAGTTTATTTATTTTGAAAGAGAGAGAGTGTGCACGCACACACACACACACACACACACACATTAGTGGGGGTGGGCAGAGAGAGAGAGGGAGAGAGAGAGAATCCAAGCAGGCTCCTCCCTGTCAGTGCAGAGCCCCAAGTGGGGCACGAACTCACCAGCCGTGAGGTCATGATCTGAACTGAAGTGGGATACTCAACCGACTGAGCCACTTAGGCACCCCTATTTTTATATCTCTTATACACATAATACATTGCTACTATTTTAGCTTTATACAGCAAACTACCAGAGCAATTAAAAATAATAAACTAGTTTAATTTTTCCCTTCCTAATACTCTTGTCTTTTTAAAAATTTAAGTTTCTGTCTGGTATGATATTTCCCTGCTTGAAAACTTTCTTTAAGATTTCTTAGAAAATAGAACATATGGCAATAAACCTTTGATTTTTTTTTTGTTTGAGAAAGTCTTTATTTCCCCTTCAATTTTGAAATATTCCTTGTAGATCACACTCCACTGTTTTTTGGTTTGCACGGTTTATCATTTCTAGCTTTATTTCAATATATTTAAAATGACCGTCTTCAAGTTTTTGTCTTTGTTTTCAGAAGATTGAACATTATGTGCCAATACCTTTTTTATTGTCGTTACTTTGTTTGGTTTGGTATTTATCCTGCTTCTTCTCTGAGCTTCTTGGCTTTGTGGATTGGTATCTGTCATTAATTGTGAAAATTTCTCAACAGTGTTTCTTCAACTATATTTTTTTGACTAATTTCATCTCTCTCTTTTCCTCTGGGTTTCCATGATTTGATTTAATGAAATAATGTGTTATTGTTTCTCGTATTTTAGATGCTCTTTTTGTTTCTGTATCTTTTTCTGTCATTCTCCTCTTTGTGTTTCACTTTAGTGATTTCTGTTGGTCTATATTTAAATTTTTTAATGTTTATTTATTTTTGAGAGAGAGAGAGAGAAAGAGAGAGAGGCAGAGTGTAAGTGAGGGAGGGACAGAGAGAAAGGGAGACAGAATCTGAAACAGGTTCCAAGCTCTGAGCTGTCAGCACAGAGACTGACGCAGGGCTTGAATCCATGAACCATGAGATCATGTCCTGAGCTGAGATCATGATCTGAGGCAAAGTCAGATGCTCAACGGACTGAGCCACTCAGGTGCCCCTTTGTTGATCTATATTTAAATTCACAGATTATATGGGGCACCTGGGTGGCTCAGCTGGTTGGGCGTCAGACTTCAGCTCAGGTCATGATCTTGTGGTTCTTGAGTTCGAGCCTCGCATCGGTCTCTGTGCTGACAGCTCAGAGCCTGGATCCTGCTTTGGATTCTGTGTCTCCCTCTCTCCCTGCCCTTCCCCTGCTCACACTGTCTCTCTCTCTCTCTCAAAAATGAATAAACATAAATTTTTTTTTTAAATTCACGGATTATGACGTTAGTTTTGTCAACTTTATTCATTAGCCCATTGAGTATGTTATTGATATATACTATATGTTTGTCATTTCTAGAATTTCCATGTGATTCTTTTTCATTGTTTCTGTGTCTCCTCTGCAGTTACCCATCTGAACTTGCATGTTGTCCTACTTTTCTATTAAAGACTTTTTCTTGACTCTCAAGCATGTAATACTGGTATAATTTCCATTTATTTTCTCCAAGTACATCCAATCACTCTTGTAAAACACTATGATTTACGCACGACTATAGTCATGTCACCCACAAACTGAAATATCTAAATAAATTACTTTCTTATTAATACATTATGAAGACCAGAATAATTAGTTTGGATTTAAGTCATTGTATATATTTCTATCTCCTGATTCAATCTCCTGATATATTTCTATCAAATGCAATTCTATGTAAAACTTATAATGCATAAATCTTGTACTTTTATTAAATGGTCTAATAATTATTCCTCATATGATACATATTATGTATCTATATGCTTTAATTCCCATAAGATACTCTTCTTGGATTATTTTGTTTTCTTCTTTAGCTAATATTTAATACCCATCTATCTTTTACTCCTCTGTGAATTCAATCCCTTTCAACACTCTGGACTGTGCTAAACTTTAAACTTCAGAAGAAATCATTTTCTCTCCAAAGTATGTCATTGAGTCACTTATATGTTGCCTTCATATGCCTTAGAATTCCAGTATCTTTAGTAATTGGGATAATAAGTGCATTTGATGATGAAACTTTTAATGGTACTGATGCAAATGTTTATAGTGGTGGTGTCATGTACCAGTCTGGTGAGACTTGTTCATTCTTATTTATTTTCTTGAAACAGTTGATAAATTTAATGTCACCCAGGCTGTGATGAGTTTTAATTTCACTTAAATTTAGAAATCAGTTTTATTGTTAACACTAAAGAGACAAAAGAAAAGAAGAATGTTTAGCATTTCTAGCTTTGCTAGTAGGAAAATAATCTGTGTCCTGACATTTAATTTTAATCTTGTATGATATATAACCATGTCTTCTGTGAAATACTTTGACCTATGTGATTACATTTGTTTCAAATGCCAGTGAAGGTTTCGGTCAATTAAACTGTATATTTGGGGTGTAGAGATCTGTATATTGATTGTTACTGAAAATTATAAAGTTATATGGGCTGAACTAAGAAGTTTCAAGGGCCAATTAAGTAAAATTTTTGAATGCTTTTATGATTGCTGAAGTTTTTTCAAGAAAAAGGAGAAAATGTCAACTTTGTAGGAAATATCTAGAAAGAATTCTAATACCACATAATAAAATTGGAAATAGTATTAGCAACTTCCATTTTCATTACACTAAAAATCATATAAAGCATTTTTCTGTGTATTATTGCATTGAACTTGATTCTTTCAACAACAACCATTAGATTAAAATTAATATTATTCTTTATTGAGCCCGTGTGTGTTGATTACTGAGTTCATTACATATATTGTCTCTTGAATACTTCTAAATATATAAGATAGGTACTGTTTTGTCCTTCTTAATTGGTGAGATATGTAGATATTATTAGTGCACTTTCACAGCTGAAAAGCAGATTCAGAAATGCCAACATTTGTCAAAATTTTACAGCAAGCCACTAATTAAGCAAAATTTTGAATCCTTGTCTTTTAAAATAATTCAGTATTCTATTAGTAATTCTTCTAATTTATAAAATTTATACTTTCAATAGAGATTCCTGTAGAAAATAAAGTCAATACTAATTTCAATAATATTGAATTATTTTAAAAGAGCAATTGATAAGTCTAACTTCATTTTATTCTTTTAACACAAACTTAAAAAATACTTGAAAGACTGTGGTGAGGACACATCCTCCCACTGGGTGGATATTTTAACACACGATTTGGTTGCATTGTCAGGGGACTGGAAGGAATGGAGCAATATTTCAAGACCAGACACAGGGAGGTTGGAGGAAGAGGTTATGGAAGGGTATATAGGGGTGGGCATAGAGTTTGAAGATATTTGAATCTCACATCAATTCCTAACAAGGAAACTCAAACCAACTATTTGATAAGATGGCTCATTGAGTAGTGATTTACCAGCTTCTCTCCTCAGCTTTATCACGTGGTTCCATGAACCAGCAAACCATGAAGGCAGATAGAGGCTGTGCAAAGTCCCAGTAAAGCTGACTTACCTTCCCTAAGGTTTATCTAGTCAATAACAATGGTTAATGTTTATTCTACCAGAAGAGGAAAAATTACTGCACCCTCAGTAGGATAATGTCTCTCAGGGGGACAACTGATCTCTTGGAGGCAAGTTATTTATATCAAACCTATTATCTCTCTGAAGAAGCAGTTATTTTTCCTTAACCAAATGGATACACTTTATCGGTAAGGACTGACCTTCCCTGCCAACACTGCTTTTGACAACATCTCCACCCAGATACTCACAACTATATGGCAATATAGGCCTGACACAACAGCATCTAAGATTAAGAAACTGAATTTTGGCAGGGAAGGGAGAAAAATGAGCACATGATCAAGGAACTGACTGATTCATGAATAGCACAACATAGAACATTTTCAAGTGATAGAAAATTGAAACATTGGGACCAACTTGGGAATAATAACCTGTAACAGTAAGATAATGCTCTTTAAAACACATTATACATATGAAACTGTCATTTTATGATGTTCTGAGTCCAAGAGCTAGGATCCATCATTCCAAGAATCAAGGGTGGGGGTTTTTCATCATGATTACAGAAACATACCTGGTGATTAGGGGGGCTTCTCATCCCGGCAATTTTATTCTCAGTGTGGTTCAGTGTTCCAGTCCACAGGCCCATAGTAAAAATCCTTGCGAGTTACTTATCAAATGAAGGAATTGCTATTCTAGCTATGATCCTCAGTTGTGATTAGAGTTAACTCTTGACCAACACAGGTTTGAAATGAACAGGTCCTCTTGTATGTGGATTGTTTTTGATAAATACAGTACTGTACTCTAAGTATTTTTTCCTTATGATTTTCTTAATAACATTTTCTTTTTTCTAGCTAATTTTAAGAATACAGTATATATAATTTTTTTTAATGTTTATTTATTTTTGAGACAGAGAGAGAGAGCATGAACGGGGGAGGGTCAGAGAGAGGGAGACACAGAATCTGAAACAGGCTCCAGGCTCTGAGCTGTCAGCACAGAGCCCGACGTGGGGCTTGAACTCACTGACCGCGAGATCATGACCTGAGCCGAAGGCGGCCGCTTAACCGACTGAGCCACTCAGGCGCCCCAAGAATACAGTATATATAAATATAACATACAAAATATGTGTTAGTTGACTGTTTATGTCATCTGGAAGACTTTGGTCAACAGTAGGCTATTTGTAGTTACGTTTTGGGGGTGTCAAAAGTTATACATGGATTTTTGTCTGAACTGGGATTTGGTGCCCCTAACCCCTGCATTATTCAAGGGTTAACTTTATTTAAAAATCCAGGATAACTGATAACTCATAGGAGCTGTATGGATTATGGTTAGAACTCTATTAGATAATCTCTTGCTGCTTCCACAACTGCTTAACAATAGTAAATGAACAATAATAGGAGGCAACTTCACCTTGATGTGGTAAAAATGGGTCAGAGTTTTTGATAACTCAGGGATAAAGTTCTGGGTCACCTCCCTAAGCAAGCCACATATAGTAACAGAATTACTAACCAAAGATAAGAGAAATTTAGAAGGGGTAGGAGAAAGGGTGGCAGTGAATTTTATTTATGACCTCAAGACCAACTATAACAGCAAGGATTATATTTTGTGTTATCAACTATCTTTCAGGAAGTTTTTCATTTTTTTCCCCTTGTTTCTTTTAAGGAGTGTATCCAACTACCAATTCTAAGAATTAATGACAGTTCAGAACAGACTTAATCTGGGACACAAATAGACCTCAATAATATAAATGGTGTATTATAATATGCAATGTTCATATCTCACCCATATCTCTTTGGCCTAACTGGGAGGTTGCCTACAGAGAGTTCTCATATATACTGACACTCTGAAGAATTTTCAGGAAATGAGGGCAAGAGACCAAATATTATAACAAAAGATGTTCCTATTGCTCTTATCACTCAGAAAATTCCAGAGAGATTTAGGAGCTGGGAGCCAGGAACTGGCTAGATGAAGACCAACTATATATGAGAAATATATTTTGGTCATCTGAATGATCAAAAATATATATTTTTAATAAATCACAATATCATAATGTGTTTGCATTTGTGCATGCATGTGATTAAATCAGGAAAATATGAGACTCTTTGTAGCAAATTCTAGATTTATATTTTACAAACAGTGTGAAGAAGTTAGCTAAACTAATCCATGGTATTGTTGTTTCCACATCCATTCATTTGTCCAAGTGGCCTGTGGGGTCCTTGAATGGACACTAGCCCCCTCTCCTACCCCCACTCCCCATCTCTTCACGTAAGCTCATGCCCTAGACAACAGCTGCAGAGTAACAAGCAAGGCAAGTCTGGATATGACTTTCAACAGTTTTCCCTTCACCTCCCAAGGCATTCCCCTTGGCACTCCTTTTATAAGAACCCTATGGAACTTACCAAAATACCACTCTTCTTAGTTTGATTTGATCAGTCTGCCTCCTCTGGGAACTCTAAAGCACTCCACCCATGAACCCTAATAAAGGCATGTGTTCTAGGTTCTAACTACCACTCTCTTTGCACTTTATCTTGACTTCCCTATGTGGCCTCTCAAGAGGTCCCATATACCTCTTCTGGGACCTGTGAGTAATAAACTTTTCTATTTCAATTTCTCTTGTGGTCTGTTGTTGAACCATGCGTGGCTTATCATCTAGCACTCTGTGCCAAACAAATGTTAATTTAACAAAGACATAATAGACAGAGTTAATTTTGTATCTCATTATACTGCCTCAACCAATAATAGGCAAAAAAAATATGCAAAATGATAGTAACTTTAAGGAATATTAATTAGTATTTTTGCCTTGAGATTTACCTTTACTAATTTCTCTTATTATTACATATGCTGTGATATTTTTCTTGTGTTTTATTGATTATGTATACATTGCCACAACTATTTTGGGAAGTAGGAAAACTTAAATAAATAAATGAATAAAAAGACTTTTTGCCCTCTAAATATGTAATATTTCTTATTTACTCTTCCTGGAATAACTATAGCATAAAGGTAAGACTGAAAATTTAAATGGACCATTTATGCCAGAATATTATTAATATCTATGGGCTTTTCCCATATGACTACTGCAGAATTAATTTATTGAAATATGATATGAATTCACCTTATAAAATTCATAAATTTATTGAAAACATCATCTTTATTTTAAAACTGAGCTGACTATAAAATTAGTCATTGCAGTTAGCATTCTGTCACAGATAAAATAATATTTTCATTTAAGCTTTTGTCATATTCAGTCAAACCATCTTAGAAGTAAATTTAATTCCTGCCAATAGAAAACACAGTGAAATCTGCTAACCATGATTCACAAAGGCTGGAAAAGAGTTTTTGGAAGACATATTTTGCTGATCTCAATTCATTTCATTTTTATCTTCCTCTGAGTCTCTATACCTGTTTGGCTTTCCTAAAGAATTTCCAGTATTATACTTTTAATTTTTGTAAAGGAGAAGGAGCAGAAATTCTACATATGTCTAGGCAAATTAAGACACAGGCTGATGGGAAATAGAAGATACAGAAAAAAGAGAAGAAAATCAAATAAAGTATCATTTTGCTTTTTAACAAAAGCCACTTCTTTAAGAAGTAGATCTGGTAGGCAACTATAACACTGAAACTTTTTAAATGCAGAAAGCAACCTTGTTCTTACTATATCTTCCCCATGTCCTTTAATACTTTAAATTCTGAAGACAGAGAATTCCTCTGTGAAAGATAAAGGTTAAAATGAAAAGTCCATTGGGATAAAAATAGAACAACTTTAGGTGTTCTTATGTTCCCTAAAATGGGACTAAAGTTAGCTCCACCACAATTATTTAATATTTATTAAAAAATAATTTTCTTAAACTCTAAGAGTATTTTATATCCCTTCTTTATTTGTCTAGATTTCCTTCCACCTCAAAAGCTGTGAGTTGCAAAACTCTGGATCCTTCTCTACGCAACCTCTTAATTTTGGAAAACTTCAGGCCTCAGTCCCAAATCTTTTACTCTTCTCTCTTCTCTTTCACTCCCAAGAGTCTAAAACAGTACACACCGCTTTAAAACACACTGCCAAAGATTTCCAAGTTTATATTTCTGGCCCTGGTTCATATCTGAAACTGAACTTCATATCGATATAACCAAGAACATACTGGAAATCTCAGCCTGATTTTCTTACTACTGTATCAGACTTAATGTGGAAGAAAAGACAACTTTTTACTTCTCAGTTTCTGTCCAAAGACTTCCTAACATGGATTTTCCTCATCCTACTAAAGAGCTACATCATTCATGCAACTGTTGAAGCCAAAAAATTATGAGGCATCAATTCTTCACTTTCTTACATGCCTAAAATGGAAGCATTAGTAAGCCCTGATACTTCGCCTAAAATACACCCCAAAGAAATCCTCACAATCTGCATATTTCTATTTCTTTCCACACGTTCTGTGCTGTCATCTTTCACTTCATGTAACTGCAATGGTCTCTTAAATGGTTTTATTATATCAAATTGTGCCTCTCTTCAATCCACTACTTTCTTGTTCTTAAAAGCTAATAATGGCTTTAACATTTTCTTGAAATAAATTCCAAGCTTCTGGCTAGAGCCGGAAAGCTATGCCCATCACCATCTCTACCGCTGCATCTCAGAACCATAACACATCTTTGTTCATTGATATCCAGCCACGTTGGTCTTTTTGTTCCCCTTGCCTGCCAAACATGTTGTTGCCTTTGAATCATCTTTCTTTACTGTTACCTCAGTGCAGAAGGACATTTTTTTTTTTTTTTTGGTTTTAATTAAGTGTAAATGTCCAGTATGTAACTGGATTCCTCTTGCATGGATCTTGTATATGGTTTTATTTTCTGGACTTTCATGATAAAATAACTGGTGAATCCTTCTGGTTGTAGTAAGTGGGAATTCTTCATTTCTTTGAGCTTAATCTCAGAACAAATAGCAAGGAAAAGAGATACCATCTCTGCAGTTTTCAATAGGCTTGTTCACTGCAGGGGGACAGCTACCCAGGGGAAATAACAAGGAGTAAATTTTTAAGATTTCTGTGACATACTTGTCAAAAAATTTTCCTGGGTTTTCTAAAATTCGTTACCTCCAAAAAAACCTGATTTTACAGTAGGCCCATGATTAGGTTAGATTAGATTAGATTAGTAGTACCAAAAGTTGAATGGAATTGGGCATGGCTCCAAATTTTCTGGCAGTTAAAGAAAAAAAAAAAAAAAAAACCTCTTTAGAATTGAGCAGACAGCTGACCAGTGGTATTTTTCAAGCTAGAAAGGCAAAACGAACAAATACTGTGAATGGGTGGGGAGTATTGGCCGGGCAGAATAACTTTCTGCAAGGATAAACGTGAGAAACACAGTAACAACAGAGGTCCAGAAGTTTGTAACTATTATCCTTACCACAGTTCCTGGAAGGAATTCCTTCTTGCCCTCTAGCAGCATCCCTGTTGATGCCTGTTATTCTCTAATTTTTTTTTTTTAATGTTTATTTATTTTTGAGAGAGACAGAGACAGAAAGTGAGTGGGTTAGGGGCAGAGAGAGAGGGAGACACAGAATCCGAAGCAGGCTCTGGGCTCTGAGCTGTCACTACAGAGTCCTATGCGGGGCTCGAACTCACGAGTTGTGAGATCACGACCTGAGCCAAAATCAGACGCTCAACTGACTGAGCCACCCAGGCACCCCGGTGCCTGTCATTCTCTAAAGCAGGGGTCAACATTTGTTTTCTTCCTGTCAGATAGTAAATATATTAAGCTTTGTGGGCCATTTGGTGTGTCACATAGAAGGTAAAACATTTAATGGTTACCTCTTCCTGTAATTCAGACTTTCCTTGATATTTGGTTAAAGGTAGCATTTTTTTTTTCTTTGCTAATGTATAACCCAGTATAGTTTTCCTTATAGCATTCAGTTGGCATTAGAAAGATTTCTGTTTGTCTGTAAGTTATCAATCTCAATTTCAGTAAGGATTAATCCACTGTCCCTCTCTATAATTGCAGCAGCTGCAAGAGTTTCTGACAGACAGCAAGCACTATAAAATATTTCATGAGTAAAGGAATAAATGAATGAACACCATTTTATCTATTTTAAGTGGCTTATATTCACATGACAAACTGTTAATTATTAACTGACATATTTTATGTAAAAATTATGCAAATATTTTGTAATATCACAAGATGTGTGATGAGAATCTGAGTCAATCATTCAAGGAGAGAAATGAAGAAAAAATATTTCGCAGATCCTCATTGTACACGTGTAACTTTATTAAAAATTGTGGAAGTAGACAATATGTCTAAAATATTAAGGAATTTAACATCTTAGGTTATCTCAAAGAAATATATCTTATGTTCCATTCATTTAGCTAATCTTGGCTAAGAAATCCAACCTCACCCTCAAGCTATTAAATTAAAATAGCGATTCTGTTTCTGAAAAAAAAAAATAAGTGATTCATAGGATGTTTTCTTAGGATGTATTTCAGCATTTCTCACAGAAAGTATTCCCTGGTTAAAATAATGTGGGAAATATTTTGCTATGCCAACTAGCAAGGTTTTTTGCTATATGCATTCCAATAGCCTTTATAATGCTAGCCCCACTGTAAGTCTCCAAGGGAAAATGTACCTTCAATGTTTTCCCATGGTACTTTAACCAGGAATCGTTTCTTGCCATGGCACATATCACAATTGGGGGAATTAAGAACATGGTCTCATTTATCCCCAGAATTTAAATTATACTTCAAATAATATTTTGTCCTCAGTATCTATGAAACACCAGTCCTACCTCAGGGCATATAGGTCTGCTGGGTGTGGTGAACAAATACCAACATGAATTAAAACAAAAACACAAAAACCCATTCTGACACAGGTGACCAAAGTTGTCTAAATGTCATTTCTAAATTACTTCCTAAAGCTTTTTCCAAAAAAAAACACTTAAGTGTAGGGTTTTGTATTAATATAACAGGATCAGGGTACAGGCAGCATCCTGCTAGGGTCAACCATACCTGGGGACTGAAGGGTGGTGACCCAGGGCTGCTTGTCAACCGTGTAAAGTCATGGAACTGAGGCCCTGGGCCCAGAAGACCAAGTCTGAAGCAGAAGCTGCTGCTGTGCTAAACCTGGCCAGGAAATCTCTTTCCATTGAATTCTAACAGGGTGTGAGCTAGAGACCTGCACTGCTGTGCTCGCTGGGGTGGGCACGTTTGCTGGATGTTAGTTAAGCAGAGGTCGTGGGCAGGCATGCATGCACAGACATCTGCTTGTGCAGGTGCAGATGTGGGGGTGGGGGCCACATGGCACCCTCCAGTGTTTCTAGTCCCGGCGTGCCTGTCCCTCCTACCATTGCCAGTCCCAGTGCAACTTTGAAGGGAAACAGTTGATTTCAGCATGTTTGTAAGAGGAGTAGGGAGATGGGGAGACGGATGAAGTGAGTGGGACACGGTGTCACCAGGTGCTAAATGACCTACCTTTCCAGACATCACCTGCCTTTCCACGACACAACTCGTCATCTGTCTGTTTGAACTCGTGGTGTCTGGCATTTCACAGTGATGCCCACTCTTAAATTTTGTGTTCAAACTCCAGTTTAAATGGTTATTTTTGTATAAATTTGTGGCATGTTAAATTTTTCAAATAAAGCGGATTTGATTTAGAGAAAAAAAAAAAGCTTCCCCCCATCCCACTCTTAAGACTTTTACACATGGGTGAACCTTCACAAATGGCCAAATGAAGTCAAAACATGCAAAATTCTAATTATAAAATCAATAAAATTCTGGAGGCTTAATGTACTGCCTGGTGACTATAATTAATAATGCTGAATTATCTATTTGAAAGTTGTGAAGAGAGTAGGTAGATCTTAAAAGATCTCATCCCAAGAAAAAAATTTGTTCTGTACTTTACATTTTTTAAACTTAAATTCAAGTTAGTTAACATATAAAAAAAGAAAAAAAACTTTGTAACTATGTATGGTTCAGATGTTAACTAGACTTATTTTGGTGGTCATTCAAAATATATACAAATACTGAATCATTATGTTCTATACCTGAAACCAATATGATGTTAATATAATGCTATATGTCAATTATATCTAATAAAAAAAGAACTCCACACATCTATTTAATTTCTACATGTCATTCAATTATTGACATTAACATTATTCTAACCACATAATGAAAATAATGCTCCTCAAAAGAGAAAGGTGAATGTTGATTACCCATAGGACAAAGCCATCTTTCTTTTTTTTTTTCTTCATCTTCCTAAGAACATCTTTGGGATCAATAGGCTCTGTCTCTTGTTTTACTCTTTTGGAGCTTGTGCTCCTGGGCCTGGGGAGATGGTGGAGGATCTAGAAGTGTGAATCTCCCTCTTCCAATTAATCCCCAGCTTCCGAGAGCACCAAAAGACACAAGGAATTGACCAATAACTTCCCAGTTGTGGAAATAAAAAGAGCAGTTGTGAGAAGCAGGCGAGAAGTGCATTAATGTCCCTTTTCCTGTTCGTAAAGTCCTTGTCCTGATGATCCCCCCAGCTGGTCCCTCTCCCTCTGGGAAGTACAACTGCCACATGTGACAGAGTAGAAAACCAGATTCCAGGCAGCTGTGTTCTTTCCACTGCTGTCCACCCATCTCCCAACCACCAACACCATCAATTTGATGATTCCTTCCAATGAACCAGGACCAGAACGCCCAGTCGGTTGTACCCCCTGCTCTTTCATTTAGGTCTCTTCCCACTTAAAGTCTCAACTCCTATTTGATTCTCTACAGAGTTCTGATGACATCCGGCTCACCTCTGAAAGGAACCTTATGATTGGATATCCTTGCAAACATCCAGTGAGTGAGGATTTACTTCCATGATGAATGAGAGGCTATGGAAGCATCTGTAAGGGCCACGGTGGGCCATGCTCTCTAAAGCATTTTCTTGAAGAACTGCTGGTGCCATCTCGCTGGAATCCTCTGGTGTCAGTGTCACAATCTTCATAGGCTTGGCTATGAAAGTCAGCCAGCAGAAGCCTCCATAAAATTTTGCTTTCCTCTGATCTGCACAATAAATACTGACTACTGCTGTTGGCATTCCAATTGCTGAATACAATCCTCCTTCATGTCATGGCAATTCTACTTAACTGTCTTCTGTTTTTCCACATTCTCTGCCCCACCCCCAACTTCAAAGTCCTGCAATCTATGGATGATCCCAGCCCTGCAACATATGTCATATTAAGACGAGCTTTCAATACATTTATAAACCAATGTCCTTTGATATACAGATTCGATTTATTCAAACACTCAGCAATGTCCTTTAAGATTACTGTGAATTCAGAGGCTTATGTCCCCTGGGCTACTAACAGCTCTGATTTCTGTTAATTCTCATTCTCCACTTGGTGCATTGCAGCTGCACTCCAGCACAGCAGCAGCTTATATGTAGGACCAACTCCCTACCTTTTAAACTCCTACCTCTCAATATCAAGAAGCAAATACAGTAGAGTTTTACTGCTGATTTAGGGGGAATAGGAAAATTGGCTTCCATCATGGTGGGATTCAGCAGATAATGGGGTAATGGGTTTACATAATGGTGGGATTCAGCAGATAAAGATCAGGCTTCTCTTTTCTTGACTCTCTCCATCATTTCTGCCCAAGGGTGTTCTAGCCTCGCACTTTTCTGCAGAAATATCTGCTTCCTGAGTTCTTCCTTGTCCTCAAATTCTCAACAAAGAATTCTCAAGTTCTGTTGTAGCTTTGTTTTCTCCTTCTGAGCCCCACATTATCCCTGGGTAAATTAGGGAGGCTCATTCCTAGGACAGATTTTGGTTCCTCAAGAGACACTTTGGCAACAATTTGGCAACAAGAAGGAAATTAATAATTTTTCTTTCTGTTAGACAAGTGGTTCCTAAAGAATTATCTACTGTAACCAGAGCCTAGTCAAGTGGCCAAGGATGGAAAGAAGCAAATGTCATCATTCAGAATTCCTCCTTGATAGTGTCCCTTTTAAGCAGCTTTATTGAGATATATTTCACATGCCATATAATTTGTGTATTTAAAGCACACAATTCAATGGCTTTTAGTATAGTCACAGAGTTGGGTATCCATTAAAACAAATGATTTTAGAATATTTTCATCAACTTTGAAAAGAAACTGCAAACCTTTAGTTTTTACCCCCAAACCCCATGCCCCTGAAAACATAAGAAAGCACTAATGTAGTTTCTGTCTTTATAGATTTTCCTAGTCTGGACTCATATACATGGGATCATGCAATATATGGTTTTGGAGTGGTTTCTTCCACTTAGCATAATGTTTTTGAAGTTTATTCATGCTGTGGCATGTATCAACATTTCATTCCTTTTTATGGTTTAACATCATTTCGTTTGTATGGTTTACCACATTTTGTTTACCCATATTTCAGTTGATGGACATTTGGATTATTTCCACTTTTTGGGTATTATGAGTAATGGTGCTGTGAACATTTGTGTATTACTTTTTGTGTGAATGTATGTCTTCAATTCTCTGGAGTGAATACTTAGGAATTGAATTGCTGGACATATAGTAACCCTCTCTATGACTTCTTAAGGAATTGCCAAACTGTTTCCCATAGCAGCTATACCATTATACATCCCCAGCAGCAATGTGTAAATGGTTTCCAATTTATCCACATTGGTATTTTCTGTTTTTGTGTTTGGTTGGTTGGTTGGTTTCATTTTTTAATTTTAGCCATCCTAGTGGGGTAAAGTGGTACCTTGTTGTGGTTTTGATTTTCATTTCCTTAATGACTAATGATGTTGAGAGTCTTTTCATGTGTTTATTGGCTACTTGTATATCTTCTTTGGAGAAATGTCTACTATTCAATTTTTTGCCCATTTTTTTTTTCCTTTGTCGATTTTTTTAATTGGGTTGCTTGTAACTTTGTTGTTGAATTTTTTAATAAATTCTAGATACTAGATAATTAAACAATATATAATTTCAGGTATTTTCTCCCATACATTGTGTTATCTTTCACTTTAATGATAGTATCCTTTGATGCACAAACATTTTTAATTTTGATGAAAATCAATTTATCATATTTTTTCTTTTGTTGCTTATGATTTTAGTATTATTTTAAGAAACCACTGCCTAATCCACAGCTGTGAAGGCTTATACCTATGTTTTCTTCTATGAGTTTTCTAGTTTTAGCTTTACATTTAGATCTTTGATTGATTTTGAGTTAATTTTTGTATATGAGTTAAAGGTCCAGCTTCATGTTTTTGCATGTGGATATTCAGTTGTCCCAGCACCATTTGTTGAAAGCCCATTTTTTCCTCCATATGATGGTTTTAGCACCCTCATTGAAAATTAATTGCTTGTCAAAGTCTGACATTATTCTGGACTCTCAGTTCTATTCCATTGATCTGTGTGTTTAACTTTATGCAGTACCATGTGTTTTGATGACCATAGCTTAGTAATAAGGCTTGAAATTGGTAAGTGTGAGTCCTCTTGGTTTGTTCTTTTTCAAAATCGATTGGCTATTTGGGGTTTCCTGAAATTCCATATGAATAAAATTGTGACTTAAGGATCCTCAGTATTTTTAGGAGAGAAGGGAGTTCACCTCAGGGGTATGGCAGGATGGAAGACATAAGCACCTTATGGAGATATAAGACCTTATGTCTGCCACTCAGTACATAGGCAGACATAAAGACCCATACACGTTCACACCAAAAACACTCACGGAGAACATCAGTAAGTGATAAAATCACTTCTTCCTAGTTCAGCCAAATTAGGACCCATATGCATTCTTAACATATCGTTCTAATTTGAAGGTAAAATTCATGTATTAGTTATATAATTTAAACATCTAAAAAAATCATTATTCTGTAGGACTCTTATCAAAAACCCCAAAACAGAGATCACAGTAATCCCCTGTCCAAGTTGTTTAATCCCACTTTCAGTAACTGCTCACTGAGCATATTATGAGAAAGGCAGTATCTGATAGACATAAGAATTTAAAAATTGCAGGGGCGCCTGGGTGGCTCAGTCGGTTAAGCGTCCGATTTCAGCTCATGTTGTGATCTCAAGGTTCACGAATTGGAGCCCCGCATCGGGTTCTGTGCTGACAGCTCAGAGCCTGGAGTCGGCTTTGGATTCTGTGTCTCCCTCTCTCTCTACCCCTCCCCCGCTCATGATCTGTCTCTGTCTCAAAAATAAATAAAAGCATTAAAAAAAAATTTAAAAATTCCATTCATAAGAAAAGGAATAGAGTGGGAAGAATAAAAAACAAAGTTCCTCATAAACACAAGATCAAAATCTGTTAAATGGACATACAGAATTCCCGGAAACTTGCAAACATATTATACGTTGAAACCCTCTGGGGATGTTCCTTGGGACAGCAAAATGGTTGCTCTTCTTCAAGTTGGGCACCAAAAATAATGTATCCATGCTTCTGAATCTTAACCACTCCCACTTAAAAAACTTAATTTTCTTTTCACCCACTCTCCTGCTCCTATCAGATTGTTCACAATGTCTTCAGAACAGCAGGCATTGTTCTGGCAGTTTGGTCTTGATCTCCTCAGGTAAGAGGGGCTCCAGCACCAGCAGCTGCAGGATCTGCTCCTTTCCAGTGTCTTAGATGAAAGTCATTTGTAACAGGTCATCCAGAATTGGCTTAGAGCATTCCATAGCCCACAGACCTCCAGAGAGATGAACCACCTATGACACTGGTAGGAAGTCTCAAATCTGGGGAAGAGCATCTAATTCTAGATTCTTTCCCTTAATTTTACTATTAGAACACCTATCTGCACTAGGTGAGTGTGTCCCATGCTCTGAGAATAAGCTTTCTCAACATTAATGTGTGTCTCCTGTACGTGGGAAGAAAGAGAGAGCAATCAAGGTGGCAACGCTACCCAACTCAAATTTGGTTGCCTGTTGCTCGAAAAACCATTATTCGAGAGATGAGTTTTTGATTGGAAAGGAATTGAATTCAAGAAGCCAGCAATCTGAGGAGAAGGCAGACTTTTGTCCAAAAGTCAACTCTGAGGTTTCTGACTGGTCCAGGAGTTTTAAGGAGGATTAGAGTAGTAAATCAGAAAAGGGAGTGCAGTGGCCTGCAAAATTTCTTGATCAGGTGCAGATTTGATGGTGCCAACAACAAATATTATCTCAGTGCTCAGGCCTTGTGCAAGGCGGTCTGGTGCTTGTTTCATTATGTGAAGGAGTACTCGGCTCTTTCTGCAGATACACAAAGGGAGGTCAGTAAAATCATTTGTGTGATCTCCAAAAAAAAGAAAAGCATTTTGCTAAAAATTGCTAGGTAAATCAGAAGGCTGAGGTGGCTTCATACTTGATGACTTCCGTGGCTTGGGAAAGTTCTGATCCTTCAATTCTCAAGGACAAAGAAAGTCTGCAAATCTCAAAGAAAGGAAATTCGTTCTCTGACAGATCGAAGGAATTAGGTCAGCAAGTAAAGAGTATGTTAACTTGAAGCAAATTGACCCTTAAACTCTCCCTGTCCAGTTTGCCTCCTAGAATGTTGGTTCTCTAGTTCGCCAACACTTCCAACACTAGGAAAGTTGGTGGGCATCCCAGGGGCAGTAGAAAATCACACTTTTCTAGGAATTCAAGTAGACCTTAGGGTTGGAGGACCAGGAGGAAGGCTGAATGTAAAACGGGGAACTTCAGGGGCAGCAGGCTTAATGGGCCAGTTGCACAGATCCCCCTAGTCCTCCTGGCCCTCCAGGCCCTAGGGCTGCAGCATTGCTCAGAATACCCTCCTTGGCTGCCGTGTACCCAGGACACCAGAACTTACATGGCCCTGAGGGGCTATCAATTACTGATAGACCTCACCTCTCCAACTTGAAGGACACACAAGCTTTTTAGTGGCTCCAAGCTTTGCTTCACCAGCTACTATTACAGCAGTGTGGTTGCTGCCCTCCTGTGCCCTTGTGAAACCTGATGGGTCCTCTGGTCCTTTCTAGGCTTCCCCATGACAAAGCTATCTTTAAAAGATAGAGATGTGGGACATAGTTTCACACTTTGGTTTATAAGTATATGAGAACACAGTTTATCTATGTATACCTATCTGCACATGGTAGATTTTGGATGAGGAGGTTCAGGAATGTCTCCAGCCATTTTCTTAATCTTTACTCAGTTACTCCTCCCTTGTTGGCCCAGCCATTTACTACAGTGGTGCCTTCACTTTAAATACAGTGCACCAACTGTGGCAAGTCAAGCCCCGTTTATGGATTTCATTCCAGGCATTCTTTTAAATCTCTTACTGCACCACACATGGCCTTGAATATAGCATGAGCATCACAAGGATCCCACTTGAATGTGATATCTTCTAAAAAGATGTAAATGTCTATAAGATCTTGGACAACAAAAAGACTCTTGTAAGCAGCCTGGGCCACCTGGAATATATTATCGCCACACACACTTGACAATTTGACTTCAGTAGTCTCATTTTTACTTGTGCTATTTCATTACAAGTACAAGCTGAAAACCAATGCTTGTATAATAAGCTTTCATAACAAGAACCTTGCAATCTGTTGAAACATATCGTAAAATGAAATAAAAAGATTATATAAATTGTTAATATTAATTCTTTAAAGATTACATTCAACTTCTCTATAAATAAGAAATTACTGGGCTGGGGGTGTTGACTTTTATCTACCAGGTAAACAAAATTATGGAGTACTTGGAGATTCCTTATTTAGCACTGAGCTAAAATAGATCAAATCGATTTTTGTGTTTTTTTTTGTCAAGTGGGTACAGGATTGATATATGTTGCAAAATGATGTGAAAATAATTAAAGTCAGTTTATTGGCTTTAAACAAGCTATAAATTTTAAAGGAATGTTCTGAACATTTATCAGAATTAATATATTTTTTTCTTACCAGTAAACTATTTTTTAACTATGACATTATGAATGTTTATATTAATGTATTAATAACGTGTCAATAATTGTCTAACCAATAGTTTAAAAGGGAAAAAATAATTTTCCTAAATGTAACACTATCAAACACCTAAAGAAATATTTAAATGTTATCAAATTTCTTCATTTGGGATTTCCTTGGGCTATTGTGAATTTAACAATTCGTGTGGGTTTTTTTTTCCCTATTTTGTTGGGGATGATCTTCTTTACTCGAACCCTATGGAGACTCCTGTTTTATGACATAATACTATGAACTTAGTTTGGGATAGTTCCAATGTCTCTGGTATGTGGTAGATAGAATTATTTTGCAACATTAAGAATAATACCCAAGAGAGAAGAGGGGCCAAGATGGCAGAGAAGCATGGAAGATTTTTTGCCTCTCTCATCCCTGAAATGGAGCTAGATCAACACCAAAACACCTTGCACACCTAGAAAACTGATTTGAGGATTAACACAACAATCTGAAAAAGTTGAACCACAGAACTTGACAGGTACACAGTGTGGAGAGGCAAACTGGGGAAGAGTAGCCGTGGAGGGTAGGGAGCTGTTTTTGCTTGTGCAGAGAGGAAGGAAACAGGGGGGGAGAGTACAGGAAAAGCCCACCCCCCCAAAAGCAGCTGGAGAAAAATAGAAAGAGTGGAAACACCCACAATGGACTGAACAAGGGATAAAGAAGAAAGGATAAAGGAGAGAATTTAAATACTACTAAGACTGGGGCACCTGGGTGGCTCAGTCGGTTGGGCGGCCGACTTCGGCTCAGGTCATGATCTCGCGTTCCATGAGTTCGAGCCCCGCATCAGGCTCTGTGCTGAGAGCTCAGAGCCTGGAGCCTGTTTCAGATTCTGTGTCTCCCTCTCTCTCTGACCCTCCCCCGTTCATGCTCTCTCTCTGTCTCAAAAATAAATAAATGTTAAAAAAAAATAAAATAAATAAATACTACTAAGACTAAAACTGTATAAACAGGGTAGTGCAGAGTCTGAAACTCCACAGCTCACTACCTGGTGGATCTCTAGTGGGAGGAGCAAATCCACAGGACCAGACAGTGAGGTCTAAGGGGTCCTTGGGCCACACAGGGAGAGGCAGTTCCCCTGTTGGGAGACCATTTAGTAGAGGTTATGTGGCCTCCCACAGGCAAAGGTACTAGCAGACCCTGAAGAACAGCTATGTTCACTGGTGTTAGAACAAGGACATTAAGGGTGAAGGCTGGCACCAGATGTGTGTTGTGATTTACCATAATCCCTGAAACGCTGCTGCTACATGATTGCACAAACTTTTTCTGGGGCGGACTGGCACCCAGCCACAGTCTTTGGGCATCTGCTGCAGTGTGATCACTCGAATGTTCCTGGGGGTGAGCTGGCACCTGGTCATTGCCAGGAGAGACCTTCCCTCAGAAGGTGTGAGTGGATCAAAGCAACAAGGCCCTCAGAAATGAGGGGATTGGAAACACAGCCCCATCTGCGTTAAAACTTGGGAGGGAGGTACCACCTGGCAGGCTGACAGGTTGATGATGGGCAGTATAGAAGTGGGGAGTGGAAGGAAGCTGGAGACAAAGGAAAGGTGATTGATTGCTGGCTGGCAAGAGCACAGCATTCTGATACTAAAAACTGGGTAGCTGGGCGATGCCATTTTCACCCCTCTTGTGCATGTGCATATGCCTATATGTGCCACAAGGATCCACCCAGTACACTGAGCAGTGCCATTTAGTGGAGAACAGAGCCATTACACCAAGTCCCATCCAACTAGGCCAACTATGCTCTAAAGAAACACCAAAAGTCTCTCTGCCTGCTTAGTTTACAGACTATAAAGTGTTATATAGTTTGACTTCTATGGGAAATCGGATGTAATTTCAATTTTATTTGATTCTGTTTGCTGACCCATCCATTGACTTTTTTTTTCCTTTTCTTTTCTTATTCTTGAATACAGAAAGAGAACAAATTATTTTTATTTTCCATTTTAATAAAAAAGATTTTTCTTTAATTTTTTGTTTTTTACTTTTCTTGTAAATTTTTTAAAATTCTGTTTTACTTCCTCATTTCATTTTATTCTATTTTATTGTATTCATTTTTTAAATTTTAAAACATTTTCCTTTTTTTTTTCTTTTCCTTCCCTTTTTTCTCTATTTTATCAAGCTTCTCTCAACAACCAGACCAAAACACACCTAAGATCTAGCATCCTTTATTTGATTTTTTTGTGTTGTTATTAATTTTTACGTATTTTAAAAATTTTATTAATTCCTATACTTTCTTCAAAATGATGAAATGAAGGAATTCACCCCAAAAGAAAAACCAGGAGGAAATTATAGCCAGGGACTTAATCAACACAGATACAAGCAAGATATCTGAACCAGAATTTAGAATCATGATAATAAGAATATTAGCTGGGGTTGAAAAAAAAGCATAAAATCCCTTTCTGTGGAGATAAAATATGTAAAATATAGTCAGGACAAAGTTTAAAATACTATAACTGAGATGCAATCTCGAATGAATGGCATAACAGCAAGAGTAGATGACTCAGAGCATCGAATCAGTGATATAGATGACAAACTTATGGAGAATAATGAAGCAGAAAAAAAGAGGGAAACAAGGCAATAGAGCACGATATAAGAAATAGAGAAGTTAGTGACTCACTAAAAAGGAATAACATCAGAATCATAGGGGTCCCAGAAGAGGAAAAGAGAGATAAAGGGGTAGAAGTTTTGTGTGAGCAAATCATAGCAGAAAACTTTTATAACCTGGGAAAAGACACAGACATCAAACTCCAGGAAGCACAGAGAACTCCCATTAGATTCAATAAAAATCAACCATCAACAAGGCGTATCATAGTCAAATTCACAAAATATTCAGGCAAGGAAAGAATCATGAAAGCAGTAAGGGAAAAAAAGTCCTTAACCTACAAGGGAAGACAGATCAGGTTCACAGCAGACCTATCCACAGAAACTTGGCAAGCTAGAAAGGAAAGGAGTGGCGGGATATTTTCAATGTGCTAAATCAGAAAAATATGGAGCCAAGAATTTTTTTATCCAGCAAGGCTGTCATTCAAAATAGAAGGAGAGATAAAAAGCTTTGAAGAAAAACAAACATTAAAGGAGTTTGTGGGCACTAAACCAGCCCTGCAAGACATTTTAAGGGGAAATCTGAGCAGAGAAAAGATGAAAAAAAAAAAAAAAAAAAAGGACCAAAAAGCAACAAAGACTGGAAAGGATCCAGAGAACACCACCAGAAACTCCAACTATAGAGACAACACACAACACAATGGCAATAAATTCATATCCTTCAGTACTCACTCAAAATGTCAATGGACTAAATGCTCCAATCAAAAAACATAGGGTAGCAGACTGGATAAGAAAACAAGATCCATCTATATGCTATTTATAAGAGACACATTTTAGACCTAAAGCCACCTTCAGATTGAAAGTAAGGGGTTGGAGAACCATCTATCATGCTAATGGCTTCCAAAAGAAAGCTGGAGTAGCCATACTTATATCAGAAAATCTAGATTATAAAATAAAGACTGTAACAAGAGATGCAGAAGGGCATTATATCATAATTAAGGGGTCTATCCACCAGGAAGATCTAACAATTGTAAACATTTATGATCCAAATGTGGAAACACCCGAATATATAAATCAATTACTCACAAACATACAGGAACTCATTTATAATAATACCATAATAGTAGGGGACTTCAACTGCACTTACCACAATGGACAGATTATCTAAAATGAAAATCAACAAGGAAACAATGGCTATGAATGAAACACTGGACTAGATGGACTTAACAGATATATTCAGAACATCTCATCCTACAGCAGCAGAATACACATCTTCTCAAGTGCACATGGAACATCTCCAGATGGATCACATACTAAGACATAAATTAGCCCTCAACAAGTACAGAAAGATTGAGATTGCATCGTGCATATTTTCAGACCACAACACTATGAAACTCGAAATCAACCACAAGAAAATATTTGGAAGGACAACAAATACTTGGAGACTAAAGAACATCCTATTAAAGAATGAATAGTCTAAGCAAGAAGTTAAAGAGGAAATTAAAAAGTATGGAAGTGAATGAAAATGGTAATACCACAGCTCAAAACCTCTAGGATGTAGCAAAGGTGATCATGACAGGGAGGTATATAGCAATCCAGGCCTTCCTAAAGGAAGAAGGAAGGTCTCAGATGCACAACATAACCTTACACCTTAACGAATTGGAAAAAGAATAGCGAATAATACCCCAAACCAGCAGAAGATGGGAAATAAGAAAAATTAGAGCAGAAATCAATGATATCAAAACAAACAAACAAACAAACAAACACACAAACAAAAGACCAGTAGCACAGATCAATGAAACCAGAAGCTGGTTCTTTGAAAGAATTACAAAATTGGTAAACCAGTAGCCAGTTTGATCAAAAGCAAGAGGAAGGAACCCAACTAAATAAAATCAAGAACGAAAGAGGAGAGATCACAACCAATATTGTAGAAATACAAACAATAATAAGAGAATATTATAAGCAATTATTCACCAATAAATTGGACAATCTGGAAGAAATGGACAAATTCCTAGAAACATATAAACTACCAAAACTGAAACAGGAAGAAATAGAAATTTGAACAGACCCATAACCAGTAAAGAAATTGAATCGGTAATCAAGAATCTTCCAACAAGCAAGTCCAGGGCCATATGACTTTCCAGGGCAATTCGGCCAAACATTTAAAGAAGAGTTGACACCTATTCTTTTGAAGCTTCTCCAAATAATAGAAATGTAAGGACAACTTCCAAACTCATTCTATGAAGCCAGAATTACCTTGATTCCAAAACCAGACGAAGACCCCACTATGAAGGAGTACTACAGACCAATTTCCCTGATAAACATGGATGCAAAAATCCTCAACAAGTTAATAGCCAACCCAATCCAACAATACATTAAAATAATTATTCACCACGACCAAGTGGGATTTATACCTGGGATGCAGGGCTGGTTCAATACCCACAAAACAACCAATGTGATACATCACACCAATAAAAGAAAGGACAAAAACCATATGATCCTCTCAATAGATGCAGAGAAAGCATTTGACAAAATAGAGCATTCTTTCTTGATAGAAACCCTCAAGAAAGTAGGGATAGAAGGACTATACCTCAAGATTATAAAAGCCATACATGAAAGATTCATGGCTAATATCATCCTAAATGGGGAAAAACTGAGAGCTTTCCCCCTAAGGTCAGGAACACAACAGGGATTTCCGCTTTCACCACTGTTATTCAATATAGTATTGGAAGTCTTAGCCTCAGCAATCAGGCAACACAAAGGAATAAAAGGCATCCAAATCGGCTTGAAGGAGGTCAAACTTTCACTCTTCTCAGATGACATGATTCTTTATATGGAAAACCCAAAAGATTCCACCAAAAAACTGCTAGAACTATTCCATGAATTCAGAAAAGTCACAGGATATAAAATCAATGCACAGAAATTGGTTGCATTCCTATACACCAACAATAAAGCAACAGAAAGAGAAATCAAGGAATCGATCCCATTTACAATTGCACCAAAAACCATAAATTACCTAGGAATAAACATAACCAAAGAGATGAAAAATCTATACACTGAAAACTATGGAAAGTTTATGAAAGAAATTGAAGAAGATACAAAAAGAAAAAGAAAAATATTCCACACTCATGGATTGAAAGAACAAATATTGTTAAAAGGTCACTATTACCCAAAGCAATCTACATATTCAAGGCAATCCCTATCAAAATAACACCAACATTCTTCACAGAGCTAGAACAAATAATAGAGAACCCAGAAATGGACCCACAAATGTATGGCTAACTAATCTTTGACAAAGCAGGAAAGAATATCCAATGGAATAAGGACAGTCTCTTCAGCAAATGTTGCTGGGAAAACTGGACTGCACCATGCAGCAAAATGCACTTGGACCACTTTTTTACACTACATGAAAAATAAACTAAAAATGGATGAAAGATCTAAATGTAAGACAGGAAGCCATCAAAATCCTAAGGAGAAAGTAGGCAAAAACCTCTTTGATCTTGGCCGCAGCAACTTCTTACTCAACACATCACTGGAGGCAAGGGAAACCAAAGCAAAAGTGAACTACTGGGGCCTCATCAAAATAAAAATCTGCTGCACACAAAGGAAACAATCAGCAAAACTAAAAGGAAACCGATGGAATGGGAGAAGATATTTTCAAATGACATATCAGATAAAGGGTTAGTATCTAAAATCTATAAAGAATTTATCAAACTCAACATCCAAAAATCAAATAATCCAGTGAAGAAATGGACAAAATATAGATACTTCTTCAAATAAGACATTCAGATGACTAACAGACACATGAAAAAATGCTTAACATCACTCATCATGAGAGACATACAAAGACACACAATGAGATACCACCTCACACCTGTCAGAATGGCTAACATTAACAACTCAGGCAACAACAGATGTTGGTGAGGATGCAGAGAAAGAGGCTCTCTTTTGCACTGCTGGTGGAATGCAAACTGGTGCAGCCACTCTGGAAAACAGTATGGAGGTTCCTCAAAAACTTAAAAATAGAAATACCCTACAACCTAGCAATTGCACTACTAGATATTTATCCAAGGGATACAGGTGTGCTGTTTCAAAGAGGCTCATGCACCCCAATGTTTATAGCAATGCTATCAAACATAGCCAAAGTATGGAAAGAGCCAAAATATCCATTAATGGGTGAATGGATAAAGAAGATGTGGTATATATATATACAATGGAGTATTACTCAGTAATCAAAAAGAATGACATCTTGCCATTTGCAAGTACATGGATGGAACTAGAGGGTATTATGTAAGTGAAGTTAGTAAGTCAGAGAAAGATAAATATCATATGACTTCACTCATATGAATAATTTAAGATACAAAACAGATGAACATAAAGGAAGCAAAAATAATATAAAAATAAGGATGGGGACAAAACAGACTCTTAAATACAGAGAACAAAGTGAGGGTTGCTTGAGGGACTATGGGTGGGGGGATGGGCTAAATGGGTAAGGGGAATTAAGGAAGACACTTGTTGGGATGAGCACTGGGTGTTATACATAGGGGATGAATCACGGGAATATACTCCTGAAATCAGTGTTGCACTATATGCTGATTTTTATATATATATATATATATATATATATATATATATATATATATATAAATAAGTAAATAAATAAAAATTTAAAAATAGTATTAATACCCAAGAGATATTCCAGGTAATTAAATTATTTGCAATATATTTATAATAGTTTAATTTTAGCATTTCATAACAGATACAGAAGTCAAAAAATATTATTTGTCCATTATGTACACTTTGGTCTCAAAGTTATAAGTAAAAGATACAGGGAATTAATTACCATGATAATCAATTTTGTAACAATTCTCCCATTCCAGTAGAGACAATAATAGTAATAATAAATAAACAGAGATTGAAATGTAAAAAATTGAAATTTTTTCATTAAGAGTTAAGTAATAATAAAATAATTAAAATATACCTTAATGTGATAAGTGCTAAACATCATCTAGGAAGATTAATTCTAGAGATAAATTGTATATTCTAAATTATGATCAAGAATCTGCTAGCTGACTTAGAAATAAATACCAGGCAGTTTCTAAAGAAATAGAAAATATATTTTTAAAAATTGGGATGCCTGGGTGACTCAGTTGGTTAAGTGACTGACTCTTGATTTTGGCTCAGGTCATATTCTCATGGTTTGTGGGATTCAGCCCTGCATCAGGATCAACACTGACAATGCAGAGCTTGCTTAGGATTCTCTCTCCACTCTCTCTGCTTCTTCCCTGTTCGTGATCTCTGTCTTTTTCTCAAAATAAATAAATAAACATTAAAAAAAAAACCTACCATTGCAACTCATATCTTTTAAATGTATTAAGGAAAACTAGTAAAATTGGAAAAACATGCTGTATGTATAAAATTAAATATTCTAATCTAATTCAGTGTGCTCTGGTAAAGTTACAAATGTTAAATATTTCATTAAGAACTTGAAATCACACTTACTGATACTGTCCAAATCGAAAGAACTTAACTCCCACAAAAGTAGCAGTATATGTCATTTGAAACATTTTAAAAAACATCTTTCCAGTATTCCTAATTACAGAGTTGATAAGGAAATAAAGCCCAATTAAATAAATCAATTAAATACAATAAATTTGATTTGATGGAATTTAAGTTTAAATTTCAAAGTGAATGCCAAATTTCCTTTGGCATTATATCCCAAAATTTCAGACATTAAAATTGCTATTGAATAAAATTAGCACAACTATACTTAACTCTGATTTCTCTCTAGCTAGGTATCCTAATCAAAAAAATATTTGTACTGTATCAGATTTTAATTTTTATAAAGTTTGGAAACCATATGATCACTAGACATTTGATGAGGGAATATTAACCATTAAATTATTTATTCTCTAAATAAATAAAATTAATATATTATTTTGTCATTATTTGTTTCATTATAAATTCAAAAGACAGCTAAAATATACAACACAGAGGAAAGGAGATAAGAGTATTATGCAAAGAATTATAAACCATTTGATTAAGGCATATTATATTAAATTTCATGAATGCATATTCATTTAGACCCAATAGAAATGGTAAAAGTCAGTTTAAATTAAGTGATATCACTTAATAGCCATTAAATGATACTAGGAAATAGTGTTACTGTAATAAAAAGGATCATAAAACAAACTGTGTATGAAGAAATTCAACTTGAGCAAATTATATAAAAAATGTTAGAATGGTAACTCTTTTATTACCATTTTATAGGAAAAATATGAATTGTTAGGGTTATTGATATATTTGGGAGACTATCAATCTTCCTAGGGCAAAGAAACATGATATGACTCAAAGGAACCTGGAAAATTATATTCTTGAAAGTTAAATTTTGTTTAATAATAAAATACTTTGAATATCATGCATTTGTAAGGCAATAAGGAAACAAAGAATCACGTCAAAGGTGACTCAAAATAATCCATTAAAAACTTGAAAAATAAATTCTGCGTATGGGTGATTCATACATTGAAGCAGTAAGGGAAATGGGCAGATATGTTTTTTAAAAGAATAGAACTTGGGGTGCCTGGGTGGTTTCGTCAATTAAGTGTCCAACCCCTGGTTTCAACTCAGGTCATGATCTTATGGTTTCATGAGGTCGAGCCCCACGTTGGGCTCTAGTCTGGCAGTTCGAAGCCTGCTTGGGATTCTCTCTCTCTTTCTCTCTCTCTGCCCCTCCCCCACTTCCACTGTCTCTATATATGTCAAAATAAATAAACAAACTTAAAAAAGTAAAAGAATAAGGCAGTAATGTCAATCTGATGTGGGTGAGGTTAATAAATTCAGGATAATAAAAGCCTACTGGTAAATAGTGCCTGCATTTCTGCCACAAGTGCCATTTATTAATTCATCAAATACTTAAGTATCTAACTTTGTTCCAGGAAAAGAAGAGAAATAATATTCTGATGGCCATTATGTTGACAATGGGATATGTTTTGGTAAAATACCTCTGTATTAGTATTATACTTGAATTGCTTTCTTGTGTAATGATGATAACTAATAGGAATAAAAACACAGAATTTTTGATGATTCACAGGAACCATTTGCAGTGTAGGCTTTTCCTAGAAATGTAAATAACTTGGAAACTCTAGTTACTATATCTCCTATAATAGTGATATATTTGTACATCCTAAAAAAATTGCTAACTCTCCAATGGTGCAGGAGTGAGAAGATACGTCAAAAAAAAGAACAATAACAATAATAATAACTCGATCTATTAAAGTTTATATTAATAGTTAAATCTAAAAAAAATATTCATTCACTTAAAATAATAATAAGCCCATTGCATAAATAACATAGTTTATTAAAATGTTTATACTTTCCAAAACAAAAAAAATAGTGAAAAGAGTGACATTGTTTTACATTTCAGCAAATCTTTCTTTTTTTTCCCTATTTTTTTAAATGTTTATTTATTCTTGAGACAGGAAGAGAGAGAAACAGAGCATGAATGGAGGAGGGGCAGAGCCAGAGAGGAACACAGAATATGAAGCAGGCTCCAGGTTCTGAGCTGTTTTGGGGCTTAAACTCACGAACTGCGAGATTATGACCTGAGTCTAAGTTGGACTTTTAACCGACTGAGCCACCCAGGTGCCCCACATTTCAGGAAATTTTTTAAATAATATTTCCTAAATTTCCAGCAGGCTTAAAAAAGGAAACTGAATTTGTATATCTCTATGCTAATATCACTCATCCCTTAGCCTTTTGAAAAATCCACAGTTCACACATTAGGAAATGTGAGTGAAAAAGAACTTACATGACGATAGTTTTGACCTCTGTAGTCCCTGAAAGGTTCTCTGGAGTTCATTTTGAAAGTCATGAGTATATAATATATTATAATAATACTTTGAAAGGGAACATTGACTCTCAGTAGATTGGTTAACTGTTTTGTAGCCTTGATAGAGATAGAAATGATGACTGTATTTAGAACTAGTCAATATCAGTTGATATCTTTGACTACTTAATGCTATTTGTCACTATAGTCCCAGAATTCCATGCTTAATACTGACAAATATTTCCTTTATTGTCTGAAGTGAGAGCATTATTCATTACCTCATCCAGGAATCTTCTTTAGGAACCTTCTCTACATTAATGGACATGGTTAAATATAATTTTGATCACCATACTACAGACTATTTTCTTACAGAGGTAATTAAAGTTGTAATGACAAGATTTGAGTTTTAGCAAAATGACTAGCTGAACTATAAATCTTCCCCAAATTTCTTCCAGCTCTGAGTACAGAGTAAGTAAAAATTTTGCAGAAAGTATTCTCGGAGGTATACTCTCCAAAAAACAATTTTGCAGTACAACCCTCACAGGACCATTTTTTTAATTAATTAAAGATTAAATTAATCATTCTTAAAGCTTGTGACCCTCATTTTCATGGAATTATTCATAAAAAATTATGCAGCCATATTGGTATGTAATATAGTTACCTATCATTTAGTTATTTTTCAACGATGCTAATTAATTAGCTTTCTTAATAAATTTTGAGTGGATATTATTTCAGCATTATTTGTTTTTATTTTTATATTTATTTTATATGTCTACTAGTTCTACCAGTATAAATTAGCTTTATTAAGTATATCAATTAACTAGGAAAAGATCTATCTGTTGACCAAGACTAAAAGCTCAAGAATAAAGCAAGATTTGGTACTGTACCAATTGTAATAAATTAAAACATTTAGCTGACCAAGTACAATTACTGCGTACATTTCAATAAAAGTATTTTGTAATCATATGAATCAGAAGGATATTTGACATCTCTGAACTGGTAGAGGTTGAATATTTGAAACAAATTATTGTTAGAAACAATAATATGGATAAAAACTTCTTAACAATATATGGGGACAATTAAGCCTATTTTAAATAATTTAATTAATAATATAAAATGATTTCTGTTCATTCCTTCCCTACTACATCATTAAATATTATTGAGTTAGGTCCTGACATTTTATTCAGAATTATGTTTCTGGCATTTAAGTATTCAGCTCTAAATGTTAAGGGTGTCAATTATATAAACATCCATCTTTTTCACTATGGTCTCCCATCAAACATTAATACTAGAAGCTGTTAATTCATTTCAAGTAGTCTCAAATATCTGCCCTGAAGAAGGTTGATACTCTACAAGTGCTCTGACAACCTCTAGTAAGTAATTACTCTTAAAAATATTTCAGTAAATTCAACTCACTCCTAGAGGCATTTTAAATTATATGTCGTTAAAATGTAATGCTTTCTCAAATGACAAGGTCATGCCAAAAAGCAAAGCTACACTCTATTTTTATGAAACATACCCACTCCAATAAAAATGTTACAACTTTTACTTCAAATCGGGAAAGATAAGCCATGCTACATTGAAAGACATGTAGTAATCAAGGTAAATTGTTATATATACCAACAACTCTATGTGAGAACATGGTCCATTTGTCTGAAGAATAGGATACTGCACATTTTTATATAATTTGGAACTAAAACATATTCACAAAACAGGATGTTAATCTGTGGCTACCTAACATTCCCTCCTGACATCTTGACTATTTCCTTCTTTTGGAGTGGATATTTTCAAAGTATGAAAACTGGAAATACATGAAATTTCACATCATGTTTAAATGAGCATAAATATAAAGAATTGCCTTACAAGGCACACTCATAACCTGTTATATACTTTTACGTCTCATGGCAAAAGAATAATAATATAATGATCTGGAAAAAAATGTAAATATAAAATCCAAAAGTAGTTAGGAGAAAAATAGCCTAATTTATTCTTACCTTATAGGATAGAAACGTTTTTCTTAATAAAACTATTTTGGTAATCTGAGAATAATTATATATGAAATATGTTTTCTACATTGTGATAAAATATTGACAAAATAGAATCTATTTTATCATGTCTTTCAATTCAGTCCACTAAGAAAACTAAATGTAATCACATCTATGGAAGATACAACTTATAATAATGATTGAAACACACTAGGCTGAAAGATTTACTTCTATAAGAATATGATTTTGGATTTAAAACATATCATATATTTATGTATGTATGATATTGAGTTTCTGGTAAAGATATACACAAAATTATTTTTTAATACAGATGAATATTTATTTATTTACTTATTTATTTTAGACAGAGAGACAGAGAGAGTGCATGAACTAGGGAGAAGGGCAAAAGGAGAGAGACAGAGAGAGAGAGAGAATCCCAAGGAGGCTACATACTCAGTGCAGAGCCCAGAACCTGAGGAGGGGCTTGATTCCACGACCCTGAGATCACAACCTGAGCCTAAATCAAGAGACAAATGCTCAACTGACTGAGCCACATAGGCATCCCAATACAGATAATTTCTTTTTTAAGTTTATTTACTGTGGGAAATAAGCTTAGGAATTCCTTGAGCTTGCACCAATGGGTTAACAAGGCATAAAGAATTAGGAAGGATGAACACACCCAAGTTTGGGTAAACAAGATTAGGGAAACAGGACAAAGGCCCCAATATAGGACAAAGGTAGAGGAATAGGAAATCTCAGGATGAAAACATCCAAGATTAGGTAAACAAGATTAAGTATTCAGGGCAGAAGCGCCCTCCAATTTAGTACAATAGCAGAATGCTGCTTTCACAGGAAGGAAGGACAAAAACAGGTAACCAGGACTATAGATAACAGCAGGGCAAAGTTGCCTAGATCTGAGCTAATTAGCAAAAAAAAGTTGCCTTTTTAACACTGAGGTAGCATGCTCTGTCTTTCTTGTCCCCTCGGCCAGTTTAAGTAAACAGAGGTGGCACCTCATGTCTGCTGTAAACAACCTTCCACCCAGCACTAGAATTTTGTTTTGTATTGACCCAAACCCCTAACACCGCGTATCTTCAAAACCCCCTTATCTCCATGCCCATGAGTTAATGTTCACAGTTTCATTGTGAACTGTTCTTTGTGCACTCCCATCATGCTTATAAGCCTTCTTGTGGTCCTAATAAAAATGGAGCAAGGACCCTTACTAGGGGCTTTTTTCTCCTCCCTGACATTAACCTCTCTCCCGTTTTAATCTTGTGTCTACTCTCTTTCTGGACAAGAGAGAACACCAGACTCAGAGTCTATGACAATTTATTTATTTTGAGAGAGAGTGCCAGGGGGAGAGGGACTGAGAGAGAGAGATAGAGAGAGAATCCCAAAAATTGTGAAATCATGACCTGAGCTGAAATCAAGAGTCCGACACTCAACCGACTAAGCCACCCAGGTGCCCCAAGATGAGTTTTTAAAACTGTTTATATAAGATCAAATGTTGCTTGAGTAAACCACTTCTAATATATCTTCTGCAATTAAACATTCTTAATAAATATGAAATAAAGTAACAAACATTTCATGCCAACTCCTCCAGGGGAAAAAAAAAAATAAAAGGAAAATTTCCGAAGATATTTGAGCAAATGATCTTGATACCAAAGCATAAAAGGGACATCAAAAGAAAGGAAAATTACAGAATAATTTTGTTCATGAACCTAGATAAAAATTTTTAAACAAAATATTATGAATCAGGGGTTCCTGGGTAGCTCAGTAGGGTAAGTGACCAACTTCTGCTCAGGTCATGATCTCATGGCTCGTGGTCTCAAGCCCCACATCAGGCTCTGTGCTGACAGCTCGGAACCTGGATCCTGCTTTGGATTTTATGTCTCCCTCTCTATCTTCCCTTCTCCCCATTTGCACTCTGTCTCTCTCTCCCTCAAAATAAACATTAAACATTTTTTACAAAATATTAAAAAAATATGAATCAAATAGAGCAAAATGCAAAACATCAATCAAATGGAGAATATTTTAGGAGTTGAAGTTTTATTTTTTCCCTAACATTCAAATTAATCTCTTTTATTACATAATAAGAAATGGAAAAAAAAGATCATTTTAAGCATACTAGAAAGCATTTTATAAAACAAGATACCAAGTCATAATAGCAAAATATTAAAAAGTAGGCTAGAAACAACTTTTCTTATCTTAGAATATTAATAAAAAGCCTAGTTTAGACATCTTACCCATAATGAATTAGTGAAATATTTCTACCTGAAATCAGAACAAGATAAGAAAGGCTACTATAACCACTTCTACCAGGCATTGTATTGGAGACAATAAAAAATAGATAGTGAGAAAATTATAAGAAATAGCTGACATTAGTATTCATAAACAAGAAATCAATGCATTATAGTCACTGGTAACATGATTGTGAATGTAAAAAATGTAAAATTATCCAGAAAAAAAACAGTAACAATCAATAAGTGAATCCAGCAAGATCACAGATATCGAATCAATATAAATATATCTATTTAATTATACATACTGGCAATGAACAATCGAAAAATGAATAAAATATTCTTTACAGGAATTTAAAAAAAAAACACATCAAATTCCTAAGAATACATATAACAAGATGTGCAAAACTTTAATAATGAAAAACACAAAATGTTGCTTAGGAAAATGAAAAATGTTCTAAACAAATATATAAATATAAGATTGTATTTGAAAACCAAATATTGTAAAGAGAGATTTCTGAACCTTAGCACCATTGATATTTTGGTTCAAATATTTTATGTTTTTGGAAGGTGCCATGTTGTACACTGTAGGATACTGAACAGTATTCTTGACTTCAATCTTACTGGATGCAGTAGCATCTCCTGGTTGTGATCACTAGATGTCTCTAGACCAAAGAGGTCTGTAAACATTGACAAATATCACTTTGCGGTCAATATCCTTCATTGGGGAACTAGGGTGGTTAAGATTTCAATTCTCTTACATTGACTAATAGATTCAATGCAACTTCAATCAAGATCATGTATGTATTTTCGCGTATTTGTAAATTCACAATCCAATTCTAAATTTCGTAAGAAAAGGACAACACTAAAACATGCATTACCAGATATCAATGTGTGTTATAAAATTCTAGCAATGAAGGGGGTATAATTTTGTCTAAGGGAAGTAGTCAACCAAAGGAATAGCATTTGGTGTCCGGGCAGATATCCACATGTGCATGGTCATCTGACTTGTGACAAAGGTGACATAATCTCTGAAGATAAAAAAAGGATGCTCTTTCTTAAAAATGATTCTGGATAATGCAATATTCATAAGAAAAAAACTGAATGATAGTATTACAAAAATCACTTTCAGATATTCTATAGATGTAAGTATGAAAGGTATATCAATAAAAACCTCAGGAAAAAATATAAGAGATTATTTTTATGTCCTTAGTTAGGCAAATATTTCTTAAGAAGGACTACAGATGGAAAATAATAAATGTGGCTATACCAAAATTAAGAAATGTGTCTACCAAAAAACATTATGAAAAGGCCAAACTCAAAGCTGGCAAATATATTTTCAATATGTACATCCAACAAAAATTCATATCTAGAATACAAAAAAGCAAAAGAGGCAATTCAACAGGGAAAAAAATAGGCACCTCACCTCACAGAAGTTTAATCAATTGTCCAATAAACATATGAAAAAGTACTCAGTATAATTGCTCATCAGGAAAATGTAAGTTATAATAAAAATTTAATATTATTATATACTGTGAGAATGACTAAATTTTTTTTAAAAGACAAAAAGATTCCAGGGTTGTTTAAAATATGGAGCAAAGAAATTCTCATGGCACCTTTGGTGAAAGTGTAATTTTCAGAACTAATTTTAAAAACTTCTTGGTAGTATCTATTTAGCTTAACATAAATATGGATATTATGTAACCAACATTTGTATCCCTTGCTACCATACAGAAGTTTTTCTTAAGTCTTTCTTTGCTATGATATATGAATAAAAAATTATGAATAGCAATTCTCATTGTAGGAAGCACAAACAGGAAATAATTCAACTGTTTATCAAAAGTAGAATGATCAAATACAATATTTATATGATAAACCTTGATTTGATAATGAGAATGAATAAACTATATACACATGTAACGCTGTGGATGAAATCCACATATAATATGAAAAAAAAACTGGGAACTAGACACATAAAATAAAATCCACACGCTTTTTTAAATTAAAGTTCGAAAGACAGGTAAAATAAAATTTTGTGTTGTCAGTATAGCGACTACCATTTTGGAATAAGTGGTGACTGAAAGGGGTACCCGGGATGGTGTTGTGGTTCTTGATTTGGGTGCTGGTTATACAAAATTATACAGGGATGTACAATTAATTTGTGTTCTTGTGATTTGTCCACTTTTTTATGAAGTCTCTCTAAGCAAGATAATAGAATATGAAATATATATAGTCTGGGAAAGAAAAAAATTGATAAGTTAATGTACACCCTTTAAATTGGGAAAAGTGATAAAAATGGATGCAGTCAGAAATGAATTTATCTTGTTTGGCAAGTGTTTGAAGGTAGAATTGAACAGCTGTCCAGCAAGAACTATAAAACTGTTCTAGATTGTGTGTAAACAGTGTATTTTATTTATTCTTAATTTTAATGTTAGTAAGATTTTTCTAGAGACTAGTAGAGAATCTTGAGAAATGATATTTAGACAGAAGCATGGATCGCCTGGGTGGCTCAGTTGGTTAAGGTCATGATCTCATGGTTGTTGAGATTGAGCCCCATGTTGAGTTCTGTGCTGACAGCTCACTCTGGAGCCTGCTTCTGATTCTGTGTCTCACTCTCTCTCTGCCTCTCCCCTCATCACACACTCCCTCCCTCTCTCTCTCTCAAAATTTAATAAAGCATTAAAAAAATAAAAAAGAATTTAAAGAGAGGCATGATGACAGATGAATCTGGATAAGAAATTATTATTTATTTACTTTGTCTATCATCTGAGCCAATGCAGAGTGTAAAATATCTCAAAATAAATTCTAAACTATGCATCCATTTTGCCTCTGAAACAATTATTGCAAATGTGCTGTTGGATGTGATATTACGTTGAGCTAATATCTCATACCTAGGAAATCTAACATGTGAGACCCACCAGGAACATTTTGTTTAAGATTATGTTTATTGGCTAATTCTCATATTAAGAAATACAGATGTGTATGTTAATAAGCAGTGTTCATAAAGAACATGATAAGAAATTGTTTCAAAACAATAGGAAAATTGTTGTATAGAACTAGATTAAAGTGTTACAGGTAAGACTCTTGCGTTATTTATTACTAAATATATAGATAATCTTTGTAAAGGTAATGTTAATTGCTATTTTTATTCTTTACCAGTTAATGTTATTATCCTGAAGCTATTGAAAATTATGCCATTATTAGTTTTTATTTTTTATTGCAGTAAAATAAACATAACATAAACCTTGTCATTTTAAGAAGTGAAAGCAAGGACTTATATATTTGCATGTGTTCAGCAGCATTATTCACAGCAGCCAAAAGATGGAAGCAATCTAAGTAGCCAATGATGACTGAATGAACAGCAAAAATAAAAATAAAAAATAAAAGAGTGGAATATGCATCCAATGGAATATGATTCAGTTTCCTTTAAAAAGGAAGGAAATCTTGACACTACAACATAGATTAACCTTGAAGACATTATACTACTTTCTGAGACTATAAACAAACTACTTCACAAAAGCACAATCATTGTAGGATTCCACTTATATGAGGTTCCTAGAGTAGTCAAATTCAAAGAGAGAGAAATTAGAATGGTGGTTTCCATGAACTATTTTGAAATTTTTTTCAGCTATTTAAAAACTTATTTTAACTTAAAATAGTAAAAATCGTAAATTTTATAATATGTATGTTTTATTTCAATAAAGAAGAAAAAAATAACTTCAAATCATTTTTAAGTGTTCAGTTCTGTGACATTAAGTACATTTACTTCGTTGCACAACTACAACCACCACTAATCTGCAAGACTTTTTCATCCTCCAAAAATCAGTCTCTGCAACTATTAAAAAATAACTCCCCTTTCCCCCATCCCCCCGTATCTATCTATCTATCTATCTATCTATCTATCTATCTATCTACCTACCTATGTATCTATCATCTTCTATCATCTATCTCTCTATCATGTATTTCTATCTACCCAACATCTATTTATCTGTTCAAACCACAAAACATTGTTTATATTTAAACTGTAAATACTTAAATATTTTCTTTCCTTCTCATTCCTTACTTTCTTACTGTATCTTTTCCATTTAAATAATTTTCCTTTGGTCACCAGAAAACCCCTTAGTACACCCTTTGGTGCTGGTGGGCTGGTATCAAATACTCTCCATTTAAATTTTCATTATTCTTTTTACTGGACATATTATTTCGCCTTTATTCCTGAAATATATTTTGTTGGCTATTAAATTTCGTGTAGGTTGTCATTTAATTTTAGCACTTTGAAGATAAAATGAAATTGCATTGGCTTCCATTGTTCGTGTTAAAAAGTTAACTGTTAGTGTAGTTAAGAATCCTCAGAGGGTAATATATATTTCACTGTTACTTAGATATTTTACTATGATATGTCTAGATGAGAAATTTATTTTTTTAAATTTTTTATCCTTTGTTATATATTTTAATATTCTTGATTTTTGCCTGATGTATTCTATTTCTTTAAGCCATTAGTTTCTCAAAGTTCATTCCTCCCCATTCTCTTTAGCTTTCTGGAACTCCAGTTACATATGCAGACCTTCTCCATTCTCTTCACTATTTCCATCTTACATCTTTTCATGTTTTAATACATGTAGTTTCTTCTGGGCTATTTTCTTTTTCATGAATTCACTTTTCAGCTATGTCTTATCTATTAAAACTATATGTTTGGGGCGCCTGGGTGGCTCAGTCGGTTAAGCGGCCGACTTCAGCTCAGGTCATGATCTCGCGGTCCGCGAGCTCAAGCCCCGCCGTCGGGCTCTGTGCTGACAGCTCAGAGCCTGGAGCCTGTTTCAGATTTTGTGTCTCCCTCTCTCTGACCCTCCCCCGTTCATGCTCTGTCTCTCTCTGTCTCAAAAATAAATAAACGTTAAAAAAAAATAAAACTATATGTTGAGTTATTTAATCAATTATTGTATTTTTCATGTTTATATTTGTTTTGTAACTGACAAATATTTTTATATAGAGTCCTTTGCTAATGATATCAACATGTATTTAATATTCTTAAACACAGTAAACCTACTTACAAAATCTATGTCTGCTACTAGCAATATTTGAAGGTCTTATGGATCCATTGTCTTTCTTGTTGGTGGTTATTTTTATATATCTCGCATCCTAACATACCTATTTTTTTTTCATACATGAAATATTTTCTATTGTTTGACTGGAAGCTAAGGATAATGCTATCTTCCTTTGTCAAGTTTGGTAAATGTGAAGTCTGGAATCCTGTTAATCCTTTTTCTGGTACTAAGTTGATTCAAAGCTGTACTGAAGTCTCTAGTCAGGGTCCTTTACTTTCATGTAACCCTTGTTCCTAGAGTACAGCTCTTCAAGATCCCAATCCAAACTCTAAGTCATTGGCCACCTCACACCCTCAACCTCTGGTGGTTCCGAGATTCCAACGTTATGCCCATTTTCAGCCTTTTTGCTGCCTCATCCAAAAATAGCAAATGCTCCCTGAGAAAAGCAGCCTCAGAACAGAATCTCATCCCTGGATGTAATCTCTGGATTCTGCCTTCTCTTGAATCTTGACTCAGTGATTATTTAACAGGCAGTTAAATAATGTCTGTATAGTTAGCTAATATTTTTAGTGTGTGTGTATGCGTGTATGTGTATGCAGTGTGACAAACACACAGCATCATGTAACATTTTATAACTCTTCCATCAAACTTACATATGGTAAATTGGCAAAAATTACTTTATTTTGTTTATTTTATTTTTTAAATGTTTATTTTTGAGAGAGAGAGAGAGAGCAAAAGCAAGGGAGGGGAAGAGAGAGAGAGAGGGAGACACAGAATCTGAAGTAGGCTCCAGGTCTGAGCTGTCAGCACAGAACCCAATGTGGGGCTCAAACCCACTAACCATGAGGTCATGACCTGAGCCAAAATCAGACCCTCAACTGACTGAGCCACCCAGGTGCCCCGACAAAGATTATTTTAAAGAGAAATGTAACAAATATGCCAACATATAACATACAAATGGTAAGTGATCCTATGCGAAAGAATGAAAAAAAATTTCCTTAAGGTAAAAATCAAACTAGAATTCAGGTAAAATATCATTATGACATGAATTATAACAATTTATTGACTAATAAGCCAAATATGCTTTCATGTGTATTTATTCTTGAGAAAGAGAGAAAGTGGCAGAGTGCAAGCAGGTGATGGGCAGAGAGAGAGAGGGAGAACAGAATCTGAAGCAGACTGCAGGCTCTGAGCTTCCCGGATAGAGCCTGATGTGGGGCTGGAACTCACGAGTCATTAGATTATGATCTGAGCCAAAATCAGACGATTAATTGAGTGAGCCACCCAGGCGTCCGAAGCCAACTATGCTTTAAAAGAGGGAAATTCATTTTTTCATGTGTGTCAGATCTGTAACTTAAATAACAGAAATTATACAATGTTGTCCTTTTCAAACATAGAAGTAGAGAAAGTTGAATAAAGAATTCTATTTACTTTAAAATGACTAATTCATGTATAAATAACTTTTGAAAGTATTAATTTTTAACTTATTTATTCACATAATTTTGATAATCACCTTCATAGTGAAATTCAAACAGCAATGTCCATATTTATGTCTTATTTTATAATAACCTTTTAAACCAATTTCCTTAGCATGGTTGATCAGATACACACACACACACACACACACACACACACACACACACACACACACGTACACATAACTTTACGTATATATTAATTTTAATTGACTTCATCAATTGGAGCAAGGGCTCATGAAACTAAAATTATGTCAAATCCAAACTCTAGTAACTTTTATTCCATACAAATTTAAAAATACTTAGTGTCATTATTGGCAAAAGAATGCAAATAAAACACACTTGCTTACAAGAATCAGTTGCAAATATATATATATATATATACACATGTATATACGAGCGTATATGTACATATATATATACACACACTAATATGAGTAAATGCATACATAAAAAATGTATATATTTGCAAATTTGTACCACACATTAAAACAGTATGTGTGTTAGGGCACCTAGGTGGCTCAGTTGGTTGAGTGTCCAACTCTTGATTTTGGCTCAGGTCATGATCCGAGGGTCGTGAGATCGAGCCCCATGTGAGGCTCCACACTGAGAGTGGATCCTGCTTAAGATTTTCTCTACCTCCATGTGCCCCTTTCCCTGGCTTGCAGGTGCTCTCTCTTTCTCCCTCTAAAATTAAAAAAAAAAAAAATAGTATGTGTGTATAGACTTTTTTAGTGTTTTAAATTTTGACTGGTTTTGTACTTTTGAGATTTTGCCAAAAGAAATATAAAACAAGAAAAACAGAATGATCAATAAATCAAGATATAGACCACAAAAAAGTCAATATTGAAAGTTTTATCAGAATATTTTACAGAATATATGCTGCATTAAAATTCCTACACTATGTTTTTTATCTTGAAAAACTAAACATGGATATTCTGCCACAGAAGTCAATAAATTCTTACACATATATTTTCAGGATTTCCTTTTATATATAAAGCAATTACTTTAAAGTCTGTGGTTAAAATGTGACTGAAGCAGAGACAAATAATTGTCCTAAACTCATTTTTGCTGCTATTTAATCCTCAGGATTAAATAATTGATGAAATTATGCTTACTGAAGAAGCACTAAGTAGTACTTTGTACAGGCATTTAAATTCCTCTGACTTCTCATTCATCCATATTTCTAAGCAAGATGATTTATTCAGAATGTTTTGAATTATAATAATGCAGACCTAAGAAATCAAGGTAATAGTATATCCTCTAATTACAACACCACTTCAACTATCCAATGCAAATTCTTCCTCCTTTCATTGGGAATGGGTTTACACAATTAGAAATTATCTTTATAACATTAATATAACATCTAAATTATAGCATGTCATGAAATGATAGTGCTAGGAATGAGGCTCTCCAGGAATTAATTTTGGCCTAAAAAAATTACACAGAGAATGATAATACATGGATTGAATTTTTGTCATATCTAATTTTAAAAACAATATTTTAGAAAAATAATATAACATATTTTAAAATCTGTGCCAAAATCTTTAAAGGAATACCAATAAATTAAATTGTGTAGTGACTTCAGAGGAAAATTCTTACAATTTCAAACAATTATTATTGTTTAACCCTTAATAACATTTTAACTTGTCTACCCCATAACCATTCATAATTTAATTTTAATCTTAATATTTCTAAAAATAGTCCCTGAAAACCAACAATGATTTATGTTATAGAATTTAACAACATATTAATTTAACAACATATTAACCTGTTCTTTGTGATGTAGTGAAACCAGAAAGACTTGGTATCAAATGCCATCTTAAAAATTGTGTGCTTAACCGTTTCAGTGTGGTGATTTCATTTCTTTAAACTTCATGTTCTTCGACTTAAAATGAAAATAATAAATTCCAAATAACATGGCTGCTAAATGAATTTGTTGAGAAATATCTTGATGGTTGGCAGAGAAACAGCATTTGAAAAAAATGATTTATGACCATTATTACAGATGATTATTAGATATGTACTCAGATTATTCTGGAGAGAATACATTTTTAGTAAAATTGTATATTAGTCTAATGATTTGGCTGCACTTTCAAAAAATATACTCAAAGATTTATATTATATAGCTCTGAGCAATCTTTTATCATTCATTTGTTGTTTTCAAAATGATTTAATATTGTGTTAGCTACTAAATATTAGCAATTTTAAGCAGAGCCACATGGCATAACTCATTTCTTCTTTTGTTAGCTAAATAATATTATATTTTCTTGTTATGGAAATAGTGTTAAAATCTGTTAAAATATCTTTAAAAATATGAAGAAAGACATTTAATCTATATTCAAAACACTAATTATTGCCATCCTGTTGTGTGTGTGTGTGTATGTCTTCCTTTCTTTACACATATTCGTTTACAGATCTTTATTTATGCAAAGACACTAGATATGTATTTTGTGAAATATTCAAAATAAAGATTGGAGGTGAATAAAATTCCTCTAAGCCAGAGAGAACAAGGTAATGACAAAAAAAAAAAAAAAGAGAGATTGGACATTAGGTGTTCTTGTGGTATCAGACATATAGCAAATAAGCAGTTCATAACTAGGAAGAATTATTTTGGTTAGTCACGTCATACTCAGTTTGTACATTTAACAAAAAATAGACAAATAAGGGGGCCAGTAATATAGAAATGCAAGTGTCTAGGAAATGGCAACGGTGACCTAACATCAAATGCATACTGTGGTAAGGTCCCCTCCCTGAAGAATGAAAACAAAAACAAAACAAAACAAAGCACCTCAAGTCAACATGAGACCACTTAATCAGACTACATGTTTGTGTGTTACCATATATGGGAGACAAAGAAGTAGAAAATGTATTAAAAAACAAACAAACAGGGGCGCCTGGGTGGCGCAGTCGGTTAAGCGTCCGACTTCAGCCAGGTCACGATCTCGCGGTCCGTGAGTTCGAGCCCCGCGTCGGGTTCTGTGCTGACTGCTCAGAGCCTGGAGCCTGTTTCCGATTCTGTGTCTCCCTCTCTCTCTGCCCCTCCCCCGTTCATGCTCTGTCTCTCTCTGTCCCAAAAATAAATAAAAAATGTTGAAAAACAAACAAACAAACAAAAAAAAAAAACCACCACCTGTCCTTCTGTGCTCAGTTCTTCGGTAGGAACCCAACTGAGCAATGAGGACACAAAGTTGCTAAGGGGAAAAAAAAAGCCTTCCGTCATGACTCTCTGTGAGAATCCTGTTACAATACTGTGAGAAAAGAAGTTGTTGCTGGATAAAAACCAAACAAATCAAAAGAAAATAATTTCAAGTGACCAAAACAATAAAATATATGAGAAGAGATACAGAAAGCTTAATTGAGTCATATGCTATTTATGCTGAAATAGCATAAGGCTAAGTTACAAGGAAGATGATGGGATACTTGGTAGAAAATTAATGTATTTTGGGCAGTATTAAGAATAAATTGGAGGGGCGCCTGGGTGGCTCAGTCAGTTAAGCGTCTGACTTCGGCTCAGGTCACAATCTCACAGTTCGTGAGTTTGAGCCCCACATCGGGCTCTGTGCTGACAGCTCAGAGCCTGGAGCCTGCTTCACATTCTGTGTCTCCCTCTCTCTCTGCCCCTTCCCTGCTCATGCTGTGTCTCTCTCTGTCTCAAATATAAATAAACATTAAAAAAAATTTTTTTAAAAAAAGAATAAATTGGAGAAGTATAATTTTTTAAATATATACTGATAATTAGTCTATTACAAAATGAAATTATTAAACCTTCCCTTTCATTACCTATCTCAAAGGTAAATACATAGGTATGCATTTATCACATTAAATAGTTTTACAAATCCAGATTATTAGTTTTTTAATTTTTGATTGTCTTCTAAATGTTATTTTTAAAGAAGTCATGATATCTGAGAACATTCTTGAAAATCACAGGTAGACATAAGTCAATATTACGTTTTTCTTTATATTTGTACTAAAAAACAAATATTCCTTATATTCCATGGTCTACCTTTCAATATGTGAAGGAATACAATTTTTTTTCAGAAAGGAATTTCATGCAGGTATAGCATCATCAATTTACAGAAGACTCCTATTACATCATGAATATTATTTTGAATAGATATTTCATAAATGTGACAAGAGATCCAAGCTAGAATGATGTCAACTACAAGAAATAATATGTTCAATGTCTACCCCTTGCTTAGCCTAACTGCCCGTCCATTTCTACCTCCATAAATAATGCAGCTTGGCCAAAATTTGAGAGCTTTTCCCTGAGTGAAGTTTAAAAGGGATAAAAATATCATAATGAATGGCTTATAATTTTACTCTATCATCTATGCTGTTAGTTACTGGTTTGTTGGTTTTGTATTTTACCTGTTATCGACCCCATCTTTACTGGTATGTTTTCATTGAAAAAATATCACCTCCATCTTGATAATAACGAATACAAAGAGAGTCCAATAAGTGAAACCCATGCATACTCTCATCTTACCAAAAAATCAAAACAAACAACCACAATAACAAAAAAAGTGAACCACATTGAGAAATATAAATCAAGTACAACTTAAATGTTCCATATTTTTAAAAAATTTTAACGTTTATTTATTTTTCAGAAGAGAGAGACAGAGCATGAGCGGGGGAGGAGAGAGAAACAGGGAGATACAGAATCTGAAATAGGCTCCAGGCTCTGAGCTGTCAGCACAGAGCCCTACGTGGAGCTTGAACTCACAGACCTCGAGATCATGACCTGAGCCGAAGTTGGATGCTTAACCAATTGAGCTATCCTTAATGTTCCATATTTTTAAATGTTCCATATTTTTAAAGTTACCTGGACTCAAGGAAATATAGAAGGGACAGACAAGGGCACTCTAATTAACTGGGTGTGGGGAACTATGTTTCTACAGGCCAGAGAAATAATCTAGATCCATGTCCATAAATGTCATCAACATGTCACCTGCTATAGGACATTTGAAAATTATGTAATCTCTTTGGCTCTTGTTTGTGTCCTGTACATAATTAAAGTAATAATGAAAACTAAAGAACATTCCAGGGAAGGATTCAATAAGATAATCTAGACAAACCATTTGCACATTATAATAATGAGAAATTTTGTAAGATTTCTGTGTATTGCATTATATGATGTTCAGTCTGGTAATGATGTGCAATAGTCCATTATTTATCATTTATTTATTCACCCACTTGTTCATGTCCTACATTTGGATATAATCTTCATGAAGCATGTACCAATCTTGTTCTCTCTTTGATTTCTAGAATCTGGGAACGTGTTTTGCATTAATGAAGTCCAAAGATTGACAGAAGGATAGGAAGATGGTTATTAGATTAAAACAGAAAAATGATGGGAACTGGATGACAGTTGCAGCACTGAAAATGAAAATGGGTTGAAAGACATTATTAACGTTTTGAGATAAGATGATTAAAGCAAAAAAAAAAGTGTGGCCACTGATTTGATATTAACGCTAAAGTAGAAGAATGAGACCAAATAATAAAAGCTTCAGCGATGTGAAAAATATTTGAAACATTGACATAAAAAAGGAAGATTAAAGGGAAGCAAATTAGAATGATATGAAATAGAGTGTTAGGTTTGCATTAATTTAGGACACAGTTAAAGAAAAGTTATGTAAAAGTTACTAGAAAATTGAGCTTATGTCAAGATTAAGAACCGAGAGAAGGAAAATGTAGGTGCCAAAAGATAATAAAATGGAAGAATGGTAGGTATGTCTGTAAAGGTAAGCAAAGAACTGACCATTTAAAATCCTGTAGGGTAGTTTAAGCATTTCAGAATATCTTCTAAGAGCAACATGGATTCCCTGTAGTACTTTAAGTGAAGAAATTTAAGACGTTTTATATTTTTTGAAAATTAGTCTCAGTACAATGATAAAGATAAGTGAGAATTGATATGGGTAGACTGGTAGGAGAATATTTCTTTGGCACAAGCAAAGAAAGATGCAGTCTTGATATGGTGTTAATAGTTAGCAGTAAAAAAAAAAAGTGGATGATTCAGGAGAAATTTAGGAGGAAGACTAAATGCGATTATATGTAAAGTATATAGAAAACAAAGTCATATAGAAGCAATCCTTAGATTTCTGACCAAAAATATTGTACAGTTATGACATTGATTTCTACTGCAAACATTACGAAAACAATGTTAGCACAGGCACTCTTTGGGGCACATTTGCTTGAGGTGTTTATAAGACATTCAATTGGAGAATTCAGTTATGAAGTAATTATATAATTTGAAGTTCAAAAGTGTGGTCTGGCTTGGAAATAATTGTGTGAAGTTTTCAGTATTAGATGGTAACTGAAGAGATCAAAAAGGTGGAAGATTTTGTGTAAAATTTACCTTTATGCTTATGTGGTTAGACAACCTAACAATTTCATATTTTATTTTTTAAAAGTAACTTCAGGTGGCTCAGTTGGTTGAGCCTCCAACTTCAGTTCAGGTCATTATCTCGCTGTCTGTGAGTTCAAGCCCCGCGACGGGCTCTGTGCTGACAGCTCGGAATCTGGAACCTGTTTCAGATTCTGTGTCTCCCTCTCTCTCTGACCCTCCCCCGCTCATGCTCTGTCTCTCTCTGTCAAAAATAAACATAAAAAATTTTTAAAAAATAAAGGTAACTTCAGATATTGACAAATTCAATATACAGTAATTCCTCTTATCTGCAGTGGATACATTCCAAGACCAGCAGAAGATGCCTAAAGCCACAGATAGTAGTGAACCTTATATAACCTGTTTTTTTTCTCTATACGCACATAGCAATAATAAAGCTTAATTTATAGATCAGGCACAATAAAAGATTAACAACCATAACTGACAATAGAATAGAATAATTATAACAATGTACAGTAAAAAAAAAGTTATGTGAATGTGGTCTCTTTCTCTTTCCCAAAATATCTTATTGTATTGCACTCCCCCTACTTGTAATGGTATGAAATGATTCACTGACGATGTGATGAGATGAAGCGAGAAGAATGCACGTTAGGCTACTACCTACCTTCTGACTTCCTATCTGAAGGAGGATCATTTGCTTCCAGAGTAACTGAAACCATGGAAAAAGAAACCACAGATACAGTGAAACTACTGTATTAATATCTTCAGAAACAAAATGAAAACTGATATTAGAAGCTTCATTAGTGCCTCTGTTTTTCTTGAGATCATCATATTATAGAAGACAAAAAGATTTTTAACAATCTTTATTTTTTGCAAAGCACTTGAAGAAGTTACATAAGAGCAAATAATATCCCTAAGATGTATGTCCCATATGAAAAAGTAGTTCCATTATGCATAATTGCAGACTTTGTAGAGCAATGACTTTGCACATTATGAATGCTAAGACTGCAACAACTTTTGAATATGAAGATAAATAACCACAACTGTGAGGACATTAATATGCATCAAACATTCCAACAATACATCTCACTGAAACATGATTAATCTTACACATGCTGATGATGTTTAAAGCAGAAGCATTATTGAAATTAATCTTGTTCTGTTGAAGAGTTCAATGAATAGTGTTGTATTTATAATTTCAATTTCTGGATAACATACTGAAGGCTGGGAATTTGTAATTTCACATATTTTGCTAGGTGAGGCACTTTTTTATACTAAAGATTATTCCATTTTTATAGAACTTTATAGAATAAAAATTCATTTAAAATTAAGGAAAATACACTGCTTGAGAAATGAGATACTACCTTATAATAAATGACAACCGTTTAATATCTTTATTTCTTGGTGGAGAAGTGGTAATGAGGAAGCTACCTTGTGGACACAGAGCTGAAAAAACATGCAATACCAAAATTTCTCCTCTCACAGTAAACTGGGTGATGAGTTTTGCTTTCTATATAACTGCTTGTTTTTTAAAAATAGTTTATCATGTAAAATTATTCTCCATGCATAATAAAAAAACAAACTCATTAAAGATATGAAAACCGCAACTAAAAGTCCTTTTCTCAGAAGGCTCCAGTTTCTCAGAGGATAAACCATGAAAAGTTTCCTTTACATTTTCCACAGGTATATGTGCATTCCTTCCTTTGTTTTTAGGAGATTGTGTTTATAAGTATATATTACTTTGATACATGAATTAATGATTCAACAATGTCCTTTGGATATCCTTATGCCTCATTAAATGTAAATTTGTATTTCTGTTGTTCTAATAACTAATAGTTCAACAAATAACAGAAGGTTAATTTGATAGTAATGATGTTAATGTGACAAAAGTTGGCTTAAGTAAAATTGGAGAATTATGCAACAAACGGATAGGATTTTAAGGCTTGATAAGACATTTTCATTGAACATACACAACATAAGATATACCATTTTGGAACAAGAACACTTGTTCCAAAAGAACAAGGAAGAAAAAGATATGACGAAAAGAATCATATTAGATGTTTATAATGGGTACTTCAGAAGTACTACATTTTCAAGAATTTAGGTAGAATTTGTCAATAACAGAAAAATGAAGTAGAGAAGGCATAGGGATTATGGGGCATTGAAAATTTTTTTCAAACAATGATATTTAGGGAAGACTGTTTAGAATATGAGATTTGTATACAAGTGGAAGGAGGAAGAATCAAGGCAAGTGCAAATCTGGTAAAATAGCAGAACAGGCAGAATGTTCAGTAAAGTTAAAGGCCACAAAATATACTGTGCTTCATGCATTTGAAGAAAAGAGTGGCGGCCAAGGTGCCTGGACTGAGGAGAGGAAGGCAAAAGCAACAAGCAATAAAGGCTAGAACGAAGATACTAGATCATGTGCAACCTTGTAGATCATGGCAAGGACTTGGTAAGGGGTGATATTTACCGTATTTTGCAAACACAGCTAAACTGGATAGCACACGCAGCCAGTTTAGAACAAGGTATATTGGGGGAAACAATGTGCTGCTGATAAAGTTTATATGAAAATGCAAATAGACAAAAACAACAACACCTCCTTAAAGGTTGAAAATTGAAAGCTTAGTCTAGTGGATAGCAAAACATACTTAAAATACAGTAATTGCAGCAGGATGGTATTGGCACAGGTTATATGGAATGCAATGGAATGGGGGAAAAATAGACCAGCACACTTAAGACCATTTGACGTAAGATGAGGACACTATGGGGACACCTGGGTGGCTCAGTCAGTTAAGTGTCCAACTCTTGATTTCAGCTCAGGTCATGATCTCACTGTTTGTGAATTCAAGCCCCACATCAGGCTCCACTCTGACAGTGTGAAGCCTGCTTGGGATTCTCTCCCTCTCTCTCCACACCTCCCCTGCTTGTGCTCTCTCTCTCTCTCTCTAGCCCTCTCTCTCTCAATAAATAAATAAATAAATAAATAAATAAATAAATAAACAAACAGCAAACAAACATTAAAAAAAGAGATGAGAGTACTTTATGCAAAAAGGAAAAGCTACTTTTTTTAATTAATAAAGTTTATTTTTTGAGAGGTGTTGGATTTACAAAAAAATTGAGTTGAATATACAGGACTATTTTTTGTCCCCACCAGCAACAAATGAGAGTTCCTGTTGCCCCGTGTCCTTGGCAGCATGTGGTATGATCAGTTTTTGGGATTTTAGCTCTTCTAATATGTGTGTAGAATGTTATTGTTTTAACTTGCATTTCCCTGATAGTATATGATGTGGAGCATCTTTTCACATGCTTATTTCATATTCATATATATATATATATATATATATATAGCGCCACATGTCTATTGAAATACTTTGTCCACTTTTAAGTTGGGTTCTTTGTTTTTATATTATTGAATTTTAAATAATTCTTTGCATATTTTATAACAGTCCTTTGTCAGATATCTTTTGAAAGTATTTTCTCCAGATCTGTGAATTGTTTTTTTTTTTCTTTTTATTCTTTTCACAGTATCTTTCTCAGAGCAGAAGTTTTTAGAGTTAACAAAGCCCAAATTGACAATTTTTATTTCATGCATCATGCTTTTGGTATGTACCTCTGAAGTCATGGCTAACTCCAAAGACATGTAGATTTTCTTCTATGTTGTCTTCTAGGAGTTTTATAGTTTTGCATTTTATATTTAGGTCTATTACCCATTTTGAATTAATTCTTTATGGAGCATATAAAGTTTATGTCCAGATTCATTCTTTTCTTGCATGTGGATGTCCAGTTTTTTCAGCACAATTTGCTGAAAAGATCACCCTTTCTTAATTGTATTATTTTTGCTCCTTTGTCAAAGATCTGTTGACTATATCTGTGTGGGTTTCAATTCTGTGTCACTAATCTGCTAGTATATATTTTAATTCATTAATACCACGGGGTCTTGATTACTGTACTTGCATAGTAAGTATCAAAGTCAGGTAACAGAAGTTCTCAATTTGCTCTACTCGTTCAGTATTGTGTTGGCTATTCTGGATCTTTATTAAGCTAGGAAGATTTTACAATGTGATAATATTGAATCTTTTCATCCATGTAGATGAATTATTTAGCCAAATATTTGGATCTTTGCTAAGTTTCATTAGAGAGTTTGGATTTTTCCTCATATAGATCCTACACATAATTTATGACATTAATATCTAAAAATTTTCATTTGGGGTGCTTATATAAATGGTTTATATGTTTAATTTCCAATTCCAATTGATCATTGCTGGAATGTAAGAATGTCATTGACTTTTTATAGTAACATTTTATCCTACAACTTTTGCTATCATTGCAGTTTTAAAAGGTAGATTTTTACAATGAGATACCACCTCGCACCTGTCAGAATGGCTGAAATTAACAACTCAGGAAACAACAGATGCTGGCTAGGATGTGGAGAAAGGGAAACACTTTTGCACTGTTGTTGGGAATGCAAACGGGTGCCGCCACTCTGCACCAGTTTGGAGTTTTCTCAGGAAGTTAAAAATAGAACTACCCTATGGCTCAGCAACTGCACTGCTAAGTATTTATCCAAAGGATACAAAAACGCTAATACAAAGGGGGCACATGTACTCCAATGTTTATAGCAGTGCTATCAACAATAGCCAAAGTATGGAAAGAGCCAAAATGTCCATCAACTGTTGAAAGGATAAAGAAGATGTGGTACAGGTACAGGATGGAATATTACTCAGTGATCAGAAAGAATGAAATCTTGCCATTTGCAACAATGTGGATGGAACTAGGGTGTATTATGCTAAGCAAAATAAGTCAGTCAGGGAAAGACAAATATCATATGATTTCACTCATATGTGGAATTTAAGAAACAAAACAGATAACAGAGGAATGGAAGGAAAATAAAATAATAAAATAATAAAATAAAATAAAATAGAAAAGGAGGCAAAACATAAGAGACTCAACTATAGAAAACAAACTGAGGGTTACTGGAGTGGAGGTGGGTGGCAGGATGTGCTAAATGGGTGATGGGCATTAAGGAAGGCATTTGTTGGGATGAGCACTGGGTGTTGTATGTTAAGTGATGAATCACTGAATTCTCCTCCTGAAACCAAATCTATACTATATGTTAACTAACCTGAATTTAAACAAAAAAAATAATTTAAAAAATTTAAAAAAATTAAAAAAAATTAAAAGTAATGTCACTTGCCTCTTGTAAATAAAATTACATTAAAACTTAAAAAAATAAAATAAAAGGTAGGGTTTTTGTTACTATTATTTATGTATGATAAGGTCAACAGATAAGGGAAATGACGGCCACTGGAAAGATAACTTGTAGCTCACAGTTTCCAAGAATAAAGGTATATCATACCTCACAAGGCCACATTAGGAAGAACCATGCTCTGTCAAGAAACAGAAGGAGTGAATGGAAAACATGAACAGACGGTTTTACTTTGGTTTCCACAAGAAAGGTGAGACAGAGCAGGGTAGGCAGGTTTAGGATTGGCTAATTAGAATTCAATGGGCTCTAGTGTGTAGGGGCTGTTATTAGTTGTCTGATAAGTAGCACTAGGACAATTAGGGCAGAGAGGAATATCGCCTCCTGTAGTATAAAAGCCAGATGGAAGTGGTTGGAAGTGTGAGGTCTTGATTGGTTCATTTGCACCATCTCCCCAGTCAGCAAGACCCCAGAACATTAAGAATACAACAAACAAACAAACAAACAAACAAACAAACAGAAAATGTAGTTAATATAACTATGTATTAACTCCAGGAAGTTTTTTTGTTGATTCTTTGCAATTTTCTACATAATAATCATGAAATGTACTAAATAAAAAATCATGGAATTTTATTTATTAAATAAAAATGACAGTTTAATTTTCTCCTTCTCACCATGTATACTTTTATTTTCTTGTCTTACTGTACTAGGAAGAACTTCTAGTATGATCTTAAATATGACTGATGAGAAACGAATATTATTGTTTGATTCCTGATCTTAGCAGGAAAGCATTTAGTTTCTCACCAACAAGTATAATGTTAGGTGCTGGTTTTTGTAAGTGTTCTTTATCGAGTTGAGGATATTCCCATTTATTTCTAGATGATGTATTCTTTTTAATAAAATGTGATGTATTAATTGAATATCCATGATAAAAATAATTTAGATCCAAAATAAAAATTAAAAAAAACCCACAGGTGTCCATTCCAGATAGATTATAGATCATAACAATGACATTTCCAGAAATAAGGAAGACTATTTTCATGAGCTTGCTGCAGTAATATTTTCTTAAACAGAACATCACTGTAGAGGAAGAGATTGATAACTTGGATTATATTAAATTTAGCAACTTTTGTATATCCAAAGAAATCAAGAGAGGAAATGCAGGTCATGTTCTGAGATACATAGTTTCAACTTATTTATTTGGAAGTAGACTCAGAGATGAAAAATATAAGGGATATAATTACATAACAACAACAAAAAAAACAGACATTCTCTCAAACTCCAAGATTGGTAAACACTTTGAAATTACACTTCACAAGAGAAGACACACAAATGGCCAAAAGTCTATAAAGAATGTTCTTACAATCATTTGTCATCAAGGAAATGCAAACTAAAACCACAAGGAAATCCTAAACTTGTAACAGAAGCCCCAAAATAATTAAACAATAACACAAATAACAACGTGACAATATCAGGTATTGGCAAGACGTGGTGCAAAAAGAAGTCTCATGACTTAACATTCTGCTCCTAACTTTATCCTTAACAGAGCTGTTGACATTTGAACACCAAAACATAATTCAATTAGAGTCCATATAGTACTAGATACACCTATTGCCTAGTACATATTGGCTAGATACAATACTCGAAAACAGGAAAGATTAGAAAACACTTTATGTGCCTTCCCAGATTTGCTCTTTCCTAACTTCCTCTGAGATTCAAAATCCTGTTCCATGGAGATAAATGGAGAGCTCCATCATCCTAACCTCATTAGACAGGCTGAGTATCAGAACGATGTAAATGCAAGTGTAGTTAACATCCTATGGGGGAGAAAATGAGATCAATGAAAACCAGGAGAAAGAATGGTTTACAAATATAACTTCCTTTCCCTTTCTTTTTTTCTCAGTAGACTCTCCTGTCTTGCAATGATTCCACATACCCTCCCTGCACATGTGTGCAAGTACTTGCTGTGTTGTTTGGCAATGCTTTGTCTGATTCAGTAAAACACCACCTACCCTTCCTGTTCTTTTTGTTTTCCCCTTTCCTTTTTCTGACCTAATTACGAAGTTCCAGTGAGGCATTGGCATATAATATCTGTTTCATATTTTGCTTTAGAACACGTCAGAAAATAGATAAGGTATTGATATCAGTAAGTTTTCCAAATTTAAAACATCTCTAACATTAAGTACAAAATGTTTAAAACACACGAAGATTAGAGGGAATAAATAGATTGATATAAATTGGAGAGGGGCAATAACTTAAGAGATGGAGATAAAATAATTTCCCTGAAATGTGACCAATTATGAACTTAGTTGAATAATATAATTATTAAAATATAGTTTAATAATATAATTAATACTGTTATTTTTATTTAAATTCAACACAGTTAAAGCAAAGTGCAACTCAAGAATAAAAATTTAGGTCAATTTTTCTCCCCTTCTTTTTTTTTAAGTTTATTTACTTTGAGAGAGAGAGAGAGAGAGAGCAGGGGAAGGGCAGAGAGAGGGAGAGAAAGAGTGAGAATCCCAAGCACTGACAGTGTGGAGTCTGATATGGGGCAGGAATTCATGAACCACAAGATCATGACCTGAGGGGAAGTCAAGAGTCAGAAGATTAACAGACTGAGCCACCCAGGTGCCCCAGGAAATTTTTCTTCCTAACAAAGGTAACATTTCTAGAATATTTCTATAAAGTTGTAAAAGAAACATTAGGAAAAACATGAAAGTTTTAGGTTAGTCATAAAATGAAAGAAGAGAGAATTCATTTTTTCTAAATGTATTCTTTATCTTATTCATTCCTAAAATAGAGTTGAAATAGTTGTTATAGAAGTGATAAAAATGTAAATAACTCCAATAAAGATTAACTTCTCATATCTATAAATTAGGTCAAAAGTTTTCTATTTGCCCATAATTTTACTTTATGTAACCAATCATTATTTCATTTTTTTCTATTCTCTTTGCATAACACTTGCATATCAACCACCTGTAAGAATTTTAATCAACTCAATTTAGTCTCAACCCTGTGGAGTAATAATCCAGTGCTCTACTCAAATGACTTCACCACTTTTTATTATTATTTTTTGAATGGTCAGAGCTAACATAACATTTAATTCATTCACACCTTCAGACATCATTCTTATTTTATGCCAATTTGTGTATTGTGTTCATATGAATCTGATGTTATTATTTAATTCACTTATGTTAGCAGGTGCTCATTTGTATAATTAAATTTTTGTTCATTTTGAGAAAAAGACATAAACTGTCAGAAAGAATAGAATTTTGTATCCAAAACCAACAGATCACTCATTAGAAGCAAAGTTTCTCTAATTATAAATGCACTTTCTGTTTCTACCAGTTGAGATAGGGACATGAATGTGCTTGAGAAGATAAATATCAAGGTTTCTGAGAAAAATAAAATGAGGGCTAGGATACTTTGTCAGCTCAAATGATCACACACACACACAAAGCTCTATTGCTTCTATAAAATATTATTTTTGAAATCAATATAAAATAAAACAAAGCAGTACAGTTACCATTGCACATCAGACAAAAAGTATAGGTCAGTATTTACCTTAACTATTTAAACAGGTTTTACTTTATATAACTCTTATCAGATTAGTTGCTTTAATACTTGAAATGTCCCACTTAAAATAAACAAAGGCCTTGGAATATACATATGCTGAATATTTTCTGACAAGAATATTTAAAGATTTCTTACTTTACCAAGCCCAGTGATAATAAACTCCTGGCATTTACCAAACTAGACTTTCCACATTTCTGTATAGAATGACAATCTGTCCTCTCAAGCACAAATGAGGTGAGACAATTAAGTTCCCATTTATTTCCTGTAATAGGTACATTTTTTTCCAGAAAAATGACAAATTATAGTTCAATATACCCTTGCTTTAAAGGTTCATTGCTCAAAGTTCAAATTTGGTCTAACCTTTGGGAGTCAGTGATGGAATAGGCTTTCAGAATTTTCTACAAGTTGAGTTAAATTAATAGTCTTAAAGCTGGCAGGTTATTGAAACATGTTCAAAATTTAAAGACACATTTCGTGATCTTTGTTCTCTCTAGTATGTCAGAGATAACAGTAGAGAAAAAAAAAAGTTATTTTTTACTGGAGAAAAAAAATTGCACTAAGTAAGGTCAGCATATTTGTTACAGGATAGATGTGTATTCATTTTGGAGCAAATATCTATAAGGCAATGATACAAGCAATTCCATAACATTAAAAGTCAGGTACTAGACAAATGATCATTATAACGTTATGGGGCCCAATTTTCTTACCTATAATGTAAGTAATTGCACTAGATGATTTCTTATTTTCCTTCTATCTCTATGATTATTATCCCTACAATATAAATAAAAGGTGTAAAACCCTGGAAAACAATCGCTTTCCAAAAAATGAATGTTTTTATTTTTTAATTCAGAGATTTTGACTTGTCACAAATTTTCCATGATGAAATTATTAATAAGTAGAATCTTGAATTGTCTTAATTTTTTGCCTCTGCATTTATTATCAAACTTGAGCTTCTGAAATAACTAAAAAGAGATTATCAAATAGAGAGGGAGAGAGAAAGCAGAAAGAACTATATTCATAGATGAAGAAGAGAAAATCAATAAGCAAAATAAATAAATAAAACAAAAAATAGGATTGAAAGTGTCATTGGACATTTCTCTTTCTAGTTGTATGCTAGAAAACAATAAACCGTGGCTTCAATATTCTGAACAAAAATAATTTGAAGGTAAAAGAGTGCTCTCTCAGCTAAATTACGATAAAAGCTTATAATGGTTTTTCTGTACTCTAATTTCTCTAATTGTAAAACCACTTTAATTCAGTCTTGCTTCAAAGTAATTTTCCCCAAAATGCAAGTGTGATTATGTCACTCTTAACTTAAAACCATTCAATGCCTTTCCATTTCTTTTAGAATAAAAAATATCATTTACTTACTATGTCATTATTGGTATAACTCCTGCTTAGTTCTCTTTTTAAGTCTTGTGCAAGCTAGTGTTAAATTTCTTTTATTTAATTGACAGAACTTTTCCTTTGGTCTTAGCTTTTTCTAATTTATTAGAACTTAAAACTCAACAATAAGAAAATGTGCAAGCAATTAAAATATGGCCAAAGGGCATTAACAGACCCCTTACCAAAGATGATATACAGATGGCAGATAATCATATGAAAAATGTTCCACTTCACGTATCATCAGGGACATGCAAGTTAAAACAATGAATAATTATCACGCACCTATTAAATGACCAAAATCCAGAACACTGACAACACCAAATGCTGACAAGGACATGGAACAAGTAGAACTTGCACACAAAGCTGGTGGGAATGCAAAAAGGCCCTGCTATTTTGCAACAGTTTGGTGGTTTCTTACAAAACACATAATCATATAATCCAGCAATCATGCTCCTTGGTATTTACCCAAGTGAGCTGAAAAATTATGTATACACAAAACATTCACATGGATATTTATAGCAGCTTTACTCATAACTGCCAAAACTTCGAAGTGACCAAGATGTTCTTAAATAAGTAAATGGATGAATAAACTGTGGTACATCCAGACAATCTTAAGAGGCCATGTACTGTAGGATTTCAACTATATGACATTCCAGAAAAGACAAAAATATGGAGTCATTAAAAAGATCAGAGCTGTCCAGGGTTTAGGGTAGGGGATGGGATGAACAAGCAGAGCAGAGATGTAGTGATTTTTTAGGATAGTGATGCTTTTCTATGATACTGATAGAAATATGTAATGGTACATTTGTCCAAACTCAGAATTTACATAAAGAAGGATACATAGAATGTAAACCATGAACTCTGGGTGATAATGATTTGTCTGTATAGGTTCATCAATTATAATAAATATACCACTTTGGAAGAAGATATTGATTAAGGGGAGCTATGCATGTGTGAGGGCATGGGGTAAATGGGAAGTCTCTATACCTGACTCTGAAATAGGCTATGAACATAAAGCTTCTCTAAGAAATAACGTCCAATATATATTAATTACACTTTGCATATAACGCTCTATATATCATATACACCACCACGACCCATGAGAAAGGCCAAATTTTTTAAAAAGATAAACATATACAAAAAAAGAAAACAAGGAAAAAAAAAAGATGTGTTGCTACCAGAATTTCATATATCAATGAAGAGAGTAAATTGGTAAAACCAGCTTGGGAGAATGTTTGGCACTATCTACTAAAGTTGATCATATGCAAACGCTATGAATCAGAATTTCCATTCCTAGGTATAGAGCCTACAGAACAGGTACATAGATTCTCTAATGACAGGCATATGAATGTTCATATCAGCACAATAGGATGACAACTGTGGGTACATAAATTGCAGTATAATCACTTGCTGTAATGATAATGAATGATCAGCAACTACATGCAACTCTGTGTATGTATCTCACAAAACAAAGGTGAGTTAAAGCAGCCAGATAAAAAGACTGGACTTTACAGGAGTTTATTCATGTAAAGTACAGAACAGTAAATATATTCTGTAAGAAATGGAAATATTGGTTCTCTAGGAGGAACTGGTGGTTGTGACTTAAAGGATATGAGAAGGTTACTTGTGTACTGGCAATATATCTTTCTTAATCTGTTTCTTGTTTCATGGCTGTTGTTCCATTTGTGAAAATTCATTGAGCTATATACTTAGGTTTTGTTTTCTATAAAGCTTTAAAAATTTTTCTTAGAGAAAAAAATAATACCACCACTAATATGATCCTCTTATATATATAATATATATGCAACATATATTTTTATATATACCTATATATGTAACACACATATTTAAATGTCTGTAAGGATATATACAAATATTGTGGTTGACCCAGGGATGTGGTACAAAGATCTATGGTAGAGAAACTTCAATTTTTTACTTAATTTTTAAAAATAAAATGTGCATTTCATTGTAATATAAAAATTTTAAAAGTATAATAGATTGCATTTTAATTTAATATAATATGCATTTATATTGGAGCATACACAAAAATTTCCCCATAGTAGTCATTTTGGCCTGTTCCTTTGACTGTTTCTTCCTTCTTTTTTCTTTTCATTTCTTCCACTCCTTTTTACCCTTTCTTCCCTATTTATACATTTTCCATTTTTTTATTTTATAGATATTGATATAAATATCTATGTCTTTTTCTAAATATATATTTCCATAATAAATTATTTCATGAGACTAATATGTTAGGAGTACTATGTTAGGAGTAACAAGTCAAATGTATGCACATCTATAGATATTTTGATACACTTTGTTTTTTTAATTTCCTTTAAGCATTGTGTATTAGATACCAATTTATAACATAAAATTTTATACTCCTCTGAACTAAAGTTTTAGGGTCTTTTCACTATTCATAAAAAATTAATAACCAAATGACGTTCTTTACAATTTGAGCTTAATCAGTCTTCAAACTTATTATCATTAATATTATTAGCATATCCTCTCTTCTCCCCACCTCGCCCCTTCTTATCCATCTTTAGAACCTTATTCTTCAGGCTCAGTCATATCTTTTTTGGCCAAGTTTTTGTATTTGTATTATACCATTCATTTTCAAATTGTCCCATATTGCTCAAAATATTCCCTCTTCCACATATGAGTGAAATCATGATATCTGTCTTTCTCTGACTAGCTTATTTTGCTTAACATAATACCCTCTAGTTCCATCCATGTTGTTGCAAATGGGAAGATTTCATTCTTTTTCAACTCAGCAGATGAACATAGGGGAAGGGAAAGAAATATAAGATAAAAACATAGAGGGAGGCAACCCATATGAGACTCTTAACTACAAAGAACAAACTGATGGTTGCTGGAGGGGGTTGGGTGGGAGGATGGGTTAAATGGGTGATGGGCATTAAGGAGGGCACTTTTGGGAGGAGCACTGTGTGCCTCATGTAAGAGATGAATCACTGGATTCTACTCCTGAGGCCAAGACTACACTGTATGTTAATTTGAATTTAAATAATAAAAAAATTCCCCTCTTTCTGGAATGATTTACTCCAACAACTAAGTTTCATTTTTATCTATTGTGTGAGTATTCTCATTTCCTGCCAGCTAGGATACTTATCACCATCTTCCATGCTTCTATAATATATTTATATTGCTTTATAATTATTTAAATTAACTGGAATTTATAAGGTCCTTTTCACAGTCTTTGTTAGATAATAAGTTCCCAATGAAGGTAAAGTGATAAAATCAATATATCTTAAGGATATTATCAAAATAACAAATGCAATATTGTCATAAATTATAACATGACATTTCCTTTTCACTAGATATTAAGCTCACTTGGAAGTAGAAATAATGCTTTATATATTATTTCATTAATACTTCCATATATCAATATATAAACACCCATAAATGCACAAAAATACACACAATTTTTCAGATATTCTAGAATCTTGGAGATGATGATTTTTATTACATAAAAATGAAATGAAAAAATGTCCTTACCTCCCCTTTCCATCCTTTGGAAACTAATTCATCCTAAAAGCTAAGTTTAAAAGAAAAATCTCTGTGAAGTATTTCTGGAACAACTTCATTATGTTATTTCGCTTTCGATAATTATTAGTAATCCCAGATCAGTTTGTCTATATTATCTTTGATGTCCTCATTCAAGCACAGTGCCCAGTTCATCTGAAGTTCTCATTAAATATAAATTGTCATAAGAAAGGTTAAGTGATGAAAAATGATTTTTGGGGTGCCTCAGCGTCTGACCTTAACTCCGGTCATAGTCTCACGGTACACATCAGGCTCTGTGCTGACAGTGCAGAGCCTGCTTGGGATTCTCACTCCCTCCCGTAACTCTGCCCCTCCCCTGTTTGCACTTTCTCTTTCTCTCAAGTTAAACAGATGAAAGCTTTTAAAAAAATGAAAAAAATGTGAGTTTTCTTAGGTATTAATTCTATTACACTGTTTAATAATACAACTATGCTATACAATGTGCATAATGCATATATTTATGTATACTGTATATTTAATTTCAAATAATTTGGAAATGTGTTAAGGAGCCACATGCGTATGTAATTATCTCAACTATACATTAAGCTTAGAAACATAAACAACATAAGTGTTTATTTTATATCTTATGATTTCACTGTTTCACACTTTCTCATAATGAAAACAGAGTTATCCTTGCTCAGATATATAAATATTTTTTTAAATGCTTCTCTCTTTGTGGATTAAATACTCAGACGGACTTATTTTACATCCAATATAAACTTTTTAAATATGTGTTGTGTCATCTAAGATTATAATCTATCAATAAACTATACCCCAGATGTTTATTTTTCCCATCAAGAATTTAAGAAGATCGAAACTTCTCTATTGATACATAATCTTTAATATATTTTCAAATCTCTATGTTTACTTTATTTAACAAATTACTGAATCTATAATTTATGAAGTAATTTTTCATATCGAAACAATTAAGTTCCTAAACATCCAATACAGGTATAACTCATTTTACCACTCTTTGCTTTACTGTGCTTTGCAGATATTGTGTTTTCTCTATTTTTTACAAATTGAAAGTGTGTGTCCACCCTGCATTGAGCAAATCTGTCAGCACCATTTTTTTTTTTACCAGCATTTGCTCACTTTGTGTCTCTGTGTCACATTTTGGCAATTCTCACAATATTTCAAAATTTTCATTGTTATTGTATTTGTTATGGTGATCTGTGATCAGTGATTACGACTCCCTGAAAGTGCAGATAATGGTTACCATTTTTTAGCAATAAAGTACCTTTTAATTAAGGTATGTACATTTTCTTATACATAATGCTATAGCATACTAAATGGACTACCATATAGTATAGACTTAATTTTTGTATATACTAAGAAACCAAAAAATTGATTTGACTTGCTTTATTGTGATATTCACTTTATTACAGTGGTCGGGAGCCAAACCTGCAATATTTCCAAGGTATGGCTATAGCTAGACAGATTAATAACTTACAATTTAAATAAACAACTCCCTTGTTAAGTGAGGAAATAGCTATTGAAAGACCAAAGCTACTAAAAACAATGACAATAGTGACAATAACATTATCCATACTGAACAGTCCATTAACTACACAACTGGCAAGCTCTATTACCACTAGGAATTCCAGGATTTTTCTTTTTCTTTTTGTTTTATTTTTGAGAGGGCTTGAATGGGGGAGGGGCAAAGAGAGAGGGAGACAGAGAGAGAATCCCAAGCAGGGACGCAGGGCTTCAAGTCATGAACTGTGAGATCATGACCTGAGCTGAAACCAAATCGGACACTTAGCTGAATGAGCCATCCAGGCACCCCCAGGGTTTTTCTTTCCATATTAGCTAAGAAGAAACTTCGAGAAGAATAAAAGAAAATATATTTGTCTGTTCTTTTTTTTTTAATTTTTAATAATTTTCCAATACAGTTAAAACTTTTCAAAATTTAGAAAAGGAAAAAAAGGAAAATATATTTATAAATTGTACTTGGCTATCATTAATTTAAATAAGGAGTTGAAAATGTTTGGCACAGATGTCATACATGAGTTAGACACACACAAGAACACACAGATACATCAATACATTAAATAGCAACAAACATTACTTTTGAAAACGAATATTTTGGACTATTATTAAAAATAATTTGAATATTGGGGCACCTAGGTGTCTCAGTTGGCTGAGTGTCTGACCTCAGCTCAGGTCATGATCACACAGCTCGTGAGTTTGAGCCCCACATAGGGCTCTGTACAGACAGTTCGGAGCCTGGATCCTGCTTTGGATTCTGTGTCTCCCTCTCTTTCTGCCCCTCCCCTGATCATGCTCTGTCTGTCTCTCTCTCTCCCAAAAATAAATAAACATTAAAAATTTTTTTTAAAAATTTGAATATTTAAATCTAATTAAACATAAACACATTGAATAGGGTACCTCTATGCTTACTAGTCCCAGAGAATTAAGTGCCTCATCAATGTATAAGATTTCAAATAAACCCCATTTAATTCTTGGCTTTATAATAACGGCACTTTCCGAGCTTTAATTTACCATAGAACATCAGTTTATACTCCAACACTTGTAGTCTTGAGTCTGAAATGCACAGAGTGGCAAGCAAGCTGGAAACCAAGGCAGGATTTCTATGTTCCAGTCTTGAGGTAGAATTCCTTCTACTCTGGGAAATCTGTTTTTCCTCTTAACACCTTTAACTGGAGAGGTCCACCCACATTATGGTGGATAATATCCTTTATTTAAAATCAACAAATTATAAATGTCAGTCACATCAACAAAATGCCTTCACAGCAACATTTAGACTAGCGGTTGAGCAAAGAACTGGGCACAAAAGCCTAGCCAAGTTGACATACAAATCAAGTTACATAAGGCAAGTAGGAAAAACCTATGGATGAATCACATGACATTCACTGCGGTATATTCTCTGGACTTCAGGCCTTGAGGCTTATCTGGAAATTATATAAACCACTGTAAATAGCATAGAAAATAGCACTGAAAACTTCATAACTTTACAGTCTCTTGTGGAATTTGCTATCACTATTATTCAAATGGATTGAACATACGTTGAAAATAATCTCCTGGCTTCTATTTGAGAATCATTAGAAGTCAATTTGCACAATAATGAAATGGGCAAGGTCCATAACATATGAGGTGGTTTTTATGTTTACATTAATCTTACATATCATTCTTTCATCTCCAAGGAAATGCGTATGTTCATATACCAGTTACTGGTATAGAATTGCCTATTTCCAATAGACTTAAGGTTAACAGCATTAATCTATTTTTCCTTAGCATGTTATGTTTTGCTAGACCACTTCATTGAATTTCATTTTAATTCTCAAAGTATCCTCTGCTGATATTGCCATATGGTAATAAACTATAGAATTGAGAAGCAAAGAATAAATTACACAAAACAGATATTTCAGTTACTTCGGTTAGTTGCTGTTGGTCTAGAAAAGGAAACAAGTAACATTTCCACAGACAAGAGAAAATGAAAATGCCTATGGCTGTAGTGTTGAAAATTTTAATACAAACAGTAGTAGCAATAATAGTCTCTTCTGAATGTGGTTCCCATGGTTAATGATCCAAATTTGCAGGGCAAGGTCTAGTTGTAATTTTTTCTTTTGTGAATCTTAATCTCCAAATTTCTAGGTTTATGGTATTTGCATCTGGATCCTCGTGAACTTCTTAGTTTCAGTTTATCGAATTTTTTTGTGGGAGAATTGTGAGCAGAACCTTGATCCCCTCCATCGCTGTTCTTTGAGTATAACAGTGCTATTAAAGTGCATTTTCTTTACTCTGTGTCCAATATTTGTGTGTTTTGTGGAGAGCAAGTTTTTAAAGACACCGAGTCCAACTTCATGCCTGAATCTGTTAGACTCAGTACTGACAAATCCAAACTTAAATTTAATAAGTTACTTAATCACTGCATATAAAATATTTCCCCTTCCAATCACACTTTCGGTCATCTGAACCTCCTATTTTGTTTCAATACCAACTTCCTTTGCAAACATATTTCCTCTTTCTGAATGTCTGCTAAGGTCACCATATTTAGGAAATGGAAATCCAGGACTCCAATCCACTTTGAACTTGTGATAAACAGCAGATACATTTTTAGTGTAAGTATGTCTCAAATATTGTATATGACATTTATACTAAAATAATCTGTTTGTTGTTTATCAGAAATTCCGATTTTACTGGGTGTCCTATATTTTCTCTGACAACCCTACCTTGTCTTCTCAGCTTTCAAATCTAGACCTCCGTTGATCTGTTATATATTACCTGCTCCATAATAAAGTGTCACATGGCTTTTCTACCTGACTAGAATTTATGCATCCACATGGTTTTGTCCCCTAGAATTTTGTTCATGCTTTTATAGTGGCATTTAATATCACGATATCTGATATATTTGTGAGCTTTTTACAGACAGAAATAATGTCCTATTCATCTTTGCACCCATAGCATATACAAAATGCCTTTACCTTAAAAAGCAGCTAAACTTTGTTTAGATTAATATTTTGTCTGCTTCTCCTTTCGATTTAGGAGCCTTTTTTTTCCTAAGTTTTAAAAATGTTTATTTTTGAGGGAGAGAGAGAGACAGAGCACAAGTGGGGAGGGGTTGCGAGTAGAGGCAAGAGGGAGACACAATCTGAAGCAGGCTCCAGGCTCTGATCCATCAGCACAGAGCCCAACCTCACAGACCATGCACGAGATCATGACCTGAACCAAAGTCAGACGCTTAACTGACTGAGCCACCCAGGCACCCCTTGATTTAGGAGCCTTTGAAAGAAAGAGTATAGTGTTGTATGGAAACCAATTTGACAGTAAATTTCATATATTAAAAAATAAAAATAAATAAAATTAAAAAAAAAAAAAAAAAAGAAATGTCTATTAAAAAAAAAAAAAAAAGAAAGAAAGAGTATAATAGTAACTAAAACTAATATTTCTTGAGTGTTTTGTATATTCCAAGCATTATTCGATATATTATTTCTGCTGTAATGTGACATATGAGTTGTAGCAAAACCTCAGATTCTGCACAATCATGCAGTAAATACAAGGTGAAGAGCAGAAACCTCAAATCATGGGCAGTTTTGTAATCAGAGAACCAACAACTGCAATAGCTCTAATAATTATACTAGGGCATATACAAGACGGGTTACATTCCTAGTAATTAACAAAATAGTACAGTAGATATATACTTTACATTAAAATGAATAAAATGAGGGAGAGACTTGATATAAAAGGTACAAAGAAGTACTGTGGTTATGTAGTTATGGAGAGATGAGGAAAGTGTTCAAATCTGGTGGAAATATGAAATAAGCATGTCCAGGAAAGAGTATGGTGCCAAACCATGGAGTGCAGAGCAACAAAAAGAGCATGAGATGATTGGGCATCATGTAAGGTATTGCATTGTGTTACGGTTTGCTGTTTCCTATTGTGTATTTCACTTTGAGCTTTTTGTCTGGAAAAACAAAAATGTATTTTGAAATGTTGGGGGAAATGTAATATGGAAAAATTCCTTGTTATAATAACATCGTCCCTTATTTAGCAATTGCATGTAAGCTATGTTACTTTACAGAAACCCATTAAGGTGCTGATTTCATAAGTTAGTTTTCCTCAAAAACATATGCACTTAAGAGCTAGTTTTTATTGTATTTTAGGGAAGAAATATCTATGAAAAAAAGCAGAGTTTTGTAACATGCCTATGGGAACACACTAATAAAACTAGAGCCAGGGTTTCAATTTAGACCATTGGAACACATAATTCTCACTCGTATCTATGAAGACACATTTGCATTTTTGAATGGTTGTTTTTCTATTGAAGTTGTAAATATCGTCACTGATGTTTCAAAATTCCATGATTCATAGGGCTAGAAACATAAAAAAATTCCTTCTTTGTGTCTTCCTGCTATATACAGAACACAAGAACATATGAAATTTAACATGTCAATTCCATCTTTGTTTCTAGGGTATCCTCTTTTTAATTACAGTATTTAAGTCTCAAAATGTTAAAACTGGTTTGTAATTTAATAATAGTTATATGATACTCAGACCTCATGTATCAAATTTGATGCCTTCAGATCTATGGGGATAAGCCCTTGACAGGCATGTGTAAACTTTATAAACTTTTCTTCTCTGCCTCAAGCCAATTTGGCCATTGCTGACATTATTCAAGTGGAGCAATCATATTCTTTCTCTGAAATTCAGAATTTTGATCAATGGTTTTCACGCATTTTTTCATATGAGCAGCATTATATAAATTTAAGAAAAGTGGAACAATCATATCCTATTCAATGAATGAAAAAAGTGCAGAAACCCAATTTGCAATATTTAAGAAGAATAAAGCATATTTGCACAGAGAGGAGAGGACGACAGAAAATGCATCTGTATTTTCTCACTTATTGATAGTTTCTTAGATTCTGGTTCCATCCAAGATTTAGCTAATCTTTTGCTCAAAGTTTATAAGAATCATCATATATCATTAAGAAAAGCTTCTTTTTTTGATATAAAAGAGTATAAAAAAGAAGGGATACACAAAAATCATCTAAATAATATTTTCTTTCAAATGTACATGCTATTTCTTTATTAAAAATAAATGATTTTAATGATAAAACATAATTTTATAATACCTATGTTGATAAATAATAAATACCAATGTCATAAAAGAATATTTGGTGTGAAGATAAATTACATTATATGAATTCACTAGCTCTTTGGTGACTCAAATTAAAAACAAATAAGCAAAACTTTATGCTACATTCCAGATATTTTTATTGAAATTTTACAGAAATTCCTTGTAATAGTTGGTAATAAAAACTGACTCTCCCTATGGAAAAGGGACTTATTAACTATATATTTTCATATAAAAATTGGCTTCAGAGCCCAAGATGAAACATTTTAAACAGGTCAGTAATAATGACATATCTTGAGAGAAATCTGTCACTGATAGTTTTTGGCAGTGAGAAAATATTTTATATTAGAATTTGTTTTGTTGTCTCAAAAACTGTCATGATTGTTATTGATAATTTACATCAAAAATGAAATTGTTAAATGTTCTTTGAAGTTTTATTTTGTCATATCAAGAAGTGTGCAGTATGTTATGCTTTACAGTACACTGTCGATTATATTTACTTTAATGTAAATTATATAGTCTTACACAGTAAAATCAAGGTTTGAATGTAATTTTCTTGGATATCAAATTCAAATCTGCTGATTTCTCTTACTATAAGATGAAAGAGACTTGGAGAGAAGTAAGCATGCATGATTTATTCCAGTTCAAAAACAGAACACAAACTCTGCAAAGCTGATGAGGACATTTTTCAAAGTGGTAGACAGTAGGTGTCTGTCATAAGCACCATTCGAGCAGCCCAATGCCTGCTTCAACACCTTGTTTTCCAAGTGAAATGAATCAGTGAATTCAACTAAGTAGTTGAACCAAATGGTTACCTTCCTCCTCTGTTTTTAACTATCGTCCTATGAGTGGTCTGATTCTCCTCAAGCAACTCTATAATAATGTTTATTTATTTTTGAGAGACAGAGAGAGGCAGAGCACGAGTGGGGAAGGAGCAGAGAGAGAGGGAGACAGAAAATACAAAGCAGGCCTTGGGTTCTGAGCTGTCAGCACAGACAGGGATGCGGGACCTAAACCCAAGAACTGTGAGATCATGACCTGAGCCGAAGTCAGCGCTCAACCAACTGAGCCACCCAGGAGCCCCTTCTATAAGCTAATAAAAGCTTTAAGCAATTTAGAAACAAGCTTGTATCAGATATATTGAGATAGGTAGAACTATTAGAACTATTATGATAATTCCCAAAGGCTACCACTTGTATTTTTGCACTACAGAAAGATTTTCTGTTGCATACAAGTGCAACTTTCTTTTTTTCCCATAAAACTTAGGAAAATATCCAAACTTGTGGTTAGAGGTAATATAATTTGCTCTTTTAAATTGTGTGTCCTTATAATGAGTAGGCTTTTATTCTACTTAGTGACGAAGGCCTAAGTTAAATATTAATACTTCATGGATGATCATGTGATTCATATGAAAACCTCTTTTATGCAAATAATGTACAAATTAATTTGAATTCTGAATTTACTGTTGACTTTGTAGCCAAAATATAATGCAATTGCTACAGTTTTGCCAAGAAGAAAAGCAAGGATATATATTTTTAAATAATTTTAAAACCTCAAACACTGGGAGCTAATTTTGAGTAAACAAATCTGCAAACTACCCTGAAGCCTCTCTAGTCTTTTTCATATGGTCTACCCTATTGAAATACTTTGTAGGTAGCAATATGTTGCACAATTGTATACTTATCATATCCATATTAACGGATCTTAATTTTGCATATTGTTGTCAAATAGGAAATTTCAACTGCATGGAATCAAGATTTTTTAAAAATGTGTTTCATTAAATTATTCATTGATAGGTATTCATTTACCACTATTTTGTGCCAGGCACACTTCCAATCCCTAGGAATATAGCATTACACAAAAGAAACAAATATCATCTTACAGAGCTTACATTCTAGTGGGAAAGATAGCAACACAAAAGAAGTAAAATATAAATGATGTTAGGTAATGATAAGTATTCTGGAAAAAATGGATGTGGAAAGTTTGGTAAGTTTCAAAAGAGACACTGAGGGCTGGAATTATTTAACATTAAATGTGAAGGATAGAAAAGTTTTCACTGAAAAAAATGTAAATTTTGAATAAAAACTAGATGGAGGTGTAGGAGCAAATTTTTAGATAACTTATTCTAACATATTCTAACGCCCTAGGGGAATAGGATATCTGGTATGTCTAAGGAAACAGCAAAGAGGTGAAGATGACACAAGAAGGGTGGCTGTGGTCAAGCAACAAGAAATGAGGTCAAACGGGAAAGAAGATGATGGGGAAACATGGGTGAGATTTCATTGGAACTTACGTAGAATTTGACTTTTCTCTAAAGGAAATGTGAAGCTTTCCTAGCTTTAGCACAAAAGAGTGTCAGACACTTTGAGAGGATCACTGAAGTTATGTTGAGACTAGAATGTATGTGGTAATACTGATGTAAGAAGACCAGAGAGGAGGCCATTAACACAAGGCAGGTGAGAGATGATGGTGACTTGGACCAGATCTATGCGGTGCCAGTGATGGTGGCCAATTATAAATATATTTTGAAGCTAAAGCCCACCAAATTTGCTGAGAAATTGAATTACAAGTGTGTAATAAAGAAAAGTAAAAAAATACTCTGTGGTTTTGGATTGAACTACTGTTACATACTAATTTCTAATAATAACAATAGCTAAAAAAAACGTGAAAGTAAGATACATCACATGAAAAGAGTTTAATTTTGAACAGTTAAGTCTCAGATGATTATTTAACATCAAAATAACGTTCTGACTTAGATGAGAACCCTTTTAAGTCTGAGATAATCAGACTCATGTAGTATTTAACAGCACTGTTCACTCTGCTTTGTTAGGAACAAAGTGGAAGAGAGCAGTCCACGCTAATGAAACTGGAAATAAGAAAATGATTGTTATCAACATAAATATCATGCACAATGAACACATCATCCATGTTCCAAATCAACTGCAAGGGGCAAAAATATACTGGTTACTATTGGGATCTGTAAAAACTATGAATAAATAAGTCTTGAGCTAAAGACCTTTTGAATTGAGAACTTTTTATAAAGTCACTTCTTCAGGAAACAAATTGCACTTTAAAAAGACCAAGCCCAACTATTACTTATATTATTCATAATCTTGTTTCACATTCCTAATGATGAGTTTCACCAGCACACAGATGATAAAATTAAAGTTTGCTTGGAATTGTGCAAGAGGGTATACAGCTTCCAGGTTATTGGCTGTCTAGGGAGGAATGTTTTAGTCATATCAATTCAGAGGGTCGCCTGAAAATAAATACCAGATTATGCTAGCGGAAATGCTTCAAACAGTTCTGCCCTTGGAACTTGGAATAGAACTGCTCTTGACCATTGATTATTCCAGATAAAAGCACATTTTGTAGTTTGTTCACCCATCAACAACACCAAACAATATATCACGTATGAGAATTTTTTAAGTCATGCATAATCTCCTCAATTTTTTACTTTACTGTATTTTTATACAGCTGTAACACTTGCGTGAGTAACTTATGTTGGTCTAGTAATAAATTGTGTAAAGTCAGTCAAGACTTGTATATAAACAGATTTACTATTTCCCACTTAAAAACAATTGATCTCAAAGTACACCCTGTAAAAGCCAAGAATACAGACCTGAAAGGAAGTTTATATATTTAGTACGCTTAGAAATCATCCTGGCTAGATTAGTCTCCCAGGCTCCTTAATGACCACTGATTTACCCCCAGACTTTATAAAAAAAGTTAGGTGTCATACAATTAAAAGGTTGTCCACTGGAGTGTGCCAGAATTTTCACTCTTAACTTTTCTCATGATGCTTGCTAGAAGTCTGGCAAAGGATTTCCACTGGGTTATTTAAAAAGCAACCAACATAATGTACTTCAAATAAATAAAGGTGTTTTTTTTTTTAACTTGTAACAGTGCTGTTGTGACCAATATGAAAGAACTAAGACGGCTGCATGTGGGAGGATCATAAAATGACACTGACAGAAGGGAAGCTATTTTAGATAATGGCCTCACAATGCGTTATTGATCAACATCCGTTTTCCACACTTCCTGGCATGCTAGGTTATGCAATGCATCTTGCTCCATTTTGTAGCCGTCCCACAGCGTCTGGTATCTTTCCACTGCTTTGCCTCCACGCTGAAGGGTCAGAATCTCCCTAAACAGATCATTATCTGACATGGGAATTCTAGGGGGAAAAACTGTCAAAACTTAGAGCCTCAGACATCTTCCTATCCTTTCCTGTTATCCCATAATCCACAGAGTTGGAGCCTTAACACAAAAGAACAATTTAATTATTAAATATTAAATAGCAAATTAACTATATATATATATATATATACATATATATACAAATAGTTAATTTGATATATATATATATATATATATATATATATATATATATATATATATTTATATCACTAAGCAATTTCTATGTACTCAATAATTCCCAATTCTTCACTCCTCTTCATGGGAGAGGGCTATATAGAAGGAAGTGCACATGGGGACTAAAGGTATTTAAGAGTACCCATGCAGAAGTGAAAAGGAGCCTAGTGTGATTAGTTGGGCAAATGCTTTTCATAAAATAAAATAAAATACAATTAAATTAAATTAAATGGTAACTTACATTATTTTATGTTATATATATATAATTTACAGAAACTGATTTTTTAATTTATCAGTGTGTTATACAAATACTTTTATACAAATACTTTTAATAAGTATTTAGCTATTTAGCTAATTTAGTATTTAGCTATTCACAAAAATTGAAAAAAAACTTTATTGTTTTTTATTTTAATTCTAGGATAGTTAACATACAGGGTTACATTAGTTTCAGGTGTACAGTATAGTGATTCAGCAATTCTATACATTACTCAGTAGTCATCATGATAGGTGTACTCTTTAATCCTCATCACCTACTTCACCCCTTCCCACACCCACCTCCCCTCTGGTAATCACCAGTTTGTGCTCTGTAGTTAAGAATTTATTTCTTGGTTTGTCTCTCTTTTTTTCCTTTATTTGTTTGTTTCTTAATTCCACATATGAGTAAAATCATACGGTATTTGTCTTTTCCTGACTGTCTTATTTCACTTAGTGTAGTACTCCCTAGCTTCATCTATATTGTTGTAAATATACATGAGAATTTTAATACTTGACCATGTTTCTATTACACGGGACTTACATCATATGTCAATCTCAGTTTGATCAGAAAAACTAACCACTACATGTGTTAGGAGAACAAAGGGGGTAAATGTGAGCGTAAGGACTTACACATATATGGATGGGCCTTAGGGGAGGACAATCTGGAAGACCACAGCTGAGGCATATGAAAAACTGGCATTAGTGCAAGTTCTGAGGAGAATAGCACATATATGGCTATGAAACAAGAACAAGTATAGAGATCTGTGAAATCACTTATATGCCTAAAATATCAAAACACAAACTCAGAGAACTGCTAATCTGACACCTCTACTCATTGTGATAGAGAGTCAGGAAGTCATGGAGAAGTCTTCAGGGCCATCTTGTCTGACCACAACAACCTCCAAAAATAATAGTTTCCCTGTCCCTTTCCCATCCACCTTCCAAGTATCTTATTTTTTTTTAATGTTTATTTAGTTTTGAGAGAGACAGAGCACAAGCAGGAGAGGGGTAAAGAGGGGGAGATACAGAATCCAAAGGAGGCTCTAGTCTCCAAGCCGTCAGCACAGAGTCTGACGCAGTGCTCAAACCTGTGAACTGTGAGATCGTGGCCTGAGCCAAAATTGGATGCTTAACCATCTGAAACACCCAGGTGCCCCCCTCACCACCTTCCAAATTTCTTGTGAGCTCCTCTTATTGGCAAAGTCTAGCCCAAAACAACAGGTTAAAGAGACTCTTAGAAATCTATGCCAGGGCTTCTCTCTGCATTGAATAGATGTAAGCGGAAATGCTACTGAGCTAACCAGGTAACGCTGTGCAGCCCAACCCCTCATAAACTCAAGAGATATAAATATCTCCTTATACTAATTTTATAAGATATATGTTATATTATATGTGATTATATTACTTATATATATTTATATGTAAATATAATATATAATATTCAACTTGTTAATATAAACAGTAACACCAGCATACCACCACCTAACATGATATAATTCTCTCTCATACCACCAAAATCACGCTTACCTCTCCCATAAAGTCAGACACAATCCAATATGCCTCTTCATATTTATTGATATCTATTCCTCTTCTAGCTCTTTTATAATCTCAATGAGCTATTCTGTTTATTAAAAATATAATTACATAGTGAAATATTTGGTCAATTACTATATGCACGCTTGTGAAATACTAAGAAAAGAAAATTAAAGAAAAATAATTGGTAATACACTTTCTATTTAACACACACACAAGAAGACACATATATGTATACACATAAAGTGAAGAAAAAATTGTTTAGCAATTTTCTAGTGAATAATTTGGGGTCAAATGAGACATACCTATACCTACCGCTTGGTTTTCTGACCCGTATATTTGACTATGGGGAAAATAGTGCCATCTATTTGTTGCTGGTTCAGATACACTACTGCTTGGAAATAAAGCCAAACATTCAGAGTGTTATCCTACTGTCCTTTCAGACCAAATGCTCTATTCAGCTCATAGTAAGACCAATAAAGTCTGTGGCCCAGATGCTATTGCCTTGAATCACAATGAGTTACTTTCAGGAATATGCTTCCTTTTAGAAGCAGTGATGTATGGAATACCAAGACAGCAAGTAGCATTCTATAAATATATAGATTAGGGTTACAGCAGAAACACCACAGGTATGGGAGAAAAAAAAATCGAGTATCTTAATACATGACTTCTGGAATGGTGGAGTAAGGATATTGGCGCAATCTTGTCTCAGCAAAGCAAAATTGCTCAATGATACAAAAGTATAATCATTGAAAATCTCTGGAAATTGTCTGAAGGGCATATAGTAAATAGAAAAATGTCCATATATGAAAATCTGCTAAATCTTGATGAGAATAATACCAGTTTGTAGCATTTGTGATACAGTCTGTTATCTTACCACACATCCTTCCTACGTCACTTCCATGTTATGGAAATTCTATCCTGTGCATGTGTGGCCACTAATACAGGGTTCTCTTATCTTCCAGGCTTCCTGTCTGGGTCTACAGTTTCACCCCAGAGGTTCAGGCTGTTGTTTTTTTACTCTCCATGCATGAGCATGAGCCCTTGCATAGGCTCTATTCCTATCCCAACATAAGATGTTCCCAGGAAAGGAGCACATCTTTCCCCCAGCCAAGCTCTTACTTACAGGACAGAGCCCTACTCCAGTCACAGAAGACAGAGAATACTGAGATTCCATACCTCACTTCCTCAACTTGTTTTTTTCCAAAAGAAAAATGTTTAAAGGCCAAGTGTTGCTACTCTCTAACCCTTAGTGTTCACTCAAAGAACAAAGGTCTCACTCAAATAGCAAGAAAGTAAAAACACAAACCACAGAATGGGATAAAATTTTAAAATTACATATCTACCAGGGAAATTGGATCTAGATTACAGAACGAAATTTTGACCCAATTTAAAAACGGTTAAAACATTGGAATAGACATATTTCATAAAAGGATATGCAAATGGCCAGTAAGCACATGAAAAGATATTCATCATTACTTATTAGGGGAATGCAAATAAAAACCACAATGAAATTCCATTTCCCATCCACTGGATGGCTATAATAAAAATATGGACAAGAACAAGTATTGATGGGGATGTTCAGAAATTATAATCACCAAATATTTCTTGGTGGGAATGTAAAATATTCTGAAGTTGTGATCATGGCTGCAAAACCATATGAACATACTGAAAGCATTGAACGTACACCTTACATAGGTGAATTGTATGGTATGTTTATTACTTCTCAAAACTGATACTAAATATTTATTTAAAAAAATTAAAAAAGGTATGCATCTTCTAATAAAAGTAAAAATGTCATGATGGAAATGGTTCAATTTATCAGCCTGCTTTCATGTGACTTGCTATTTCCCCTCTAGAATGGTGACATATCAGGGACTCACTGAGAGTTTTGCTGTTAGCTATGACCAGCTCAGCCTTGTTGAATGGAAATTATTGTTTTTGTTGAACTCATGCATAATCTCCTCCTTATTGTCATCAAGATACTTTAATGAGTCCATTAAACAAGGAAAAGAGTAGCTGGGGAAGCAGATTACTGACACCCACAGAAAAGATTATCTTGATCATCTTATAACGGAGAGATTCCTTTGTCTGTGATTTATTTTGATGTGCGCTTCTTTGGGAAACAAACAACCTCAATTTGCTCTTTCCCAGACCTACTTGTCATCAAATTTCCAATCTTGCTCTTTCCAAGTCCTTGACCAATTGTCAAACTGTTAGCCACATTTCATGAATCAACACAGATTTAGACTTCTCCTCTCTCCCTCTAGAAAGGTCAGCAATTAGGCATGTAAAGTTTATCCCATTTGGAGGATTTCCGTACAGTTGCTCACTGTCACGTGATACCAGCATGCTAATTAGCACAATCTGTAAACTAGATGATTTCATTTTCTTTTCAATTAAGCAATCCTATGGGATGTTCCATCAGCATCTGAGAGATGAGACACTTCCTTATGCAACTTAGTTATGCCTCCAATATCTCCTCTCTTATTCACAATTTTAACTTGACAGTGGAGTGCTGCTAAAGCACTTAGTTTTATGGCTTGATGACTCAGACATTTAGAGTCCAAGATGGATAGCTAGGTCCTAGTAATCTAGAGGTCCATGCTAAACCACTCAGTCTCTACCAAGCACAATATTAATGCAGAACTATTAAAAAAAAGATAAATTTCTGCATCAGATGGCTTACACTTGCTCTAAAATCCTTGGAATATGCATGATTTGCCTACTGGCAAATTACAGTGTTCTTCTTTGTCAGAGGCACTTCATCTACCATCCACCATCTGCTATACCCTATGCCCCAGTGTCACAGCACTTTGCCAAGCAGTCTGAATCTGTTGCAAAGCTTTCTTTCCTGCTGAACTCAAAACACATAAACATATGGGTTACACCATAAATGGACTTGTAGAAACAGGCTGAAAAGGAGTGAAAGCTGCTGCTAAAACCTAAGATAGATATTGGAGAGAGGGAGTTAAGTGAGTTAGGTGTCTCTTCCCTCTCACTCCTTCATGCAGGATTGTCCTATTTGCTAAATCATGTGTTCTTTAGTCAAAAGGCACAGCTTCTTCCAGGTGGCCCACTTCACCGAAAAAACTCTAACATACACACATTCTCTCTTCTGTCATCGAATATATAGATATTCATATATATCCAGCCAGATAATCTCTCTCATCTTTCGTATTACCTCTTCAAACCTGTGAGTGATAACAACCTTCTGCTGTGCTTCTCCGAAGTATTCCTCTAACCTTGTAAATATCTTTGAGAGCAACCGAATTCAGTGTGCTCTCTCCTTAACAGGACACTGAAGAATTCAGTTGAATATTATCATTGCATTCCAATAGTTTGCAATATTACTAATAAAAATGCTATTTTGCACTTTTTAATTTGCACTTACTTTACTAGATTTTTTTTACACTTTCTTGATGCTATAATTTCACTTTCTGAATTACACTCTTGTTTTGATTTTTTTGTGTCAGAGGAAATTTAAGTGACTGTTTTAAGACATATAGATAAGAATAATTTAGATTATGGATATTGGTACTTTTTGTCATTTGCATTTCAATTAATTTTCCTTTTCATGGTATTTGTCTTTTCAGTTCACTATTTTATTTTTCTCCAATAAAATTCTGATTATTAATTTCTTCCCTCCTTGTTTAATATAATTATTTGTTAATGTCTCTTATTTGAAAATTAGATTTCTATGTTGTATATACATATCAATTATCATCATTCATTTTTAAAAATTTTTTAATGTTTATGTTTGAGAGGGGTGGGAAGCATGAGAGGGCGAGGGGCAGAGAGAGACACACAGAATCCAAGGCAGGCTTCAGGCTCTGAGCTGTCAGCACAGAGTCCAACATGGGGCTCGAACTCACGAAACTGCGAGATCATGACCTGAGCTGAAGTTGGACACTTAACCAATTGAGCCACCTAGGCGTCCTTCAGCTATCATCATTCATAATTTTCACCTTGTTTTATTTTATATTAAATGTCATAGAACTACTTTTATTTGACCTTTGAAATACACTTTGCACTTTTTCTGGCCTCAATTTTGTTTTCTGTTGATTTGTAATATAGATTCAATCATGCTACTAAAATTTTAAACTCTACTGGCTTTCCTTAGTGTTATTTGTTATTTCTTCTCAGGATTTTCTTTTGCCTTTTCAATCTGTTCTGCATCATAATGAATTCTTATTTATAGGGACACCATAGGCTATTACTTTGTGGAGAGTAAAAAGCAGGAAACTTTCTTTTGCTTTATTTGGTTTCTGATAGTAATAAAATTCAGAAAAAAAGATTTTCTTTAAAAGCCCTAAAATTAGTGTCCTCTTTTTCTTTTTTTTTAAAGTCAATTTATTTATTTAGAGAGAGAGAGGGTATGCAAGCAGGGGAGGGGCAGAGAGAGAGAGAGAGAGAGAGAGAGCATCCCAAGCAGACTCCATGTTCAGCGGGACCCAACTTGGGGCTGATCTCACCACCATGAGATAGCAACCTGAGCCAATATCAAGAGTCAGTCAGGCATGTAAATGATTGAGCAACCCAGGCGCCCCTAGTGTGGTCTTCCTAGTTTTAAAATGTTTCATTAATGCAAAAATGGTCTCTGTCTTACTTTTTTTTTTTCTTTATGCTTACTTATCCATGAAAGAAGATACATTTATCCAGCATCAGGGATGGTCCTTAATTGTCTTCTGGCCATGCCCTTTCTCTAAGAGAATTCTCCTTTCTTATCTAATAGTGAATCCCATATTTTTGTGTGCAGTTCGTAGCAGAAATCTAGTAGGAGGTAACTTACTGTGGTTTTAAACCTGGACGTCATGGGAGCATCTCCTGCTCAATTACTCATTTCTCAGATTTTGAGAGCCACTTGCAATTATTCTTCATAGCCTAGACATATGACAACAGCGTAACTGTCCAAGGGTAAACAGCTTCCAGGAATCTTTCAGTCTCCATTTCTTGGGCTAGTATTCAATCACAGGTTTTGTGGTGTATCTGTTTTCTTCTTAACTTTCTTATTATGCCTTTTTCTCCTTTCTGATAACAGGATGCAAAATATGTGCTGATGTCCTTTATTGCTTTGCTTATTCCAGTAACACTGTGTTATGTGACAATTATTCCCATATTGTAGCATGTCAGACTCTTTTTTTCCACTGCTGTGAAAAAAGATATTTGTTTTTGTTTTGGCAAGTTTTCAAGGATGTTTTAATGAGAAGTCAAACAAGAGTTACTAGACTGGAGAATCTTTAGTCCTGAAGTTCGTCTAAGTTTTTGACAATCTAACATTTGTGCTCCTGACAGGTGTTCAGAATTTCAGCATAAGTCCATCTGTCTATTGCCACAAAAGGTGTTGTACAAGGCACCAGTAAAAAAAGCAGACAAATAAAAGCAGATTTATCCAACAGTACTACAAACACTAGGAACCATATGCTCCCTAGAATAAATAGCATTAACTATCCCAGGAGCATTTCAATTTTTACATAGTGAGCCTAATATCATGGAGTAAATGCTAATTGTTACCTCCCCCCTGTGGAAGTTGGGTACTTGTAAGTTGTGGCTTCCTACAATGTCCAGTTTTTCTGCCTAAATATAAGGCTGTTATTAAACTTCATCATATCTTAGGAAATAAAGCACATCTTTTGACCATAGTAATAAAATCAGTCTATTTAACTTTTTTTTTAATGTTTACTTATTTATTTTGAGAGAGAGAGAGAGAGAGAGAGCGAGCACATGAGCAGGGGAAGGACAGAGAGAGGGAGAGAGAATCCCAAGCAGACTTTGTGCTGTCAGCGCAGAGCCCAACCTCGTGAGATCATGACCTGAGCTGAAATCAAGAGTTGGACGCTTAACCCACTGAGGCACCCCGATTTTGCTTTTTGATAGTGCAGTAAGATTAACTGTCATGACACCAGAGAACTTCATACTGATGCAAGTCCTGGTTATGCTCTTCTTTTGACTGTAACTGGGAAATTAACTTTATCAATATAATTTGCAATTTGCAAAATGAGGATATTCACTTGTGAATTTGTTTCCCAAATTAAAGTAAATCATATGCAATATTGAAAAATACTTCATATATCAAAATGTGTATATAAATGTGTAGCAATGTCAGTGGCAGAAATTATTTTGCCAATATTAAGTATATTAGTCAAAATTAAAATGAGCAATTAATTTAGACCTATCCATTTTCTCAAAATATAATTTTATAGTTCTGCATTTTTATTGTAAACATTATAAGCTAACATTTCTATTATTAAATGTAGTTCCTAACATAATTATAAACTTTTAAATGCAATTATATGAGGGAGACTTTCTGAATATTATTTTTTCCCACTTATTCTAAATCATAGAATGTTTTAAGGAAGCTGTGAAAAATACAGCTTTGGCAAATGACTTTTTTAAATAGTAATAAATATTAAATAAGAATAATGTTTTGGGAGCGCCAGGTTGGTTCAGTCAGTTGTCTGAGTCTTGATATCTGCTCAGGTCGCGATATTGCAATTGTGAGACTGAGCCCCCTGCTGAGCTCCACATTGAGCATGGAGCTTGCTTGGGATTCTCTCTTTCCCTCTCTCTCTCTTTCCCTCTCTCTCTCTTTCTCTCTCTGTCTCTCAAGATAACTAAATAAAAATTAAAAAAAAATAATGTTTTCTATAAACTTAGCTTGTTGTTTATGCCTTTACTAAATAAATGCACTGTAGAAAACATTATAGAAAAGTATAAAAATTCTATGTGGGGATTTTTCTCATCTATATACCTCATACCTACTCATTTAATGTACTGAACTTTTTATTTTGTGTGGGTGTATGGGGTATACGGGGTTGGAGGTAGTTTGAGTATTTGTTTTTTTTTAATCAGACACAGATCCCTGAAATCACTAGTACTTGACTACTTTCCACTCCTTTTTATTTTTTCTGGATGAAATATATATATGTAAATTGTCTTCATTGTGCATGTTTGCATATATCAAAAGATAAAAAGAATTTCTTAGGTGGGAATAATATATACATAAATATGTCCAAATAATTTCCTTCATCATAAAAAATTCAGAATACTATATTTTCATCATTTCTTTTCATTATTTTTGTCTCATTTTGTCTTTAATGTGTACATTTATATCTTAAAAAGGCCATGTATGTAATTGTTAGGATATAACATAATTATAGATAACCTTTATTGGGTGCTATGTTTATATAAACATTATTTAATTTTATTTAATCTTTACAAATATTCAATGTAGGAGTAAGTATCAGCGTTAGAATTTCCCACATAATGAAATGAAGAATTAAAATGAAAATCTTACTTGATTAAAATTACATAGTTTGTAATTTGTGGTGCTGAGATTCAAACTCAGGCAGATAAACTCAGTGAATACACTTCTTAACACCATGCCATTTGCTCTCCCAAGTACGTTTTGATGACAGCTAAAGACTAGAAAACATGAAAATAGTGTTTCACTGCTCTAGCATCTTTATGGAAGAAAAAAAAAACTGCCACTCTATAAATGATATATTTATGTCACAAGATCTTTAGAGAACCATTCCTCAATTCCTTTCTTTACAACTATAAAAGTATACTTTCTTTTTAAATTTGTGGAATGAAAACATATTTCACATCATAGGTTACAAGAAGATTCATCAGATAATTAGTGCAAATATTTTTATATTACAGTAAACCATCTAATTATTTGAAAACTAATATTGGGAAATAATATATTCTATTGTTATCATTATTATTATTACTATTATTTCCTTGAGTTCTTCTTTGCTCCCCATAGTGTCAAGTTCACATTTCTAAGTTGTTCTTATCCAGTTGAGAATATGGTATATCAATAGATTAACTTATTTTTCTCCTTATCTAGTGTATTATCTACTTAAAATGACTGCTATTACTTAAAAAAAAAAACAAAAAAAAAACTTCTAACGGAAAGTGCATACCAGAGTTCCAGAAATATGATTGTTCAATTAATGTCTGCAAAATAAACTCACATGTATACAGAATTTCTAATAATACAAATAATATCTACGTCATTGTTATGTGTCATCTTATTTCCTAATAAATATATATATTTTTTTGAAAAGTTAAACCTTTCTGGAATATATCATTGAAAAATAGAGAGAACTTAAGCATATTAATCTAGCACACTCTTGGACAAACTATATCTATATCCTGAGTTAGTGGTATATTTCTTTATAAAAGAATATGCATGGTTGAAATAGCATTTTAAAAAAATCAATATTTTAAGAAAATACATACTACTTTAATAAAACTGTGCTCATTATGAGACTAAACCACATTTTAATAAAGCCACACTAAAATAAGACTTGAAGTTTTTTTAAAGATCACTAGAAGAATTAACTATATTATTTATAAAGTACAGTGAGTAACTTGTGGGGTAGTTATAGACCATTTTGAGTAATAGTTAATTTAAGTAACTCAGTCTCCATAAAATTATGATTCAGTAGACAATATAATTCCAATAATGCAACATCAGGTGTCGAATGAAAATATTCAGCTTTCTTAAAAATATTAAAAAAGGATACATCATAACTTAACCTTTAGGATTTCACGAAGGTTTTTGTTAGGAAAAAAATTCCTTTAGAAAGATGGAAAGTAAATGGGACTTGGAAAGTCATGATATATTTGTGATAGCAGCAATGAAATGAACAGATGAAATATCTTCAAGAAAAAAAAAATCCTCCAAAAAATAAGATCAAATGAACAAATTCTCAGGTGTGGAACAGAAATAAATTCAGGTGCATCATCCAAAAAGATCAAAGTAAAAGAACTCTCTAAGTAAGCAGAGTGATATTTTTGTTTGGTTGCCATAACTTTCCTGGTAACTTGTCAGTCTTAATAAGACAGGAAGTATAGAAATCTCTCTGTATGACACAGAAACATCACTCCTAAACCTGAAGCAAAGTCACATTGAGCAGCAGTGTTAAAAAGAACTCAAGAAAAGATCAGAAGCTTTGGTCATATTGACTCTGCAGATTTAATGAAAAACTTGCCTATAACATAGTGTTCAAAATCTAAGAAAAAAGCTTGAGGCTTGAGGATATTATATTTTTCAGAACATGTATTATTTTGGTCAACTGAAAGTCTCCATAAACTATGAGTTGGGTAATTGCTCCCAGGCATATCTCGGTGCAAACAAATAAAACCCTATTCCAATAATTCAGAAATGCTATGCATTGGATTACATTCTAAGTCCCAAAAAAGTATTTTCTATTATAGAACCAACAAAACTACAAATAAAATTTTAGAAAGAAAACTCTTGCTTATGTATGTTTTACAGTGCGTTTTGCAGAAGGTTGTTGTGTGGATAATAAAGTATTTTGAAAAACTAGCTATTCTTTATTACTCTAATGCATGTGCAAATAATATTTGATTTATAAAAATTCTGAAGTTAGATTATTATTAATTATAATTATACAGAGTTTCCCAGAGATTCTAATTGGTTGAAGTTTTCTTGAATTATTGTTTTTACCTCTTTTCTGGTCAAAATATTGACTTTGGCCTTATCTCCTAGTGAATCTCAAAAACATACGATTATCAAAACTAAACATAGTTTCTCTCCTAGACTAATATATGTATATTATACTTATAAAACTATTTCAGAATACCCTCAAATAAATCTTGACTGAATAGGAACCAGCCTTTACCATAAAACTATGTACCAATTGAGGGGCGCCTGGGTGGCTTGGTCCGTTAAGCATCCGACTTTGGCTCAGGTCACAATCTCACAGTCCGTGAGTTCGAGCCCCGCTTTGGGCTCTGTGCTGACAGCTCAGAGCCTGGAGCCTGTTTCAGATTCTGTGTCTCCCTCTCTCTCTGCCCCTCCCCTGTTCATGCTCTGTCTCTCTCTGTCTCAAAAATAAATGTTAAAAAAAATTAAAAAAAAAAACAAACTATGTACCAATTGAATTCATTATGTATAAATAAATTGTAGCTACATAAAATCCATCTTCAGCCGTGTAACTGACAAAAATGGAAAACAAAAACAAAAACAAACCTCTGCTAATGGTGATGCAGTAAAAAGGACACTATTAAATAATGCTAGAGAAAATGGAGCTGTATATCCATTCTTCAAATGCAATCTGTCAGTACATCTGTCGGCAATATAAGTTATGATAGGACATAAAAGCTTGTGGCATTCCAATACTACTGCTGGAAACAGTAATAAAGTTGGATAAAATATTAAAATCCCCTTGTTAAAGATATAAGAGAACTATGTATAAGTAAGAACTAGAAGGGCAAAGAGTTTGCATAGTGAAGACTCAAAGAAAAGTTAAGCTAAACTTCTATAGCCTTTTCTTTCATGAAAACCGGTGAAATGTAGAAAATGCAAGAGATTAAAAAATGTGTGCTTTGCCTGGTCCTGGACTGCTGCTGAAGGACAGTTAAAACTGACAGAGCTTTTCATGGTTCTGTGGTGTTAGAATAAAGAAATTGATGACTGGATAGGTACTAAACCCATAGTCATTTCCCCTAAAGAAAACCTACCAAATCCTGAAAACAGGAGCAAACAGCTAAGGCAAACACCTCTAAAAATAGACTGAATGTTATCAAGCAGCTTATGGGAGTAAGAACACAGAAAATGGAGGTTGGAACTTGATTGCAAAAACCCTCAGAAAATCAGATTTCAGCTGAAATGTGTAATCCCAGACAAAGATAGTGGCATGTAAACCAGAACTGGAGAGAACATTACCAAATTACAATCCAAATAGCACAACTCTATTCCTGATTAATTTAAGGTAACATCTACTTAACAAACAACAGGGTGAATCCTCTCTGAATCAATGTCGCTTAGAGTCTCTACAAGATGTATAGACACATCTGTCAGGCAAACAAAAATGATTAGGCATGCAAAAAGAGAGAAAACAAATTGAAAAGCAAAAGGGAAAATATTCTTAAAAATGACTATAGACTAGATTATAAAGGCATTATGTAAGCTCCTGTCATAGCACAATGCTTATAAGAACGGTATGTATATCAAGCAGAAAGACAAGAACCCCACCCTCAAGCACATGTGAAATGTGGGCTACATATATAAAATCATAGTGTAAACTATTATAATTTTTATAATGTGTTATTTGCCAATGGATTGAAAAATTGTCCATCAGGAGATACCAAATTACAACAGATCCATCCATTAATGACCAACCCCGGAGTTATGACAAATGTGAAACCTCAGTGTAGAGAAGAGTTGCTTATCTTTCAATTATTATTTAATTATTTTTGGATTTTATTTTCAATAAATAGTTAATTTTAAATTCATCTATAAAAAACAATATGCTTTCTTGATGCATAAGAAACAATTTCTGATTGAATATCAAAATATGAATGATAAAAAGTTGTTTCTAAGATGTAAACAGAAAATATTCTTATAACTTTAAGGTAGCTATATATTCTTTCAGAAGGGTCCAAGTAGTGCTAACCAGAGGGACAAAAAATAACTAGGAGAAAATTAGTTTTAAGAATTTCTACTTATTAAAAAAAAACACCATTAAATAAATGAAGAATTAATCAAATACTAAACAACTTCTACACAATTTTGAGAGCATAACAATGAATAAATGAATCATATACTTGACCACATACTTTGAAAAGGATATTCAGTCACTAATTCATAAAAGTGAAACTGTACTGAGACATTCCTATGTAGTTACCATAATGGCTAAAAGGAAAACAAATAGGCAACTGTAAATATTACCAAGGATTTGCATAAATTGAAATTTCCTACAGCACTTTTGAGAGAGTAAATTGGATCATTTAGCTTGGATAACTGTTTGGTAGTATCTACAAAATCGGCTATATGCCTATGTATGGCCAAGGGATTTCCCTTCTTGGTATACGCTAAATCAAAATTTGTTTATATGTTAACCAAAGGACACGAAAAAAGAAAGTTCATGAAAGTACTCTTATAAATAGCAAAAATTGTAAAGCACTCAAATGTCCATCTAGTTTATGGTTAAATCAATTTTGCCATAGTGATTTATTGGAATAATACACATTAATGAAAATGAACATGATACAAAGGAACATGATACACGATACACAAGAAACATGGGTAAATCTCTCCAACACAAATCAAGCACAAATATCACAGAGTAACCAGACCTAGATGTACATTTACTGCATGAGTTTACTTACATAATTTTTAAAAGCATGCATAGATAAACTATGATATTAGATGTCAGGAAGTTAATTAACCTTGTGTAATGATTGGAAGAATCATAAGGAATCTTCAGACTTGCTTACAGTGTTCTTTCTCTTGATCTGTGTGATTACCTGGGAATGTTTATTTTGTGGCAATTTATGAAAATATGTATTTATCTTTTGTTTCCTTTTATTAGTGTCAACCAAATTTTACTAAAATAATGCAAATGTCATTCAAATCAACAACTCAACTTTTAGGAGTAACTTCCAATTGATTCCATAAAAATCACCTCTGTTTCTCCAACAGACCCACTCTATAAGAAATGTGAAAGGAAATTCTTCAGGCAGAAGGATAGTGATACTGATGGAAATATGTATCTGCGTACAGAAATAAAAGCACTGGAAACAGTAAATACATAGACAACTATATATATATAAAATATATTATTATATTATAAATATAATTTATAATGTGTAAGCGAAATGTGTGATAGAAGTACAGAGGTTGTGGGGTGGGGTGTAGCAATGAATGTATACTATTGTAAAGTTCTTATCTATATGTGACATGGTATAATATAACATTGGTAGACTGAGAAAAGTTAAAAATGTATATCTCCAACTCTAAATCAACAACTACTACAACAAAAGATTATAATGAGTAAGCCTGTGATTGAGATAAAAAGGAATACAAAATATTCAATTTATCCATAAGGAAAAAATGAAAAAAAATCAAAAGGTGATAAAAATAGAAAATTGATTTAAGAGTAACCATAGCAGTAATCACATTAAATGTAAGTGATCAAAACATCCCATTTAGAAGTCAGACATTGTCAAACTAGATGAGAAACAATATTCTAGCTTTACATACCTCTCAAAACACACTTTAAGTGTGAAACACAAATAGATTAAAATAAAAGCTTGGTAAAAGACTTACCATGGTAAAACTAACAAAGCTAAAATGGCTAGATTAATACCAAATACGGCAGATTGTAGAGACAAAATACATTACCAGGGATAAAGAAGCTCATTGAATAATGACGGAATCAACTCATTAAAAGGATATAACAATTTTACCATTTACATCCATAGCAACAAAGCTTCAAAATACATGAGGCAAAATCTGATAAAACTCTAAAGAAAAATCAGTAAATCCAAAATCATAGTTGGATATTTCAATAGCCCTCTCTCAATAATACATAGAACAAAAAGCCAAAAAACCAGTAAGATTTAGAAGTCTTGACCAACACTATTACACAACCTGGCATAATTGACTTTATAGGTGATACCAACAAACAGCAAAAAAAAGAAAAAAGAAAAAAAAATCCAAGTGCAAGCAGAACACTACCATATTCTGAAACATAAAAAAAACTTTAATAAATATCAAAGAATTCAAATAATAAAATATATGTTCTCTGACCACAATGTGATTAAATTAAATGTAACATTAGAAATTAGAAATAAATCACAGACATATCACTAAAACATTGCCAAGTATATGGAAACTAAATAAAACACTTCTAAACAAGCTAAATAAACACACTTTCATCCATGGGTCAAAAAGAAAACTAAAGGGAAATTAGAAAGAATTTTGAATCGAATGAAAATGAAAACTAACACATCAAAATCTGCAGTCTACACAAACTGGTAAATTGCACTGCATCAAAAGTAAGACTTCTGGTATCCACCAAACCCTATTAAGTGAATGAAAAGACAAGGCACCGACTGGGAGAAAATATTTGAAAATCATATATGTGATAAAGGTCTTAGACCCCAAGCACTTAAAACAAATAAACAAACATAAAACTTAAAGTTCAATGATAAGAAAACAACATAATTTAAAAAAATGGAAAAATATTTGGACGGACTTTTCTCCGCTTGCCATACAGATGGCAAATAACCACATGGGAATGTGTTCAACATCAGCAGTTATTAGGGAAATTTAAATTAAAATCAAACCCCTATTAGAAAGCTAAGATTCAAAACACTAACATATCAAGTGTTTCTGAGGCTGTAAAGCAGCTTGAACTCTCATGTGTTGTTAGTGCAAATGTAAAATGGTACAACCACAGAGGAAAATGATCTGGTAGGTATCTTAAGAACTTAAATAAGCCATTCCATTACTGGGAGTTCATCACTCCCACCACAACAAACATATATGTTCACACACAGATTGGAAATTCAGTATTTTTAGATATATAGCAGCTTTGTTTGTAATAGCTTCAAACTAGTAACAACCAAGCTTTCATCAAATAAATTGTGGTATTTTCATAAAATAAAGTACTACTCAGTGATAAAATGAACAATTCATATCCTCAGCAATATGGGTGCAACTCAAAATAACTATGTTAGAGATAGAAACTGGTGACAGAAAGCAGGTAATTGGTTGCCTTCAGACAGTGAGAAGGGCAAGCAGGAAGGATTACAAAATAGCAAGAGAAAACTTTTGGAGATGATGGATATTTACTACCTTAATTGCAGTGATGGTCTGATGGATAAATACATATGCCAATATCATCAAATTGTACATTTTAAGTACAGTTTATTGTATGTAATTATACCTCCTCCTCAAAGTTGTAAAAAAGTAAGCCAGCCATCTGCATGTTAGATTTAAGTACAGTAAGATATATTACTTGTTACTTGTTGCAAAAATAAATGATAAATGATAGATAAATAGATGATAGATAGATAGATAAAAGAGAGAGAGAGAGAGAGAGAAAGAGAGAGAGAGAGAGAGAGAGAGAGAGAATTAATAGATAGGTAAAATTACCTGAGGGGGCCAACAATAAGGAAATATTTTAGTAAACTCTGGTTTAGCTAAATCATTATATCTTATGTTGTCCCTCCATGAATGAACTAGATGTTTTCTCTTTTAAATGAGAAAAATCAAGATGCTGATATTGCTATAAAGTGTGACCTTTTTTTAAATGACAAAAATCACCGTGTACATTAATACATTTTTATTTCATTGTAAGAATATGAAGAAAGCTATAGAAGTATTTAAAATGGGTTATTAACCATGGCTGCCTTCTGGCTGATGAGAAAGTTGCAGGCCAACAAAAAAACTCAAAGTAAAAGAATGATCTGCAAAGCAAGTTGAAATGATTGTTGATTAAGTCTCCCTTGCTTCTCACACCTATAATATTTGAGAGTTAACTTATTCATGTTAATTTATTTGTTGTTGCAATTGTGCTTCTGGTTCTCCAAAGAGGATCTAGCCTATAAGTGTTTTACTTACAGTATATAGTCATGTCTTAGAAATTTTGGTCCTCAGACTTCTGCCGGGTCTTACCTTGGCAATCTCATGCCATTGACAATCTAGTACATCTTGATTTGGAAAGGAAAGCCACTGTCACAAGTAGCTCCTCATCTTTGGCTGCGTTGAGACGTCAGTGTTTTCCCCATCACCACCTCACTCTTTTCTTTTTACTCATATTCATACATGCAAACTACGTCCACACAGACACTCTTTAGAAAACATATCATCCCTTCAGTCTTGTGATTTCATTACTCTGTAAATGGACACCTTTGATGTTTTTAAGACTTGCTTTAAAAGACTCTTTTCATTTCAAAATAAAATTGTTGCTGACATAAAGACAGACAGAAAATTTTGGAATTTAAACGCAAACATACCTGACACTAATCTTTCAAATAACGCTTATAATATGTCCAACAAATAGAAGTTAGAATCACTTATATTTTCCTTTTTATTTTCTGCCTAGAAATTTTAGTAGAGAATCGTGATGTTTATAATTAAAAAATGGAAGGAAACATTTTACTTTTAGTAACAAAATGTGCAGTTCAAATAAAAATTTTTGGCCCTACTATCTCTTCCTGTTCAATAATACATCTAATTGATGCAATAAAGAGATCCAAATATATAACACCATTAATTATATATATATATATATATATATATATATATATGTGTGTGTGTGTGTGTATACATATATATGTATCCATATATAGTGTGTGTGTGTGTGTGTATGTGTGTATGTATATATATGTTTTTTATGGTATTTTCTTTTTCTTCCACTTCCTCACATTTACTTTTCCCATCAAACCTTTCTTCTCCTTTTTCTGTTCTGTTACCTTTCTACAACTTCTGTACTCTGAAGGAGATTTCAGTATACTTCTCAACCATCTTCATGGAGAAAAGAAAGAAAAAATAACTTTATATCATTATTTAAGCAAAATTGTTACAAATTTGATATGTTGAATATTCTTTGAAATTCTGCATTAATTATGGATGATATAAATGTAGGCATTACAGAAGATCCCTATAGAGTCCTTTAAATCTTAGTGTAAGCTATATAAGATCAGACTGGAGGCAGCCCAAGCTTTGAAAAATGTTGAGAGGTTTTTAAACTAAAATTTTTTTAAACTATAATTCCTGTCGAAAAGTGGTGCTCCTCTCACATCTCTCTTACCCAATTAAAGGCTTATATGGTAACACAAAGCAACTAGTAACCAAGTTACCATTACTAAGCACAAATTCATTACAAATCAGAACTTTTAACTAACTTGTACTCACAATTTCCTCATAGTGAAAAAATAAGGAACAGAATTTAGAATCTCACTTACATTTGCATTTCTGAAAATCAGGCACCCTGAAGTGGTACTATGTAATTTTCTAAAAATATTTATAGTGTTCAAATAATTGGTATAGTTCATTGCTCATATTAATTTTCAAAGAATTGTAAACAAAACCCATCATTGTTAATTAATTATGAGTGTTCCAATCATATTCATTTTCTCTTTATTTTCAAGAAAGGTATAGAAGCTAAATTTTACATGCTGTTTCAGATTGGATCAGAGAAATAAAACCATCTCACAGGATGTTGCTTATACGCCTGTCTCATGGAAAAATGCCAGGAAGCTTTGCAGATGAGAGAGAAGTTTTGCAAATAAGGCTTGTAAGTTTCTCAGTATCAAGAATTGTGAGTCTGTTGAAAATGTTCTCCAGCCTCCCCTACGATGATAAATGGCAAAGTGATGGTGCATACAATGGCAGGATGATCAGTAGCCTAAAGAAGCACAGGAATGTAGTAGGTCATCATTTCCATTTTTATTAGAATTCTTTTTTTCCCCAGAGCATCATTCCTTTCAGCATTAGCCAAGTTGCTTTTGAGCTCTAAGTCCTTGAACAGATATAATTTCCATGTCACCCAGCATTCCTTTTGTGAACTTTTACAAAATTTAATCCAGTAATATTTTTAAAGTGCTACCACACATTTATTTTCACTTAAACAATCATATACAAAGACCAGAATATACAGATAATTTTTCTTTAAAATGTATAAGTAATTATGGGTCATATTCAATTTGATTGAAACAAGGGTCTACTTTAAAATTTTTTTTTAACGTTTATTCATTTTTGAGACAGAGAGAGACAGAGCATGAATGGGAGAAGGTCAGAGAGAGAGGGAGACACAGAATCTGAAACAGGCTCCAGGCTCTGCGCTATCAGCACAGAGCCAGACGCAGGGCTCGAACTCACCAACCGCGAGATCACGACCTGAACCGAAGTCGGACGCCCAACCGACTGAGCCACCCAGGCGCCCCTAAATGCTTATTTATTTTTGAGAGAGAGAGAAGAGAGATGAGAGCGCGCAAGTGGGGGAGGGGCAGAAAGAGGAGAGAGGATCTGAAGCGGGCTCTGCATTGACAGCAGCGAGCCTGATGTGGGGCTTGAACTCACAACCCACAAGATCATGATCTGAGCCAAAGTGAGGCGCTCAACGAACTGAGCTACCCTGGTGCCCCACAATGCTCTACTTTTAAAAACGTACCAGAGAATGTCATTTCATGATTCCTACCCTACCCTATCCTATCTTATCCTATTTATTTGTTTTATTTATTTTTATCATTTATTTTTTCCTTCATTCACTCATCCATCTATTCATTCATTCACTATCTGTAAGACAGCTAACATGACGTAATTATTTTGGAAACGAGAATGGAAAATCTGACATGTAATAAATGGCAATAAAGTAAACGGGGAATCTTTCCCCCCAATTTACCTGCTAGAAACCAGTCTCATGCTAGTCTCAATCTTGTCAGGAACTGCCCAGCTTGAGTGAACAAAGACCTGATTTCCAGATTATGATTTTCAGTTCCTCTGTGTTAAATTAGAATACTAGTTCAATGAGATGCTCCTATTATTCTTCCACCAGCCTTCAAATTTGTAAGAATTTATGAACATTTATTAGACCAGGAACTGTTTTCCTAGCATTGGCCCCTGCATATATGTAATCCTAGAGTGAAGGCAGTTCTGTCTTGCTTCATTTCGTCAGTGTGACTGGAAACAAGCATGGAGCTGAAGAGTCATTAGAACTGGGTTTACATATTAACTCCATGATTGTTTAGATAAATAAAACTGGCAAATTTTGTAGACTTTGTATTTTCTCATCTGTAAAATGTGTATTATAATACCTAATTGCATAAATGTTGAAACCATCAAATGAGATTTTGTATGTAAAGTGCCTAGCGTGTTTTGAATTTCTAGGGAATCTATTAAGTGGTTGTTTTCACTCAAAGGGCCTCATCTATAAAACTATACTAAAATTGATTCTCAGGGGTGAGAATTGAATGTGAATGTGTATGGATAGATGATATTCATACAAAAAATTGCTATCTGAATGTAGGTAATTGTTATTCCAAGAAATAGCAGTGTGGCCTGAATGCTAATATTGTTGACTTCATTTTCACTTTTTATTCATAGAAATTCCTCGCATTTAAAGTAGGACAATGGCCCATATGTGATAGCTTTCTATGTTAATTAGAACAAAAAATCAATAATAATGTAAATACATGCCATGAATTTGCTATTTATTGCCATTAAATCTAATGTCTAGGCTTATGAGTAATAGACACCAATACCATTAGATTCTAATGATTTTCAAATCATATTTGAGTCATTTTGGATTATTGCTTTTACTATATAAATGAGTTGTCTTACTGTCGCTTAAACTTCACATTTTCACTCTTTTGCTAAAGTAAGTTCTTTTATTTTTTTTTTATTTTTTTTTAAATGTTTATTTATTTTTGAGACACAGAGAGACAGAGCATGAACAGGGGAGGGTCAGAGAGAGAGGGAGACACAGAATCGGAAACAGGCTCCAGGCTCTGAGCTGTCAGCAGAGAGCCCAATGCAGGGCTCGAACTCACGGACCGTGAGATCATGACCTGAGCCGAAGTCGGACGCTTAACCAACTGAGCCACCCACGCGCCCCAAGTAAGTTCTTTTATAATGACATATCTAGCAAAGACCTTTTGGTAGATTTCGTTTTTTCAACATGTACACTCTTTTTAAAATTTATTTTTACTTTTATGTTTTTTATATTTTAGTTAGTTAACATACAGTGAAATACTGGTTTCAGAAGTAGAATTCAGTGATTCATCACTTCTTACAACACCCAGTGCTCATCACAACAAATGCCCTCCTTAGCACCCATCACCCATCTAGCCCATCTCCCACCCACTTCCCTCCATCAACCCTCAGTTTATTCTCTATTGTTAAGAGTCCTTCCTTTCTTCTCTTCCCCCCTTTCCATTAATATTTTAATCATATGTGCTCTTTTAATAACTTTATCTACTCAGGCATTGTTCTTCACCATCATGTCTATAATAAGGAATAAGTAATACCATCCCTTGTGAACACTGTTTTCAGAATGCTTGGCCGGGCACATCCTTTTCAGTGAGTTCAACACATAACAAGATTATTTTGGTAATTATGTGTTTACATTTTTCTCAGAAGATCTGGGATGTACTTGCCTACTTTATATTGACTAATACATAGTTAGGTTCTAATGAAGCTTTCTATTTTACATAGTTTATTAGATAGTTAAAAAATTTGCCCTGGCTTCTTCTCACATTAAAATATTTTAAATAAAGGCTTGAATTAATGACTTGCTTGATTTTCCTTCTTTGGTTTTCAACATGTTGTTGGTGAGACAAATAGAATTCTAGCAGGGGCGCCTGGGTGGCTCAGTCGGTTGAGCGCTGACTTCGGCTCAGGTCACGATCTCGCGGTCCGTGAGTTCGAGCCCCGCATCGGGCCCCTGTGCTGACAGCTCAGAGCCCGGAGGCTGTTTCGGATTCTGCGTCTCCCTCTCTCTGACCCTCCCCCATTCATGCTCTGTCTCTCTCTGTCTCAAAAATAAATAAACGTTAAAAAAAATTAAAAAAAATAGAATTCTAGCAAATAAAAAATGGAAAAATGGAAGATTTTTTTCTTTTTTTTTAAACGTTTATTTTTTTTTTTATTTTTGAGACAGAGAGAGACAGAGCATGAACAGGGGAGGGGCACAGAGAGAGGGAGACACAGAATCTGAAACAGGCTCCGGGCTCTGAGCAGTCGGCACAGAGCCCGACGCGGGGCTCGAACTGATGGACCACGACATCATGACCTGAGCCGAAGTCGGAAGCTTAACCAACCGAGCCACCCAGGTGCCCCAAGATTTTTTTTCTATATAAATAAATGAGACAAGGCATCAGCCTGAGATATCATGGAAAGCAAACATGAAATTTAAAAAAAAAAAAAAAATGGAAGAAAAATATTTTACAAATTAGAATATTAATAATTCCCATAAACCAAAGTATATTGCTAACTAAAGATGAATTATGCATGATCACACTTGAACTAGTGATGTCATTGTCTGAATAAGATATAGTACTTTCTGATTCAGATACATTGACTCTATCTGACCTATATCATTTATTAAACTCAATGTACCTCATAGTGAAATAGCTATATTTCCAGTGAACAAGACATGTAATCTATTCAGTCAGCATTACTTTATACTACTTCTAATATATCATAAAGAAAAACATACTCTTTTTGATGACATTCAACGATAAAATACACATTCTGGATTTTATAACAACACAACACTTAAAAAATACTCTTCATCATCTGGAATCTAAACACATCACACTCCACTCATTACTATACTTCTGATTAAACATATAGACCAATTTTCACAATCGGGTACATTAAGACAGAAAAAAAATAATGGATTTTTTCCACATTATATTTACCTAACTATACATATTAATATAGAATAGTATACATATAATAGTAAAAATCTAATTTTTTAAATTTATTTATTTTGAGAGAGAGAGAGCATGCACATGTGCACACATTGGGGAGGGGCACAGAGACAGGAAGAGAGAGAAAATCCCATGCAGGCTCTGCACTGTCAGCATGGATCCTGATTTGGGGCTGAAACTCATAAACTGTGAGATCATGACCTGAGGTGAAATCATCAGACGCTTAACCAACTGAGCCACACAGGCGCCAAAAATCTAAAATTTTGTATAATATTTTATCAAATTTATCTAGAAACATAGAACTAGTATAATATTTACAATGAGATTTACTTGTAGCAATTGAGACACAATTTTAAGGGCTAGCAAGTTTGAAATCAATAGGACAGGCCCCCAGGCCAGAAATTCTCTAGTAGGAGCTAATTCTGCAGTTCTTTCTTTCTTTTCTTTTCTTTTTAATTTTTTTCGTGGCAAAATATACCTCATGCATTTTTATACATAACAAAAATTTATCATCGTAACCAATTTTAAGTGTATAGTTCAGTGGCACGATGTACATTCACACTGTTGTGAAGACTTTAATTTCTTATATCAATGTTTCTTAAAATGTAATTTTCAAAGGTATTTTGAAGATTTCAAGAGAATTTTTTTCCTTTAATAAGGGTTTGTGTATTACTCAAGATTAAGAATCACCATTCTAGATAACAAATTCATCTTACGATATGGATTTTTTCCTTGATCAATGAGCATTCTTTCTTTCTTTACTTAATGAGAATGATACAGATCACTACAGTTTTTCCCTCTTTTCTCTCCTTTACCTGGATATGCAGAACAAAAGTCAATGTCTAATTGTGGCAGACATTTTCCCCGTTACCAATATAATTGTTTGCCCATATTTCTTTATGTTCCTTTACTTATAAATTGTCCTTTTTTTTTTTTTTTTTTTTTTTACATGTTTTGTATTGTACCTTACTTCAATCTGTCTTTAGGATGTAGACTCTATAGGTGTGCCTGGGTGGCTCAGTTGGTAAAGTATCCGACTTCAGCTCAGGTCATGATCTCATGGCTTGTGGGTTTGAGCCCCGCATCAGGCTCTGTCCTGACAGCTCAGAGTCTGAAGCCTGCTTTGGATTCTGTGTCCCTTTCTCGCTCTGCCCCTCCCCCGGTCGTGCTCTGTCTCTCTCTCAAGAATAAATAAAAAAACATTGAAAAAAAAAAAAGAAATAGATACTATATAAGTTTTAAATGCATGATGAAAATTTTGGCTCAAAGTAATAAACTGGGTGGAGCACTTCATTGGGTGGGGCAGTGAACTATATAAATTATATATAAATATATATAAATTATGTATAAATTATAGCTATATAAATATACATATATATAAATTATATATAGTTTTTTAAAAAACTTATATAAATTATAGCTGGATTGAATGTAAACCATTGGAACTCTTTTGTTCAATTTAACAACTAACATTTTTAAAGTACCTGCATTATGCTAAGTCAACCTACTGTAGATTATCTAGTAATGCAGATACTATGATCACCTCCAATTTACAGAAGTGCAAAGAAATGAAGAATTTTCTCCAGTATCATGTCACAATCCTCTTAGGACTCAAGTCTGGCTGAATCCAAACTCAGGCTCTGAACCACAGTATATATAGCCTCCCAAGCTGCATGTTCTACTTTGTATCATTAATGGTTTTTCTGAGATTCTTTGCGGAAGAATGTTCACCACCCCACCAAATGAAGTGGAACCCTATCTTCTAACAAACTTTTTGCTATTTCACCAGGCCCCCTATCACATATTCTCTATTAGTCTACTCTCTGAGCATGGTCTCCCAAAGAGCCTTGTTCCCTCAGACCCTAAGTCACCTAGCAGAGGCCTCAGAACCTGCTTTTTCCATCTAAGCTGCCTAATAATAATTTGTACACAGCAATACCCCCAACAAAACTTCGCTGCAATTTCTTCTTGCAAAAGTGCCATCCTAACCCTTAATTAAGGGCATCTCTCTACCATTCCCCTTTCCAACCTTCTTCCAGAATTGTTACAGCCCCCCACCCCATCCTATGTTTCTCCTTTCCTGTTCTCTCTCCTCAACTTCCTTCACTATCTTATGGCCTAGTTTCAGTTTCAGGATTACCCCCTCACAACTCACCCAAAGCCCTCTCTCAGCAGAGTTGCCAGACTGCTCCATGCTTTACCTTTCACTAGATACCATCTTGAAGCAGAATTTCTTCTTCCTCTGGAAGCCTCAGTTTTGCCCCTAAGAACTTTCAATTGATTGCATGAAGTTTACCCACATGTCTAGGTAATCTCCTCTACTTAAAGTCAGTTGATTGTAGATGTTAACCACATGTGTTAAAACATCAACTGTGTGTACTATAAAAAATATCTTTGCAGCAACTTCTAGATTAGTGTTTAACTGAATAACTTGGTTGCTATAGCCTGAGCCAAGTTGACATATAAAAGTAATAATCAAAAATACTAAGTAAATGAGCTACTGAATAGAGTTATTGATTCATTTTATATTTAAAATAAAATAAGCATTCTAATTTGAACAAAATAGTTTTAAACCATTCCAAGCTCATGTATTGGAAGAACAAATATTCTTAAAATGTCTGTACTACCCAAAGCAATCTACATATTTAATGCAATCCATATAAAAATAAACCATTCTAAAATTATGTGAAAAAAAAAAACAAAAAACTTTTAGGTGGCTCAGCCAGGCAAGACAAAGTATTAAAAGACATCACTCTCCCAGGGTAGTATTTTTTTTTTCAACGTTTTTTTTTGTTTTTTTTTTTTTTTTTTTTTTGGGACAGAGAGAGACAGAGCATGAACGGGGGAGGGGCAGAGAGAGAGAGGGAGACACAGAATCGGAAACAGGCTCCAGCCTCCGAGCCATCAGCCCAGAGCCTGACGCGGGGCTCGAACTCACGGACCGCGAGATCGTGACCTGGCTGAAGTCGGACGCTTAACCCACTGCGCCACCCAGGCGCCCCGCAGGGAAGTATTTTTTAATGGACGGCATAATTTACTCTTTCTTGATATCCCTGCTGTCAGTTTGCCTTCTTACATAAGATATTATTTTAACCATTCTAAAGAAATACGTATAAATTCAAGAGCAAATTGGTGATTTACAAAGGGAGTAAAGGGACAGGTGAAATAGGGGAAGGGGATTCAGAAGTACAAACTTCCAGTTATAAAATAAGTAAGTCACAAGGATGAAAAAGTACAGCACAGGGAATATAGTCAATAATATTGTAATAACTTTGGAATATAGTCAATAATATTGTAATGACTTTGTATGGTGACAGAGAGTAACTATACTTATCACGGTGAGCATTTCATTATGCATATCGTTGTCAAATCACTATGTTGTACATCCGAAATTTATTATGTGAACTATATTTCAATTAAAAATTATATACAGGGGTGCCTAGGTTGCTCAGATAAGCACCCAACTCTTGGAAAAAAATAAAGAAATGCTTCAAATAAGAGTCAAAAATAAAACAAAATTTGGTCAGTATTAATAACTGAAATTACCTTATTAAGTTTGCTATTATGAATTATAGTAAAACTGTGACAGACTGGTAACTTCCTCCCAGTATACATTTTTACTATGTCCCTGAGTAACAGAATCCTGATTTTCAGCTTGACATCGGTCTTCAAGATTAACACTATATTTTCGAGTCTTCTTTGTAGTTAGGTGTGAGCGTGTCACTAATTTTTGCCGGTAGGATATAAGCAAAAGTGTTCTGTGACAATTTCACAGTTATCTACACCCTCAAAAAACACCCTCCTTCCTTCCTTCTTTTCCTTCCTTCCTTCCTTCCTTCCTACCTCTTGCTCTCCTTTTCTCCCTCTTCTTTCTGCTAGCCTAAATGCTCGCATTTCTGGAGGTAGAAAAACTTTGTGCTATGAATAAAATCCTTGAAAGTCCAGCCGAAAGACAGAACTCTGCATCCCTGAATAGGTTATAGATTGGTTATCTTTAAATTTTTAAATCAGAGAGAGATGAAATTCTACCTTTTTTAATCGATTTTACTTTGAGTCTCTTGCACTCACAGTCAAAACTAATACATACTATGCATTGAACTATTCAGTTAACTGAAGCATAGTTTTCAGAAAAATAAATCACCCCATAGGACAATTTTTGAACTAATGTTAAAACTCTTAGTATGAGGATAGTAGAGAAAACAATATATGGCTAAAGAAAAATGCCCTTTTCCTGACTTCAGTACAATTCTCCTTCCTTCCTTCTATTTATTTTCTCTTTTTCTCTCACTTTCTATCCCCTTCACGTAGATTAACTTAACACTTATTAAGCACCAGGCAGTAGTTTTGGCATTGTTAGTTTTGCATTTACCTCTAGACCCAGCAGAGCTTTGTTATTAACAGCACAATCTTTGGGGCCAAAAATAGTCCAAATCCTAGTTCTACATTGAAAAGATATATGACCTTGAACAACTTTAAAGATTTTGTGTTGGTTCCCTTATACAAAACAGGATTGTGGTAGGGTTTGACAGTTCATTTATGTCAAAATGTTTAGTACTTGACTGGAACGTTATATGTGCTGCACATTTGCAAAAACATTATTTATGTAACACGATGATAATAGGAACACATTAGATTACTGGTTTTTTTGGGAAATCAAGGATGAGACATGTAATCATAGTTTTGATAGACCAGAAAAAAAAATAAGACTCCTAAATATCCAAGACAGACAATAAAAAGATAAAACATGATGTGTTTAGAATGTTTTTTTAAGTAGTTTATTGTGTCTGGAATACTTAGGACCATGAAAATAAGAATATCAATGCAAGATGGAGTTAGAATGACAAAACAAAAAAAATAAACAACAAACAAAATCCTAAAGCTTTCATTTTCATTTCATATTGTTTTACATGCTCTGCCATTTATAATAATTTTTTGCAAAATTATATCTCTGTCTAAAATTGTTCAGTACAAAGATTTTTTATACTAAACAATTTTAGACAGAGATATAATAACTGTCCTTGGGATCTATTTATATCACTCTAGCTACCAAAAATACCTAGGAAATGGTGTAAATTTTAAAAGTTCAGTGCCTTTTGTATGTATGCCAATCACAGCATTTTATTTTTTCTGACCTCTAGCTTATATCCAGGTTTTTCCTTCCAAAATGTCCTGAGCTGTGCTAGTAAAAATATTTTAAATTATAGAAGTAGAAATATATTAAGCTTTCAACAAGGTTAAATTCACTTATACCATAATTCTTTAACTGTTTTTTATTCTTTAATTTTTCATAGTTTAAATTCAATGATATTATAACACTTCATGTGTGCTATAAAAAATAAACAATATACTTCCTTCTCACTCTTCCTGTCCTTTCTTTATACAAGTTCTCATCATTTTCTATAAGCCACCAAATACTTAATTCTTACTTTGGCTTTTAAAAGTCAATTATCTTAAAAGGATTTAAGTAGTAAGATAAATATGTTATATTTATGCCCACACAGTTATCAATCATTCCCATTGCTCTTCTTTTCCTTTTGTATATACAGCTTTGCATAAAGTGGCCTTTTTTTTTTTTTTTTTTTTTTTGATGGGAGCATTTTCTTTAGCATTTGTTATAGTGTGAGTCTTTTGGCAGTTAATTCTTTCATCATTGCATAATTGAAAAAAATTACTAATATTTTAATTTTAGAGTTCATCTATTTATTTTGAGAGAGAGAGAGAGAGAGGTAGTGCACAAGTGGGGGGAGGGAGGGAGGGAGGGAGGGAGGGAGAGAGAGAGAGAGAGAGAGAGAGAGAATCCCAAGCATCATGGGGCTCAAACTCATGAACCGTGAGATCATGACCTGAGCTGAAATCAAAAGTTGGATGTTCAACCAACTAAGCCACCCAGGCACCCTTAAGTTTCATTTTTAAAAGACATTTGTGGCAGGTATTGAACTTTACTTTAAACTTTCTACCCACTCACCCTTTTATTACTTTAAATATGGTGCTCTACTGCCTTCTGGCTTCTATTTTTTTCTGGCAAGAAATCTGCCATTTTAAATTCTTTGTTCCTTTGTGGATAATGAACTTTTTTTTTTTTCTCTGTCTGCTTTAAGATTTTTCATTTATCACTGATTTTAAGTAACTTGATTGTAATGTGCCCGGGTATACTTTTCCTCACGCTTCGTGTGTTTGGGATTTGTTGAGCTTCACTATCTGAAGACTCATGTTTTCATCAAATTATTTTTTCTTCAAATATTTCTTATGCCCCTCTTTTGTTTGTAGATTCCCATTCACATATATTAGGCCTTTAGAAGCTGTTTCATAGATCTCTGATGATGTCATTTAAAAGAAAAAAGAAAAATAAGTCTTTTCTCTCCTTGTTTCATTTCAGATTTTTTCTGTCTTCAAGATCATTTATCTATTCTTCTATGATATCTAATAAGCTGTTGATGCTATCACTGCATTCTTACCACAGATATTACAGTTTTCATATACAGAATTTCAATTTGGGTCCCTTTTAAATAAATATTCAATATCTTTATTTGCCATGCATAATCTTTCCTTTAGTTTCTTAAAAATCTATATATTGACAATTATTGTCTACTAATTCTGGTAGCTGTAATCTTCTGGGTCTGACTCTATTGATCAAATTTTCTCCTCAGTATATACCCTTTCTTTTTTCTCCTTTGATTGTGTGGTATATTTGTATTTGATGCCAGACATTGCAAATTTTACCTTGTTGTGCACTGAATTTTATTGTATTCCTATAGACATCTTTGAGCTTGGATCTAGGAGACAGATAACTTGGAAACAGTTTGTGTTGAAATCTTGTGCATATGCTTTATTAGGCAGGACCAGAACAGCATTTAATTTAGGGCTAATTTTATACCACCACAGATACAAAACCATTCTAAACTCTCTATCTAATACTTCTATGAATTATGAGGGTTTTTTTTCACTTTCACTAGTAGAAAAGGAACTATTCCCTTTACTGTATAATTCTGGCGCATTGTTCCTTGTAGTCTTTTTGGATGGCTCCTTTTCCTTTCTCATGTAGTTTCCTCTCTTCCAAATCTTATGTAGCTAAAGAATCATGGGGTTTCTTTTCAGACCTTCAGATTGCGTGCACTCTCTCTTGTATTCTTGTGTTCTTTCTCCTTCTGTCTCTTTCCTCCACTCCCTTTCTCTTCACTCCCTTTCTCCCTCTCTCCTTCACTCACATTCAATATTCTGTCCATATGAATTATAGCTTCCTCCTGGCTTTAGACTCCCAGTTGTATTTGTTCACTTCAAAGACAAGTCTGAGCTTCACTTGTGTTCTTCTTCCTATTTAACAGCCTATGAGCCTTCTCCAGGAGGTAAATTGGGATAATTGTACATTTTGTCTCTTTTGTACCCCATCTCTCAGGAATCACTCTTTTCATTAACTGGCATCAAATATCCTAAAAATAGCTGACATATATTCTGTCTGTGTTTTGTTTGTTTGCTTGTTTAGTTCTTTGATATAGAAAGATAAATCCATTTTCCATTACTCCATTTTGGTTATATGAATTTAATTCTAAGTTTGTAAAGTTTATCATAAAAATAGTCTGTGTAGGGGCACCTGGGTGGCTCAGTTGGTTAAGAGGCTGAATTCAGCTCAGGTCATGACCTCATGCTCTGTGAGTTCGAGCCCCATGTTGGGCTCTGTGCTGACAGCTCAGAGCCTGGAACCTGCTTCAGATTCTATGTCTCTCCCTCTCTCTGCCCCTCCCATGCTCATGCTCTGTCTCTGTCTGTCTCTCAATAATAAATTAAAAAACGTTAAAAAAATAGTTTGTGTAATCATTTTAGAAGCTTCAGTATTATGTTTCATTATGACACCTAAAACTAGATTTTGGAATTTATAGATTTATATGTATGTTTAAAATCCACAAGTTATTTTTCTAGGAATCAGTGCTTTTTTAATGTGGACTAAACAAAGTTTTGCTTTCTTATAGAAACGATTATTTTCTAGATAGATGTCCTACTTTTAGAATGAGATTATTCTTAAATGGTTCAGTTAAGCATTTAAGTTTCACATTATGACATAACTAAAAGTTTAAAATGTTGGACTGTTTCTAATATTCACTCCAAAATGTTCATATGCTACACTAATCATCTATGTTTACTTTGTGCTGCATTAACAGTACTTGGATTTTATTGAGTAAAAGCCAGTTGGGTAGTAGTACTCCATATAATTTAGATAACATCCTATAAGTAATAAAGCCATCGTTTGGTGGAAATTCTCATGAATGGTGTTTCATTAAAAGTAAGTAATTTTGTCTTTAGTGGATATAGCACTCTTCAGTATTTATAAAGCTTTCTCTGCTAGATATTAATTCATGGTCCCAAAGTACAGGATATAAATTAATGTTCTTGTTGCATAGAGCATGGAAACATCTGTTGGTTATTAACATAATATTTGAATTTGAGAGAGTTTAGTTACAGTTTGTAAAGTTTATTGTAAAAATTGTTTGTGTGATCATTTCAGAAGCTTTTGAACTACATTTCATTATTGTGTCTAAAATTATTCTTTCAGAATTTACAGATATTTTTCTTCAGGATTTTCAAAGTAATCTTTTGAATAAATTTAACATTAAAAGTGAATAAAGTTATTATAACCATAAACCACTTATCTTGAAAGCCTATTTTATTCTTATTTAAATTTATTATAAAAACACAATAACACTTCAAGAGCAAGTATTAGAACACTTGGTTCCCAATAAAATATTTGTGTTATTTTATGTGGTTTGAAAAAAGTGATTATACATTGCACTGCCTGAAGTTAACTTTCTGGTGGAAAATTCTGAATTCTTGCTTACAACTATATGCATGTGTGTGTGTGTGTGTGTGTGTGTGTATTTATAATTTTAAAACTTATATTTTATACAATAAAATTTAAATGAATATATTTATAAAATTATAAATATAATTTGTTAAAAAGGCATCAACATAATATTCTCAGTATTCTAATTTGTTGGAATTTTTTTTTTATTTTTATTTTTATATTTTCTAATGTTTATTCATTTTTGAGAGAGAGAGAGATTGATTGGGGGAGGGGCAGAGTGAGAGAGGGAGACACAGAATCCAAAGCAGGCTCCAGGCTCTGAGCTGTCAGCACAGAGCCTGATGTGGAGCTTGAACCCATGAACCCTGAGATCATGATGTGACCAGAAGTCAGATGTTTAACCAAATGAGCCACCCAGGTGCTCCCATCTTTTCAAATTTTAAGTAGGCTTCATGCCCAGCATGGAGCCCAGCACAGGGCCCAAACCCACAACCCAGAGACCAAGACCTGGGCTGCCATCGAAGCAAATGCTTAACTAACTGAGCCACCTAGGTGCCCTTATTTGTTGGAATTTAGAAATAAATATCATATAATATTGATAAATGCTATGTAAATGTTAGTTATTACTGTATCAGATTTATTCTTAAGAAATAAAGCACCTGGAGGAGAGGGAAGATGGCTGCGTAGGAGGATGCTGGGCTCACCGCGCGTCCTGCTGATCACTTAGATTCCACCTACACCTGCCTAAATAACCCAGAAAACCGCCAGAGGATTAGCAGAATGGAGTCTCCGGAGCCAAGTGCAGAAGAGAAGCCCACGGAAGAGGGTAGGAAGGGTGGCGAGGCGGTGCGCGCTCCACGGACTGGCGGGAGGGAGCCAGGGCGGAGAGGCAGCCTGCCGGCCAAGCAGAGCCCCCGAGTCTGGCTGGCAAAAGCGGAGGGGCCGGAAGGAGTGTGTTCCGACAGCAAGCGCGACTTAGCATCTGGGAGGTCATAAGTTAACAGCTCTGCTCAAAAAGCAGGAAGGCTGGAGGACAAAGGGAGGGAGAGTTGCTGAGCCCCCGGACGACAGAGCTCAGTTTGGTGGGGAACAAAGGCGCTCGCCAGCGCCATCTTCCCCGCCCATCCCCCAGCCAAAATCCCAAAGGGAACCAGTTCCTGCCAGGGAACTTGCTCGCTCTGCGCAAACACCCAACTCTGTGCTTCTGTGGAACCAAACCTCTGGCAGCGGATCTGACTCCCTCCCGCTGCCACAGGGCCCCTCCTGAAGTGGATCACCTAAGGAGAAGCAAGCTAAGCCTGCCCCTCCCGCCCCCGTGCACCTTGCCTACCCACCCCAGCTAATACGCCAGATCCCCAGCACCACAAGCCTGGCAGTGTGCAAGTAGCCCAGACGGGCCACGCCACCCCACAGTGAATCCCGCCCCTAGGAGAGGGGAAGAGAAGGCACACACCAGTCTGACTGTGGCCCCATAGGTGGGCTGGGGGCAGACATCAGGTCTGACTGTGGCCCCACCCACCAACTCCAGTTATACACCACAGCACAGGGGAAGTGCCCTGCAGGCCCGCACCACTCCAGGGACTATCCAAAATGACTAAACGGAAGAATTCCCCTCAGAAGAATCTCCAGGAAATAACAACAGCTAATGAACTGATCAAAAAGGATTTAAATAATATAACGGAAAGTGAATTTAGAATAATAGTCATAAAATTAATCGCTGGGCTTGAAAACAGTATAGAGGACAGCAGAGAATCTCTTGCTACAGAGATCAAGGGACTAAGGAACAGTCACGAGGAACTGAAAAGCACTTTAAACGAAATGCAAAACAAAATGGAAATGGCGACGGCTCGGATTGAAGAGGCAGAGGAGAGAATAGGTGAACTGGAAGATAAAGTTATGGAAAAAGAGGAAGCTGAGAGAAAGAGAGATAAAAAAATCCAGGATTATGAGGGGAAAATTAGAGAACTAAGTGATACACTAAAAAGAAATAATATACGCATAATTGGTATCCCAGAGGAGGCAGAGGGAGGGAAAGGTGCTGAAGGGGTACTTGAAGAAATTACAGCTGAGAACTTCCCTGACCTGGGGAAGGAAAAAGGCATTGAAATCCAAGAGGCACAGAGAACTCCCTTCAGACGTAACTTGAATCAATCTTCTGCACGACATATCATAGTGAAACTGGCAAAATACAAGGATAAAGAGAAAATTCTGAAAGCAGCAAGGGATAAACGTGCCCTCACATATAAAGGGAGACCTATAAGACTCGTGACTGATCTCTCTTTTGAAACTTGGCAGGCCAGAAAGGATTGGCACAAGATCTTCAGTGTGCTAAACAGAAAAAATATGCAGCCGAGAATCCTTTATCCAGCAAGTCTGTCATTTAGAATAGAAGGAGACATAAAGGTCTTCCCAAACAAACAAAACCTGAAGGAATTTGTCGCCACTAAACCAGCCCTACAAGAGATCCTAAGGGGGATCCTGTGAGACAAAGTACCAGAGACATCGCTACAAGCATAAAACATACAGACATCACAATGACTCTAAACCCGTATCTTTCTATAATAACACTGAATGTAAATGGATTAAATGCGCCAACCAAAAGACACAGGGTATCAGAATGGACAAAAAAACAAGACCCATCTATTTGCTGTGTACAAGAGACTCATTTTAGATCTGAGGACACCTTTAGATTGAGAGTGAGGGGATAGAGAACTATTTATCATGCTACTGGAAGCCAAAAGAAAGCTGGAGTAGCCATACTTATATCAGACAAACTAGACTTTAAATTAAAGGCTGTAACAAGAGATGAAGAAGGGCATTATATAATAATTGCAGGGTCTATCCATCAGGAAGAGCTAACAATTATAAATGTCTATGCGCCGAATACCGGAGCCCCCAAATATATAAAACAATTACTCATAAACATAAGCAACCTTATTGATAAGAATGTGGTCATTGCAGGGGACTTTAACACTCCACTTACAGAAATGGATAGATCATCTAGACACACGGTCAATAAAGAAACAAGGGCCCTGAATGATACATTGGATGAGATGGACTTGACAGATATGTTTAGAACTCTGCATCCCAAAGCAACAGAATATACTTTCTTCTCGAGTGCACATGGAACATTCTCCAAGATAGATCATATACTGGGTCACAAAACAGCCCTTCATAAGTTTACAAGAATTGAAATTATACCATGCATACTTTCAGACCACAATGCTATGAAGCTTGAAATCAACCACAGGAAAAAGTCTGGAAAACCTCCAAAAGCATGGAGGTTAAACAACACCCTACTAAAGAATGAGTGGGTCAACCAGGAAATTAGAGAAGAAATTAAAAAATATATGGAAACAAATGAAAATGAAAATACAACAATCCAAACGCTTTGGGATGCAGCGAAGGCAGTCCTGAGAGGAAAATACATTGCAATCCAGGCCTATCTCAAGAAACAAGAAAAATTCCAATACAAAATCTAACAGCACACCTAAAGGAACTAGAAGCAGAACAGCAAAGGCAGCCTAAACTCAGCAGAAGAAGAGAAATAATAAAGATCAGAGCAGAAATAAACAATATAGAATCTAAAAAAACTGTAGAGCAGATCAACGAAACCTAGAGTTGTTTTTTTGAAAAAATAAACAAAATTGACAATCCTCTAGCCAGGCTTCTCAAAAAGAAAAGGGAGATGACCCAAATAGATAAAATCATGAATGAAAATGGAATTGTTACAACCAATCCCTCAGAGATACAAACAATTATCAGGGAATATTATGAAAAATTATATGCCAACAAATTGGACAACCTGGAAGAAATGGACAAATTCCTAAACACCCACACTCTTCCAAAACTCAATCAGGAGGAAATAGAAAGCTTGAACAGACCCATAACCAGCGAAGAAATTGAATTGGTTATCAAAAATCTCCCAACAAATAAGAGTCCAGGACCAGATGGCTTCCCAGGGGAGTTCTACCAGACATTTAAAGCAGAGATAATACCTATCCTTCTCAAGCTATTCCAAGAAATAGAAAGGGAAGGAAAACTTCCAGACTCATTCTATGAAGCCAGTATTACTTTGATTCCTAAACCAGACAGAGACCCAGGAAAAAAAGAGAACTACAGCCTTATCCCTGATGAATATGGATGCAAAAATTCTCAATAAGATACTAGCAAATAGAATTCAACGGCATATAAAAAGAATTATTCACCATGATCAAGTGGGATTCATTCCTGGGATGCAGGGCTGGTTCAACATTCGCAAATCAATCAACGTGATACATCACATTAATAAAAAAAAGAGAAGAACCATATGATCCTGTCAATCGATGCAGAAAAGGCCTTTGACAAAATCCAGCACCCTTTCTTAATAAAAACCCTTGAGAAAGTCAGGATAGAAGGAACATACTTAAAGATCATAAAAGCCATTTATGAAAAGCCCACAGCTAACATCATCCTCAATGGGGAAAAACTGAGAGCTTTTTCCCTGAGATCAGGAACACGACAGGGATGCCCACTCTCACCGCTGTTGTTTAACATAGCGCTGGAAGTTCTAGCGTCAGCAATCAGACAACAAAAGGAAATCAAAGGCATCCAAATTGGCAAAGATGAAGTCAAGCTTTAGCTTTTTGCAGATGACATGATATTATACATGGAAAATCCGATAGACTCCACCAAAAGTCTGTTAGAACTGATACATGAATTCAGCAAAGTTGCAGGATACAAAATCAATGTACAGAAATCAGTTGCATTCTTATACACTAACAATGAAGCAACAGAAAGACAAATAAAGAAACTGATCCCATTCACAATTGCACCAAGAAGCATAAAATACCCAGGAATAAATCTAACCAAAGATGTAAAAAATCTGTATGCTGAAAACTATAGAAAGCTTATGAAGGAAATTGAAGAAGATATAAAGAAATGGAAAGACATTCCCTGCTCATGGATTGGAAGAATAAATATTGTCAAAATGTCAATACTACCCAAAGCTATCTACACATTCAATGCAATCCCAATCAAAATTGCACCAGCATTCTTCTCGAAACTAGAACAAGCAATCCTAAAATTCATATGGAACCACAAAAGGCCCCGAATAGCCAAAGTAATTTTGAAGAAGAAGACCAAAGCAGGAGGCATCACAATCCCAGACTTTAGCCTCTACTACAAAGCTGTAATCATCAAGACAGCATGGTATTGGCACAAAAACAGACACATAGACCAATGGAATAGAATAGAAACCCCAGAACTAGACCCACAAACGTATGGCCAACTAATCTTTGACAAAGCAGGAAAGAACATCCAATGGAAAAAAGACAGTCTCTTTAACAAATGGTGCTGGGAGAACTGGACAGCAACATGCAGAAGGTTGAAACTAGACCACTTTCTCACACCATTCACAAAAATAAACTCAAAATGGATAAAGGACCTGAATGTGAGATAGGAAACCATCAAAACCCTAGAGGAGAAAGCAGGAAAAGACCTCTCTGACCTCAGCCGTAGCAATCTCTTACTCGACACATCCCCAAAGGCAAGGGAATTAAAAGCAAAAGTGAATTACTGGGACCTTATGAAGATAAAAAGCTTCTGCACAGTAAAGGAAACAACCAACAAAACTAAAAGGCAACCAACGGAATGGGAAAAGATATTTGCAAATGACATATCGGACAAAGGGCTAGTATCCAAAATCTATAAAGAGCTCACCAAACTCCACACCCGAAAAACAAATAACCCAGTGAAGAAATGGGCAGAAAACATGAATAGACACTTCTCTAAAGAAGACATCCAGATGGCCAACAGGCACATGAAAAGATTGTCAACGTCACTCCTTATCAGGGAAATACAAATCAAAACCAGACTCAGATATCGCCTCACGCCAGTCAGAGTGGCCAAAATGAACAAATCAGGAGACTATAGATGCTGGAGAGGATGTGGAGAAACGGGAACCCTCTTGCACTGTTGGTGGGAATGCAAATTGGTGCAGCCGCTCTGGAAAGCAGTGTGGAGGTTCCTCAGAAAATTAAAAATAGACCTACCCTATGACCCAGCAATAGCACTGCTAGGAATTTACCCGAGGGATACAGGAGTACTGGTGCATAGGGGCACTTGTACCCCAATGTTTATAGCAGCACTCTCAACAATAGCCAAATTATGGAAAGAGCCTAAATGTCCATCAACTGATGAATGGATAAAGAAATTGTGGTTTATATATACAATGGAATACTACGTGGCAATGAGAATGAAATATGGCCTTTTGTAGCAACGTGGATGGAACTGGAGAGTGTGATGCTAAGTGAAATAAGCCATACAGAGAAAGACAGATACCATATGGTTTCACTCTTATGTGGATCCTGAGAAACTTAACAGAAACCCGTGGGGGAGGGGAAGGAAAAAAAAAAAAAAAAGAGGTTAGTTTGGGATAGAGCCAAAGCATAAGAGACTGTTAAAAACTGAGAACAAATTGAGGGTTGATGGGGGCTGGGAGGGAGAGGAGGGTGGGTGATGGGTATTGAGGAGGGCACCTTTTGGGATGAGCACTGGGTGTTGTATGGAAACCAATTTGACAATAAATTTCATATAGTGAAAAAAAAAAAGAAATAAAGCACCTGTATTTTTTTTAATGAATTATAAAATGACTTGTCCTAATTTTGGCTTGTTTGTAAACTTCTCAGCTCCTCCTGAGAAGAGCTTTTCTTTAAGAGGTTTCTTCTTCCATTAGTGGTACCCCTGTTGTACCATATATTACAGAACTGAACAGCTCTATATAGTTCTGACCATTCTTATCTCTAGCAGGAATAAAGTGAGGGAAAACATCAACCTCAGTCTCAGTTTCTTAGGAAGTCTTACTATCTTCCTGAAAAGAGTTGACAGCACTGATACATGGCATGATGTCACAAAAGTCAAAGAAAAAAACCTCATAAATATGTCATGGATATTCTATTTTTTTCAATTACTTATCTATTAAATTCTCTAGACATATGACAAAAATACAACCAATACTAGCATTTAATGCTATTATCAGAAGGGGAAGGAAAGAAAACTTGTATTTCCACTAAAGGATTATGTTTGTTTTTGTAACTTTTTCCTTGAGATATTTGCCCTAATTCCCAAGAAAATATGTCAATATTATAAAAATGTCAGAAATATTGGGGGTTTATAATACTTTGAAGAGGTCATACCCATATTTATATGTGGCCTTCTATAAGGTTCTACCTTATAGGTGAAAACATTTATCTATGATAAGTCTTTCTTAAGAACAAAGACAAATATATAATAGCTTTATTATCTAACAATAAGATAAGCATACTTGAGGCTGAAATGTATTAAACTTATTTAAAAAGAAATTTTTTAAAACTTAGATAAGAAATAGCCAAAAGCTGGAAACCCCATAATTGTCCTTCAGTGGGTGAATGGTTAGTCAAACTGTGGTATACTCATATCATTGAATACTACTCAACAATAAGAAAATAATCAAGCTCTTGATATACATACTAACCAGGATGAATCTCCAGAGAATCATGGTGAATGAAAAAAGAAAGCCAACTCTGAAAAGTTAAATACTATATGTTTCAAATGATATAACATTGTTAAAATAACAAAATTATAGATATGGAGAACAGATTAGTGATTAGTAGGGGTTAAGAAAGAAGTGGGGGGTGGGTAGAGAAGTTGGTGTGGCTCACAGGGCATGATGAGATATCTTTGTAGTGATGAAAATGTTCCGTATTTGACCACATCAATGTCAGTATCATGGCTTGTGATAATGTGACAAGATGTTATCATTGGGAAAACTGTGTAAAGAATCATAAGATCTCTCTGTAAATTTCTCACAACTGCATATGAATCTCAAATAAATGATTATTTCGAATAAAAGTTTAATTATGGGGCTCTTGGGTGGCTCAGTCGGTTAAGTGTCTGACTTCGGCTCAAGTCATGATCTCACGGTTCGTGAGTTCGAACCCCGCATTGACGACTCTGCTGTCAGCTCAGAGTCTACTTCAGATCCTCTGTCTCCCTCCCTCTCTGCCCTTCCCCTGCTTGCACACTCTCCCTCTCTCAAAAATAAGTAAGCATTTGAAAAAAAATAATTAAAAAATCACACATATCATTGTTCATATCTTAACTTTGATACCTGATTTTCATTCACTTCAGAATATGTAGAAAATATTTTTTCTTCCTCTTTTTATTTTTCAAAAGAAATATCCATTTTGGGTTTTGAAGTACACCTGAAGGAAAATACCTCCTCAGAAGAGTTGCTTATTAATTTAACAGCCACCAAACATAAAATATTGTGCTTAATCCATGCCCTCAGATTTAGTAAAGAAGGATTAGTATTTGTCCCTATTTGAGCTTAGAAAGTCTTTCTCTAAATCTCAAACTCTTAACTATCATGTGCATTCCTTCACTCAATCATTCACATGTGGACAAACTTCCAAAATATGTAGCTACTGTAGAACTGTTTGTTGAGTTTCAGACACATAGAAATGGCCGTGTAATGAATATAAAGTAGCTACCAACATCTTATATGTAAAACTGGACTTATGAGAATAATAGAGTATAGTCTCCAAAATCAATTTGTGTTTATATGCTTGCTCCATATTCTGGGTAACCTGTTTGTATGTCAATTTCGTTATCCGTGAAAGAAGGACAAATTTATTGCTATCATATTGGAATTATGTGGAAATTCAATTACTACATGGTAAGTATTAAGACCAACACCTAGCACATAATGGTCAATGTGAATTATTATCATTTGTTATAGTGATCATTATTATTATTAGAAGAAAGAGGAGGAGAAGAAGAAGAAAGTGCTATATCATTATTAAACCCTCTCCCTTCTTCTGTACCTGGTCTCCAGATGCTAAGTCCTTAAATATGCACAAGTGAACTTCACTCTAGGTGAAGTACATAGCAGCAGATACCAGGTCCTTTAGGCCTGTGAGAACAGGGCCTGCTTTTGCCAACCAGGTCATCAGCTTAGGGCCAGCAGTTCCACACAACATCGCTGATGAGGCTACAAAGATGGTCACAGTCAGACCCCGTATAGCCCTGCTATCTTTAAAGAACATGCGGCCTGTCTGGCAATCATGGTTCTGGCAATCAGCGGTTTTAATCAGCTGTAGCCCTGATCAGACCTGGACTAGCTTTGGACAACCCACTAGATCTGACTTCAGGGGAAGACGTGTCTCTGTTTCAGAAGGGGCTGGGCCTCGACAAAGGGGTATGTTCTCCAAAAGTCCCTGCCAATGGCTCTGTCTCTTCCTACATGTTCCAGACCCCAGGGACCTATTCCGGGAAGCCTGGATACCAGGTGCTCAGACAGGTACATACACAGTTATCTCCAGTGCACCTGCCCTCAGGCATCCAGGCCAAATAGGCCTACGTGGACATGGGCTGTGTCCACCAGGCAGGCCATCTTCCTGGGGCTCTATGTCCCCCACACTATACTCCTGATACAGAGTCTGGAAAGATGCTTACAGCCGGAACCCATACAGACCTCCTGTCCAATCAGGTCTCAAGAATTCTCTAGTAGTCATGCCACCAGATGTATATTTAAAAAAAAACAGTTAATATTTCTGATCTCAGTGAATGAAGTGATGGTCCATCTGGTGGCCAAGTAACCTGAGCATTAATCTTTATTATCCTTCTTCACTGTGACATGCAATCAATCTGTCATATATTGTTGATATTTTTATCATAATGCATCTGGAATGTATTGTCTACTCTTTATCTAAATTGTATATTTAGTGATATTTAGTTGTAAACAACAGTAATTAATTTTTGTATATCTGGGAAGGAAACTTACTTGAAGAATACTGCATATGTCTCAACTTGGCCAAGGAATCCTAAATCAACCTTGGAAATAGGAGGGAATTAAGGCACCTCTGGGGAGTTGAAAAATAGAAACTTCTCAACAGTCTCCTGGTATATGGCCTCTAGAATGAATAAATTCCTCCATTGTGTATTGGTTCTAATGTAGATAACTTGTGTCTAGACACCTGGCTGACTTCCCTGAGATATGATATTGGGAGCTGAAATGTAATTGTAATACTGGCAAATTACACAGCAGCCTTGATAAGGGGAAAATCCATTTTGTTGATACTATCATAATTTCCATTCCTGCCTCTGTGGACATTGTTTATGATCCCATCCAGCAAACTCTACTGTGGCTAAGGAAAGTGTTCAACTGGCATGCCAGTAAGTGCATTACCCTGACCTCCAGACTATGAAGACATTGTCTCTAAAATTTATACTAGGAAGAACTCTCTCTTATTCTAGGTCTGTCATAGAACATTCAAGCCACTATAATAGAATAGCATGGACTGTGTAGTTTGTAAACAACAGAAATTTACTTATTTATTTTTAATTTTTTTATGTTTTTATTTTATTTTTGAAAGTGAATCAGAGTGTGGGTGGGGGAGGGGCAGAGAGAGAGGGAGACACAGAATCCAAAGCAGGCTCCAGGCTCTGAGCTGTCAGCACAGGGCCCGATGAGGGGCTGGAACCCACAGACTGTGAGATCATGACCTGAGGCGAAAAGTCGGATGCTTAACAGACTGAGCCAGCCATGCTCCCCAATGACAGAAATTTATTCATACTTTTAAAGGCTAGAAAGCCCAAGATCAAGACACCAATAGATTCGGTCTGGTGAGAGCCCACTTCCTGGTTCACAGAAAGCCACCTTCTGGTTGTGTCCTTGCATGGCAGAAGGGGCAAAGGAGTCTCTGATGCCTCTTTATAAAGGCTTTGTTCTCTTGCACTAATCACCTTCCAAAACCTCCCACATCCAAAAGCCCCATATCCAAAGATATGTTTATCTTTATGTTAAAATATAAGAGATTATATTTTAACATATGAATTTTAGGCAAACTCAATCATTCAGTCTATAGCAGGTCCCTTCTTTTCATGTCATTTTACTTACTACTTCTTAAAAACTCCTTGTCACCCCTATACAAAACATACTTCCTTTCATTCCTTGTCTAGTGCCTAAATGTCTGAATAGTTACTAAGCTTGAATAAACTGGCCCCTTTCAAATGTACCCACTGAGAACCTTTCACTTTTCCACTGCCCTTTAGGGCTACATTTATTTAAGACTATGAAGCAAACGGTAGTATCTGACTTTCCTAAAAGGGAAAATTCTTTATTAGTGTTATTATTATTATTATTATTATTATTTATTTTTGAGAGAGACAGAGAGTGTGTGTGTGCAAGCGGGGGAGGGGCATAGAGAGAGGGGCACAGAGGATCCAAAGCCAAGTCTGTGCTGAGAACAGGGGCTTGAACTCATGAACCTCAAGATCATGACATGCGCTCATGACCTGAGCCAAAGTTGGACACTTAACCGACTGAGCCCCCCAGGCGCTGCCCCTAAAAGGGGAAATTCTTTTATGAAGATGGTGCAGGGAGACAATGGCTGTCCATGAAAGGAATTTGTATAGTATATGTACATACACACCACACATGGAACTTAATTATGCTTTCACAACCAACTTTGACCTTATTTCAAAGACAGCATTTTATTTTAATTATGAGCTGCTGTTTTAAACTTTATATAGCTAGTTTAAAATCCAGTTCACAATAAGAAGCTTTTCTCAGAGAATGTCTTTATGTCCCATAGCAAATCTTTCAGTACTATCAGAGCCTAGCAACAAGTCAGGAATCCTGAAATTAAAATATAAACAAAAAGATAACCCCAAAACAAACAAACAAACGAAAACAGGGAGAAGGAAGAAAAAAGAAGAAATTATTTTCTAAACTAAGGATAATTTGTTTCAGTAACATTTATGAAGCTTATGACTTTCAACACATGAATTGCGTTGGTACAGATATAATACCCTCATTTGTTATAGATCTTTCCTGTGCCTTTGCATCTCTTATATCATAAAGGGGAAGAGCTGTTACCAATGCAGTCAGATGGGGTAGAGTAGCCATCTTCTTTTGGTTCCCATTAAATTGGCATTCAGTCAGACCAGGGAATAGTTCAAATAACTGTGTTACCTTCAAAATTGAAAGTAAGTGACCAAGATCACTTTAGCATTTCCCTCAGCGTAACTAAACTTTAGATAGGCCGTCCCTGACTCTAGACCCTGACCTCACTTTTCTTAGAGAATTTACTTGAGAAAATTTGTAATTGTAAATTATTTATTTTCCCCTTTGAGATTTAAATTGTGTTTTAAATTCTTTTTTTTTAATATTTATTTATTTTTGGGAGACCTCTGAGAAATAGAGTGCAAGCAGGGGAGGAGCAGAGAGAAAGGGAGACACAGAATCTGAAGCAGGCTCTGGGCTCTGAGCTGTCAGCACAGAGCCTGATGTGGGGCTCGAACTCACTAACCACAAGATCATGACCTGAGCCGAAGTCGGCTGCCCAACTGACTGAGCCACCCAGGTGCCCCAAGATTTAAATACTTTTAAAAGATTTCACCAGTTTTACAACCCAGGAATGTATTTCTCAAGAACTTGAGAGCTATCCCTTTGAAATGTAATCATCTACAAGCTTCTGTGGTAGGAAAGGAGAATACCTTCAGTAGAGGTCAGTTCAAAACACAGATGGCCTAATCACAGAGAATAGCATTTGCAAACTCTGGAATAAGTCAATGTGCTCAACACATTCCATTGACCATCCTCCCTGCAGTGACCTCCATACTTTTCTGCTAGGTCATCTTGTCTCTTAAAAGTCCTCCTGACTTTTGTTTCAGCAGAGCTGAGATCAGATTGAATTTGACCTCTCATTGCAATCACCCTGAGCAATGTCTTTCTTAACCTTGTCCAATGCTATTGTTACTTTGGCATAAGCCTCTAATAATGGGACTTCTTTCTACATTTTTAGTGTTCTATCAACATATATCCAAGTGGATCATCAGAAATTTAAATAAGATGCATATTGATCCTGGGTGCCTGGGTGGCTCAGTTGGTATAAAGCATCCAACTTTTGATTTTGGCTCAATCATGATCTCATGGTTTGGGGAATGGAGCCCCATATCAGGCTGCAGGCTGACAGCATGAAGACTGCTTGGGATTCTCTCTTTCTTCCTCATTCTGTGCCCTCCCCCACTCGCACACATCCTCTTTCATTCTGTCTCAAAATAAATAAATAAACTAAAACAATATGCATACTGATCCTAGTAATCCCCCATTCTTCATTAAGTTTCTTTCTATGCAAGGCATCCAAGGTAACTGCAGATTTTATAAAAAGGATTTCCTCAATAAAGTGAATCTGTGTGATGTCCTGTGAGATTGGGAACTTCCCAAAGTTGGTGTTATTAAATTGGAGTGCTGAACAAGA